>NW_028270151.1:50111968-50739241 GCF_037043375.1 Chiloscyllium plagiosum | reverse complement strand
TCTCTGAATCAGTCCAAATGTTTTCGTTTTTATTCTTTTCTTTGTAGTTTTGAATCAACCTGTTCAGAAATGTTATTCCACATCTATGGAGCAGTCCACATTTTTGGACTGTTTCACTAAATTGGCTACAGCTGATTCTATTTTCTCTAAAATAGAAATGGTAATCAGAGAATTAAAATCTAATGATAAAGTGAGACAGTTATTTCCCCACATCGGTCAACACTAAAACTCGAAATTACGTTTTAACAGACGTCTGTGTTATTTTGGAAGCAACACATTTTCTAACCTTCTTAGATCACCTCTGGATTACACTTTCCTTAGTTGCTTTCTTTGTCTTTGAGACACTTCCAATATCTAATTGTAAAAGAAAAATCATATCTCGACAGCAGTTCTGAAGAGGAGTCATTTTGGACTCAATAGGTTAACTGTTTCTCTCTCTCAACAGATGTTCCCACAATTCCTGTGTTTTCTTGTACTTTTTGTTTTTATTTCAGATTTTGAGCATCTGCAGTATTTTTCTTTTCTCTGCTTGTAAAGGGACTTGTTTTTATTTCACATTCAGTGCCTACAGCACTTCGCTTCATCCATGCAGTCTGATGAGAAACATCAGACTGCATCCACAGTTTCAGTTGGGAGTTTATTTTCCTCATCAAGATTTATTTTTAATATTTTTAGTTTTTGTTTGTAGTTTACTACAATGAATTTTAAGGCTTCATATTGTCACAGCAATTCTTGTTATCAAATTATTTTAGGAATACACTATAAAGCAAAAGATTTCTAGTCACATTAAATGTCTGTGGCAGGGTTGGGTATAGGAAATGCTATAATGCAATACAGGTGAGTAAACATTTGACATATCTTGAATAAGGCTGGAAATTAGATTGGAATAACCGGAGAGGAGGGGTTACATTTACAGGCACAACACTTACACTTGCGATGCCAAGGCAAAGAAAGCTATGGACCAATTGCTAGAAAATGCAATTAGAACACTCAGGTGATTGTTTTTGACCAAAGCACATTCAATATGTGCTGAAGGACCTTTTTCTGTGCTATGTACCTCCTATGTCTCTAACAGTCACAGAAAAAAATTCAATGGTGTAAAGATCTGTAAGATTTTTGAATGATAGTGATGATGCAAAGGTAGAAAAAGATGTGCAAATAGTGAAAATAGTGTTGTCTGTTCATTGTTCTATCTTTTTTGAAGAAGGTATAAGATAAGACCAGAAGATATAGGAGCAGAATTAGGCCATTCAGATAATTAAGTCTACTCCGCCATTCAATCGAGGCTGAAATGATCCTCAACTGCGTTCTTCTGCCTTCTCCCTGTAACCCTTGATGCCATTACCAATCACGAAGCTATCTATATGAATCTTAAAGACACTGAATGATTTGCCACTGTGGTAATGAGCTCCGCAGAGTCACCGCCCTCTGGCGAAAGAAATTCCTCCTGCCTCAATTCTAAAGGGTTTTCCCTGCACTTTGATGCTGTGCCTTTCGGTCCTTGTCTCTCCTACTCTTAGAAACATCTTATCTGCATCCACTCGATCCAGGCCTCTCAAGTATTCAAGCATTTCCTCCCCACTCCCTCCTTGCATCCTTCTAAACTCCATCCAGTACAGACCCAGAGTCCTCAAATGCTTCTCTTATGATGAGCCCTTCATACTCGGGATCATTCTTCTAATTCTTGGCTGTACCTCCTCCAACGTCAGCACATCCTTCCAGATACAGGGACCCAAAACTGCTCATAATATTCCAAAGGTGGTCTGACCTCAGCAGTACATTTTTGTTCCTGCATTCTAGTCCTCTGGAAATGAGTGCTTACATTGCATTTGCCTTCCTAACTGCCAACTAAACCTGCATGTTAACTTTAAAAGAATCATGAAATAGGACGCCCAAGTCCCTATGTGCTTCAGATTGTGCCTCTTTTGTGACACCTTTTCAAAGACATTCTGGAATTCCAACAGATCATGTCCATTGCTTTTCTTTGTCAAACTTGCTCATTACCTCCTCAAAGAATTCTAACAGATTTGTCAAGCATGAGCCATGCTGACTCCACCATATTTTATCATGCATTCCTAAGTACTCTGCAGTCTCATCCTTAATCATAGACTCTAAACTCTTACCGGAGAAAGTGAGGTCTGCAGATGCTGGAGATCAGAGCTGGAAATGTGTTGCTGGAAAAGCGCAGCAGGTCAGGCAGCATCCAGGGAACAGGAGAATCGACGTTTCGGGCATAAGCCCTTCTTCAGGAATGAGGAAAGTTTGTCCAGCAGGCTAAGATAAAAGGTAGGGAGGAGGGACTTGGGGGAGGGGCGTCGGAAATGTGATAGGTGGTAAGAGGTCAAGGTGAGGGTGATAGGTCAGACTGGTGTGGGGGCGGAGAGGTCGGGAAGAAGATCGCAGGTTAGGAAGGCGGTGCTGAATTCGATGGATTTGACGGAGACAGAGTGGGGGGAGGGGAAATGAGGAAACTGGTGAAATCCGAGTTCATCCCTTGTGGTTGGAGGGTTCCTAGGCGGAAGATGAGGCATTCTTCCTCCAACCGTCGTTTTGTTGTGGTCTGACGATGGAGGAGTCCAAAGACCTGCATATCCTTGGTGGAGTGGGAGGGGGAATTGAAATGTTGAGCCACAGGGTGGTTGGGTTGGTTGGTCCGGGTGTCCCAGAGGTGTTCTCTGAAACGCTCCGCAAGTAGGTGGCCTGTCTCCCCAATATAGAGGAGGCCACATCGGGTGCAGAGGATGCAATAGATGATGTGTGTGGAGGTGCAGGTGAATCTGTGGCGGATATGGAAGTTTCCTTTGGGGCCTTGGAGGGAGGTGAGGGGGGAGGTGTGGGCGCAAGTCTTGCACCTCCTGCGGTTGCAGGGGAAGGTGCCGGGAGTGGAGGTTGGGTTGGTGGGGGGTGTGGATCTGACGAGGGAGTCACGGAGGGAGTGGTCTTTACGGAATGCTGATAGGGGAGGGGAGGGAAATATATCCTTGGTGGTGGGGTCTGTTTGGAGGTAGCGGAAATGCTGGCGGATGATGCGCTGTACATGGAGATTGGTGGGGTGGTAGGTGAGGACCAGTGGGACCAGTGGACCGCAATTTCCCCCCCGACGTGGTCTACGATGCCCTCCACCGCATCTCTTCCACTTCCCGCTCCTCCGCCCTTGAGCCCCGCCCCTCCAACCGCCACCAGGACAGAACCCCACTGGTCCTCACCTACCACCCCACCAATCTCCATGTACAGCGCATCATCCGCCGTCATTTCCACTACCTCCAAACGGACCCCACCACGAAGAATATATTTCCCTCCCCTCCCCTATCAGCATTCCGTAAAGACCACTCCCTCCGTGACTCCCTCGTCAGATCCACACCCCCCACCAACCCAACCTCCACTCCCGGCACCTTCCCCTGCAACCGCAGGAGGTGCAAGACTTGCGCCCACACCTCCCCCCTCACCTCCCTCCAAGGCCCCAAAGGAAACTTCCATATCCGCCACAGATTCACCTGCACATCCACACACATCATCTATCCTCTGCACCCGATGTGGCCTCCTCTATATTGGGGAGACAGGCCGCCTACTTGCGGAGCGTTTCAGAGAACACCTCTGGGACACCCGGACCAACCAACCCAACCACCCTGTGGCTCAACATTTCAATTCCCCCTCCCACTCCACCAAGGATATGCAGGTCTTTGGACTCCTCCATCGTCAGACCACAACAAAACAACGGTTGGAGGAAGAACGCCTCATCTTCCGCCTAGGAACCCTCCAACCACAAGGGATGAACTCTGATTTCACCAGTTTCCTCATTTCCCCTCCCCCCACCCTGTCTCAGTCAAATCCATCGAATTCAGCACCGCCTTCCTAACCTGCGATCTTCTTCCCGACCTCTCCGCCCCCACCCCAGTCTGACCTATCACCCTCACCTTGACCTCTTTCCACCTATCACATTTCCGACGCCCCTCCCCCAAGTCCCTCCTCCCTACCTTTTATCTTAGCCTGCTGGACAAACTTTCCTCATTCCTGAAGAAGGGCTTATGCCCGAAACGTCGATTCTCCTGTTCCTTGGATGCTGCCTGACCTGCTGCGCTTTTCCAGCAACACATTTCCAGCTCTAAACTCTTACCAACAACCAAGGTCAGACTAATTGGCCGAAATGTTCCTGTCATCTGCCTGCCCCCTTTTTAAACAAGGATGTTAGATTAGCCATTTTGCAGCTCTCTGGCACCCTCCTTGACACCAGTGATTCCTGAAAGTTCACCACCAATACCTCTTCAATCTCCTCTGCTATTTCTTCAGAACTCTGAGGTGTAGTCTATTTGGTCTGGGTGATTCATCCACCTTCAGACCTTTCAGCTTCCCCAGCATCGTCTCCACAGTGATGGCTACTACACTTACCTCTGCCACCTGACTGTCTTGAGGTTCTGGTAAACTGCTTGTAAAATACACTCCTGGAATATCATTTATCATCATTATAGATGTTCATTGAATGCAATATGTTTCTGCATATGCTATTTTTATTTCCAATTTCCAATGCATGAAGATGTTTTTTGTTTTTATTTAATTTTCTAAATCTCATTTCAATTTTATTTAGCCACCTGCTGTTAATTTTAATAGTTACATGTGAAAAAAGGAATTTGTAGTGATAGATTAGCTTTACAAAAATCATTTTTTGTACTTACCATTATTGATGAAGAGCTGGTACTTCCAGAGTTAATAGCAGTTAGCATCTAACCAAGCCATCTACATGGAGACATAGGAGTTGGCCATTCAACCCCTCAAGCCTGATCAATATCACAGAGTCATGTGATGTACAGCACAGAAACAGACCCTTCAGTCCAATTCGTCCATGCCGACCGGATATCCCAACCCAAATCTAGTCCCACCTGCCAGCACCCGGCCCATATTCCTTCAAACCCTTCCTAATCATATACCCATCCAGATGCCTTTTACATGTTGCAATTTTACTAGCCTTCATCATTTCCTTTGGCAGCTCATTCCATACACGTACCACCCTCTGTGTGGAAAAAGTTGCCTCTTAGGTCTCTTTTATATATTTTCCCCCCTCACTCTAAACCTATGCCCTTTAGTTCTGGACTCCCCCTCCCTAGGGAAAAGACTTTGCCTATTTATCCTATCCATGCCCCTCATGACTTTGTAAACCTCTATAAGGTCACCCCTCAGCCTCCGACACTCCAGGGAGAACAGACCCAGCTTATTCAACCACTTCCTATAGCTTAAATCCTCCAACCCTGGCAGCATTTTTGTAAATCTTTTCTAAACCCTTTCAAGTTTCACAACATCCTTCCGATAAGAAGGAGACCAGAATTGCACACAATATTCCAAAAATGGCCTAACCAATGTCCTGTACAGCTGCAACATGACTTCCCAACTCCTGTACTCAATACTCTGATTAATAAAAGAAAGCATACCACATGACGCCTTCACTATCCTATCGACCTGCGCCTCCACTTTCAAGGAGCTATGAACCTGCACTCCAAGGTTTCTTTGTTCAGCAACACTCCCTAGGATCTGACCATTAAGTGTATAAGTCCTGCTAAAATTTGCTTTGTCAAAATGCAGCACCTTGCATTTATCTGAATTAAACTCCATCTGCCACTCCTCAGCCCATTGGCCCATCTGATCAAGATCCCAGTGTACTCTGAGATAACCTTTTTTGCTGTCCACTACACCTCCAATTTTGGTGTCATCTGCAAACTTACTAACTATACCTATTATGCTCACATCCAAATCATTTATAAAAATGATGAAAAGTAGTGGGCCCAGCACCGATCCTTGTGGCACTCCACTGGTCACAGGCCTCCAGTCTGAAAAACAACCCTCCACCACCACCTTCTGCCTTTGAGCCAGTTCTATATCCAAATGGCTAGATCTCCCTGTAGTCCATGAGATCTAACCTTGCTCACCAGTTTCCCATGGGAACTTGTCAAACGCCTTACTTAAGGCCATATAGATCACGTCCACCACTCTGCGCTCATCAATCCTCTTTGTTATTTCTTCAAAAAACTCAATCAAGTTTGAGACATGATTTACCAAGCACAAAGCCATGTGGACTATCGTAAATCAGTCCTTGCCTTTCCAAATACATATACATCCTGTCCCTCAGGATTCCCTCCAACAATTTACCCACCACCAACATCAAGCTCACCGGTCTCTAGTTCCCTGGCTTTTCCTTACCACCCTTCTTAAACAGTGGCGTCACATTAGCCAACCTCCAGTTTTCTGACACCTCACCTGTGACTATCGATGATACAAATATCTCAGCAAGGGGCCCAGCAATCACTTTCCTAGCTTCCCACAGAGTTCTCGGGTACACCTGATCAGGTCCTGGGGATGTATCCACTTTTATGCGTTTCAAGACATCCAGCACTTCCTCCTCTATAATATGGACATTTTTCAAGATGTCACAATCTATTTCCTACATTCTATATCTTCCATGTCCTTTTCGACAATAAACACTGATGCAAAATACTTGTTTAGTATCTCCCCCATTTCCTGTGTCTCCACACAAAGGCCACCTTGCTGATCTTTGAGGGGCCCTATTCTCTCCCTAGTTACCCTTTTATCCTTAATGTATTTGTAAAAACCTTGTAGGTTTGCCTTAACTCTATTAGCCAAACTATCTCATGTCCCATTTTTGCTCTCCTCATTTCCCTCTTACGTATACTTCTACTGCCTTTATACTGTTCTAAGGATTCACTCGATCTATTCTGTCAATACTTGACATCTGCTTCCTTCTTTTTCTGAACCAAACCCTCAATTTCTTTAGTTGTCCAGCATTCCCTGTACCTACCAGCCTTTCCTTTCACCCTAACAGAAATGTACTGTTGCTCTCATTATCCCTTTTCTGACGGCTTCCCGTTTTCCAGCCGTCCCTTTACCTGCAAACATCTGCCCCCAGTCAGCTTTTGAAAGCTCTTGCCTAATACCGTCAAAATTGGCTTTCCTCCAATTTAGAACTTCAACTTTTACATCTGATCTATCCTTTTCCATCATGAGCTCACCCCTCAATCCTGCTTGGTTCCCATATCCCTGTTCCCTTTAACTACAAGAGCTACATCTGCCTCCATTTTGAAAACACGTAATGTTTTGGCCTCAATGACTTTCTGTGGTAGTGAATTCCACATGCTTACCAAACTCTGGGTAAAGAAGTTTCTCCTTATCCTATTCCTAAAATGTTTACCCCTTATCTTTCAAATATGGCTCCTTGTCTGGATCTCCACCATAGGGAACATTCTCCTGGGATCTGAACTGTCTGGACATTTTTGAATTTTATAGATTACTATGAGATCTCTCCTCATTCTTCTAAATTCCAGTGAATACAGTCCTAAATGACTCAGTCGCTTTCTGTATGTCAATCTGATCATCTCAGGAATTAATTTGGTGAACCTTTGTTGCACTCACTTATGGCAAGAACATTGTTCCTCAGATAAGGAGACCAGAATTGCACACAGTATTCCAGGTGCATCTTGCGTAATTGCAACAAATCATCCTTATTCTTGTATTTGAATTCTGTCACTATGAAGGCCACATACAGTTTTCCTTCTTTACTACCTGCTGCACCTTGACATTTGCTTTCAGCAACTGGTGCATGAGGATACCCATATCCTGTTGAACATTCTCCTCTCTTAATTTATTATTCAAATGATAATCTGCCTATCTAGCTTTGCTATCAAAGTAGATAACCTCATTCTTATATTGTGCTGCATCTGCCATGCATTTGAGCTCATTCAGCGTGTACAAATCACATTGCAACATCTCTGCATCCTCTTCACAGCTCGACCTTCCACCCAGCTTTCTGTCATTTTAACTCAAAACTTCTGATCTGTTTGGTATATGTTACTGATCTAGTGTGGGACATGCTATTGTTAAGTATGACTGTCTTAGTGATCTGAAAACAGATTTTTAAGAATGCCACCAGTGACTATTGCACTACCAGTAATTTGAGAACCATAATTCTTGTCAGTAACAATCAGTTTTATTCCTTCATGGAACATGAAGGTGCTGATTGGGTCAGCTGGTGGAAAGAATGGAGGTGGAAGATAGTGGGTAGCATTCTGGTCAAGCAGGTTACTTCGTCATGAATAATTTGAGGTTTGGAGCTGCATTTATCCAGACTAATCTATCACACCCCAGACATGGGCCGAATTGATGATCAGCCCAAGCTTCAATGTTGTCCGTGACTTGCTGAAAGCAGGCCTGGGCAGCTTCAGGTTCTGAGGAACCGTGAATAGTGCTGAACACCATAATCATCAGTAAACATACCTACTCTGGCCTAATGATGGAGGAAGGGTCATTTATAAAAGAGCTAGAGATATTTGGGCTTTGGACACCACTTTGAGGATATCGTGCAGTGATATCCTGCAATTGAAATGATTGATCTCCAAGAACCATCTGCATTTACGCTATATATAACTCATTAACCTGGTGTTGTGTGATTTTTAATTTTGTACACCCCAGTCCAACACCAGCATCTCCAAATTATAACTCATTGGGCAGTTTCTTAATGATTCCTCTTGACTTCTGTTTTGTTCTGGTTCTTTGGTCAAATGTTGTCTCCAAAAGAAGTCATTCTCACTCTCTCATAGAATTCACTATTTAGAGTTAGTTGCTCTCAACAGATTTGAAACTTTGCATCAGTAAGCATTATAAATGATGTGTAAATATCAATTGATAGCATTGTCAATGAAGCATTCTGTCATTCTGATGGTTGAATAGACTGATGGGATATTACTTGACCAGATCTGATTTGCTCTCCTTTTTTATGGACTGAATATACGCATGCAATTTTCCACATTATATGTACATCTCAGTATTTAACCTGTACAACTCGTATCACATAATAAACTTGTTTGCAAAATGAAGCTCATTAAAGGGTTAGTGGTGTGGTGTCTATGTGGATATAAAATTGAATAAGGGACAGAAAACAGTGTTGTAGTGAATGGTTATTCTTTTCAGAATGGAGAAAAGTGCATAATGTAGCCTATAGGTCACTATTGGAACCACTCCTTTCTAAAATATAGATTAATAATCTAAATTGGATAGACAGATCATAACTTCAAAGTTTGCAAATGATACACATTTCAAAAATATTGTGACAATGAATGGAATAGTAACAGATTTCAAGAAGATGCGCAGACATTGCTGAAGAGGCCAAATGTTCAGCAGATAAAATTTAACAGAGTCCAAAAGAATTAAGTTTGGTCGGAAATATTTGATGAACCAATATAAACTTAGTAGTAAAATTTTTATGGGATGCAGGAACAGACCTGGGGGTCTACATAGGTCAGACTTTGAAGATGGCAGGGCAGAAGTTTATTTTTAAAAAGAGAATTTTCATCACTGCGGCAGGTAACCCAATTCGAGCAACGTCATGACTTAACAGATGTGTCTTAATGCAAAGACCTTCACTACATGAAACATTTATTTCAGGGCTGTGGGGACACAACAGGTCCAGCTTTTCGGTTCAGAGTTGGTCATGGCAGTGGGTAGGTGCCAATACAGGCTGGTTGCAAGACCCACATGGGTTCCTTGCCGCGACAGTTCAGTTCTATAAAAGCTGTGAGATCTTCTAGCTCTCACCTACCCTGCTATCTCCCTGCCCTGTTTATATCACCTCCATCGCCACTAACTCAGCATGCACAATGGGTAGGCCTCAAAAACTATGTGATGATGAGAAAAGTGAAGATCTAACAAGCTAAGAATTTTTAAAATCATTGACATTTTATGAGGGAAGAAAATTTCTTCTTCATGGAATCCATTCATCCACAATCTTATCAAGCAGTCAATTTGTTTTAACAACAGATTAACTTCTATTGAGAAACCACATCAAATATAGCTAATCCTTAATAGTCTCTCAAAACTGTCAATCAAAATGTGCATTCAGTTCCCTTGCTAATGTAATAACTTATGACCATTTGAAATTCAGTGAAGCATCCCTAATAAGCTCAGCAATAATCATGACTGATGGGATAAGTCAACAATGAAGTCTATTCAAATACAGGATATAGGAAGGAAATGCAATTGTAACTTTGAAATAGGAAATTGATAAATACTTGAAATGGAAAGATTTGCAGAGCTGAAGAGAAAGAGTATTGTTGTGAGCCTTGATGGACAATTATTTCAAAGAATGATGAAAAGCTTTGCTGTACTGTTTTTAAGATGTTTGAAAATGCATTAGCCAATCACTTCGAACAAGACAAATTCATGGTGGACTCTTGCACACCTTACTTGAAAAGTTGTTTTGTGTTTTGCTGTAGATTTCCAAAGTGTCAGCTTGGATATCATTACTGGTTAGTCATTCAGTCAGGTCAAATGTACTTCATGCTGTAACCATTTGCCACGTTCCATTTGCTCTGAACTGGATAATCAACCAGAATGCTGCGTTGCAATTTGGCCGATTTGAGTTGATCCAAATTAGAAAGGCTAAAATACTTTTTCATTTAACATTGGCAAGACCAATGTTTTCCTTGTGAATGCAATCATTTTGATTTAGATGTAGGTTAAGGGAACTTTTCTGAAAACTTTCACTTTAAACCTAAATGCTACTTAACCAATATTTGTTGTTTCAAAGCTTGGCATTTCATGCTGAAATAAATGTTATCACATTGGTTATAGAAAACCAGGGCACAAAACTGCTGTGAAGACGTGAATCATGGCATTTTTTTGGATTGATTTTTATTTGATGTTTTGTGCATTAGTGAAGGTTGAACTTGACCTTTTACTCAATTACTAGTCTGGTATTCAATTTGTTACACTTACTCATTTTTATAAATCAAATTTTGAAATAAACCTCATTAAAAAACGTATTCTTTCTCTTCTCATTGTTATGTCATTTTAACATTAAAACTTACTTGAAATTTCAAATATGCAGCTCACACAAAAAAATTGTAAACTGCTTAGAGAATTGAAGTATTTTATTTAAAGTTCAAAGATGTCTCAAATGTTTCAATTTGCAATGGAAGTATCCCTATGCGTATTGATGAAACTGTTTTCATTTACAATTTTGTTTTGTGATCTAGTCATCTGTTCAATTTGATTTTACTGCATGATTTTTCCTGAAAATTGAATTCGTGTCAATATAAATTGAAGGGGAAGAAAGTAGAGTCCTCATGAAATCTAAAGTGTAATTTATCTTCATTAGATCATAAATAAAATCGTATAAATATATTTGAATCATTAAAGAAAAGAATCCCCAAACAACTGACATTTTCAACACCAAAATCAGTGTCAAAAGATGAATTTCAGAAAAAAATATTATCAGTTAAGTAGCTTACTTTTCATCTTGTATCTAAAATGTTAGTTAAATTTAGGATGCAAAATATGCTGCAATGAGAGATTATTGCAGCTGAAACCCCTCGTTTCAAAAAATATGGAGGAACATAATGTCTTGGCACTAGAGTCAGAAAATAGAATATACTGTTCATTCATTACATCACTCAACTCATTTTTTAAGCCTGTCCTAATCCCCTTTAAAATGATAGTCATCACACTTCCCTCCGCGTCAGCACGTTTTAATCACCTTCTTCCATCCTTTTGAGCTTCATTGTCAACCCACACCTTCTACTTCTTAATGTGTTGACAGAAAAATTAGTTGACGTTCTGAGTCATCTTAAATACTTCAGTAAGGTTTCCTCCGACTCCTGTTGTGGTAACAAATTCAGCTTCTGTAATTGGCATAGAACCACACAGCACGAAAACAGACCCCTCAGTCCAACTAGTCCATGCTGACCATGTTTCTTAACCAAACTAGTCCCATTTGCCTGCATTTGGCCTGTATCCCTCCAAACGTTTCCTATTCGTGCGCTTATCCAAATGTTTTTTAAATGTTTTAACTATACCTGCATCCACCACTTCCTCTGGCAGTTCATTCCACACACAAACCACTCTGTGTAAAAAAAAAAAAGTTGCCCCACATGTCCTTTTTAAATTTCCTCCTCTCACCCTAAAAATCTGCCTCATAGTTTTGAATTTCCCCATCTGAGGGAAAAGACCCTTCGGTACTCACCTTATCTATGCCCCTCATCATTTTATGAACCTGTATAAGGTCACCCCTCAACCTCCCATGCCCCAGTGAAAAGAAAGTCCTCGCCTATTTTTTATAACTCAAAAACTCCACTCCTGACAACATCCTGGGAAATCGTTTCTGCACTCTCTCCAATTTAATAATATCCTTCCTATAGCAGGATCATCAGAATTGTGCACAGTACTCCAGAAGAAGCCTTGCCAATGTCCTGTACATTCTCAACATGACATCCCAACTCTTATACTCAAAGGTCTGAGCAATGAAGGCAAGCTTGCTAAATGCCGCCTTAACCACCCTGTTTACCTGTGATACAAATTTCAAACAATTGTGTACCTGAACCCCTCGATCTCTGTTGTACAACACTACTCAGGACCTGACCATTAATTATACAAGTTCTGCCCTTGTTTATTTTACCAATCCCTTGCATTTATCTAAATTAGACTCTATCTGCCACTCCTCAGACCATTGACCCAATTGATCGATGCCTCTTTATAAACTTAGATAACTTTCTTCACTGTCCACGATACCATCAATTTGTCTTTTTGGTTTAAATACCTGTAGCTGGACATCAGATGTGTAGCTCTTTCTGCACATTTTATTAGTACTATGATGGCCTCACTATAATATATTGATCAGAATTTTAGTCATTACTCCAGTTGGAAATATGTCAATGCCCTTATGTTCAATATTGTCTTTTGATTTGTGTTCTGTTCAATACTATATACGATCAGAGATGCTATTTGCAGTTACAGTAATGAGCTGTTGTGCTCAAAGGTAGGTGAACCACATTTGATTGCAAATTTTGAATGACATTCAGCTTGTGACTACTTAGTCTAATCAGACATCAGTCATGGATGCACTATTTGTGGAAGAGAATGATTTGAATTGCTCGTGTATTCTGATTCTGACTTAATTAAACAATCGTATTAAACAGTGTTTTGCCAATTAGAAACGTTTGTTATTTAAAAAAACACATTTTAATTGACAAGGTTACATGGGCAGATATGTTTAAATATGATAAATAAATGAGGTTTCATTTGAACAGTGTTGTTTGCATTCAGCAGCATGTGACCCAATGAGGTTTGTTTTGCGAATGCTATCATTCAATTAATCGTTTGAAGTTTGCTATTTTACATTGAGATCAATGAGTTGTATTCTGTTGCTTTTAAAATCATTGATTATCTTGTGTGATAGGTATGTTTTTAAGAAGTAGTTTCATATTATTTGTCGGTCATTGTGCAGAGCGGTGTGACCTTGGAATGAACATACAAAAATATTTTTAACAGATTTCAAACTATATAAATTTCTGATGAAGCCTACATTTCACTGCTTTATAATCTGGCATGTTATGCCTCATTATTATCTTTATTCATGTTGATTTAATTATGATTTATTAGCCTAAATGTATTACAAATTTGTAAAACCACATTGAACTTGAATTAATATACATTAGTCGTTAATTAATGTGCCTTGTTATTCGTTGAGGATTCACTTATCTCATTAACTTACTGCAGTATTAGGGAAAGAGTTCAAGAATTTTGGTTAGTCAGTGACCAACAGCTGTTGCGTGATATGCAAAGACAGCATTAGTCAAAGCATGACAAATCCCTTGCAAGATAAGCACACTGGGGTATCTTGCCCAATGCTGACTTACATCAGGAAACCCTAAGTGTGATCTTCACAATTTTCTTCCTGAGAATGTTAATGTCCAGAAAACTGTGGAATCACACCTGTCATATCCCAGCATGCACTATCTGTCTCTGTGTATAATTCATAACCTTGTGTCTGATATGGACATACTTAGAAATGTCTGTTATATCAAGGATCATTTTGCCAATTTTTGTTAGATATATGGAATGAGCTGCCAGAGGAAGTGGTGGAGGTTGGTACAATTGTAACATTTAAAAGGCATCTGGGTGGGTATATGAATAGGACGGGTTTAGAGGGATATGGACCGTGCTGGCAAATGGGACTTGATTAGGTTGGGATATCTGGTTGGCACGGACAAGTTGGACCAAAGGATCTGTTTCCGTGCTGTACATCTCTATGACTATGATTCTAAATAATTAAGTTCATCAATCTAAACCAAGGACTCATACAAAACCCACAATCAAAAGGCCTAAATCTTCTATTCAAAAACCATGGCTGGCCTTGAACATTTCCTTACTGGCAGTTTCTAATTTACTCATGGATTGGAGGTTCATGGGGTTGGTTGGGAGGCATCTGGTGCATGCAAAAGTTCACACAGTCAGATTAGATTGCTGGATCCTGTTTCCCAGAAGTTGGATGTTCAGCAAGGACAGTATCATCAAGCTAGTGGACCTATGCCTTACCACACACTTCACCTTCAACAACAAAACCTACAGACAAACCAACAGAACACCCATGGGATCTCTGATATCAGGGTTCTTAGCAGAGAGAGTAATGCAGAAACTCGAACAAACAGCTCTGCCAACCATCCAACCACACTTTGGGTCCGCGACGTGGATAACATCTCTGTCATCACTAAACGAAACAAATTAGAGAAAACCTTCAAGACCATCAATAATACACTTACTGGCATAAAATTCACTAAAGAGGAGGAAAACAACAACAAACTGCATTCCTAAATGTCACAGTAGAGCGAACAGCCAATGGGGAGCTTTAAACCAGCGTCTACAGAAAAACAACACCAAATATTGAACTACAGAAGCAATCATCCCAACATCCACAAACGAAGCTGCATCAGAACATTATTTCAACAAGCCAACACACACTGCAGCGCAGAGGAAAATGACCTATACTGTGTATTCAAAAAGAATGGGTACCAAATGAACACAGTCCGCCGATTTCTCAGCAACAAACCCAAACAAGCAGACAAAACACATCCAGAAACGCTAGCCACTCTCCCCTACAAAGACATCTCGGAAATAACTGCCAGACTACTCAGACCCCTTGGCATCATAGTAGCCCAAAAACCCACCAACACACTAAAACAGCAGCTAATGAACTTGAAAGATCCTATACAGACAACAAGCAAAACTAATGCCATTTACAAAATACCATACAGGGACTGTAACAAACACTACATTGGACAAACAGGCAGAAAACTAGCCACCAGGATACATGAACACCAACTAGCCACAAAAAGACATGACCTTCTCTCACTAGTATCCTTACATACAGATGAGGAAGGACACCACTTCGACTGGGACAACACATCCATCCTAGGACAAACCAAACAAAGACACGCATGAGCATTCCTAGAAGCATGGCATTCCAACCGGAACACACACAACAAACACATCGAGTTAGACTCCATCTACCACCCCCTGAGAAAAAGAACAGGAAGTGACTTCACAAGAAATGACATCACCATGGGAAATGACATCACCAACCCAAAGAAACCCAAACATATAAATAGAAAGCAGGAATTATCAGCAGTGCTTTGCCTGAGGTCACTGAAGATGTTACCTAGTAAGGTAGCAAAACATCTGAAAATTAACCGTCCAGCTCAGCGAGCAAACCTACATCCAGAACCTCAACCTGAGCTACAAATCTTCTCAAAACTCACTAATGTGGATACTTCTTCATCGAATATATTTAAGACTGAGATAGATTTTAGTCTCTCAGGGAATCAAGCAATATGGGGAGTGATCACATCGAAATTGAGGCTGAAGGTCAGCCAAAATCATATTGAATAGTTGGAGCAAGCTGAAGGGACTGCATGGTCTATTTCTGCTCCTATTTTTATCGTCTTAAGTGACTCAGTTGTGTTTTGTGTCCATCAGCAGTGCCATTAATGATCAATGTTAATGTGTTATAGAGCAGTCTAGCCATTGGACATTGCATTTGATACTTGATGCCTCTGTGTGGCAACTATCTGAATTTGCACCAGAATGCAAATCAGTTTATCAGAATAGTTTGATGCTCATGGTGTGTAGGGAGTGAATCAGTAGCCAATGAAACAAATGTAGCAGGAGCAAAAGACTAGAGTTTTTTAGTCTCCAGTCTAATTTTTTCTCATTTTAATGAGTCCTCTCTTTCAGTGCCTGTACCAAATAATTGCTTTGTTACTCTGGCGTTGCAATTATAATATGACGATATTTTCAAGGGCCAAGTGGCTTTTGTGCAAAACCACATTAACAAGACTTGAAGAGATAATTAGAGGAACCTTACCTAATTTTCAACCTGCATCACTGGCAAAGTACTCTGCAAAAGTAGATTTTTTGATGCTATACCTGGCACTTCTCTAATTAGAGAAAGGGAGACAGCATATACATGAGGGATAGGGTAACTCCCCCCTTTTTCCATTATCTGAGATCAATTTTGGAGGTTGTTAGGCTGTTGATTTTGGACTGACAGACCTACAGAGTTGAACAACTTGATTCTGCTTGATTCCATGCCATGCATTAACATACAGACATGTCTTGGTCCTGTAAATAATATAAATCTGGAACTATAGAGAGCAAAGGAATCCTGGTAACTGAAGCCAAATATATGCTGCATGCAATGAAAATAGTTGGCATTCAAGTGGTTATGTGAGTCTCTGGAAAATTAGTAGGAATGATATCGAAAGGGAACTAACCTCAATTATAATGCTGCACAAAATGATTTACTACTGGGCATGATTGTGGAAAAATAGTTATCTCTTATCATAAGATCCCAGTCAAAGTTATGATTTCCGGAATGCCGTGCTAAATGGGAACTTTGGTTCCTGTTTGAAACAATCCTTCACCTATGTTAAAATGGTAGGTGGGTTATGTAAGAGCTTCCTTATCAGAAAATAAACAGACATTAAAACATTATACCCTCTAAATTGAAGTTTTTACATTGTTAAATGAAAAGTAACTCATAAATAAGCAGTACCTCCTCACTGAGTTATCCAGCTTCCCAAACCTTGTTTTTCCTGATCATCCTGGTAACTGCAGCTCCTTCCCACTCCCAGGCATCATGTTGTGGCCTTGTCCCACTCCCTGACCTTTGAGTTATGGCCTCCCTCACACCACTCCATCCTCTCACTGCTTATCGCAAGTGCTTGAAGAAAAGTTGAGAGGCTGGAGCGGCTTTGAAAGTTGTACTTAAAAAATAAACATGGATTACAAACGCGCAACACGTGAACCACTGGGTTTCATGCTTCCGTGACAATGGCACTTCAGACTGAATCTGGATCTTGAATGGGAATACAACAGAGCATGAATGAGTTAGGGAGTGCAATCAGGCAAGGAAACAGGCTGAGAGAAGTCGCAGAGGGAAAGAGGCCATAACTGGAAGAGTGAAGGACTAGTGAGATACTGCAACATGGAGGTTTGAAGAGTGGGAAAGGCACCAATTCCATCACAAAGGAAACAATAATGTTTGACAGGATTGCAGAGCTCTTTATCACATTGACATTGAAGTGAATCAATGTTAAATGAGATAACTTTAAATGCGGACTAACTGTAACAGATAATTATTTTGATCTCAGGCGTTTTTCTGTGCTTTTTCTTCTTTAAGGTGATATCATAATTCAGGATGGTCTGTACGTTGTGAAGGGTATGCCTGTACTGGTGAATATGCCTTTTTTAAAAACCATGTATGGCTTATTTCTTTCCCTTTGTAGGACCCATGAAAAATACAACATTTTTAGCAAAGTTAGCAGATGAATCCCCTTCAAGTTTGCTCACTTGTTGCTCTCCAAAATATTTTTAGGGTTTATAATTATTATAATCCTTAACATAACATAGAACAGTACAGCACAGTACATGCCCTTTGGACCACGATGTTGTGCCGAGCATTTATCTTAATCTAAGATCAACCTAACCTACACACCCCTCAACTTATTGCTATCCATGTGCTTGTCCAACAGTCGCTTAAATGTCCCTAATGTCTCTGACTCTACTACCACCGCCGGCAGTGCATTCCACGCACCCACCACTCTCTGCATAAAGAACTACCTCTGACATCACTCCTATACCTTCCTCCAATTGCCTTAAAATTATGACTCTTTGTGACCAGCCATTTCTGCCCTGGGCAAAAGTCTCTGGCTATCTACTCTGTCTATGCCTCTCATTACCTTGGACATCTCTGTCAAGTCACCTCTTCCTTCTTCTCTCCAATGTGAAGAGCCCTAGCTCACTCAACATTTCTTCAAAAGACATGCCCTCCAATTCAAGTAGCAACCTGGTAAATCTCCTCTGCACCCTCTGAAAAGAATCTACATCATTCCTATAATGAGACAAACAGAACTGGACACAATATTCCAAGTGTGGTCTAACCAGGGCTTCATAGAACTGCAGCAAAACCTTGCGACTCTTAAACTCAATCCACCTGTGTTTTTTAGTATATTTTTTTAAAAAGAAGAAACATTTTTTCTTTTGAACATTACAACAAACCAAACAATTCAAACCAAAATTTTTAAAAAAGCCACTATTTACATAAATAAATACTAACGAATAACTAAGCTAAAAAAGGAAAATCTTAACAATAATAATGATGATAACCGTAACAGCTCAGCAAAACAAAGCAATAGCCCTCGATGATAGAGTGCATAAGTTTATACATATTCATATGTCTGTAGTTCCTCCCCTCTGGATACCGAACCCATTACTTAGAATTGCCATGGCTACTTAAAAGCCTTTATTAGTATGGCAGACAATTCTATACCCAGACAGTCCAAAAAGGGCCACCATGTTTTATAGAAATTCTCAGTTTTATGGTGCACCATATTCGTCAGAAAGTCCAAGAGGGTGTGCTCCATGACTAGCTTATGCCAGCCCGCCAGCCCTGGGGGGTTTTCCAACACCCACCCTAATAGAATGTTCTTTCTAGCGCAAAAAGTGAGGATACTGAAAAGCCTTTTTTTGTGTGCATCTAATGAAAGAGAATTAACAAAACCAAGATGAAGAGATACCGGATCCATCTCCACCTCCATCCCGAAGGCCTTCTCTATTTCGCCTACCACAGCACTCAAGTCTGCCCACAGTCTGTGGCAGGACCAAAGACAATGAGTAAGCGTGCCACACTCACTTTACATTTGGGGCACATTGGAGATGCTCCCGGTTTAAATTTAGCGAGACGGTCTGGGTCCAGATGAACCCTGTGGAGCATCTTCAATTACAAAGCATGAGTTCTCTTCCAAATCGAGATCCTCCTTGCATTTTCCCAGATATCCTCCCAATTTTCAGAAGAGATCTCAGCATCTAACACCCCCTCCCATATCCTACAAACCCATGCGGTCTCGTCTGAGGGGCCTTCTCCTAATAGATGATAAGCGTTGCTAACAGATAATGTACCCTCAGCATTCAACACCCTGTTCTCCATGTTGGACCTATAAGGATCATTTAGAAGTGTGGTCTCTTTTTATATGAAGTTTTGAATTTGAAAGAAATGAAATAGGCAATTCATATTTCCGAGCCAACTGGTCAAAAGACATCAGTATTTCCCCTTCGAATAAATCACCCAGACAAGACAAGACGCCCCTAGCTGCCCAGCGTTGAAACTCAGAGTCCATTATCCCTAGCTGATGCTCGGCATACCAACTATTGGTGTCAAAAATGATGTTTTGGCAATATTGCCCTCACCCTGATGCATTGCCCTCCATGCCTTGACACTATTGATGACTATTGGGCTATGGCAATATTCCTTAACTGTTCTCATTTTGTCCAAGAACAGCAGGCTACTAAGGGGCCATCTCACCTGAGATGCTTCAATGCCTAACCAAAGTGAATGAGGGTTCCCCTGGGCCCAATCATTCCCGTAAGATAGCAACGAGCTTAACTGATAGTTTTTGATATCTGGGAGGCCCACTCCTCCCAGTCTGTAAGATAACTGCAGTTTAATCAATTTAATTTGGGGCCCGCTTGTGATACAAGACAAAAGAATGTTCAGTCTTCTAGATGTTTGCTCAGTAAAAAGCAGAGGAGGCATTCGCATAGGATACAGCAGTAAGGGCACAATGTTTATATTAATGAGGGCTACCCGACCTAACCAAGAGATTGGAAGCACCTCCCATCTACGAAGGTCCTGTTTGACTCTGTTGAATAAATGGGCAAAATTGGCTTTAAATACCTAATCAAAAATGGGAGGTATAAATATGCTTAAGTAGAGAAAGCCCTTCTGCGACCATCTAAAGGGGAACTGCGATCCACCCTCAGGATCTGGCAGTCTCAGGAGACCACCCATTGGCATGGCCTCTGACTTTGCAAAATTGATCTGATAACCTGAGAAGCCACCGAATGAGTTGATGCATTGTATCAGGTGTAGCACTGAGACTGTTGGGTTTGATAAGAAGACAAGAATGTCATCTGCTTACAGCGCAATCTTATGTGACTTTGTCTCTACTTCTGAAGCGGTTGTATTGCCTCTGCCAGCAGTTCAATCACCATTGTGGAAAGCAATGGTGACCAGGGACAGCCCTGTCAACTGCCCCTACAAATATTAAAATTACTTGGCCATACACCATTGGTGAGGACCATGGCAAGAGGAACACTATACAAAACCTCCACCCACTTGATGAAAGTCTCTCCCAGACCAAACCGCTTTAGAGTATGAAAAACATATGGCCACTTGACCTTGCCAAATGCCTTTTCCACATCTAAGGGGATCACCAATCCCTGTACTGATCGCTGTTGACATACTTGGATCATGTTAAGTAATTTCCTGACATAATTCATCGATTTGCGACCTTTTATGAACTCCGTCTGGTCCTTCTTAATGATGGAGGGCAATACAGTTTCTAGCCTTAATGCCAGAGTCTTGGATAGAATTGTGAAGTCAACATTCAGAAGTGAAATGGGTCTACAGAAAGCACAACCCTCCAGTGCCTTCCCTTTTTTAAGAATGAGAGAGATGTTCGCCTTTCTGAGAGATGGTGGGAGGAGGCCACGACTATGTGAGCCATTAAACATACGAAGCATAGGCCCTGATAATATATTCATAAATACCTTGTTGAACTCACTGAGGAGCCCATCAGGACCTGGCATCTTCCCATTCTGGAACTGCCTCACAGCCTCCTACACCTCTTGCTGTGACAATGGGGCATTGAAGAGAGATTCCTGTTCAGGGGTCACTGCCGGAAGGCCGAAATTCATAAGAAAGGACTTCATCCTAACCCGCCCACTCTCTCAGCTTTCAGAATGGTAGAATTCAGAGTAAAATTTCTGGAATTATGATTAATCCTTTTAGAATCATAGGTCAAATTTCCAGTTTCTTTGATTGAGGTAATGACTTGGGGGTGCACTCCTTTTCCAAACAATGTACATGAGGTACTTGCCCGGTTTATCCCCATGCTCAACAGCCTTTGACTTGCAAATGTAAGTACCCTCTTGGCTGCCCATGTGACCATGGAGTTTAGCATAGACCGGAGCGCCGTGATCCTCTGCAAGGGCCTGTCAAAGTATACCTTTTCAGCTACATTCAGATCCATCTCGAGCAAGCGTTGCTCACCCATCTGTCACTTTTTATTGGCTGAATAGAAGGTAATCAACCCCCTAGCATAGGCTTTAGCTGTTTCCTAAAGAATGATGGGCTACTGGCTGAGCCTGAATTAATATCTAAAAAGATCCTGAGCTCAGTAGAAAAGAATTCCATAAACTTGCTATCATTAAGGATGAAGGGGTCCAGTCAGCAGAGCCTCGAGCCTACCACTGTATCCTTACTCTTAACCATTAAGTACTCTGGGGCATGATCGGAAATAGTGATATTACAATTATACATGCCACCGAGCCCAGATGTGCTGCGGGGGTCAGAAAAAGATCAATCCTGGTATTATATTACTGTGTGTTTGAGAAGAACATGAAGTCTGTTAGTCTGACCTCAGTGGTGGGAAAGATGCTGGAGTCTATTATAAAGGATGAAATTACTGCACATCTAGATAGTAGTAACAGGATAGGACAGAGTCAGCATGGATTTATGAAGGGGAAATCATGCTTGACTAATCTTCTTGAATTTTTTGAGGATGTAACTCTGAAGTTGGACGAGGAAAATCCAGTAGATGTAGTGTACCTGGACTTTCAGAAAATTTTTGATAAAGTCCCACACAGGAGGTTAGTGAGTAAAATTAGGGCGCATGGTATTGGGGGCAAAGTACTAGATTGGATTGAAAATTGGTTGGCTAATAGGAAACAAAGGGTAGTGATAAACGGCTCCATTTTGGAATGGCAGGCAGTGACCAGTGGGGTACCGCAGGGATCCGTGCTGGGACCGCAGCTTTTTACAATATATGTTAATGATATAGAAGATGGTATTAGCAATAACATTAGCAAATTTGCTGATGATACAAAGCTGGGTGGCAGGGTGAAATGTGATGAGGATGTTAGGAGATTACAGGGTGACCTGGACAAGTTAGGTGAGTGGTCAGATGCATGGCAGATGCAGTTTAATGTGGATAAATGTATGGTTATCCACTTTGGTGGCAAGAACAGGAAGGAAGACTACTACCTCAATGGAATCAATTTATGTAAAGGGGCAGTACAGAGAGATCTGGGTGTTCTTGTACACCAGTCAATGAAGGCAAGCATGCAGGTACAGCAGGTAGTGAAGAAGGCTAATAGCATGCTGGCCTTCATAACAAGAGGAATTGAGTATAGAAGCAAAGAGGTGCTTCTGCAGCTGTACAGGGCCCTGGTGAGACAACACCTGGAGTATTGTGTGCAGTTCTGGTCTCCAAATTTGAGAAAAGACATTCTGGCTATTGAGGGAGTGCAGCGTAGGTTCATGAGGTCAATTCCTGGAATGGCAGGATTACCTTACACTGAAAGACTGAAGCGACTGGGCTTGTATACCCTTGAGTTTCGAAGACTGAGGGGGGATCTGATTGAGACGTATAAGATTATGAAAGGATTGGACACTCTGGCAGTAGGAAAAATATTTCCACTGATGGGTGAGTGCCGAACCAGAGGACACAGCTTAAAAATACGGGGTTGACCATTTAGGACAGAGCTCAGGAGAAACTTCTTCACCCAGAGAGTGGTGGCTGTGTGGAATGCTCTGCCCCAGAGGGCAGTGGAGGCCCACTCTCTGGATTCATTTAAGAAAGAGTTGGATAGAGCTCTCAAAGATAGTGGAATCCAGGGTTATGGAGATAAGGCAGGAACAGGATACTGATTAGGAATGATCAGCCATGATTATATTGAACGGCGGTGCAGGCTCGAAGGGCTGAATGGCCCACTCCTGCACCTATTGTCTATTGTCTATTGTCCCTGCCAGTAGGGTGAAGATGGTTCCAAACATCTACCAATCTCAATTCAGCACACAAATCCCTTAATTGTTTAGATTGCAAAGAAGATATCGGCAGACCTTTGGGCAATCTGTCTACTGTAGTAAAATCCCTTCCTATGATGATATGTTGAGATGCAAGGTTAACCAGTCTAGAAAGTGCGTATATTAAGGGGGTCAGTAAAAATTTAAGATCCCATACTCTTTCTCATGCATTAAAGCTTTAAGGATTACAAATCTCCCATGTGTGTCTTTAATGCACATTAAATGGGAGATTCTTTCTAACTAAAATGGTCACCCCTCTATTCTTCGTATTGGAAGATGAAAAATAAACCCGGTCATACACTTTCTGTTGCAACTTCAAATGCTCTGCATCATCCGAGTGTGTTTCTTGTAATAAGGCAACATCCATCCTCTCTCTTTTTAAGGCTGAAAAGTACCTTCTTTCTCTTGACAGGTGAGTGATTCCCCTTAATATTCCAGGTGCACCACCTAAAAACATCCTCAGCCATAACCTTCCACAGCACCATCTAGATTCCAGAGAGGAGGAACCCAAACTACAGATCACTGAACATTAATGCAAAAGAATCCACAAAACCCAAAAGTTACACAGGCTAAAATAACTACAGCCAACAAATCTGTAAAACGCATAAAAACTATATACAGCAAAAACAGAAAAACAAAAAATCGTCAAAGGCACTGATTGGAAGAATTTATCCCCCCCACTTGAAGGGGGTAATACACATCCTACAATCCTACGAACAATCTCAACCGCCCTCTCAACTCCTACCAACTAGGGTCGCGCCACATTAACCGACCACCTGGTAGAGGAAAAAAAAACCCAAGAGCAACGTTAGTACTATAGACAAGTAAACTAAAATTAAATATGTCACCTATCCCTTAACATAACTGAGATCAAAAATAAATACTCTATCCATCCCAGGAATCATTGCATGCAACTTATTACCAGAAAAGAGACTCCACCAAGTCCTTTTTAAAGAAAAACAAACCCGAACAGTTCTGTCGTTTACTTCTGTTCGGCCATGTGACTTGTCCACAAAGTTCTTCGCTTTCTCTGATGAGTCGAGCAAATGTATGGATCTATTATGATTGATCCAAAGA
Organism: Chiloscyllium plagiosum; assembly: GCF_037043375.1. NCBI lineage: Eukaryota > Metazoa > Chordata > Chondrichthyes > Orectolobiformes > Hemiscylliidae > Chiloscyllium > Chiloscyllium plagiosum. The sequence goes on along the minus strand of NW_028270151.1, from coordinate 50,714,910 downwards.
ACCGCTGGATATCTTAAAGAATACTGGATCCCAAGCTTTCTCGATCTCCTCTTGACATCATTGTAGGACTTCCTTTTCTGGGCCACTGCCACCAAGAAGTCTTGAAAAAAACATGACCCTGCCACATACCAATGCTCTTGGATCCCTCCCCTGGGCTCTTGAGGCTTCCTTGACCATCTGCTTGTCTTTATAATAATGGAACCTAAACAGGACAGGGCGTGGGCGCTGATCCGCACCTGGTTTTCATGCCGCGATCTGGTGGACTCTTTCAATTGTTAACCTTCTTCCCTTCTCGGCCTCCAAACCAAGGAACTCCGGGAACCACTTCTTGAAGAACTCTACCAGCCGCTCACCTTCCCTCCCCTCCAGTATGCCAACAATGTGGAAGTTCTTTCTTCTGCCCCTGTTTTTGAGTTTGTCTACCAGATCCAACAGACTCTGGACCTGTGTTTCCAGGGATTCAATCCGGCTCTTGGAGGAGTCAGTCTCTGCCTCTATCCCTGCAGCCCGGTGCTCAAGCTCATCGGTCCTTTTCCCCAGGTCGTGCAGCAGAGATGCTGCAGGAGCTAGCTTCAATTTTTTCCTGGATCTGCCTTCCCAGGCCCTCGTGAGATTTGGCTAGCACCTCAACTACGGTGTGGTGAGTAAGCAGGCCCACTGCTTCAGTGGGCTGGGCAGTGGCCCCGGCCCTAGTCCCGGGCAAGCTTCCTCCTTTCTTCGGCATTCTCCAGCTACAAGGACAAAAGTAAGCAAGATTTTTCAGGCTTCCAGCTCCTTTTCTGTGTTTTTATGCACAGTAAAATGTTTTGGATGAGTTCTGGCTCTGACAGCGCGGAGCCCAGAAAATGCAAGCATACCAGGACACCGCCATCTTGGATCCCTCTCAATTCCCCTGTTAATGAAAGCCAAAACACCTGATGCATTCTTAACAAGCCTATCACCTTGGATGGCGACTTTGAGGGATCTATGTACATGGAACCCAAGATCCTTCTGTTCCTCCACACTGCCAAGAATCCTGTCTTTAATCCTGTATTTAGCATTCAAATTCGAACTTCCAAAATGAATCACTTCGCATTTAACCAAACAGCCAATTTCATGTCACAAAATGGCTACGGACTGAGAAAATAAACATTGATGTAGTCAAAGTGTGAAATCCCAGCAATATTATAAGAGAATAAAGCCACAAGATTTCTTGGTTTTGATCAAGCAAAAATAAAATTTACAATTATAAAGTTAATGGGTGAAGTTATCATAGTCTACTAGACCATTGGGCAACTCTCTCATGAGAATTGACTAGTTAACCTGAGGGTTATCTTGCCTCAGGCAAGGGGAGAGGACCTCAGCTAGTGCAGGAGTTGAACTCGTGCTATTGGTTACAACAGTAATACAATCTATTCTATATAATTTACACAATCAAGCAGCATTTGCTCAGCAATAACTGGTCACTGATGCCAAATATGGGTTCCACCAGGGCCACTCAGCTCCTGACCTCATTACAGCCTTAATTCAAACATGGACAAAAGAGCTGAATTCCAGAGGTGAAATGAGAATGACAGCCCTTGACATCAAGGCTGCATTCAACAGAGTGTGACATCAAGGGGCCCATCTGGAATCAATGAGAACAGGGGGAAACTCTCCACTGTTGGAGTCATACCTGACACATAGGAAGATGGTTGTATTGTTGGAGGTCAATCATTTCAGCTCTAGGACATTCCTACAGAATTTCCTCAGGGCAGTGTCCAATGCCCAACCATTCTGGACCTTGGAATGTGCCAGCTGTTTCATAAATGACCTTCCCTCCATTATAAGGTGAGAAGTGGGGAGGTTCACTGGTGATTGCACAAAGAACAATACCTTGATGGAATTCCTGGGAATACAAAAGCATTCGTGACTTCTCAAATACTGAAGTATTCATAGTATCCAGGCTTGGGCTGTCAAGTGGCAAGTAACATTCATACCACAAAACCACCAGGCAATGACCATCTCCAATAAAAGACAATCTAACCACCACCCCTTGATATTCGATTGTGTTACTGTCACTGAATCCCCCACTATCAACATCCTTGGGGTTACCATTGACCAGCAACTCAACTGGACTTGCCATATAAATGCAGAGACTAAGAATACTTTGGCAAGTAACTTAGCAATAGCTACAAGAGCTGGTTCAGACTCTGGGAATACTGTTGTCAGTAACTCATCGCTTGACTCCCCAAAGCCTATTCCATCATCTACAAGGCACAAGTCAGGAGTGTGATGGAATATCACCCAATTGTCTGGATGTGTGCAGCTGCAACAATACTTGAGAAGCTTGACACCATCCAGGACAAAGCAGTAACTTGATTCACCCTGAAGGATCTGTTTCTGTGCTGTATAACTGACCCAATGGCACCAAATCCACTCCCTCTAACATCAACACTCAGTAGCAGTAGTATGTACTATCCTCAAATTGCACTGCGGAAATTCACCAAAGATCTTTTGACAGCACCTTCCAACCTATGAAAATCTTCCATCCAGAAGGACATGGGCAGAAGTTATATGGGACATCACCACCTGCAAGTTCCCCTCCGAGTCACTCACCACCCTGATCTGGAAACATATTGCTGTTTCTTTACTTCATATATGTGTTAAAATCCTGGAATTCCTTTCTTGAGGAAATCTTAAGTCAATCTACACGTGGACTGTAGCAGTTTAAGAAGGAAGCTCGGGGGATCTAAGATGGCGGTGATCTGAGAAGATCACACTGCAGAGCTTCGCATCGCAGCAGGAGCAGGACAGTCCTTTAACCCACCCAACCCAGGTCATCAGGATTTCCTGGGGTGTTGGAAAGATTGTGGAGCCCCAAGAAACATTAAAAAAATTGACTTACCTGTATTTTCAGCTGTCCAGAAATGCCTAAAAAGGGAGGAGGAGCATCTGAGGCCGGGCTTGCAGCTCAGCCTGCAGCGGCCTCAGAGCAGATTACTCTCCAGGACCTGGTGAACCAGCTCTCGAAATCTCGCGAGATGTTGGGGAAACAGATTGAAGAGAAGCTGGCTCCAGTGTGTCTCATGCTGCAGAAGCGTGAGCTGCAGCTGGGAGACCTGGAGAAGAGGACGGATGAGGTGGAGCACAGGGTCACAGTGGTGGAAGCTGATGCCAGTTCATTCAAGGAAGAGATCCAAGCCCTGAAGACGCAGGTTCGTAATTTGCGTGACCAAGTGGATGACCTCGAAAACAGGGGCAGGAGAAAAAACATTCGGATCATCAGTTTGCCTGAGGGTAAGGAAGGTGAGCGGCCTGCGGAATTTGTTGAAGATTGGCTTCCGAAATTCCTTCACTTGGAGACTGGCATGAGAGGATTGAAGATAGAGAGGGCTCACTGGGTCGCAGCACGGAGGTCGGGTCTGGGTCAATGCCCTCGTCCTTTCCTGATGCGGTTCCATCATTACCGGGATAAGGAGAGAGTCATGGAGGCTTCCAGACTCCAGGGGAAGGATCCAAAGGCCCTAATTTACTAGGGGTCTAAGATCATGTTTTTTCAGGACTTTTCAGCGGCAGTGATCCAGAATCGTACGATGGTGTCAAGAGAAGATTGAAGGAGCTTGGGATTCAGTACTCCCTGAGATATCCGGCAATGCTTCGGATCACCTTAGATGGATCCATGCATCTCTTTGACACATCAGAGAAGGCAAGAGAGTTTGTGGACAAACTAACCTAAGTTAAACAATTGTAGTACGTATAAATATCGTTGCTTGGGTATGCGTTTATCATTCTGTAAAAGAAATGGAGGAAATCCGGTTGGAGCTTTTTTTTCCCCCTTTTTTTTACCTCTATTGATAATAATTTGATTCAAACTATGTCTGGCGGTGGTTAAGATGTACATTTTAAATTTCTAAGTTAGGACATACCAAAGGATGGGTGGGGTATTTATTGCCCTTTTTTTTATAAAAGAATGCTTTTTTTTTATTCATATTGATTTTCTTTGCATTGTCTATTCTTTTTAGCTTGTGCTTGTGAAGCGGCTCTAGCTGGGAGAATTGAAGGTGGTTGAGATGGTTAGATGCCTATTTATGGGCAGTTCGGGACGGGTAGTTTCTCCCTCCGGGCAGGGGGTGAGTTCCCCTGCTCAGCGCTATTGGCCTTTATATGTTGGTTTGTTTTCTGGTTTTTGTTTTTTATTTTTAATAATTTTGTATGTTTGTTAAATGTAGTGGTTTTAGTTTATGTAGTTTTTATATTTGGTGGATCACTAAGGCTCAGCAATTTGTGGTTCGGGTTCCTCCTCTCTGGAATTTAAATGTAATTGCAGAAAATTATGGCTAGTGATTTGATTAAATGGTGTACCTGGAATATCAAGGGAAGTCACTCACCAATTAAGAGGAAGAAGGTACTTTTGAGTCTTAGAAAGGAGAAGGTCTCCTTTGTTCAGGAGACACATTTGGATGACAAGGAGCATCTGAAATTACAGCAGAATGGCTTTGACCGAGTTTATTTTTCATCATTTAATACCAGAAGTAGGGGAATGGCTATATTGGTAAGGAAAAATCTCTCATTTAAATTGTTGGAATGTGTTAAAGACACATACGGGAGGTTTGTAATTCTTAAAGCCTTGATAAATGGAGAAGAATATGGCATTTTAAATGTTTATTGTCCCCCAGCTCATCCTCTTAAATTCTTGGTAGATGCTTTTCCTAAGCTGATAAGCCTCAAGTCTTGGCACATCATTGCAGGGGAAGATTTTAACTGCCTCATGGACCCCACAGTAAACAGGTTGCCTAAAGGTCCCTCGGTACCCTCTGCACAAACTAAACAGTTATTGGGTTTGTGTGGGGAATTAGGATTGGTGGACGTCTGGAAGTGTCTCCACCCGACAGGTAGGGATTTCACATTTTTCTCCAGTCCGCACAGATGTCACACGAGGATTGATTTTTTTCTGACCCCTGCGGTAACCCTGGATCTGGTGGCATCCTGTACAATTGGTAATATTGCCATCTCTGATCATGCTCCAGTGTACCTCATGGTTAAAATTAAGGATGTTACAGTGGATTCAAGGTACTGGCGAATGGACCCCTTTATTCTCATGGACAGCAAGTTTGTGGAGAATTTCTCTAGGGAATTTCGGGTATTCCTAGACATCAACATAGGCTCGGTTGATAGCTCATCTGTTCTCTGGGAAACTGCCAAAGCTTATGCCAGAGGATTAGCTATTTCATATTCCACAAGTAGGAAGCGGCAGAAGGGTGAGCAGCAACGTCTCCTTGAAGCACGGTTGAAGGCAGCCGAGAAGGCCTATTTTGACATACCCTCGTTGGTCAAACTACAGAGGAGTACGGCACTGCGGTCTGCACTAAATTCCATGCTCACGCAGATGGCAAAGAAGGAGCTGGCCTTTGCAAAGCAAAGGTTATACGAGCATGGTGACAAGCCAGGCAAATACTTAGCATACCTTGCCAGAAAGAGAAGTGCCCCACAAACCATTACAGCGATTAGGGAAGGGTCTGGGAACCTAACATGTGCTTCTAAAAAGATTAATGTGGCGTTCCAGAGATTCTACTCTAAATTATATCAGTCTGAGAATCGTGAGGAGGGGCAGGCCAAAATGGAATCCTTTTTTAGAGATCTGAAGCTCCCGGGTGTGACTCCCGAACAACAGTCCTTTCTCAATGCCCCATTATCAGAGCAAGAAGTGCAGGAAGCTGTGAGGCAACTTCAGAGTGGAAAAGCGCCTGGTCCTGATGGACTTCCCAGTGAATTCTATAAGGAATTTATAAGTATACTGTCAGGCCCAATGCTGAATATGTTTAATGATTCATACAGTCATGTTTGTCTCCCACCATCTCTGAGAGAGGCCAATATTTCAAAAGGGAAGGATCCAGAAGAATCTGCTTCATACAGGCCCATCTCGCTCTTGAATGTGGACTTTAAGATCCTTTCTAAGGCTGTTGCGTTAAGGCTGGAGACTGTGTTACCTTCTATTATTAAAGAGGATCAGAAGGGCTTCATAAAGGGTCGCAGATCCTCCAATAACGTTAGGAGGCTGCTTAACGTAATTCAAGCATGCCAACAGCAGTCATTACAGGGATTGGTGATTCTTTAGATGCAGAGAAGGCATTTGACCGAGTTGAGTGGCCGTACCTTTTCTATACTCTAGGCCGGTTTGGTCTAGGCGAAGTTTTCATAAGGTGAGTAAAGGTTCTCTACAGTGTACCTCTCGCTGCGGTCATTACCAACGGGGTACGATCAAGCAATTTTAATATTTCTAGGGGCAGCCGGCAGGGCTGTCCCCTTTCACCATTACTTTTTACGTTGGTGATTGAACCGTTGGCAGAGGCCATTCGTGGGGATCGCAATATATCAGCTCCAGAAGTGGGGTCAAAATTACATAAGATCTCGCTGTATGCAGATGATGTTCTAATTTTCTTGACAAATCCAGCAGTTTCAGTGCCTTGCCTGATACAATGCATTCACGCGTTTGGCGCTTTTTCAGGGTATAAGATTAATTTTGCTAAATCAGAGGCTATGCCTACGGGTGGTCTTACAAAAGAGTTGGCTCTTGAGAGTGACTATAGATTCCCATTTAGGTGGTCACGGGGGGGTTTTGTGTATTTGGGCATATTCATTACTCCAGTTCTGGATTGGCTGTTCAAAGCCAATTTTATTCAATTATTTGAAAAAATTAAACAAGATCTCCAAAGATGGGAGGCACTTCCAGTCTCATGGTTGGGTCGGATAGCGCTTATTAAGATGAATATTCTCCCTCGTTTGCTATACCCTATACATATGCTCCCCCTGATTTTCAATAAACAAACACTCAGGAGACTGAACAGTTGGATCAGCTCCTTTATCTGGGATTGTAAACGGCCCCTCATTAAATTAGCCAAACTGCAGTTGCCTCACAGATTGGGGGGAGTAGACCTTCCGGACATTAAAATTGACCAATTAAGCTTGCTTTTGACCTACGTAAGTGATTGGGTTTGTGGGGACCCTCTTTCAATATGGCTAAATATCGAAGTCTCCCAGGCAAGGTGCCCCCTTACCAGTTTGCTGTTTTTGGACAAGGTGAGGACCATTAGGGAATATTGCCATAACCCAGTAGTCATCAATACTGTTAAAGCATGGAGGGCAATTTGGCAGAGGGAAGGTAATATTGGCAAAACATCTTTGTTTACACCTTTAGTGGGTATGCCGAGTTTTCAACCAGGTATGATAGATTCAGGATTTAAACATTGGGCAGCTAGGGGTATATCTTGCATGGGTGATTTATTTGAGGGAGATGTAATGATGCCCTTCGATCAGTTAGTACGGAAGTATGTTACCTAATCGAGACCTCTTTCGTTTTTTTCAAGTTAGGGATTTTATTCAAAAAAAGACCACACTTTTGACTGATCCCTACAAATCTGACATAGAAAGAGGGATACTAAGGGCTAAGAGTACACTCTCTGTCAGTACTCTATATCACCAATGGGGGGTGCCACCTCAGATGAGTCTGATCGACTCTGCAAGATGTGGGAAAGAGAGCTGGGTGTTGAAGTTTCTTCAGAGGTTTGGGAGGATATTTGGGAGAATGCAAGGAAGATATCAATTTGCAATAGGACCCATGCTTTACAGTTGAAGATTCTCCACAGGGTCCACTTAGCCCCAGACCGTTTGTCAAAATTTAAACCAAGGGTATATTCAGCATGCCCCAAGTGCAAGGTCTGCACAAGACAGGCTTCAAACATATTGGAGCGCTGTGGTGGGTGCAATGGAGAGGATCTTAGATTAGATTAGATTACATTACAGTGTGGAAACAGGCCCTTCGGCCCAACAAGTCCACACCGACCCGCCGAAGCGCAACCCACCCATACCCCTATATTTACCCCTTACCTAACACTACGGGCAATTTAGCATGGCCAATTCACCTGACCTGCACATCTTTGGACTGTGGGAGGAAACCGGAGCACCCAGAGGAAACCCACGTAGACACGGGGAGAACGTGCAAACTCCACACAGTCAGTTGCCTGAGGCGGGAATTGAACCCGGGTCTCAGGCGCTGTGAGGCAGCAGTGCTAACCACTGTGCCACCGTGCCGCCCACACGTGTAGGGGTGGAGAAGGACCCTATTTCGCTCCTTTTGGGCCTACCCATTGTATTTCCTGCAGACTCGCATAAGGCAAAACTTTTCAATATTCTTACATTCTGTGCAAGGAACAATATCTTGCTAGGTTGGATATCAGAAAACCCCCCAGGCCTGTCGGGTTGGCGGAAGATTGTTATGGAGCATATAGCCCTGGATTTTCTCACAAATATGGTACACCACAAAACTGAGAATTTTTACAAGACATGGCAACCCTTTTTGAAATACCTGGACACAGATTTATCTGCCACACTAACAAGGGCTTTTATATAGCCGTAACGATTGTGTTTCATGAGTCCAGTATCCAGGGAGGAGGAACTGTGAATGTATGAGTGTTTTGTTTGGCTGGGCTGAGTTATTACTATTTATTTGTTTGTTGTTAGGTATTTATTTAGTTAGTTAAATAGCTAGTTTAGATTTTTTTAAATTTTATACTTCTCTATATATGTTTATACATTTGTATAGGAGGGTGGGTTGGGGAATTTTTTTTATTATTTGGGGTTTAGTTTTGTATTATTTTTGTACTGTTTTGAATTGCATTGTTTTGCATTTGTTATAATATTTAAAAATCTATTTTTTCTTAATAAAAATATATTATATAAATAAAGAAGGAAGCTCACCAGCACCTTCTCAAGGGCAGTTAGTGACGAGCAATACATGCTGGCCAGCCAGTGACATCTATGTCCTGCAAATGAATAAAAAAAAACTATATATTCAATTCTTATTTTAATATCCAGTGTTAAAATGAATTGTGTAAAGGTGACAGAAGTCTGTGGCTGAAAATACCACTGAGCACACTAAATAGGAAATTCAGTCAAGACAGATCTGATTTCTCAGCAATCCCCCAACTGTTAGTAACACTGGTTCACTAATTCTAATTAAAACTTCACAAGGAATCCCATTTTCAAAGATCTGGCTTTGAAATTCCGCTGAAGAGCACCATGTCATGTATTGCCTTAATGACTGCTCACATTATAGTGGTTTGCTCTCATTTCCTGGAACTATAGTCTACTGGTTTCTGGAAACTCTACTCAAAGACACAACATTACTTTTTCACAGCCAGCTTCACAATTTTTGTGCTGGCCCTAATTTTTTTCTGACCTGTCATCTTTGCTCAACTGCACCAAATATTGCTTGTGGCTTTTTTTTTAAATCCCACTCTGCTGCACTGAGCTATTAATGGCTTATTGGCTTCATCCGAGTCCCCAGGTGGTCCCAGATCTTTTCCTGAGCCCGAGCCCAAGTAGTTAGTTGAACAGACTTGCTCCCAGGACTTTTTCTGTGTCCAAACTGTTGGAAACGATCAAACAGTTCCTGGAACAACTTCTAACAACCAGAGCTTTATGGCCTTCTGTCACCTTCTCTGTAGCATTGATAGCAGCAGTACTTTTTGTTTGAAGCTTAATCCTTTGTTTGATTCCTCACTCCCTCTCTCTAACTATCATACTACTATACTGACTAACGTTTTGAATTGCTCTTCAGTGACCCTTGAAGAGTTTTGAGTGATGTATTGAAAACCTTGCAATTTGTGCTGTCCCAATTGCTAGTCAGAATCAAATGCAACTAATATTAGAACACGATGTTCCCTAAATGTTACAATTTTTGCAGCTTGTTGGCTTACATAGTACAAAAGAAAGATGGATTTTATCGCATCACTTATGTCTAATATTGTTAAATTGCTTCAGGTTTACCCTAGTTGATTGTTAATCAAGTCAGTTCTCTGCATCGGAGGTCCAGGTTACAGCAGAGTGCAGTGTCATTTAATATTTTACTCTAGACATTAAAGAGCAATTCACATCGTAGATATGTTAATACATATATAAATGCATCATCTTTTAATAATATAACCTACCATGAGGCTAAATAACTAAAGTAAAAAAAGCATAATTATTATTAGGACAACAGAATCAAAATCATAATCAGCACAATAAATTATGTAGCAATATAATATCTCAGCCGTCGACTTCACTTTTTGAGTGTCAACCTTGAATTGAATGGTGCACTCCTTTTGAGTCAGAACATCAAATCCCACACCAGACTTTTGAGCACATGACCTCTATTGACACTTCAGTTTCATACTGAGGGATTGCTGCATGGTTGGCGTTGCAGTCTTTTAGTTGAGATCTGAAATCCAAGCTCCAGTAGGTGGTAGAAAATATTCCATGGAAGGAATTGTTATATCTTGGCTAATGATTGTCAAACAACATTATCAAAGTGGCTTATCTGGTTGTGCTGCACATTACTTTTGTGGGTCTTATGCTGTGTGCATATTGCGTGACACGTAGTGTAACAAATTGAATCATCTTAAGTAGTGACTATACTTTACTGGATGCCAAGCACTTTCACAGTTCAGTGTCAAAGATGCTACGTGATTCTTTTAGTAAAAATGATGGAAAATCACAACCTGAAACATTAACTCTGTTTCTCTATGCAGATGCTGCTTACCTTGTTGATTTAGTTTTTTAGTTTTTTATTGTTCGTATTTAAGTATTCCCTTTCAGTTCTGACTTTTACCTTATAGATGTGGACCAATAGTGAGGAGTAAAGCAGTGAATTACTTGTGGAATGTAAGGTATGTGATTTCTATATATTTTTATATAATTTATTTTAGAGTTTAGATTTTTTTCTTTGTGACATGTGGTATTTTGACTATGTTTTAGGGAATTTAATGATTACATTGTCAGTATTTCTGGAGCCAGAATTTTTTTGAAACCAATATGAGAAAGGGAGCCCCTGGGGTCACAAAACAGATTTGTTTGCATTGAGAGAGTTGCACAATCCAAACAGAATAAAAATATTGAGGAGTATTCACTTGCTTTCTGTTTAAAAGAATCAAGAGTTTTTTTCTTTGCTTCAGGGAAATTCAAAAGCATGAAAAGCTTTTGTTTTTTTTCAGTTTGTAGAGGTACAAGTTTCTTCAGAAGAAAGGAGATAGCTTAGAACTGTTAGGAAATGGGTTACCACATGTAAATAATTTCAGTTGAAAGTTCCAGACTAGAAATGCTTGGTTAGAACCCTGAAGGGGGTCACTGACAGTTAATAAAGTCTAAACTCCGTTATGTGACTAAATAAGGAATAGGCCAACAAACTCTTAAGACTAGAAATTGGAAGAATTGGCAAAGTGAAAGGTCTTGACGTGACAGAGAAGTGAATGCCCTTTGGTATTTGAGTGCTGAAAGGTGATGGTGGTGGGATAGATAGGATCATATTCTGACGATTGCCAGGGACCCGGGTTTGATTCCCGCCTCGGGCGACTGTCTGTGTGGAGTTTGCACATTCTCCCCGTGCCTGTGTGGGTTTCCTCCGGGTGCTCCGGTTTCCTCCCACAGTCTAAAGATGTGCAGGTTAGGTGAATTGGCAATGCTAAATTGCCCACAGTGTTCAGGGATATGTAGGTTAGGTGCATCGGTCAGTGGTAAATACAGGGTAGGGAAATGGGGCAGGGTGGATTACTCTTGGGACGGTCAGTGTGGACTTGTTGGGCCGAAGGGCTGTTTCCACATTTTAGAGATTCTATTAAAAAAAATGTTAAGTGTAAATAGCTTGATTTATTTTATTACATCTTTTCTGTTGATTTTAAACTTGTTTTACTGTTACAGAAAACGAATGCGCAACATTACATGTTTGTGTTTTAGTTTAAGAGAACCTCATTAAGTAAACAAAAAAACTAAATATAACCTACCAAGCCCTATTTCAGTCTGGGATCTTACTTGTCTACTAATTACATCAGTTAGAATCCATAACAATTTGTTGTAGAATTCTCAGTCTCTAACCTGCTCTTTTAACCACTGGTCTTTACATTTTGGTTCAGGTAAGTTTTTGGTCAAAGGTAACTTCTGAGATGTTGATCTTGGGGCATTTAGCAATGAAATACATTTAGCAATGCTGTTGACTAAATGTATTTCAAACAGCTCTTAAGAATCTCACCGTCTTTCAGGATAGAGGAGCCTTCAATACTTATGCATGTCGGCACACTGTGCACCATATACGCAAAGGCACTGCAGCATCTTCCAAAGTTGTGGCCTCTATCACTGAGAAGGACAATTAAGGGCAGCATTGGAATGCTGTCACCTGAACAGTCCTCTACAAGCATCACAGCATCCTGAGTTGAAAATACCATCCCTTTACTGTGGCTAGATCATAATCCTGGCAGCCCCTCCCTAACACCATTGAGGTTTACCTGCACCACATGGGCTGCAGCATTTCAAATAGAAGGCTCACTTTCACTTTCAGAGGAGCAGTTCTGGCTCGGCAACAAATGCTACCTTGTTAGTGACACACTGATCCTATTAAAGAATTTTAAAAACCAGGTCCAAAATTTGTAGCACAAATTGTTCTGCAATGTTTGACACCCTATTTTCAGAGTTATTAATTAGCTACATCTGATTATACTAAGCGAATGGCCCTGAATGCGCATATTGTATAATTATTGATCCTCTAGTTCAGTCTCTCGCATGCGCTTTTGTATATATGTGGTTAGGTCTGATTCCAGTGTTTATATAAGTAAATTCTAAAACACTGGTTTACTTTTGACTTGGAAAAGAGTCTAGTTCTGGTTTGAAATGGATTTCAACAGAATGCCCAATGAGTAATATTGTAAGCTTCGCAAAACTGTGATGTAGTAAGTACTACTTTATTTCAGGTTAGTGCATATGGATTTTATTGTATTATATATTACATTGCATGTTGCCATATTTGATATGCATATCTTACACTCTATCAGATTTAAAGAGATACTATACATGGTATCAATATGGATTACTGCCAAATGTACATACATAAATACACATGATGAAAAGGTGAAGGAAGCTTACATTATTAGGCCTGACGTGTTAAAATACTGTGTCAGTGGGGGAGGGGATTTCAGAAAATCAGCAGTGGAGGAGCAGGAGTTCCCACTTTCCACCAATCTGTAATTGACACCAAATCACTTTGAGTATACCAATCATGACTGACGTTAAAGTGTCTCAAAAAGAAAGTCTCTGTAAGCTGAACATTTTGTACTAGAGGTAAATTTTGTTTTAAACTGATCAATTTCATTTAAATGCTGCTTTTATCTATTACAAAACACCTTTTAAATATGGAAATTTAAAATCTGAAGTTTAAACATAGTTTCATTTGCATAAATGAAATAACAGAACTATACTTTTAATATTGGAAGGTTTTGGAAAATCTGTTTTTCTGGAATAATATGTGTACCTGCTGGTCACATTTTCACAGTGATGAATGTGCTTATTACGAAGAGTTTGCCAGGTCTTTATTTAAAAGAAACTAAGCCTTCCTAATATGCCTTATTTTTAAACACTGATCTTTTGTACTTTGAATTTTGGCACTTTCTTCATCTATAATTCTTACTTCCACAAAAATAATTTCAACACGTATATTGTATAATTATTGACAAAGATTATTTTGTCTACTGATAAAATGTGAGAGCATTCAGAAAATCACGTAAAAGTATTTATGTGATTTCCTTCTCAAAGGATTCATACTTAAATGCTTTCCAGTTTTAAAAATAATTTGTTAAAAGAGATGAGGAATGTAGAGTTATAACCTCAAAGACATATATTTAGAAATCAAAGGCTATAAGCAAAGACACTGCAGTTTAAAAAAAAACTTCCCTTTGAACAATGATGTATTGCACCAGCCAAACCTATTATTGGTGAACTCTGAAGAAATTAAATCCATGTCTTCTGCTCACAAGTTATTTACATATTTCTTGCTCTTTGAACAAGTCTATTCCTGTTGAATTCTCTGCAGCAGCAATAGAAATAAAAACATATTATTAGGACTTGTCACCTAAGACATTCAAACTAACATGGTTAAATGTACCTTAACCATTTTGCAGTAATATTGGATTTATTAATTTGCAGTGTTGCCATGAAAGGTATTTTTTAAAAAAATGACTTTATTGAAGGTGGCTGACACTGTGGGTTGGAAATGTGCTATGCTGTTCTGGAACACTGACTTAAATTTAGCCAGGCTGAAAGGATGAAAAGAGTCGAGAGTGTGGTGCTAGAAAAACATAGGTCAGGGAGCATCCGAGGAACAGGAGAATCGACGTTTCAGGCAAAAGCCTTAATCAGGAGCTTTTGATGCCTTACCTGCTATGCTTTTGCAGCACCGCACTCTCGACTCTCCTCTCCAGCATCTGCAGTCCTCACTTTAGCCTGATAGGATGAAAATGTCAGCCTGGCTGCTCATTTCAATTTGAATTGTGTTTGGTCAGACTGAATCCAGTGTTACTATGCCCACGTTTAGAATAAAACTGTTTGGTTATTCAGATAGGCCTAATGATGTTTGAGTTGGAAAATAGAAATTACTACACTGGTGCAATTAGATATTTCCTGAGATTGGGCCTCAAGAAACTTTGTTGGGACAAAGTACAGCAGGCTTTCATTTAAATAGAACTGACCCAATCACTGTTTGACATGAAAACAGGGAAAGCTGGGAATTCTCAGCAGGTCTGGCAGCATCTGTGGAGAGAAAAACAAAGTTTGTGTTTCAGGTTTATCATGTTTCATGATAATTTGAACAAAATGAACTGCCTGAAGAAATTGTTATGGAACAGACTAACCCCTTAAAATATATTGAAAAGGTAGCCTAAACCCCAAAGTTTTCTTATTTTTAAACGTGTTGTGCTCCTGAAGCAATTCATTTGGTTGAACCAGGCTTGAAGCAAAGCACATTATATTCTACACTATAGTTAAAATACAAATTAAAGAGAGAATTATTCTGCCAGGTTTTCCAATAGTTTATTTAACAAGTAAACAGCAACTGTTCCAGTATAGTAACATTGCATAAATACACCCTTGCCAATGAAAAATTCAGTAAAATGGATTGTCTGACATGCAATTCTCCTGCCTAGGAGGAAAGAACGTAAAGATAAACTTTTGTGTGTGAGAGAGAGAGAGAACTGAAACATTTTCTCATAATATGGAGAGATTTAAAACAGTGTCCAAATACTGTATCAATAGCTACTGAAAGCTAAAATAAAATTCTGGTTCTGTGGGAGCTTGACCCCACCCCTTCATGCTGCCTCTATTTTTCCAACTTGAAAAAAACCCAGGGTTTCACAAACTGTTTACTTTATTGGCTTGGAACAGAACAGTCGGGACCTCTGTCTCAACTTCTCTTCATTAAACAAAAAAGACAAAATATATCTCTTAAAGCCAAAGGATCATTACAAAGTGGTAGATGTTGATACATTTACAATATTTAAAATACATTTGAACAGGTACAATAACAGGCAAGATTCAGAGAGATATGGGCCAAACATAGGCCAATGGAAATATTTTAATTTGGGAAACTTGGTCACCCTAGACAAGTTGGACCAAAGGGCCTGTTTCCCTGCTGTATGACTCTATGAATAATTTTTATTTTATTTTGGAATTCAACTATGCACAATATTTTATTCTCCCATTAGTGGTAAATGTTTGATGTGGATACTGGAGTGTAGAATTTTCAATTGACCTACATTTGTTCCTATTTGTAACTTGAGCAGTGTGTGCCTGAAAATATTTTTGGCAACTATAATTTAGATAAATGTGAGGTGTTGCATTTTGGTAAGGCAAATCAGGGCAGGACTTATACCCTTAATGGTAAGGCCCTGGGGAGTGTTGCTGCACAAAGAGACCTAGGGGTGCAGATGCAGAGTTCCTTGAAAATGGAGTCACAGTCGGACAGGGTAGTGAAGAAGGCACTTGGTGTGGTTGCTTTCATTGGTCATAACATTGCATATAGAAATTGGGATGTTACGTTGTGGCTGTACAGGATATGGGTGAGGCTCCTTTTAGAATACTCTGTACAATTCTGGTCACTCTTCTATCGAACAGATGTTGTTAAACTTGAGAGGTTGCAGAAACAATTTACGGAACTGGAGGGTTTGGAGAGGCTGAATAGGCTGGGGTGTTTTACCCTGGAGCATTGGACACTGAGGGGTAACTTTATAGAAGTTCACAAAATCATGGCGGGCATTGATAAGGTGAATAGCAAGGGTTTTTTCCGTGGTTGAAGTGTCCAAAATGAGAGTGCACAGATTTACAGTGAGAGGGAAAAGATTCAAAAAGAACCTAAGGGATAACATTTTTGTACAGAAGGTGGTCCATGGAAGGAACTGCCAGAAGAAGTGGTGGAAACGGGTACAATTACAGCATTTAAAAGGCATCTGGGTATATAAATAGGAAGGGTTGGGAGAGGCAAATGATACTCGGTCAGATTAGGCTATCTGGTCCGTGTGGACGAGTTGGACCAAATGATCTATTTCTGTGCTGTATAATTCTATGACTCTATAACTGGTTTTCTAGTAGTCCCTGTTCATTCCCACTACTTAGGACAAATAACAGAAAACAGAATAAGAATAGACAAATCATTTTCACAATGGTTGAATATTTCTAATGGGATGCCACTTGAATGACCCAGCTCCTCACAATCTAAATTAGTAACTTTGATGAAGGGTTTGATTGAAATCAATCCAGTTTTATTGATCATACAAAGCTAAATATGAGAATTCTTGTGTCGAGGGCATGGACTGTGCAAAGGAAAGCAAATAGATAAAAGGAGTAGGCAAGGAGGTGGCAGATGGAGAGCAACATAAATATATATACAGAAATATGAATTTGCAACATAATCCTATTAGTAAAATCAGGGCTGATCTGATCTGTTTCCAATTCAACATTCCCATCTACTCCTTTGAGTTATTTTCCTAACGAAAGTCAATCTACCTTTGCCTTAAAAATATCCAGGCAAATTCCCATCCCTCTGCCCCTTCTGTAGCACAATGTGTTAAGAGAAACAATCTGTCTTAAAGCAGCAGTCCCTAATTTTAAAATGTAAACATGTTTAAAAAAATTGAGCTTATTGTGATTTTCATAACCACGTGATATCTCAAAGCAATTTACAACCAAATGTAGTCAGTGTTTTAAAAAAATGTGTCGAAGCAAACTCCTAAACTGCAATGTGATCAAGAGCAGACTTCTTGTCATGTTGGTTGAGGAATGTTGGTTTGCTCCTGCCCCACCGAACTCATCTCCAGATACCTTGACACGGTCCTGTCCCCCTTAGTCCAAGAACTCCCCACCTACGTTCGGGACACCACCCATGCCCTCCACCTGCTCCATGATTTTCGCTTCCCCAGTCCTCAAAGCCTTATTTTCACCATGGACATCCAGTCCCTGTACACCTCCATCCCCCATCACGAAGGACTCAAAGCCCTCCGCTTCTTCCTTTCCCGCCGTACCGACCAGTACCCTTCCACTGACACCCTCCTTTGACTGACTGAACTGGTCCTCACCTTGAACAACTTCTCTTTCCAATCCTCCCACTTCCTCCAAACGAAAGGAGTAGCCATGGGCACCCACATCGGCCCCAGCTATGCTGGCCTCTTCGTAGGATATGTGGAACAGTCCATCTTCCGCAATTACACTGGCCCCACCCCCCACCTTTTCCTCCGCTACATCGATGACTGTATCGGCGCCGCCTCGTGCTCCCACGAGGAGGTTGAACAGTTCATCCACTTCACCAACACCTTCCACCCCAACCTCAAATTCACCTGGACAGTCTCAGATTCCTCCCTCCCCTTCCTCGACCTTTCTATTTCTATCTCGGGCGACCAAATCAACATGGACATCGACTACAAACCGACCAACTCCCACAGCGACCTGGACTACACCTCCTCCCACCCTGTCCCCTGTAAAAACGCCATCCCATTCTCCCAATTCCTTCGTCTCCGCCGCATCTGCTCCCAGGAGGACCAGTTCCAAAAACGCACATCCCAGATGGCCTCCTTCTTCAAGGACTGCAATTCCCCCCCCCGACCTGGTCGACGATGCCCTCCACCGCATCTCTTCCACTTCCCGCTCCTCCGTTCTTGAGCCCCGCCCCTCCAACCGCCACCAGGACAGAACCCCACTGGTCCTCACCTACCATCCCACCAATCTCCATGTACAGCATATCATCCGCCGTCATTTCCGCCATCTCCAAACGGACCCCACCACTAAGGATATATTTCCCTCCCCGACCCTAAAGACCACTCCCTCCGTGACTCCCTCATCAGCTCCACACCCCCCACCAACCCAACCTCCACTCCCGGCACCTTCCCCTGCAACCGCAGGAGGTGCAAGACTTGCGCCCACATCTCCCCTCTCACCTACCTCCAAGGCCCCAAAGGAAACTTACATATCCGCCACAGCTTCACCTGCACCTCCACACACATCATCTATTGCATCCTTTGCACCCGATGTGGCCTCCTCTATATTGGGGAGACAGGCTGCCTACTTGCGGAGCGTTTCAGAGAACACCTCTGGGACACCCGGACCAACCAACCCAACCACCCTGTGGTTCAACACTTCAACTCCCCCTCCCACTCCACCAAGGATATGCAGGTCTTTGGACTCCTCCATCGCCAGACCACAACAACACGACGGTTGGAGGAAGAGCGCCTCATCTTCCGCCTAGGAACCCTCCAACCACAAGGGATGAACTCGGATTTCACCAGTTTCCTCATTTGCCCTCCCCCCACCTTGTCTCAGTCAAATCCATTGAATTCAGCACCGTCTTCCTAACCTGCAATCTTCTTCCTGACCTCTCCGCCCCCACCCCAGTCTGACCTATCACCCTCACCTTGACCTCTTTCCACCTATCACGTTTTCGACGCCCCTCCCCCAAGTCCCTCCTCCCTACCTTTTATCTTAGCCTGCTGGACAAACTTTCCTCATTCCTGAAGAAGGGCTTATGCCCGAAACGTCGATTCTCCTGTTCCCTGGATGCTGCCTGACCTGCTGCGCTTTTCCAGCAACACATTTTCAGCTCTGAGGAATAAATATGCTTGGAGTGACATTGGGGGGGAAAAAATCATCTAAACATATTACAGTTAATGCAAAAATTAAAACATGACATTCATTGCATTTGCTGTCATCTGTTCCTTAGCAATATTAGTGTGGAATGATTAATTAGATTCCCTACAGGTATCCAATTGAAATGTAAAGAATAAATGATGATTTCTCTGGCTTCCCCCGACACTTCTGTCTACAATAGATGGTATGTCTCTTTTGCTTGCTGTGGTTATGCACTAACTGCTCTCGCCCAGAAACTAAGGCAGTATTGGTACATTTCATCTGTTCCAGATCTGACCTGCCTTCACTCCACGGGGACAACCCACCCTTCTGTCACTCCAGATTCAACTCCCTTTTTTTCTGGATTCAGATCTGAATCCCTTTTATGTCTGAATGATTCCCTTTTCTCTTATTGTGAATCCACTTCCACTTCAACTGCTTTGGGCCTGTGCTGCAGATCCAGTCCTCCTTCACCACCAGCATCCACACGCTCCACACCCACTGCTCCTGCATTCATTCTGAATTCGACTCCTCTCAACCCCTGGACCTGATCTCCCTTCACTTCCCAAGACCTGAAACCTCCAGCACCCATTCTGGGCAATGTCCCCCTTCACTTTCCTGGAACCTCATCTCCAGAATGTGACATGCATCCCCATCCCCCACTTTCCCCTGCTTCAGACTCAATCTCCCATTGCCTCAGTCCCCTTTGCCCACTCTGGACCCGATCTACCTCCACCTCCCTGGGATTTGCCCCTCCCACCATTCTTCCACTCAGACTTGATCTGCCTCCCTCCTGTGGTCCAACACAGTCTCTATTCCCTGCCCTTATCCCATTTCTTCCACCCAGTTTAAATTACACATACATACATCAATGATATATGACCATAAGATAATAAGAAATAGGAGGGGAAGTAAGGCCATTCTGCCCATCGAGTCCACTCTGCCATTCAATCATGGCTGATGGGCATTTCAACGCCACTTACCCCCACTTAGCGTCCACCCTTTCTAACCCATGAATTATCTTGTAAGTTACAATCAGCTATTTCATTATCTCCCAGCACTAGCTTTCCAGCAACAATTTGGAGCAGCCCAATATCTACTTTTGCCTCTCACTTGTTTCTTATGTATTGAAATAAACCTTTACTATAATTTCTAATATTGCTGGCTAGCTTACCTTCATATTCCTTATTTTCCTCTTTGTTATCCTCTTTGTTTTTTGTAGTCTTCCCAATCTTCTGATCTCCCAGGCTTTATAGGCTCTCTCTTTTTCTTTGATACATTTCCTGACTTCCTTTGTCAGCCATGGCTGTCTAATCCCCCCCGGATAATCTTTCTTTTCTTTCAGATGAACCTCTGTACTGTGTCCTCAATTACACACAGAAACTCCTGCCATTGTTGCTCTACTGTCTTCCCCACTAGGCTCTGCTTCCAGTCGATTTTCGGCAGTTCCTCTCTCATGCCCCTGTAATTACCTTTGTTTAACTGTAACACCATTACATCTGATTGTGCCTTCTCTCTTTCAAACTGCAAACCGAACTCTACCATATTATGATTGCTGCCTCCGAAGTGTTCCCTTACTTTAAGATCTTTTGCAAAGCCTGGCTTATTACATAGCACTAAGTTCAGAATAGCCTGCTCCCTTGTGGGTTCCAAAAAGCCATCCTGTAAGCATTCCATGAATTCCCTTTCTTTGGATCGACGGCAACATTTTTCACCCAGTCTGTTTGCATATTGAAGTCCTCCATGATCACAGTGACCTTGCCTTTCTGACATGCCCTATCTATCTCCTGTTACATCTTGTGCCCGCTGGTCCTGGGAGGTCTGTGCATAATGGTTTTTTTGTCTTTGTGGTTCCTCAACTCCACCCACACAGACTCCACATCATCTCACCATATTTCATTCAGTGCCACAGATTTTAATTTCATTCTTAACTAACAAGGCAACCCTGCCCCCTTTGCCCACCTCCCTATCTTTTCAATAAGTTGTAAATCCAGTACTAAACCCCCTGCAACCACATCTCTGTGATGCCTACCATATCATAATCATTCACGATGATTTGTGCCATTAATTCATCTACTTTGTTATGAATACTATGAGCATTCAGGTAAAGTGCCTTAATGCTAATTTTCTTATCCTCATGATTTCCAATATCTCCAGTAATATGTCCTAAGTCATCCTTCCTTTTTGCTTCATTCCTCGTCTGCCTTGAACTTAAACCCTGCACACCTGCTAACCTGCTGCTTATCTTTCTACTTGACTCCATACTCCCTGTTTCCCTTTCCCTTCCCGCTGACTCATACGTTTCAAGTCCTAGTGACCACCCTATTTATCCTTTTTGCCAGAACAGTGGTTCCAGATTGGTTCAGGTGGAGACCATCCCATCGGTACAGATCCCCCCGGTTCCAAAACTGATGCCAATGTCCCATGAAATGGAATCCCTCTTTCCAACACCAATCTCTTAGCCACGTGTTTACTTCCCTAATTTTCTTATCCCGAGGCCAATTAGCACATGGCTAGGGCAGTAATCCAGAGATTATGACCCTCGAGGACCTGTTCTTCTATTTCCCTCCTAGTGCTTGATACTCCCCAAACAGCTCCTCTTTCCTAGCCTTGCCTATGTTGTTAGTACCAACGTGGACCACAACAACTGGATCTTCTCCCTCCCGCTCCAATATCCTTTCATGCTGGTCGGAGATGTCCTGCACTCTTGCATCAGGCAGGCAACACGTGTGGGCGGCACGGTGGCACAGTGGTTAGCACTGCTGCCTCACAGCGCCAGAGACCCGGGTTCAATTCCCGCCTCAGGCGACCGACTGTGTGGAGTTTGCACATTCTCCCCGTGTCTGCGTGGGTTTCCCCCGGGTGCTCCAGTTTCCTCCCACACTCCAAAAAAAATGTGCAGGTTAGGTGAATTGGCCACGCTAAATTGCCTGTAGTGTTAGGTGCAGGGGTAAATGTAGGGGAATGGGTCTGGGTGGGTGCGCTTCGGCGGGTCGGTGTGGACTTGTTGGGCCGAAGGGCCTGTTTCCACACTGTAAGTAATCTAATCTAATCTAATCATGCAGGGCTCCCGGGTCAGTCGCACCCAAACGTAGATCCCCAATCCCCACATCACGTAATGACACTTGCATTTAAGCATCAACATTATTGTAGCATCGACAATAGCCAACCTTATTTTGATTGATGAATATAGATGGAAGCTACGTGACACTCAAATCATATTTTTCATAAATGCTAATCAGATGTATAATCACAATATGCAACATTTTGCAGAACATCTGTAAGAGAGAGATTTTCCAGATTTTTTATTTGCAGTAACTACCAATGACTGGGTGACTAAATCAACAAAGCCTGGTGTTTCGCCAGCAACCATTGATTATTTACATCTCCTCTGTAGAATCAACACACGTTGAAACAAACCTAGATAGGATATTAATAAAGTGCAGCAACTAATTGAGACATCAATTCATTATCAGTGGCGTTACATGTGCATTTACGAAGTAAAAGGTAAAAAACATGTTGCAAGTTTAAATAAGGAGTTCAGAAGAACAAAAAGAAAGTGTTTTCCTGCTAACTCAACAGGCTTAAAGGTAGGATTAAGCTGTACGTATCGATAAAATTTATTTTGGTGTAATGAGGCACTAAACATTGTTCCACTTCTCTAAGTAAGAGAAGAGAACATACCCTGTTCGAAGTATGTGCATGCTAGTTGAAAATTAGATTAAAATCCTGGCTGTGATTCCCATTCCAGGGTGTCAACACAACAATCATGGCTGGTATTCAAGTATTCAAGGGGTACTGTACTTTTAAAGGTGTCATCTTTCAGTTAAACTGAGGACCTATCTACCTTCTCAGCACGATGTTTTGTGAAAAAGCAGCAGAGTTATTTCTGGTATCTTGACTAACATTGTTGTCTTTCAATCAGCGTTACAAAAATTTACAATTTACAAATTATCTGGTCATCATTACATTGTTCTTTGTGGAAGTGGGATTATACACAAATTATCTGCAGTGCTTTCTGCATTACGACAACAATTCCTCAACTGTTGTGGCTGTGGATGGTACTATATAAATGCACATCTTCCTTTTACATCTCCTGTACTCATCTAGACTGCTATCATTTATCATAAGCGTTATACACTAATAATAACCACTTAGACAAAGTATTAAAGGCTAACCAGCACCATGAAACTACAAGCAAGGACTCAAGGTGAAGGAGGGAAGAAAGAAAAGCAGCTGAAAAATAAATCAATTAAGTTATTTTCAGGTAACAGCTTGCTATCTCATGCAGTTAATACCACCTCGTTTGAAGCATTTTAAAAAAGAACCATTGCTGAGTCAGCAAGAAGCAAACATAGGAGGTTATTGTGAAAAGGTCAATTAAATTTGGTGACAAGACTTCAGAGGGAGTCAGCTGTGTTGGAAAACCATTTATGTCTGTTGAGTTTGCAAAGTACAAGTATACATCACAGAATATTGATGAACCCAGCTCTAGGATGTATTCTATGTTTTTCCAAGCATACTATTTAGACATACATAATTTAAGAATATATATTCCCAGCTGTCATCTCATTTCTGCTTATTGGCAGTGTTGTTTACAGTTAATTCCAATCTGATACCTGAAAACTATATTTGGAATTCAATCCTTTTACTGTGATTTGAATCAATAAAATTACCAAGAGGATTAACATATTGGTCCCGCTTCTAACAATTTACATTTAAAATGCGAGAGAGCATTAATTCTAATTTTGGTAGTGGTGGGAGGCAGCTTTTAGTGGGAGGAAGAAGAGAGATTGAAGCTTTATTTGTGATATTTTAATGCAATTCAGCTGAAGTGTCACCATTGTATGCTTATTCAGACAAAATTCAGCATTCCTTTAATTACACATTAGCTGTAAGAGAAAAGGTGACATTGATTACGTCTGTAATTAATTTCAGAGAAGAGAATTTTCCACTTCCTTGAGCTGAACTATTTCTTTAATTACTTAAAGTGTGAGACAAGATTTATTTAATGGTGTGTTTTCAGTAAATTACAGAACCAAAATATTACATTATCACTCCAAGAATCTGCAAAAGAGAACCTAAAATCTCAAATGACTTTCCATTTGTTCACAACAAAAAAGTGGCAAAACACAAATGATAAAATCAATGGTGACTCAGTATATATAACAAATTCACCATAGTTACAGCACACTCACTATAGAGTCACAAGTTGTGGGATCCAATGCCACTGGATAAAACTTAAAAACATAATGGTCCAGATTTTCTGAGGAATGGCAATGTCACACAGATTGCAACTCTGTCCCTTAATTTTTTTGACAACAGCAGAGAGCTCTGCATTTCTGACAGGAGATCCAATCAGGACTCCATCAAAAACTGTGGAGTCTACTCCATTATGACAGGTCTCTTGGAGTGCCGAACTGTCTGAGAGGAAAAGCACATACCCTCTCTCACAGCAGTCACGTGGTGCATTCTGGAATTTAAAGGCCCTGAACCACAGACTACCTTGACAGCTGCTGTCAACCACTAAGTACATGAGGTAACTGTGAGATTAGGGTGCTGGAAAGTTAGAGTGGATAGGGTGACAGGTGAAAAACATGTAAATCATGTTTTGAGGCATGGATTGAGGATTGGCTGTCGGACAGAAGGCAGAGAGTTGAGATAAAAGGTTCTTTTTCGGAATGGCAGCTGGTGACAAGTAATGTCCCTCAGGGTTTAGTGTTGGGGCCGCAGCTACTTTATGTATTAGTGGTCTGGACGAAGGGACTGGGGGCATTCTGGTGAAGTTAGGTGGACAGGCAGGTAGTACTGAGGAGGTGGGGAGGCTACAGAAAGATTTAGACAGTTTAGGAGAATGGTCCAAGAAATAGCTGATGAAATTCAATGTGAGCAAATGTGAGGTCTTGTACTTTGGGAAAAAGAATACGGGCATGGACTATTTTCTAAACGGTGAGAAAATTCATAAAGCCAAAGTACAAAGGGATCTGGGAGTGCTAGTACAGGATTCTCTAAAGGTTGACTTGCAGGTTGAGTTCGTGGTTAAGAAATCAAATGTAATGTTGTCATTTATCCCAAGAGGGTTGGAATATAAAAGCAGCAATGTGCTTTTGAGACTTTATAAAGCTCTATTTAGGCTTCATTTAGAATACTGTGTCCAATTTTGGGCCCCACACCTCAGGAAGGACATACTGGCACTGGAGCGTGTCCAGTGAAGATTCACACGGATGATCCCTGGACTGGAAGGCCTAATGTTTGATGAACAGTTGAGGATCCTGGGGAGATCTAATAGAAACTTAGAAGATAATTTATGGCTTAGAAAGGGTGGACGCTGGGAATTTATTTCCGTTAAGTGGGGAGACTAGGACCCATGGGCAAAGCCTTAGAATTAGAGGGGATCGATTTAGAACGGAAATGAGGAGACATTTCTTCAGCCAGAGAGTGGTGGGCCTGTGGAATTCGTTGCCACAGAGTGCAGTGGAGACCGGGATGTTAAATGTCTTCAAGGCAGAGATTGATAATTCCTTGTGAGATCAAGAATTTAAGGGCTACGGGGAGAATGTGGATAAATGGAGTTGAAATGCCATCAGCCATGATTAAATGACGGAGTGGACTCGATGGGTCGCATGACCTTACTTTCACTCCTATGCCTTATGGTCTTATGTACTGAATCAATTTGAGTACTGACATAATCGTTTCAGATGCCTTGATACAAGAGTGTCTTTTACATTCTTCTGCATTTTAGTGGAGCAAGGGTAGGGTCTTCAAATGTTTCTTAATCTTTGAAGAACCACAACTTCACTGCAATAGTGAAGAAGTGATGGAAAACTCAGTTATTTAAAACCAGGCATGAAATTAAGTTTACAAATGCATTGTATTACTGGTGCCAAATCAAAATTCCACCGCCATTATGGTCTTGCATTAGAAACTCATGTTGTTATTCAACCATGGCTACAGGTTGAGAGAATCCTTCTGGTTTTTATTCACCATATACAACCGTTAAGAAGTTGTGTACCTCAAATTTTTCTTTTCTGTCAATCCACAAGTTGAACAGAGGCTGATCAAGTTCAATCAAAATAAATGACAAAGCAGGGAATGTTCGCTCTTGCTTATTAGCTGTTTTGCCTGTGGCTGTAGTATGCTCAGGACCATCATCATCTCTACACTTGTGCTTTGGACAGCCCCAAAAACCTTACAGTAATGCAAAGACCACCTTTTCATCTCCTTTGAACTGAACATTTGGCAGATATTAGAGGAAACTTGATCATAATGCCTTCATCTGAAATCTTCCTCTCTGTATTGTGTTAAAGATGAGCATTACTAGAGAGGCAATATTTGTGACTCTGCACATGGAATTTTACATCACAAAAGGAAGTACTTCTCCACTTGAACAAGAATCACTCGTCTCACTTGAATCACTCGTGTTTTCTGTCCACAGATGTGACCAGACCTGCTGAGTTTTTCCTGCTCTTGTTCCAGCATCTGCTCTTTTTCTTTTACTTCCTCCTTGTACCTGTGCTAGTTTTTTGAAAGAGCTACCTGATTAGCCCCAATGCCCAGCCTTCAAGCCTGCAGATTTTTCCATCATTTTTCATCTGACAATCATTGCATAAATATGGTGAATATCTTGTTCAGTCTTTATTCAAACATTTTGTGGAAGCATGCTCTCACTAAAAGATATTGCTCAGTAGAGAACTTTAGATGTTTAAATGACAAGAATGAATTAAAGGGGAATTATATCATAATAGCTTTGTTACTGAACTAATGCTGTGGAGATCCACTGGTTCACTGCCCTTCATGGAAGGAAACCTGCTGTCCTTGCTCTTAACTCCAAATCCACAGCAATGTGGTTGACTCCTGAAGTGCCCATTGAAATGGCAGAACAAGCCACTCAAAATATATGGAAGCTGGAAATCTTAAAGACAGAAAGTTCTGGAGAAACTTGATAGATCTGGCAGCATCTGTGAAGAGAGAAGCAGAGTTAAAGTTTTGAGTCTAGTATGACTTCAGAAGAAGACCTAGTGAACTATAATTTTCCAATGGAAACTTAATGTTTCCATACATTTGCACGACTTTCATGTGCTCGGTACTGGCTATTTAAGTTTTCAAACAAATCAAATCCTGACTTAAGGGCTGAAGTGGTATCTTATTCCAGTTCCATCATCGGGAACAGGGTACCTTTCATTAAGTTCTGCTCACAGGTTTGATGGGTGGAATTTTCCCAGCCCCTGAACACTGTGGGCAAGGTCTAGTCAATTGGGACAATATGGTGAAGGCAGTAAAAGACGATTCTCAATGTCAATAAAAAAAGACAGGAAGTCTGATTCTCCAACTAACTTTCAAACAGTGTGACAAAAATTGATGGACGTCGCATGCTCTCTCTCCAAGAACACCTGGACACAAACATAACCATGCAAGAGGGGCAGACAATTGGTATGACCCCCTTCAATAGTTCTGCTTTATTGTTTCCTAATCAACCTGTTCAGAGATGTTATTACACACGTCTAAAGCAGGTGGGACTTGAACCCAGATCTCTCGGTCCAGGGGTAGGGACATTAATACTGCACCATAATACGACCATTTTGGTCTGCTTTCTAAATTCTTTCCTCATCAATCTGTTCAGAGATGTTATTACACAGTTCTAGAGCAGGTAGGACTTGAACCCCGGTCTCTCGGTCCAGGGGCAGGGATACTATCATTATGCCACAAGAACCCTGGGTTTGCTTTTTAAGGGGCTCAGATGTTGAGTTCTCCCTGGGCAGACCATTTCCTGTCACCAAGGGAACTCATACTAAACATGCTCCACAAGGAGATTAATTAGTAGTTGCTCCAGTTGTATTTTGATCTGTTTTGTTTTTGAGATTCACCACACCAGTTCAGCAGGGGGTTATCACTGCTTTTGCTGTGGTGTGATGAAGATAAAAGAAATGGAGGAAGAACAGATGCATTAGCAAAGCCCAGGACTAGCAGCAACTTTCAGCAGCTGCTGAGCAGCCTCCACATGAAGACTTCGCAGCTGAAGGTTCCGTTAGGCAGTGGAGAAGATGTAGGAGGCCTAGAATAGGAGGCTATTTTCTATGTCATTTCTTTAAGAAGAGTGAGGCACAATATCATCACAGATGGGTGTCCCAAGACATCCTGTCTGAGCTATGCCAACTGCTGAAGGGTGACCTGAAGTGGTCAGTAGACAACCTATCCCTGTCATCCCAAGAAGACACCCGCGCTAAATGTTTATGCAATTGTTTGCTTCCGAGGATCTACTAGGAACCTGTGTGAAATCTCTCAACTCCCAAGCCACAATTGTAACAAACTATTTCCAATGCAATTTGTACCAAATCACACCACTTTGTCTCATTTCCCCATGGCAAGGTCAGTGCTGCATCCAGGCAATAGGCTTTGCCAACATAGCTGGCTGTCCCCAAGTACAAGGCACAATGGGACTGTTCGCACATTATTGAGAACACCTGACACAGCTGACTTCATGCACAGAAAAGGATTCTATTCCACCAATGTACAAGTCATCTGTGATCATCTCTACTGCATTTTCGAATTCTGTGCCGAATATCCTCAAAGCTGCCATGATACCTACATCACTGAGCACTCTCATGTTACTGTTTAATTTAATGATGGAGATGCCTTTCAAGGTTGGTTAGTGGGAGATGAGGGCTATGCTCTGTAACTATGGCTGATGACTCTGTTACAGAATCCTTTGACTGACACTGAGTGGGTGGGGGGTGGACATGACACCTTGTGGTACACTCCAGACAGAACATCCTATGAGATCCTGGTATGCTGCGCTCAGCCCAATTGGAGCAAAGTGAAATATGATGAATTCCAGAGTTAGGAGAGTGGGAGCATTCTTCAGAGGAAGAAAATCAGGACATTACAGAGTGTGATAGAGTAGTGCACAATCAGACACAAGAAACTCAGACTTAATTGACACCCAGTTCCAGTAGATTGAGTTAACTGCAGTAATCACTTATTGACTATCAGATGGTTGCTGCTTGAAAGGCAAGCAGCTCCTCTCTGTTCCAGAAGTAAGTTATGATTTCCTTCTATTTTCCTGCATTTTTAAGGCTTTCTAGTATGTAATGGTCCCACTTTGAACAGTGAGAGGATATTGGGTTGCACTTGGCATTGGGGGAAGAGCACATTCTCAAACAGAATTTTGAGATGCGATGACACTAAGGATTGGTAACTTGTGTAGCTTGGTTCTTAAATAGCTGCACGTTTGACAAATCTGCACTTACTTCACAGCCATGCCACCTCTGTACCCTAAGAAGCATCTTGTTTTTCTTCCCCTCACTCTACTCTCACTGTGAAGGGAAACTCCAGGCTGGCAACCTTTGATCTGGTACATGGCTGGGTTTTAAAATGAGCTCTGGTGCTTGGAATGCTGGAAAGTCCCAGAAGTGGCAAGTACTTCTGCTTCTGGTGAGAGGCAAGATAGCCCCCTAGAGATGTGGTGCATAGCGATGAGTCAAGTTGCAAAAGTATGTGAAGTAGTTCACTCAGGCTCCATGAAACTCATCAAAACCGACACAGCCAATTTTGGGTAATGTTCAGTCCATTGAATTTATGCAAATAAAATTGAATAGACCAACATTTGAGAGAAGTGACATCTCCCCGCCAGGGAGACTGCTGCATTGGGGCA
This sequence comes from Chiloscyllium plagiosum, assembly GCF_037043375.1. Classification (NCBI taxonomy): domain Eukaryota; kingdom Metazoa; phylum Chordata; class Chondrichthyes; order Orectolobiformes; family Hemiscylliidae; genus Chiloscyllium; species Chiloscyllium plagiosum. The sequence continues at coordinate 50,685,335 of NW_028270151.1, read as the reverse complement.
GCATGGTGGTACAGTGGTTAGCACTGCTGCCTCACAGCACCAGAATTCCAGGTTCAATTCCAGCCTCGGGTGACTGCCTGTGTGGAGTTTGCACATTCTCCCTGTGTCTGCATGGGTTTCCTCCGGGTATTCCGGTTTCCTCCCACAATCCAAAGATGTGTAGGTTAGGTGAATTGGTCATGATAAATTGCCCATAATTTTGGGTGAATATGTGGAATGGGTCTGGGTGGGTTACTCTTCGGAATGTCGTTGTGGACTTGTTGGGCCGAAGGGCCTGTTTCCATACTGTAGGGAATCTATTCTAAACTAACAATCAACTATCAATGTGTTTTGTATTGGTTCTTTCTGTTATGCCCACTGGGCCTTGTAGGATGAAGTACTTGAAATAATCACCAGAAAATGTTGACATTGCATTTGTTTTCAATGCTGCTAAAAATTGTGTGGCTCTCATTTGACATCAAATATTCTCATTTGGAAAAAATGAAGTGCTTGAAGAAATCATATGCTAAAAGGCAGCATCTTCAACTTACACTTATAGAATTTAATGGAGAAAGTGAATGAAGGGAAGAAAAGACACACAAAACCAAAGTCTCCTTCCACTTCCGTTACACTGAGAAGCATCCTGGGTCATAGAGTCATAGAGATGTACAGCATGGAAACAGACCCTTCAGTCCAACCCATCCATGCCGACCAGATATCCCAACCCGCTCGGATGCTATCAAGATGGAGCTCTTCACGCAGTTAAAGATCTCAAAACTACGGATTCAATGCATCAGTATAAACCATTGCAAGGCATCAAAGCAACATTTTTGAAACAAAACTCTCAAAGCAACAAATTTGACACCAAATATAGTTAGCAATCTAAGAATTGGGGAAAAAAAATGAAATCAATCGGTAAGGTCTGAATTTATTAATGCTTTATTTAGTTAAAAAATCTTTTCAATCTACATGCCACAAAATAAATCGAAACCCAAATCCTAATTAGTTCTTATTTAGCTTCATACCTACCATTACTCGTGATGGATCCTGGACAGGCATTCTGTGTTTGTGCAACAGTTAATGATGCAGTTGAGCTCTGGCTCACTCAATACTTGCACTTCATTTTTGTTATGCTGCTTCAGGAATCCTGGATGATAACATGTAATTATTTTGTCACCTTAACTTCTTGACTACTTCTTGCTCTTGCATCATCTCAATTACCTGCTGATCTGCCTTACCTTAACTTCCTCCTGCTGTTATACCATCTCGATTTTCCTGTTGTCTCCCTTACCTTAACTTCCTCCTGCTCTTGCGCCATCTCTGATGCCTCTTCCACTTCATCAGTTTCCATTCTTGCTTTATAACCTTCTCTGTATGTTTGTGTGTGTATCTCTCTCTTTCTCTCTATTGCTTCTTCCCCACTCTTGCATCCCTGTTAAATTTATGTTAATATAACGTGTGAGCTATTGTCAAACATTTCCAACACCTGTGCCATTATCCTGATTTTCTTCACAAACATTTCACCTCAATCAGTGGAATCTGTTCTTCTTCTTTATTCTCTGCAGCTCTGGTTGCAAAGCATTTTCTTTCATGTAAACTTGAAGCCACTGCTCAAGCCTCTAAAGTCATTTCTAGCTCCAGCCCCAGGTTAGGGTGAGGAGATTATGGAGAACTCTATTAATGGGAGAACTCAATCTGAGTTGTAGGTTCTGTTGTGGACTAGGCCAGACCACTCAAAACATTCTTAAGCAGGCCTTGCAATTTTTTTGGTAAGTGTAAAGTAAAAATTACTCTGAGTAAGTTAGCTGGGTTGACTACCAGGTTTTAAAACAAACAAAAATTTATTCACAAAATTACACAATGAAACATAAAGAACATAATAAAAAACCCCTGCAGAACTCAGTCTATCCACACCACACTTAATTATGCTGTTCCAAATAGACACGACAATCCCAATAAGCAAACTCCCTTAAAACATTGATAAAAATGAACAGATGCTTACAGGTTGAAGTTAGAAGGGCAGAAGAAGAGTGAGAGTTTCCATACAGCTCATGTTTGAACTCCCAACTAGTTCTGTACTGAACTCCCCAGCTAGAGAGCTGACCACTCCCCTTTCAGTATACAGGTCACTTCTAAAACATCACCACTTTAGCATCTGTTTACATATAAACAAAAGGCCTCTCACAATCCTTTTCATCTCTGTACCAAACCAGACTGATCAGAGCCCAACCTGGTTTATTACCCCTCTGAAGAAAATCAAGGACACAGTATACTTGAGAAAAGGAACAGCTTTTAGGAAAAAGAGGCCTGTTTTGTGACACCTCCCCCCTTAAAAAAATGAGTCACCAATACCAATAGATGGCTTCATTTTTAAAACCCTTCAAAAACACACATACTCACACTCACTCTCTCTCTCTTACTCTCTTAGAGTACTTACAGTGTAGAAACAGGCCCTTCGGCCCAACAAGTCCACACCGACCCGCCGAAGCGCACCCACCCAGACCCATTCCCCTACATTTACCCCTTCACCTAACACTATAGGCAATTTAGCATGGCCAATTCACCTGACCTGCACATCTTTGGACTGTGGGAGGAACCGGAGCACCCGGAGGAAACCACGCAGACATGGGGAGAATGTGCAAACTCCACACAGTCAGTCGCCTGAGGCGGGAATTGAACCCGGGTCTCTGGTGCTGTGAGGCAGCAGTGCTAAGCCACCATGCCGCCCGAACACTGAAATGTTGTAATGCCAACACCAAGCTTAAAGTCTCTTTCTCCACTGTTCAATATTTCTGTTGATGAATGTTCAACTTCCTGGAAAAATATCCGATGAGTATTCTCTCGTCTTCCTTTTGCAGGAGCATGCACCGACACCCACGTCACTGGCATCGATAGCCACCTTGAAAGGCTTTGTGTAATCCAGTGTGGCTAATAGTGGGGCAGTGGTTAACACAGTGTTTAGGCTGTCAAACGCCTTTTGACAGTCCGCTGTCCACTGAAACATTTTGCCCTTTTTAATAATTCGGTGAGTGGAGCAGCCACACTGCCAAAGTTCGGCACAAACTTTCGGTAAAATCCACTCAATCCTAGGAATCGTAGTATCACTTTTTTTTGTCGACCATGTGAGAAATTCGCCAGTTACTTTTGTTCTTGCATCCCATGGGGCCATTTGTCCATGTCCCAATAACATAGCCCAGGAAGGTGACTTGGGCTTTGGCAAATTCACTTTTAGCTAGGTTTACCACCAAGCCTCCCTTCTGAAGACAATTGAACAAGTCAGTTAAATGCTATGAATGACTAAAAATCACCAAGTCATCAATATTCACCACACAGTTGGGTAATCTGGCAATGACCTTGTTAATCAGTCTCTGAAAAGTGGCTGGAGCGCTTTTCATACCAAATGGCATGACTTTGAACTGATATAGTCCATTTGGTGTTACAAAAGCCGAAATCACCTGTTACAAGTCCAACAAAACTTCTAGGTTTGTCTTGTTTTCCTACATCTGGTTTTCTCGTAGCCCACCAGCACTGATTTCATGAGGCCTACTTTTTTTACATTGAAAATACCAGAGCTTTTTAACTTCTTTTTCCCCCTCATGGATTTCTTTTTTACCCTGTGATAAATTATCCTTATGATTTTCACTGACATCTATCTTTCCCTTTCAATGTGAGGATTTCTCTTTGCCCCAGTTTCTATCCTGCGTGGACTCAAATTGATTCTGGAAGCAAACTGAGTTTTCTGAACCAGCTCATAATCATCAGCCACTTCAGCTTCTAACCTTGCCGTTTTAACTCTCTGCTCTTACACATGAGTTCACACTACTTCAAGTAGTGAATTTTTGAATTCCTCCAAAATAGTTACCTCATTAAGGGCATCATGGGCTTGCTCACTTCTTAACCCTCTTATCCATCTATCAAAATTACTCTGTTTGATCCTTTCAAACTCAATATAGGTTTGACCTGGGTCCCTCCTTAGATTCATAAAACATTTTCTGTAGACTTCTGATTCAAACTCGTATGCACTTAAAATGGCTTTTTTCACCTCCTCATACTGCCCAGATACCTCCTCTGATAGTGTTGCGCATACCTCACTGGCCCTACCTATAAGTTTTGTTTGGATCAACAAAACCCACATTGCAACTGGCCACTGCATTAGTTTTGCCACCTTTTCAAATGCGATGAAAAAGACTTCCACATCCTTTTCATCAAATTTAGGCAATGCTTGAACATGCTTAAACAATTTTTCACCAGCTTCTGACTGCCAGGGGCTTGCTCCTCCTCACTCTCTTCCTCACTAAGCCTACTCTCAGCCTTTATCTCCAGCCTTTTAAGCTGACTTTCCTTCTTAAGAGTCAGTTTTTGAAGTTCAAGTACTCTCTTTCTTTCTCTGCTCTCTTTTTCCTTGTGTTTTGCTTTCTCTTTTTCCCACTCTTCTACTTTTGATCGTAACTCAAACTGTTTCATTTCTGCTGCCTTTCCCTTATCTCTTGCCTCTAACTCAAGCTGCTTCATTTGCAATTGAATTCTTGCCATCTCTATCGATTCTGATGGTTTATCCGGCAAGTTTAAATGCTGAGCTACTACTGTAATTATTTCTCCTTTCCCCACAGAAGCAGACAGTTCCAGTTAGCTTCTCTGCTAATTCCTGCAGTTTAGTCTTATTCAGCTTTTGCAAAACTTCCAAAGTCACCACATCCACTTGCAGAAAACATTTGGTGACTGAAAGAGTCATTACTATCCCAAGCTTTGTCTACTCAACCAAACCAACACCCAAAATAAAGACACTAGCACCTACCACTCACTGTTCAAAATCCCAGACGAGTCCCCAATCTGTTATGGACTCGGCCAGACCACTAAAAACAAAGCATTCTTAAAAGGCAGCCCAGACCATAACCTTGCAATTTGCTTTGGTAAGTGTACAGTGAAAATTACCTGGAGTAAATTAGCTAGGTTGACTACCAGGTTTTAAAACAAACAAATTTATTCTCAAAATTACACAATGAAACTCAAAGAATAGAATAAAGAACCCCCACAGAACTCCATCTATCCAAACCAGACTTAATTATGCTGTTCTGAATAGGCACAACAGTCCCAATAAGCAAACCCCCTTAAAACACTAAAAAATGGAGCAGATGCTTACAGGTTGAAGTTAGAAGGGCAGAAAAAGGGAGAGAGTTTGCATATAGCTCACTGTTGAACTCCCAACTAGTTCTGGGTCAAACTGCCCAGAGAGCTGACCACTCCCCTTTCATTATGCAGGTCACTTCTAAAACATGACTACTTTAGCTTGAAGTCTCATCTGTTTACATACAAACAAAAAGACCTCTCAGTACCCTTTAATCTCTGTGCCAAACCAGTCTAATCAGAGCTCAGACCATTTACAACCCCTCTGAAAAAAAAAAATCAAGGACACTGTATCTTTGAGAAAAGGAACAGCTTTTAGAAAAAAAAAGTTCCAGCTTTGTGACAGTCCTGCAATATTTCTGTACTTCCTTTAAGATCCTATAATGATATAAATCTTGAGGGTTAGGCTAACAGTCAGTTAAACTGGATACATTTACCTTGGGAGTTGGGGTGGTCTGTAAATATATTAATTCTATTGAAATATAAGGTTTCTTAAGTTACATATATATGTAACCATCCATATATGTGAGCTGGCAAAATGGTACTGGAGGTGTACATATTTACATCCCCGCTATGTAATTTGTGCATTGTGTCCTGTTTATACAGGACATAACAACATGTTTGAGACTAACAAAAAGTGACATAATATGGTGATGCCAACTGATGTGTGAAACATAGTTAAATTCTTTTGTGTTTTGTGATGAACATTTCTATAGGTATTTTTAACCAACAAACCAATTGGGCATATTATGACACACCTTTTGGAGCAGGTGCACTTGAACACTGACCTTCTGGCCCAGTGATAGGGACACTGCTACTGTGCCAAAGAGTGCTCATGAGGATGACTGCATGATTTTTTTTTTAGATTCTCTTCTCTGAAGATGATAATGCTCACTGCAATTGTTTGAGCTCTGCGATTATTCTATTTGATGTAAATTGATGACAATGATACCAGTTGATGACTACTTAAGATTTCCAAATTATAGCTGTGGGATTATTCTTGAGCTTAATTAATGTAAAATGCTGAATGATTGCATGTGAACCAAAATGATATTAACTGATGCTTGAATAATTGTTTTGAGTACAAATGAAAGTTGTTAAAAACAAGTGATGTAAAACCATGTTTGATCTGGTTATGGTTTTATTTGTTTTTAAAATCCAATATCATACCTCATAAGACCCTAATATATTTTGGTGTGGGACTAACCATTAGCTGCAGGAGGGTTATGTATACAGCTTACAATTAAATCTAATCATTTTGTGGACATAGATGTTTATAGTCTTTTTCTCTTCTCTGTTTCCTCTTTGCTTTGCTTTGACATTTATTGGGTGTCACGAGAGTCAGTAATTGCATACATGATGATTCAGTCAGAAGTGATAGAGTCTCAGAATCATACAGCATGGAAACAGACCCTTTGGTCCAACTCATCCACACTGACTGGACATCCCAATCTAATCTAGTCCCATTTGCCAGCATTTTGGCCATATCCCCCTCAACCCTTCCTATTCACATCCCCATCTAGATGCCTTTTAAGTGTTGTAATCGTACCAGCTGCCTCCACTTCCTCTGGCAGCTCATTTCTAGGCATGGATCACCCTCTATGTGAAAAAGTTACCCCAAGGTCCTTTTTCAACTTTTCCCCTTTCGTTTAAACCTATGCCCTCTCGTTTATACTCCCCACACCAGGAAAAAGACCTTGGCCATGCACCATATACATGCCCCTCATGATTTTATAACCTTCTATAAGGGCACCACTCAGTTTCTGACGTTCCAGGGATAAAAAAACCCAGCCTATTCAGCATCTCTGTATAGCTCAAACCCTCCAGTCCTGGCGACATCCTTACAAATATTTTCTGCACTTACTCAAGTTTAACAACATTGTTCTTGTAGAAGAGCGGCCAGAATTGTACGCAGTGTTACATAAGAGGCCTCATCAACGTCCTGTGTAGCTGCAACATGACATCCCATCTCCTATGTTCAATGTTCTGACCAATGAAGGCAAGTATGCCAAAAGTTGTCTTTACCACCCTGTCTGTCTGCAATTCCGCTGACAAGGAATTATGTATCTGCGACTCCTAGGTCTTTTTGTTCAGCAACACCCACAGGGCCTTACCATTTACTGTAAAAGCACTGCTCTGGTTTACTTATCAGAATTCAGGGTTAAGTTTTAATTTATAAAGAAGTACATGAACCTTGGATTCCATAAATTATATTTGGTCATTTATAATAAATATTTAAGTGTTGTTTCTGGGCATGAGCTGCTATAAACCGCTGTAACATGTTGACTTTCAGAACTCCATTTCAATGTAAAGTCATTAAAATGTTTGGAAACACTTATTTAATGTTATATAATTGGAAGCTAATGTTGATGGATTATTTCAAAATCTTTATATTGGGTAGCTCATTACAACTTAGCCAAGTCAGCTGTATTTAAATGCTTTGAAGGCCATTGGAAAATATCATATTTTAACAGTTCTGAGCACTCAACTTTCAGATTTCCATGTGGTTATGGATTCAACTAAAGTTTCTTAGGTCAGGTTAATCAGTCCAACTATGGGATGTAAATGATATAGTGTCTAAATTATATAGTGTTGGGATACTCTGACGCCACTTGTACAATAAAGTTGTGTACAAGGATGCTTTCTGCTGTCATTATATTAAAGACGACATGTTATTGTCCAGGTTCCTGAAATTAGCAGTAGGAACATATTATTTTGAACAGTTTTGTAATCATATTGCCAGAGCTGTCACATAAGCACAGGTAGAATATGCCTCAAATGAAGCAATTAAATGAATGAATGACTATGAATTCCATTTCATATATGTAAGGCAAAATTATACTTTTGCCTTACATATATTTCATTCTTGGCATTGAGACTCTCTGCCAATGTAGTCATATGTAGTTCTTGAAGAAGAATTAGTAAGAAGATAAACTTGGATGTAATTGTGGGAAAAATAATTGCAGGTGGCAAACTTCTCTCTTATGCTGAATGCATCATTATTGCTGGAAGTAAAGCTGAATACTGACGCAGGTTCACTTTGCCCATAATTTGACCCAATTATTCATGTAGTTAAAAGTTTAGCATTTGCTCTAAAATAATAATAGTATATTTTTGGTATATTTATCTTTTTCTATTTTGGTGCAGAAAAGTTTCAATAAAATAGTCACCAAATAATCACGACTGGCAGTTTCAAAATTTTGAAAAATATTAATTATATTTTGAACAGTAATTTTGAACATGATTACAGTTACAGAACATACAAAACTGGGTAATTAAAATGTCGATGCCAATTAGATTAATATGTAGACATAGTAATATAGCGTACCTCATGCTGGACTTTTCAGTTTCAGTGTCAGATTGAGTATCTTAAATTTCTTTGTTTGACTTTCAAATGACAATCGGTTGCCATCTATTTTGGAAGTCATGCCTTTATAGTGCACATGTATGGTTTGATCTCTTGATTATTCAATGAGGTTTACTTGCATGCAAACGTGAGAGTTCGTCCTTAGTCATGCATTTGAATTGTTTATTGATTGTCAGATGCAAATTTCCAGTGAAGCCAGCTGAAATAGAAAGTAGGAATAATGTTTTTAATGCAGCAGGTTCAGTAGTATTTTCTTCTGTGAGCAGTAATCATACCAACAATTCCCAATGTTGGCAGATTCAGGTTTCATAGTTGACTGTCATTTATGCAATGAAGTTGTCATTATAGCCTGGTTATTCCAAATTCTGTATTTCAAATTAATTGTTTATATATGACTAGAAATAGAACTTACCAAGCTGCCCAGTAAAAGCTGCATTCATTAGTATTTCAAGAAAGCAGCAGAATACCTTCATTTTAGATCTAACAATGGTACATAATGGAAATACTCAGCAAGCCAGGCAGCATCTCTGGACAGAAAGTGTTTAATATATTAAGTCAATGAGCTTTCATTAGAAGCCAGTTCTGTTGAAGTTTAGTTTGAGCTCACAACATTGGTGGTCAAATTAGAGCTGATGTTGGCTTTGATTAATGTGAAAGTACTTTAATGGTGGGGAAACTCAAGGTAAAATCCTCAATATTACTGTCTCTCTCTTGCATTTCGGCATAGAAGAAACATGTTAACAGAAACACAATATCTGAATGGAAGGCACTTTGTACAGGGCAATCACATGCACTGGTTGTGAGTCCTTAATATGTTTTATAAGATTTTTACTTGAGCACAGAACAACTTTAAATAATTGCCTGTTCCAAAAATAAACGTTCATAACAGCCAAGCATCAGACAGTTTTAGCAGAATTTATTTTTGTCATACTTCTACGTTTGCATTAAATAATTTCTAAATTAGAATACGTTTCCTGTTGCAGTTTTTAATTAGGTCAAAATACTTTGTTAGCAAGGGTCTTCCATCTTGAGGCTTGATTTCTTTTTATTGTAGCTCATTGTCATTGTGTTGCAAGTACCAATTTGATGTATAGCTATAATAATTAGCTGACAAAAATAATGATCTCTGTCAGGATTTTTCATGCTTTGCAGTGTACATAGTTAACAATAATTATTCAAGTTACCACCTTGATGAAGGTTTGTTAAGCCTCTTGAGTGCTAGAGGAGTGTAACATCATTGTAATTTATAGTTATAGCCAAATTCAATTGCACAAAATCGCAGAAACATTGTTCACGGTGTATTATATTTTTTATTAGAAAAAGGAAATGGCTTTTTCTGTCAGTATAACTATTTGCATTTCAATTTTAGCAGAAGATTTATGAAAGGTTATATTTATCCAACTTATTGCACAGTATATGTTTAAAAGCATAAAATAGTGGAATTTATTTTATTCCACTGCAGAGAATTCATAAGTACAGCTTTAAAAAGGAAGAACTATAAGGCAATTCTACTGCCAGCTATTCTCATTTATCTGTCAGATGTTCAATTGTTAAATTTAGGCATGAATATTGGTTGTGCTGTCAGATGGAGAGATCATATTGATGATTTCAATAATGCCGTTGTTTGATCAAATTGATAACTTTCTCTAATCAGGTCTCAAGTTAATATCAGAATTGTGTATGGTTAAGAACGAGTGCAATTGTTGTCTTCAAATATAGGAAGAAAGAAAGTATTCTATTGATTGCTGTACAGGAACACTCTTCTCTGAAGTTTGTTCTGCTATACATTGACAATTCCTGATTCACTTGTAACCCTAATTTGATGAAACTGAATTGCTTTTCAACGTTGAAATTTAGATTAATTAAGACCATTTGTTTGGGTTTTCTGGATTTAAAGTTATCCATTTCTAGCTTTTCCCTGAATGAATCAATCCTTCAGAATGCACAGCCAGGTATTATTAAAAGGCTTCATTATGAGGCTCATGCCACAACTTCTTGATCATCTTTGATATTTCTGAAATTATAGAAATGTATGTTTCCATTGCAGCAACAGCCAACAACAACTTATATAATGCATTCTACCTTCCCAATTAAGTATTTAAATATTGTTAGGAGGAGACAAAAGTCAGCAGTCCTAGGATGTAACAAGTTCAAACTTACCACTAACTTAATTTGAAGGTTAAGACAAAACACTTTCCATAAATGATAATGGATTCTGAATGTATTTTCTTACAGCATTATTTCATTTGAATATCTGAAAAAAGTTTCAAGGTGAATTTAACATTGTGCATACATTTAAATTAGAAAAACCATGTTAAACAATCTTTGATATTATGATTCAGGAAAAGTGGGCCTTGGTGATCATTTATTGTCCATCCCAGGTTCCCCTTGAGAATGTGGTGGTGAACTGCCTTCTTGAACCACTGCTGTCCATTTGGTCTTGCTACTTCAGAAAAAAAAGCACATAGCATGACAGTTTTCTGTCCTACTCCCTTTCAAAGGATGTGGACAACTTAATTTTTATTAGCTTGCCATCTTCAATTAAATTGCTTAATGACAAAAGGGAAAGAAGGATAAATGCTTAATAACCTGACTATAGTATTAAAGCAATCTGGATTCTAAGACTAATTTTAGTCAAATTCGAGGGTTGACTTTTACATGAGTAACACTCTGGAGAGGTTGAAATTCAGCATCTTCCATCAACAGTGTTGACTGTGCTATTGGTTAAGTGTTGCAGGTGTACAGGTGCTGGGGCCTTGAGAAGTGTTTGGAGCTGATGGATGTGCTGTCTGAATGGATTGCAGGGTTCACTTCCTCAATGTAAGGGGACAACAGAACCCAAACAAGGCCAGATATGTAAAATGGAAGCAAGAGGTCAAAGTGAACATGAACCCTTTAAAAAAATAAAGCTGGGGAAATAATAACCAGGAAATGGCAGAAAAGATAAATCATTTGTATTAGTTTGCCCATTGGACGAGACTTAAAGTACAAAGTTATCAAGGGGATGTGGAGAGGAAATCACTAGATGAAAAGTATAAAGGAAATTAATAGGGCTTAAGATCAATAAGTACCTTGAATGTAATGGATTGCATTCTAGGACATTGAAGAAAGTACCTACTGAGATAATGGATGCTTTTCCAATAATCTTCAAGAATCCTTCGACTTTTGATAGGAAAACTGCTGATACAATACCTTTATTCAAAAAGAAAGGGAAGACAAAAACAGGTAATCATAGGTTAGTGAGCTTCACATCTGTCAAAGAATCTAATAGGATAGCATTTAGGAATCCATAATTTAATCAAGCAGAGTCAGCAAAGTTTCATGACAAGTTAGTGGAATTCTTTGAGCAGGAAACAGATAAAGGAGAACCAGAAACGTAATATATTTGAATCTCCAAAAGGAGTCTGATAAAGTAACAAACATAAGATTACTTAATAAGACAAGCACTCATGACATTGAGTGTATCATATTAGAATGATACACTCAATGTGGACGGCACGGTGGCACAGTGGTTAGCACTGCTGCCTCACAGCGCCGGAGACCCGGGTTCAATTCCCGCCTTCGGTGACTGACTGTGTGGAGTTTGCATGTTCTCCCCGTGTCTGCGTGGGTTTCCTCCGGGTGCTCCGGTTTCCTCCCACAGTCCAAAGATGTGCAGGTCAGGTGAATTGGCCATGCTAAATTGTCCGTAGTGTTAGGTATAGGGGTAAATGTAGAGGTATGGGTGGGTTGCGCTTCGGCGGGTTGGTGTGGACTTGTTGGGCCGAAGGGCCTGTTTCCACACTGTAATGTAATCTAATGTAATGATTGATGAAATAAATCATGGTAAAATGTGGAGTTATGCAGTTTGGCAAGAAGAACAAAAGAGCTGAATATTCAAAGTTTGGGAGAAGATTTGTAGCTCGGGTATCGGGTCCTTCATCCTGGTGAGTTGTTGTCTGAGAGTGGCTGTTGGTTTGTGTGCTGTTATGAGTCCTAGTAGTAGTTTGGCTGTCAATTCAGAAATGTTTTTGATGTATGGTAGTGTGGCAGCATGAGCAAAACCAATGTAGTGTACAAAATCCCATGCAAGGGCTGCACAAAACACTACGTAGGACAAACAGGAAGACAGCTAACGCATCCATGAGCACCAACTAGCCACGAAATGACATGACCAGCTATCCTTAGTAGCCACACACTCAGATGACAAGCAACATGAGTTCGACTGGGACAACACTACTATTATAGGACAAGCCAAACAGAGAACAGCCAGGGAATTCCTAGAGGCATGGCACTCATCCACAGATTCAATCAATAAGCACATCGACCTTACCCAATACACCGGCCACTGCAGTGGACAGCCGGGACTGACAACCGGAAGTGGCAGATACAAATCACTATAAATGCCGGAGGAAACATCACAGAAGCGCTTCACAGGAGGCTCCCAAGCACTGAGGATGTCACCTAGACAGGGGACGAAACGTCTGCAACACAAATTACCAGCTCGGCGAACAGAACCACAACAAGAGCTGAATATTATTGAAATAAAAACTGCAGTACAGAGAGATTTGGGGGTCCTGATGCAAAAATCATGACAACTAGCATTTAATTGAATTGAATTGGATTGAATTGAATTGAGCTTAAAGATGTGTTGCTGGAAAAGCGCAGCAGGTCAGGCAGCATCAAAGGAACAGGAGAATCGATGTTTCGGGCATAAGCCCTTCTTCAGGAATGAGGAGGGTGTGCCAAGCAGGCTAAGATAAAAGGTCAGGAGGAGGGACTTGGGGGAGGGGCATTGGGAATACGATAGGTGGAAGGAGGTTAAGGTGAGGGTGATAGGCTGGAGAGGGGGTGGGGGCGGAGAGGTCAGGAAGAAGATTGCAGGTCAAGAAGGCGGTGCTGAGTCCGAGGGTTGGGACTTAGAAAAGGTGGGGGAGGGGAAATGAGAAAGCTGGAGAAATCTGCATTCATCCCTTGTGATTGGAGGGTTCCTAGGTGGAAGATGAGGCGCTCTTCCTCCAGGCGTCGTGTTGCCATGGTCTGGCGATGGAGGAGGCCAAGGACCTGCATGTCCTTGGCGGAGTGGGAGGGGGAGTTAAAGTGTTCAGCCACGGGGCGGTTGGGTTGGTTGGTGCAGGTGTCCCAGAGGTGTTCCCTGAAACGTTCTGCAAGTATTGACTTTAGTTTATTGTCAAGTGTACCGCGGCACAGTGAAAAGCTTTATCTTGTGAGCAATAAAGGCAGGTCACGTAGTTAAGTGGCATAGATAAGTAAATAATAGGTAAACAGCGACAAAAATAAAACACAGGTACAGGCGAATGTTTAGGGTTTGAGTCCATTCAGTATTCTAACAGTAAGATAGAAACTGTTTTGAAACTGTCTGGCGTGTATGTTCAGGCTTCTGTACCTTCTTCCTGATGGTAGAGATTGTAGAAAAACATTGTCAGGGTGGGATGGATCTTTGAGAATGCTGGCGACCTTTCCTTGACAGCGGGATTGGTAGCTGGATTCTATAGATGGGAGATTGGCCTTTGTGATTGTTTGGGCTGAGTTCACCACTCTCTGTAACCGTTTCCAGTCTTGAATGCTGCAGTAACCATACCAGATAGTGATACATCCAGACAGAATGGTCTTGATGGCGCACCTATAAAAATTGGCAAGGGTATTTGCCGTCATGCCAAGTTTCCTCAGCTGCCTAAGGAAGAAGAGACATTGTTGGGCCTTTATAGCCAGGGTATCCACATGAAGAGTCCAAGAAACTTGTGGATGACCACTCCCAGGAGCTTGACACTTTCCACTCGTTCCACCTCTATGCTGTTCATGTCTCTGGGGACATGAATAACATCCTGCTCAAAGCCAATAATGCGTACGGTTCTGCTTGGGTAGATAAGGGCTTTTGTTAGGCTGCGGATGTTGGGTGAAGGGTAAAATCCATAAAATTAGGAATTATGTTATACAGAAATGCCAATCTGCAAACTCTCAATCAGTAAGATAGAGATTGGAATTAGTGAAACATTTTCCATTTAAGAAGTGAAAATAGATAGGTAATGAGTAAATCAATTATTGCTACCTCAACAAACATTGACATTGAAAGAAGGTAATGAATAACCACAGCTGGAGCACCGAGTTCAGTCAGTACGCTACAGGAAGGGGACGATTCCAATGGAGGGGGTGCAGATGAGATTTACCAGATTGTTGCCGAGGATGGAGCAATTTAGCTGTTTACAAAGGCTGGATAAGCTCTGGTTGATTTCTTTAGAGCAGAGAAGATTGAGAGGGAACCTGATTGAAGTGTATGGGATTATGAGGAGCATGGACAGAGTGGATAAAAAGCAACTTCTGCCCTTTGTTGAAGGGTCAATAACAAGGAGGTTTAGTTTTAAGGTGAAAAACAGGAGGTTCAGAGGGCATTTGAGGAATTGTTTTTCAGCTAGAGAGTATCCAGAAAGACAATCTGGAATGCACTGCCTGGGAGGGCAGTTGACGCAGGGAACCTCAGAACCTTTAAAATGTACTTGGAGGAGCACTTGAAATGTCATAACCTTTGAGCCTCCCAGCCAAGTATAGATTTAGAATAGCTTTCGTCAGTGCTGCCTTGATGGACTGAAGGGCCTCTTCTGTACTGTATGATTCGATAATTCTACATGCAGCAGGTAATATGCAAGACAAGTGGAATTTTGACTTTTATTTCAAAAGGAATGGAGTATAAAATGGGTAAGCATAGTTTAAACTATGCAAGGCAATAGCCAGACTACACCTGGATTACTGTGAACAGTTTCAGTCCACTTATGTACAAAATAAATGTTTGTATTGGAGACAATCCAAAGAAAATTCACAAAGTTGATCCCGCGTGTGGTGGGATTTTCTTTTGCAGAGAAGTTGAATAGGTAGAGCCTATACTCATTGACATTTAGAAAGATGAGAGGTGAGCTTATTGAAACTTGTAAGATTCCTGGGGGCCTGATATGGCAGATGCAGAGAGGTTGTTTCTTTTTGTGGGAGAGTCTCAAACCAGAGGGTATAATCTCAGAGTAAAGGACCCACCAATTTAAGAGCAAGGTGAGGAGCAATATCTTCTCTTGAAGTGTAGTAAGTTCCTGGAATACTTAACTGCTGCCAGCTGTAGAGGCTGGATTGTTCAGTACGTCCAAGACTGAGGTGAACAGATTTTAATCAGTGAGGAAATTGGTTATGCAGAAAAGGCAGGGAAATGAAGTTAAGGATGATCATATCAGCTTTGACTTCATTGAATGGCAAAGCAGGCTCAACAGACCAAATGATCATCTTTTGCTCCTTTGTCTGAAGGTCGTCAAAGCTTATGGTCTTCTTTATTCCTGTAATGAAATTTGGAATCCTTTCTTACAATAAATATTTTGAAAGCAATAAACTTCGTTGTGAAGAAGTTGTAATTTCAGGTGTGAATCTTTCATTACAAAGAGGAGGTTGAGGGGGGACCTGATTGAGGTCTACAAAATCATGAAAGGGACAGATAGAGTAGATAGCAAGAAGCTTTACGCCAGAGTGGGGGACACAATTACTAGGGGTCACAAGTTCAAGGTGAGAGGAGAAAAGTTTAGAGGAGATATGCATGGAAAGTTCTTTACACAGAGGGTAGTGGGTGCCTGGAAAATGCATTGCCAGCAGAGGTGGTAGAGGTGGGCACGATAGCGTCATTTAAGATGTATCTAGCAGATATATGAATGGGTAGGGAGCAGAGGGATACAGATCCTTAGAAAATAGACAACAGGTTTAGATAGAGTATCTGGATCGGTGCAGGCTTAGAAGGCTGAAGGGCCTGTTCCTGTGCTGTAATTTTCTTTGTTCCTGTACTTTGTTCCTCATGAGCCCCCACTTAAGTAACTTTATACAATTCTTATGTTAGGATTCTGTGTACTAATATTAGTAAATTTAAAAAATAAGTTATTTCTGCTAAAATATACTTTTGGATATGTTCTATCCCAAGGTTTTTCTTGTTCGAAACTCCTAGAGGATTAAGACATTTCATTACAAGACCTGGTTCTTCAATGATCTGAAATTTCTTATTGTTGAGGTTTTCAGCTGACAGTATATCTGAACTGTGTAGATTTACCATACATATGGGGACGAGGATAAAGATAGGTGTGACAAAGGTGTTACCATGGGAATGCAGTAGATGTTGATAGTGTCCTTGAGAAGTGTGCAATATCTGCTTGAATTTCTTTACCTATTTAAGACATGGTCTTTGGTATGGATATATGTAACTTCTAACATTTAAGCAGGCATTGCGTTGAGCTTGACAGATGGTCTTAAATTGGAACCAATGACAAAGAAAGGGAAAAGATTGAGATTCTGAAGGGAGATTACAGAAAGTTAGGCAGGAATTTAAAAAGGAGGTCCATGAGAGTAGTAATATCTGGATTACTCCTGATGCTATGAGCTAGTGAGGGCAGGAATAGGATGATAGAGCAGATGAATGCATGGCTGAGGAGCTGGTGTATGGGAGAAGGATTCACATTTTTGGATCATTGGAGTCTCTTTTGGGGTAGAAGTGGCCTGTACAAGAAGGACGGATTGCACCTAAATTGGAAGGGGACTAAGAAACTGGCAGGGAAATTTACTTGAGTTGCTTGGAAGGATTTAAACTAGTAAGGTTGGCAGGGGGGGGGGGGGGAATAGGGGTTGGTGGGACCCAGGGAGATAGTGAGGAAAGATGTCAATCTGAGATTGGTACAGTTGATATCAGATGTGAGTCAAACAGTCAGGGCAGGCAGGGACAAGGTAGGACTAATAAACTAAACTGCATTTATTTCAATGCAAGGGGCCTAACAGGGAAGGCAGATGAATTCAGGGCATGGTTAGGAACATGGGACTGGGATATCATAGCAATTACAGAAATATGGCTCAGGGGTGGGCAGGACTGGCAGCTTAATGTTCCAGAATACAAATGCTACAGGAAGGATAGAAAGGGAGGCAAGAGAGGAGGGGGAGTGGTGTTTTTGGTAAGGGATAGCATTACAGCTGTACTGAGGGAGGATATTCCCAGAAATATATCCAGGGAGATTATTTGGGTGGAACTGAGAAATAAGAAAGGGATGATCACCTTATTGGGATTGTATTATAGACCAGAGGAAAATTGAGAAACAAACTTATAAGGATATCTCAGCTATTTGTAAGAAGAATAGGGTGGTTATGGTAGGGGATTTTAACTTTCCAAACATAGACTGGGACTGCCATAGTATTAAGGGTTTAGATGGAGAGGGATTTAAATGTGTACAAGAACATTTTCTGATTCAGTATGTGGATGTACCTACTAGAGAAGGTGCAAAACTTGACCTACTCTTGGGAAATAAGACAGGGCAGGTGACTGAGATGTCAGTGGGGGAGCACTTTGGGGCCAGCGACCATAATTCCATTAGATTTAAAATAGTGATGGAAAAGGATAGACCAGTTCAAAAAGTTGAAGTTCTAATTTGGAAAAAGGCCAATTTTGATGGTATTAGGCAAGAACTTTCAAAAGCTGATTGGGGGCAGATGTTCGCAGGTAAAGGGACGGCTGGGAAATGGGAAGCCTTCAGAAATGAGATAACGAGAATCCAGAGAAAGTATATTCCTGTTAGGGTGAAAGGAAAGGCTGGTAGGTATAGGGAATGCTGGATGACTAAAGAGATTGAGGGTTTCGTTAAGAGAAAGAAGAAAGCATATATCAGGTACAGACAGGATAGATCGAGTGAATCCTTAAAAGAGTATAAAAGCAGTAGGGGTATACTTGAGGGAAATCAGGAGGGCAAAAAGGGGGCATGAGATAGCTTTGGCAAATAGAATTAAGGAAAATCCAAAGCGTTTTTACAAATACATTAAGCACAAAAGGGTAACTAGGGAGAGAATAGGGCCCCTCAAAGATCAGCCAGGCGGCCTTTGTGTGGAGCCACAGAAAGTGGGGGAGATAGTAAATGACTATTTTGCATCAGTATTTACTGTGGAAAAGGATATGGAAGAGATAGACTGCAGGAAAATAGATGGTGATATCTTGCAAAATGTCCATATTACAGAGGAGGATGTGCTGGATATCTTGAAACGGTTAAAGGTGGATAAATCCCCAGGACCTGATTAGATGTACCCTAGAACTGTGGTGCTAGAGAAGTGATTGCTGAGGAGATCCAAGATGGCAGCGACTCAGCACGTCTGCGTTTATAGTGCTCCTCCCAAGACCTAGGTAAATTGGGCCATCCTCCCCCACCACACTCACCAAATCAACTAAAAATAGTTTTTATTTAATGTAATTAGTGGTTTAGTACTAAATTTATACAGTTCAGTCTCCTGTAAAAATGACGAGGGGGAAAAGAGCCTGCAGTTCTCAGTAGGCAGCAGCCCCTCCCCCACCCTCCCCAGCTGCAGCAGAGGCGTCTGCAGCCGCCCCGGGGGACTTACTTACTGTGGCGAGCCTCGCGGAAATAATTTCCAAACTCGACGCGAAGATCGATGCTTTCATAGAAGAGTCCCGAAGTCGGTGGAATTCACTCTCGGCCGTGCTACAAAAGGACGGCCGAGACATCGAAGAAATTGAATGCCGAGTCGGAGGGGCAGAGCTGAAGGCCGCGACCTCCGAGGCCATTGCAGAATCAGCCATGGATCGAGTCCGGACTCTCGAGCAGCAAGTCCGGACCTTAGAGAACCACATTGACGACCTTGAGAATCGAGGTCGTTGAAAAAATATTCGTTTGCTGGGCCTTCCCGAATGGGAAGAAGGCCAGCTTACAAGGTTCCTTGAACAGTGGCTTCCGCAGTTATTGAATCTGAAGGCTGGATCAGGCCAGGTAAGGGTAGAATCGGCCTACCGGGTCGCAATACGTGGGCTCGGCACGAACCAGCGCCCTCGCCTCGAACCAGCGCCCCCGCCCGGTCCTGTTCCGGCTGCAGAGCTATAAGGTGAGGCAGATGCTTTTGGAAGCCTCCAGAAATCTTGGGAAAGATCCACAAGCCATGACTCATAAAGGATCCAAGGTTATGTTATTTCAGGACTTTTCCCCAGCTTTGGTTTGAAAGAGGAAGGCGTTTGATGAAGCAAAGAAGTGTTTAAGGGATTTAAACATTCAATACTCTTTGCGCTGCCCAGCTATACTACGCTTTAGCCATGAAGGGTCTGTGTTTAACTTCGAATCATCCGATAAGGCCAAGGAACTTTTGGACTCTCTTAGACAAACTATAAGATGTTGTTTTGCCCTACCCCCACCTCGGTCTACCCTCCCCCCTTTTGTTTTCCTTTCATTATCTTACTGTTTAATATTATCTCCGGGGGGGTGGGAAGAAGGACTGATTTATTCATCCTTTACTTAGCGATTTCCTTTCTTCCCCCCCCCCCCTTTTTTTATATATTCTATAGGCCAGGGGGTCGAGTTAATGTAGATTGGGGTAAGGTGGCTACTTTATTTTATTTTATCTTTGTCCTTGGGAGCGGGGCTGTTTTCCCCTGTTATTTCGTATTACTATATTTAATTATTATTTGCTGAGACTGTAATTTTATAGTCATATATGTTCATATATGGTATTAACATTACCAAATATATCCAGGTGTTGGTGTGGGTGGGGGTGGGTGGGGGAACTGTTAGTTCTAGTTCAGGAGTATACTTGAATTTTCTTATCCTATCGTGGGGTGCCTGGGTCAAGGGTGGAGCGCTGGTTGGGAGAAGTTATGATGGGTTTTTTGGAAAGGAAGTGATGCCTCCTGGGAATAAGGGGGAAGATCTCCATTTAAATACTTTTTATACTTTTTTTTACTATTTAGAAATTTTTTTTTATTATATTGATCTGAATGTACTAAAGAACTTTTATTTTTGTGAATTTTATATGCTTTATGCTTGGGATGTTTTAGATAAATAAGGGTTTTGTCGTGATCTGATGTTAACACATTCCGAGCATGTATATCACTGCTCAATTTATGTGTCATCCGTTGGATTTTTTTTTCTCTTGAATAATGTAAGAATTTTAATGATACACTCTGGTTAGTTGTAAGTTAGATGAATAGTTAGTTGAGGTTTGTCTTTTTTTTCTCTTGGTATTTCTGTTTTCTTGTTTGATAGATTTTTGTTATCATTTATTTAAGATTTAACTGTATATCAATGTTTATACTTGGGTCTTTTTTTTAGTTTTCTTTTGTAAACCTGTGGAAAAAATGTTAAATAAAAAAAAGAGAAGTGATTGCTCCACATCTTACTGAGATATTTGGATCATCGATAGTCATAGGTGAGATGCCGGAAGACTGGAGATTGGCTAACATTGTGCCACTGTTTAAGAGTGGTAAGGGCAAGCCAAGGAACTATAGACAGGTGAGCCTGACCTCTGGTGGGCAAGTTGTTGGAGGGAATCCTGAGGGACAGGATGTACATGTATTTGGAAAGGCCAGGCACTGATTAGGGATAGTCAACATGGCTTTGTGCGTGGGAAATCATTCTCACAAACTTGATTGAATTTTTTGAAGAAGTAATAAAGAGGATTGATGAGGGCAGAGTGGTAGGTGTGATCTATATGGACTTCAGTAAGGCGTTCGACAAGGTTCTCCATGGGAGACTGACGAGCAAGGTTAGATCTCACAGACTAAAGGGAGAACTAGCCATTTGGATACAGAACTGGCTCAAAGATAGAAGACAGAGGGTGGTGGTGGAGGGTTCTTTTTCAGACTGGAGGCCTGTGACCAGTGGAGTGCCACAAGGATCGGTGCTGGGTCCAATACTTTTTGTCATTTACATAAATGATTTGGATGTGAGTGTCAGAGGTACAGTTAGTAAGTTTGCTGACGACCCCAAAATTGGAGGTGTAGTGGACAGTGAAGAGAGTTACCTCAGATTACAACAGGATCTGGACCAAATGGGCCAATGGGCTGAGAAGTGGCAGATGGAGTTTAATTGAGATAAATGCGAGGTGCTGCATTTTGGGCCATTTTTTTTCACACACAGGGTGGTATGTGTATGGAATGAGCTGCCAGAGGGAGTGGTGGAGGCTGGAACAATTGCAACATTTAGGAGGCATTTGGATGGATGTATGAATAGGAAGGGTTTGGAGGGATATGGGCCGGGTGCTGGCAGGTGGTACGAAATTGTTTTGGGATATCTGGTCGGCATGGACGGATTGGACTGAAGAGTCAGTTTCCATGCTGTACATCTCTCTGGCTCTATGGTCCATCATTGGATGTGTTTCTGGTATTGGACATCGTTTATAAAGTGAAAAATCACACAACACCAGGTTATAGTCAACAGGTATATTTGGAAGCACTAGCTTTCAGAGCACTGCTCCTTCACCACTTGATGAAGGAGCATCACTCTAAAAGCCAGTGCTTCCAAATAAACCTTTTGGACGAAAAGCTGGTGTTGTGTGACTTTAACTTTGTCCACCCCGGTACGACATCGGCACCTCCATATCATCATTTGTTAAATAATTCAACTGCGCTGAGAATTACGTCAGGAACCAATTTAAGATCATCAATCAGATTGGGAACAGGGTGATTTTGTGCATGTCAGAAACTAAACATCGACATGCACAGCATTGGTGGGCGGCACGGTGGCACAGTGGTTAGCACTGCTGCCTCACAGCGTCAGAGACCCGGGTTCAATTCCCGACTCAGGCGACTGACTGTGTGGAGTTTGCACGTTCTCCCCGTGTCTGCGTGGGTTTCCTCCGGGTGCTCCGGTTTCCTCCCACAGACCAAAGATGTGCGGGTCAGGTGAATTGGCCATGCTAAATTGCCCGTAGTGTTAGGTTAAAGGGGTCAATGTCGGGTATGGGTGGGTTGCGCTTCGGCGGGTCGGTGTGGACTTGTTGGGCTGAAGGGCCTGTTTCCACACTGTAAGTAATCTAATCTAATCATTGTTATATGATGGGAAAAGCAAGTTGTTTCATTGTAAGTTTCCATTACTCTTTTTTATTTCAAATTGTACTGCTTTCCCATTGGCAACTCCTGACCAATCAGAGTTTACCTAGCTGGTCTGAGAATTAAGATGAAAAATATACTGTTTTTGCATGTCCTTAGTTCAGCGAATCACACAACTCTTCTCTTCTCTTGCTGTGTAAATTGGTGTCCCGTTGTTCAATTCTGTTTCTCATGTCCTCGTTCTGATGTGTGCAAGACAAAAAACTCCAAAGCCTCTTGAAATGAATCCAAACAGACCATTTGCTTTCCTAATTGTTTGTTGCACTTGTATTCTGGCTTTTAGTGACTTTTGGACAAAGACACCCCGACTTCCCAACACCTCCCTTTTAACGAAACATTCTGTCTTTCTGATTTTCATACAAAAATAAAGAACTTCATGCTTATTCGCATTATCTTCTGTTCTAGACCATTGACTTAGACTGTCCAGCTCCTCTTGGAGCCTCCTGGCATTCTCCTCACAACTTACATTCTCTCACCCAGTTTAGGATCATCAACAACTTTGGAATTATTATTAGTTCCCACATCCAAATCATTATATAAATTGTGGACCTAGGACTGAACATTGTATTAAACACTGTTAACAACATTCCATTTTGAGAATAATCCATTTATTTCTACTTCCTGTTTTCTGACTTATAACTAATTCTTAGTCCATACTACTCTATTCCCCCAACCCCATGTGCTGTAATTTTATTTAATGGCCTTTGGTGTGGGACCGGATCAAATGCCTTCTGAAAATCCAAAAAAACAACATTCGCTGGTTATCCTTTGTCTATGCTATGAATAACAACTTGCAAGAATGCCATCAAATATGATTCCCTTTCATAAACCCATGTTGACCCTGTTAAATTTGTATTCTGTTCTAAATATTCAGTTATCACAAATATATAATAGATTCTTGCATTTTCCAGACTACTGATGTTAAACTAACGAATTAGTTATTCTGTATATTGCCTCTTCCTCCCTCCTTAGGTGATGGGGTTTCATTGTAGTAAACAGGAAACTTGTGAATTTATAGAATTATGAAAGATAACGACCAATGCATCCACCAACTCTGCAGCTACTTCCTTCAAAACTCTGGAGTGAAGCTCACCTGATCCAAGAGATTTATCAACCCTCAACTGAACTAATTTTCTAAGGACTACCTCTTTACTTGGATACTTTCTTTTCACTTCTCAGTAACGCAAGTTGTTTCCATCAATACTGGACCCACAATGGATCCACATTGTCCTTTCTAATATATTCGCTTTCACATATCAATAGAAGCTTTTACATTTCACCTTTATGTTCCTGAATAGCTTGTATTTATATTCTCATTTCCCTTTCTTTATCAGTTTATTGACCCTTCTTTGCAGGGTCCCTAAACTTCTCCCAATTAACAGGCATACCACTGTTTCTGGCATCCTTATCAGCTATTTACAAAGGGGTGCTTGTTTTACAATGGTAGTGATCATACCTCTGAGCCAGGATACCTGGATTCAACTCCCATCTATCTGCTCCTGAGGTGTGCAATAATATCTCTGAACAGGTTGATTAGAACATATCTATAAGCTACTTAATTTGATCTAATGCAATCCTTAACATCTTTAGCTTACCAGGTTGAATACACTTCACTGTCTCATAGACAGAGATATACATCCCAAAATAAAAATATCATGCTGTCAGCAAGCCCAGGATCAATACTGTCACCAGAAACTACGTTAACTTGAATGCAAACCTAGCACAAGACACCTAAGATAATGGCTCTTGGAACCTTCCTTTTTTTGTGCAATTCAGAGATTGACTCACCTTAATTAAAAGTGGTTTACAATCTAATTTCTTTATAATGAGGTACTAATCAATTTCATTGGACCTAACCATGTGCATACATTGCTTTAAACGTAAAGATTATGGAGATATTTACTGTGTTTACCTTATCTTAAACTGAACAGGTCTCTATTAATTCGTGTCTGGGTGGTTTTAACACTGATGGGCAGTTTTGTTTCTTTCATTCCCACTGTCTCCCTCCAACAGTACTTTGAAAATACAGATCATTAGTGTAAATGGTAGAATAATATCCAGTCTTTATTTTTATTTACTTCAATTATAACATCACTGAGGTACTGAGTCAGAGAGTCATGGAGGTGAACAGCACAGAAACAGACCCTTTGGTCTAACCCATCCATGCCAACCAGATATCTCAACCTAATCTAGTCCCACCTGCCAGTACCCGGCCCATATCCCTCTAAACCTTTCCTATTCATATACCCATCCAGATGTCTTTTAAATGTTGCAATTGTACCAGCCTCCACCACTTCCTCTGGAAGCTCATTCCATACATGTACCACCCTCTGCGTGAAAAAGATGCCCCTTAGATCTCTTCTATATTTTTCCCCTCTCCTCTCATCCTAAACCTATGCCCTCTAGTTCTGGGCTCCCCCACCCCAGGGAAGAGACTCTGTCTATTTATCTTATCCATTCCCCTCATGGTTTTATAAACCTGTATAAAGTCACCCTTCAGCCTCTGACGCTCCAGGGAAAACAGACCTATCCTATTTAACCTCTCCCCATACCTCAAATCCTCCAACCCTGGCAACACCATGTAAATCTTTTCTGAACCCTTTCAAGTATTACAACATCTTTCCGCTAGGGAGGAGACGAGAATTGCATACAATATTCCAAAAGTGGCCGAACCAGTGTCTTGTAACATGACCTCCCAACTCCTGTACTCAACATTCTGACCAATAAAGGAAAGCATACCAAACACCACCTTCACTGATCTATCTACCTGTGACTCCACTTTCAAGGGGCTATGAACCTGCACTCCAAGGTCTCTTTGTTCAGCAACACTCCCCAGGACCTTAACATTGAGTGTATAAGTCCAGCTAAGATTTGCTTTTCCAAAATATAAGACCTGACATTTATCTAAATTAAACTCCATCTGCCACTTCTCAGCCCATTGGCCCATCTGATCAAGATCCTTTGTACTCTGAGGTAACCCTCTTCGCTGTCCACTACACCTCCAATTTTGTTGTCATCTGCAAACTTACTAACTCTTATGCTCACATGCAAATCACTTATGTAAATGACGAAAAGTAGTGGACCCAGCACCGATCTTTGTGGCACTCCGCAAGTCACAGGCCTCCAGTCTGAAAAACAACCCTCCACCACCACCCTCTGTCTTCTATCTTTGAGCCAATTCTGTATCCAAATGGCTAGGTCTCCCTGTATTCCATGAGATCTAACCTTGCTAATCAGTCTCCCATGGGGAACCTTGTCGAACGCCTTACTGAAGTCCATATAAATCACGTCCACCACTCTGCCCTCATCAATCCTCTTTGTTACTTCAAAAAACTCAAATCAAGTTTGTGAGACATGATTTCCCATGCACAGCCATGTTGACCATATTGAATCAGTCCTTGCCTTTCCAAATACATGTATATCCAAATACAAATATATGTACTTCAGGATTCCATCCAACAACTTGCCCATCACTGACGTCAGGCTCACTGGTCTATCGTTCCTTGGCTTGTCTTTACCACCTTTCTTAAACAGTGGAACCACATTATCCACCCTCCAGTCTTCCGGCACCTTATCTGCGACTGTTGATGATACAAATATCTCAGCAAGCGTCTGAATAATCATCTGTTTTTGAAATATTCAAATAATCACCTGTTACTGGTTCCGTTATTAAATAATTGGTTTGTGTTCTGAAATTGAGTTCATGTGTTACGTAACATGGCAACAATATGGCTTCTTTCAAAGGTAATGTATAAGTGGTACACAATGGTATTGAGGCTTTCAGAGACTGGCAATGTACTATTACTATAAAAAGTCTCAAAATCACCAAGTTAAACAAATTAAATCTCAAACTAAGAGTCTAAAACCAGGATTAGCATATAACAGAGGACATGATTGTTGTACAATATGAATATTTTACATTCAACAAGGAAGGTGATATTACCGAAGGTCACAATAAAGGAGGAGGTGGTTGAGGCACTTGACAGCAGCAAAATTAATGAAAGTGGCTTTAGAAATTCTGGCTGTAGTTAAAAGGTGATCAGTCACCTATGTAAGATTGAAGGAAGTAAGGGTGGAGATTGCAGGTATACTGACTATTTTCTTCAAATCCTCTTCAGTTACAGGCATGATGCCTGAATTCTGGAGAATTGCAAAAGTTACAGACTTTTAAAAAGTGGTGTAAAGACAAGAATAACAACTACAAATCAGTCATGTAAATTTTAGTGGTGGGCAAGCTTTCTGAAATGACAATTTGGGACAAAGTAAAACTACATGAACAAATATGGCAGCACAGACTTACAAGTTTAAATAACTTGATTGCATTTGTGATGACCTAACAGAGGGCTAATGTGAGCAATGCAGTCCGTGTGATAAAGGAAAGCTTCTAAAACATGTCACAATACAAACCTGTCATCAATGTTAAAGACTCTATAACTATGGAATACAAGGAAGAATGACATCATAGATATGAAGATGGGTGAGTGATTTGAAATGGAGAGTAGTGGCGAATGGTTATTTTTCAGAACTGAAGAAAGGTAAATTATTGGGATCTAGGGGTTGTATTAGGACCACTAACTTTTCTAAAAATAAATATATTAATCAGTGTGCAAGGCAACATTCCAGAATTTTTAAAGCTGCAAAATTTGAAATTTTGAGGATAGTGAGAGATTTCGAGATCGGCTGGTGAAATCGGCTGATACTTGGCAGATAAAATTTTAATTCAGAAGTGTGAATTAATATACTGTACTTTAATTGGAAGAATGCAGTGTGGCAATATAAAATAAATGAGCCAATTATAAAAGAGGGACTTGTGGACCTATGTCTACACATTATTGAAGTTGAGAGGACTGGTTTTGAAAACCAATATTAAAGCATTTCAGATCCTGGGTTCTCATAGTTTAGTGCATAGAGAACAAAGCCAGGAACTGGTTTGGTCTCAACTGAAGTCTTGTGCCCGTGGAACAACAAGTGGCTCAAGTGCAGAACTGGGTAGTGGAAAAAAAAGGTGGTAGAGTGATTGCGATAGTAGATTCTATCATAAGTGGAATAAATAAATGTTTCTGTAGCTGCAGATGTGACAGAAGGAAGGTATGTTGTCTTCCTGGTGCCTGGGTCAAAGATATCACTGAGCAGCTGCTGGACGTTGTGCAGTGGAATGTTCATCAGTCAGAGGTCATGGTACGTGTCAGAACCAATGACATAGGTAAAAAGAGATGAGATTTCCTGCAAGCTAGGAAATAAATTAAAAAGGACAGTCTGAGAAGTAGTAATCTCAGGATTACTCCTAATGTCATCTGTTGGTGAGATCAGGAATGGGAAAATTGACATGATGAATGTGTTACTTGAGAGATGATGTAAGGCTGGGGGGGGGGGAGAATTTAAATACCTACAAACCTTTGGGGAAGATGGGGCCTGTATCAGGTGGAAGGTTTTAACCCCAGCAAATGAACTCAGGGCATGGTTAGGAACATGGGACTGGGATATCATAACAATTACACAAACATGGCTCAGGGATGGGCAGGACTGGCAGCTTAATGTTCCAGAATACAAATTCTACAAGAAGGATAGAAAGGGAGGCAGTAGAGGAGGGGGAGTGGTGTTTTTGATAAGGGATAGCATTACACTTGTGCTGAGGGAGGATATTTCCAGAAATACATCCAGGGAAGTTATTTGGGTGGAACTAAGAAAAGGATGATCCCTTTATTGGGATTGTATTATAGACCCCCCAATAGTCAGAGGGAAATTGAGAAACAAACTTGTCAGGAGATCTCAGCTATCTGTAAGAATAACAGAGTGGTTTTGGTAGGGGATTTTGACTTTCCAAACATAGACTGGGACTGCCATAGTGTTAAGGGTTTAGATGGAAAGGAATTTGTTAAGTGTGTACAAGAACATTTTCTGATTCAGTATGTGGATGTACCTATGAGAGAAAGTGCAAAACTTGACCTACTCTTGGGAAATAAGGTAGAGCAGGTGACTGAGGTGTCAGTGGGGGAGCACTTTGGGGCCAGCAACCATAATTCCATTAGATTTAAAATAGTGATGGAAAAGGATAGACCAGATCTAAAAGTTGAAGTTCTAATTTGGAAAAAGGCCAATTTTGATGGTATTAGGCAAGAACTTTCAAAAGCTGATTGGGGGCAGATGTTCGCAGGTAAAGGGACGGCTGGAAAATGGGAAGCCTTCAGAAATGAGATAACAAGAATCCAGAGAAAGTATATTCCTGTTTGTGTGAAAGGAAAGGCTGGTAGGTATAGGGAATGCTGGATGACTAAAGAAATTGAGGGTTTGGTTAAGAAAAAGAAGGAAGCATATGTAAGGTGTAGACAGGATAGATCAAGTGAATCCTGAAAAGAGTATAAAGGAAGTAAGAGTATACATAAGAGGGAAATCAGGAGGGCAAAAAGGGGACATGAGATAGCTTTGGCAAATAGATTTAAGGAAAATCCAAAGCGTTTTTACAAATACATTAAGCACAAAAGGGTAACTAGGGAGAGAATAGGGCCCCTCAAAGAGCCACAGAAAATGGGGGAGATACTAAATGAGTATTTTGCATCAGTATTAACTGTGGAAAAGGATATGGAAGATGTAGACTGTAGGGAAATAGATGGTGACACCTTGCAAAATGTCCATATTACAGAGAAGGAAGTGCCGGATGTTTTGAAACTCATAAAGATGGATAAATCCCCAGAACCTGATCAGGTGTACCCTAGAACTGTGGGAAGCTAGAGAAGTGATTGCTGGGCCTCTTGCTGAGATATTTGGATCATCGATAGTAACAGGTGAGGTGCCGGAAGACTTGGAGGTTGGCTAACGTGGTGCCACTGTTTAAGAAGGACGGTAAGGACACGCCAGGGAACTATAGACCAGTGGGCCTGATGTCGGTGGTGGGCAAGTTGTTGGAGGGAGTCCTGAGGGACAGGGTGTACATGTATTTGGAAAGGCAAGGACTGATTACGGATAGTCAACATGGCTTTGTGTGTGGGAGATCATGTCTCTCAAATTTGATTGAGTTTTTTGAAGAAGTAACAAAGAGGATTGATGAGGGCAGAGCAGTAGATGTGATCTATACTGACTTCAGTAAGGCGTTCGACAAGGTTCCCCATGGGAGACTGGTTAGCAAGGTTAGATCTCACGGAATACATTTGGATACAGAACTGGCTCAAAGGTAGAAGACAGAGGGTGGTGGTGGAGGGTTCTTTTTCAGTAGAGTGCCACAAGGATCGGTGCTGGGTCCAATACTTTTTGTCATTTACATAAATGATTTGGATGTGAGCATAAGACGTGCAGTTAGTAAGTTTGCAGATTACCCCAAAATTGGTGGTGTAGTGGACAGCGAAGAGGGTTACCTCAGATTACAACAGGAACTGGACCAGATGGGCCAATGGGCTGAGAAGTGGCAGATGGTGTTTAATTCAGCAAAATACGAGGTGCTGCATTTTGGGAAAGCAAATCTTAGCAGGACGTTTACACTTAATGGTAATGTCCGAGGGAGGGTTGCTGAACAAAGAGACCTTGGAGTGCAGGTTCATAGCTCCTTGAAAGTAGAGTCACAAGTAGGTAGGATCGTGAAGAAGGTGTTTGGTATGCTTTCCTTTATTGGTCAGAATATTGAGTACAGGAGTTGGGATGTCATGTTGCAGTTGTACAGGACATTGGTTAGGCCACTGTTGGAATATTGCGTGCAATTCTGGTCGTCTTCCTATCTGAAAGATGTTGTGAAACTTGAAAGGGTTCCGAAAAGATTTACAAGGATGTTGCCAGGGTTGGAGGATTTGAGCTATAGGGAGAGACTGAACAGGCTGGGGCTGTTTTCCCTGGAGTGTCGGAGGCTGAGGGATGACCTTCTAGAGGTTTACAAAATCATGAGGGGCATGGATAGGGTAAATAGACAAAGTCTTTTCCCTTGGATGGGGGAGTCCAGAACTAGAAGGCATAGGTTTAGGGTGAGAGGGGAAAGATATAAACGAGACCTAAGGGGCAACTTTTGCACACAGAGGGTGGTATGTGTATGGAATGAGCTGCCAGAGGAAGTGGTGGAGGCTGGAACAATTGCAACATTTAAGAGGCATTTGGATGGGTATATGAATAGGAAAGGTTTGGAGGGATATGGGTTGGGATCTGGCAGGTGGGACTAGATTGGGTTGCAATATCTGGCCGGTATGGACGGATTGGACTGAAGAGTCAGTTTCCATGCTGTACATCTCTTTGACTCTATGGCCCATCATTGGATATGTTTCTGGTATTGGACATCGTTTATAAAGTGAAAAATCACAAAACACCAGGTTCTAGTCTAACAGGTATATTTGGAAGCACTAGCTTTCAGAGCACTGCTCCTTCACCACCTGGTGAAGGAGCAGCACTCTAAAAGCCAGTGCTTCCAAATAAACCTATTGGACGAAAAGCTTGTGTTGTGTGACTTTAACTTTGTCCACATCTCTATGACTCTAAAACCAGGACCAATATTCTCACAGAGGCATACACTGACATGATAGGGGTGGGTTTAAATTGGAGGAGCAGGGAATGGGAACTTGAGTGGAGAACCACAAGAAAGGGATAACAAAGTTAGACATGAAAGAATGTGAAAAGCAGAAGTGAAATGCTGAGGAAACATGGGCTAACAGCAAATAGGATCATACACTTTTTTTTAAAAAGTAAAGATATTGCATCTAAATGCACGGTATTGGTTGGACAAATTCACAGAATTAATAAATTGGCTGAAGCAGACTAAGTGTATTATCGAGAATACTGAAGCTGACTGGGTGTATCACTGGGATTACTGATGTTGACTAGGTATATTACTAGTGGAGAAAAGTTTAAGAATAAGATAAGTACTTGCAGTTTTTCATTTTGTAAGTACAGTATGTAGAAGAAGCAGCTGCAAAAGTGCACTGGAAATCTTTCACTAGTGATAAGAAGTCGTCCACTGAAGATTGATTGCTTCCTGACTATACTTTAGTATTAAAATGGAGATTTAAGTATATTGACATTTCCGGATGAAAGGCATTCTCAGCTGCCAGTTACTTTAATCGATTATGTCCATCTCTTAGGAAGACATATCTACCGTATCTTAAACCCACTTAAAACAACTGTTTATTCTGCAAACTTATAATGTGTGGCTTTGTGCAGTAGAAATGGGTCAACACATTTCTTGACTAGCTTGTACCTGAACCTATTTGATTTTACTATTTACGAGTTTCTTTGAGATTTTTTTTGCATTATATTCAGCAATGTATAATTGTAGATTTTTTTGAAGAAGTTTTTGAATGTTTTTGAAATTATATTTGTCAATGTAAACTTGAAGATGAATGTGCACTATTTAGTGATTTGAAAGGCATTTTTGACAGATATCTGCTTGAAATTAAGTTTGGCAAACGGAAGCTGTGACATTATCCAATCATGAGAAAGCATGGCAAAGCATGTGCCTGTACCGTGCAATGGGTAGCATTTTATAACATGGAAAATTATTCATCCACAAAGAATAAATTGCTGCACTTTTCTATTTTATAGACAATGCAATTTTTAATTTCCCTTGGAAGCTTCAAGGATCTAGAAGATTCATGCATATAATTTGTATCAGTTCACAAGTACTGGTCTATTGCATCGTAGACTGTAAATTAGGCCTCTTAAGCATATAAATGGTTTTAGCCCTAGTGTTCTCAGTAATTCCAGGTTTCTTTTGCATTCTGGTCTTGACAGCAGTTTCCCCTTTTAATTTCCTTTGCTACTGGTTATATTTTCTGCTTTTCAAGCAAAACAAACAAATGAAAGTCTGCCATTAATAACTTGTGGAACTATAATTGTTCACGGAATTGTTTTAAAATGTGTAAGGGATATTTTGAGGTGTTTTGAAGTGACAGTATTTTTGATTTTTGAAGCAAAATCTTTCTGTCATAACATTGCATGCAAATCTAAAAGAAGTCAGCTATTATTGATTTATTTTGGCATAGACTGGTTGGGCTGTTAATTTTTTGCAATTATTTATAGTGTTCATATGCAATTTAAAATATAATTAGGAATAACAAAGAGTAATGCCAAGAAATTGAGAAAATGCTTCTATTAGTTCAACATCAAACCACTTGCTCCAAGGTTGGAGTATAGCTAGAAAATCACATTTGTTGGTGACAATTTTTCTGTATTCAGTGTTTTAATGTACTGTTAATGTTTCAAGGGGAAATCATCCCCCTTTGTTTCATTCATCCAGAAACGTGGCACTGACTGTATCTTTGAACATCGAGCTAGGAATGTTACAGAAAGTCATCAGCTCCTGATAAATGACATAGTCAAACACTGACCCAAATTTCCAATCGTATTCTATTTCGAAAAATTGCTCGTGTAGCTCCAATCTTTCATTGAAGAAAGCTTTAACCAGACCAATCCATGTTGTCATTGTTCAAGTCAATTTAAGGCAACTAATGTAATAATAAGATTTATGAAGTTGTTGTCCAACATGGATTGCAGGTCATAAGTTAAAGTAACAACTGCAGTAAGAAAAGAAAATGAAAGGAATAAAGAAATTCTGCAGGAAGCAATTAAGCTAGTAGAAGGCAACTTGATAATAGCAATGTCAGATTTGATACAATCACTCAGACACACGAGTAGATGTGATTAGATGCAAATGATTATAATAAATATTTATTTGCTGTTTTTATGAATTAATAATAAAAGTTGATACTTTGAATCTCTTTTCAAATTGTTTGAATAATCCAGATGCAGATTATTGCTCGGCAATATTATTGAATGTCTTCTTTTTGTTTTGACATAGTTTTTCTTCTCTAGTTTGATTACTTCCTCTTTATATGCAGTCCTTCTAGTTCAGAAAAAGAATTGACCTTTTTGATATATTTGTACCTGTCAGCTATATTTTAATAATTGATGTACTTGGGGCCCCAAATCTCTGTGGACCTCCACTGTTCCTAGCTCGCCACTGTACAAATAAAGTGTTGTTCTTTGGGTCCGAAATGAAGCACCTCATACATGGCTGTATTGAAATTGATTGGCCAAGATTTTGCCCACTCAGTCTCTCAATGGGCTGAATCATGCAAAGTGCAGTTATCCCTGCTGCCCCGCCTAGAACATTGATGGTAGAGGTGGGGGAAGAATGCTTAAGGGATGATTCTTTGCCACACAGGTCAAAGATAGGATTTCTCATCTCAGGGAGAATTCGGAGAGCTCACACTAATCAGAAACTGGCAGCTCTCAAGTACCAATCATACACAATGGCCACTGCTGGATACTATGTTCAGCTCTTGAAAAGGCGTTCAGCGCTGAATCGGAACTTTGAAATAGCTTGGGATTAGTGGAAGTGGAGTGTGTCTTGAGAGGCTCTGGGGACAGGGAACTAGGCATTGCTTCAATGGGCAGAGGGCTAGTAAAGGATGTAGCCCCTCTGCATGGAAATCTGTGATTGCCCATTTTACGAGCCTGTGTTGGCCAACTGGAGGTTGGGAAACTCAATGCCTCCCTAGTGCTGGTAAAATTATGCCTGGTCAATGGTGTAATGGTAATGACACTGAACTAGCGATCTGATACTGTCGACCAATGCTCTGGGGACACTGGTTCAATTCCTATCAGGACAAATGGTGAAATTTCAATTGAACAAATATCTGGCGTAAAAAGCTGGCCTGTTGGCAAACATGTAATCACTGTTGATTGTTGTAAAAGCTGTTTGGTTTGCTAGTGGTTTTAGAGAAAGAAATCTGTCCTACTTAGTTGGCAGTTCCATGTGACTCCAGCCCCACAGCAATGTGGTTGATTCTTAGCTGCCCTTTGCGTGTTAAATGCTTGCTTAGCTGGTGTTGTCCACATTGTATGATGCAAAGTGCCATTCCACCTTGAAACCTACTAGTTGTCGAGCATTATATCTAGCCCGGTCTCTTTGAAAGTTTATTGCTACTGCTAACACCATTTACTATGCCGCTGGTTTTCTTGTGTTTAAACTATCCATTTACCTCTATATTGTGTCATCTAAGTTTTTAATAAGTGCAGTGAGAGATCCCAGTGAAGTCTCTTTTGGAACACCTTGAATTAATTCAAGTACGTGACCATTTTTCTATATTTGGTCTTTCTAACTCATCACCAAGGAGATAGGTGACATTTACTTTCAGCCAACGATATTTTTTATCAAATCTTGTCAAATTCCTTCTGGAAAGATTATCCTCAAATAAAATCAAATGGATCCAAATGCCAGTTGTTCACCTGTTGTTCTAAATTTCTTTGAGAACTCTATTTTCAATGTTTTACTCTTTCTTTTATTAAACATTCAATGGCTTCCCCTTTTAGCCAAATGAATTTTCAGTGCTTGTCCAGTTGCTTCCTAAATGTTGCATGAGTACCGACCCTCTCAGGCAACACATTCGATGTCTTTTTACCATCCTCTGGGTGAAAATGTTTTGCCTTCGATCCCATCTAAACCACTTACCTCAACCTTAAACTTGAGCCATCTTGTCATAGACATGCCTGCCATGTGGAAAGGAATCTTACAAACTACTCTATCTGTGCCTCGCATACTTTTGTGTTATATCTCATATTACATTTTCTCTCATATATCATATTTTTCCCCTTCTGATCAATTTTTGGTGATCCTTTGCTGATTATTAAAATGCTCCAAATCTCCAGACTACTTACTGATCTTGCACCATTGTAAGCCTGTCCATTTAATCTAATACTGTCTTTAGATTCCACATTGAGCCAGGGCTGGGTCTTTCGTGCTGATTCTCTTGTTGCACATTATAAAGAGGCTCATTAAGGTAGGCACGGACAGACAATTCCCTTGGATGGGGAATTTGGAACATGGAGAGATAAAAGGGTCTAAGATGAGGAAAAATGTATTCATTTAGAAGTTGGTGTATCCTTAAAACTCCTTTCTCTAGAGGGTTATCGATTATCCATTGATGTGTATATTCATGGCTGAGATTGATACACTTTTGATTAAGGGAATAAATGGATATTGAGAGCAGGCAAAAAATGAGGTAGAAAATCGTCCATGATTATATCAAATGGCAGGTCAGACTCAAAGGTGTGAACGATCTGCAACTGCTCTTAATTCTTATAATGAAATATGTCTGAATAGAGACAGCTAACAAGAACAAGTTAAAACCTAATTAAAATCAATGATAACTATTACTCAACTTTTACAATCATTGTGGAAGCAAAGAACGGGATTACCATCTTATGTATTTGCTCAGAGAGTGCCAGTTATACTATTAAATATAATATTTCCAAAAGGGATTGTGGAGATCTCCAGTAAGTCAGCATGAGTTTAAAAAATTGATTTACATTAATTCATTGTAGTGTCAATATCCTGTAACTTTGACTTTTTTTTAGAAATGATTGCCCTCTCTTTTTTTTGTGTCATGATAACCAGATTGTTCAGTGCAGCATTTGCACAACAGTATGAAGTTTGCCATGAAATTATGAAATAGAATGTTTTACAGACCAGATTTATTGTAAATGTAAACAAATATTGTGAGATTTTTTAATCATCTAATTGCTGTCACAATATTTTCATATTATTTGGTATCTAAGAATGGATATTGTCTGACATTGGATTGCAATTCACCAACAAACCATTTCTAGACGTGTAGTAAGTGAGATGCGGCACATATTACATCTCATCCCACTATCCATGTTTAAATCGTCTAGTGAGTAAATGGCAAGGACTATCAAATTGTCCCCATTAATTGTTCAACAGCAAAACAAGTTTTTTGCATTACACTGCTACGTTTTTGTAAAACACAAATGGAAAGTGATTACCATCCTTAGCACAACTTATGCTTGAAAGGCAACAGTGAAAAACCTTGTTTAGCAGCAATTTAAATCACAGGACATTCTTCTTCAAAGACAGAGGAAATTGAAAGAGGTACATGATGAGTGAGCCGGAAGCGAAATACCAAAACTGCACACCATATAGAACTATAAATACTTGGAATTTAGCAAAGGACTCATAAATATGTAACTAGTCCTGATCATACAAAGTCATCACTAATCATGGTGCTATATTATGAAGAAACAAAAGCCAGCTCATATCAATATAAGACCCACCAATCATACATGAAGAGAGTGAGGAAAAAAATCTTCACTTACAATGATAGTACAGTGATATTGTGTGACAACAGCCAGAAGCATGACAATCATGTTGTCAAACAAATGCAACAGAAAACAACATGATTACCAGATCAGGATAAGTTGTCTGAAGTATTGCAGTGAAGTTTGAAACATTAATCCTGCAAACTCTTTTATCTTGTTTTTCCCCTTCATTATCAAATTGTCAGTATATGCTTATGTGCAACTATATTTATCTGGTTTTTTTATATTTGGAAAAAGGCTATATTATGATATATCTCACATATTAGTGATGGTAAATCAGTGTACCTTTAAAAGATATCTGCATGATATCATCATTGTGCTATAAAAATGACAGTATACTGGTCTCAAATGCCATCTTACCTGGGATCAGTTGAGTGTGATATTCTAATGGAAGCATACTGCTCTTTGAAATGAAATCACATTTTTATTAGCCTATGAATTTAAAAATCTTGTATGCTAGTCAGCTGGAATAAGCATTTAGATTTTCCAACACTACACAACCATGTCTGGTTTCTCATCTTGGATAATCACAAACATTGCTGGATCAGACCTGTCAGACTAAAGAAAGTTTTTTGCCACAATCTTTCCATGAATGTTTCATCCCCTTGAATGCCCCTTCCATTTCTGCTACTTAATCAATAGAAACTGAATTGGTAATTAGGAAGAGAAGGAGGTTCTTGCTTCAAATATATAATGACTATAAGATAAAAAGGTGAAGTGATTTTTATTAAGTGGAATCTTTAATCTCTACAAGGATGACTCCAAGCTCTTGAAGTAATCAGGAGCCACTATTGTTTTGGAAATGAGAGCTGAATTGTATGTACATAGTGAATGTGGAATTTGCAACTTTGCATGAACAGCAGTAAGCTTTGAAAGATTGTTATGGTTATTTGCATTTTAAATTTACTCCTACTCTTTATGATTCTGTATTACTGTTTCACAATGTGCAACTGTTTTCTCATTGGCAAATTATTTATGAATTAGTTAAGCCATTAAGCACACCATTTGGAATTTTGAGTTTCTACTAACAACTAATTAGACTGTGTACTGTTTATCAAACTTACTGGAGTCTCTGACAAGAGTGTTTTATCAAAATGTTGAGATAATGGGCCAGGGCACAATTGCACATTTTCAGTGTGAATATTTCTAACCTTTAAGAACTGGTAATTGAAAATACATTTCCATGGGACAAAACAGGAAGAATTTAGTATCAATTGTGAGCTTTCAACAGTGTGTACAGGATTGTATTTTCTTTTGAAATTAATGATAAAGCTCTATTTGGACATTATGTTGATCACAACTATTGAATTCCTGTGGTTCTAAAGTTCATATTGCTTTATTTATGTTACCTTAACACAAATAATTTTGATAGCTATTTTACATTTGACATTGAGAGAGCTTATAAACCTTGACTTCATTCATGTCTGATGGATTCTAAAAGAAATTGTAAATTTAACGTTTTCAACGGCAAGTGATGTCTTTCTGTGCAACAGATGCTCTATGCTCCTATTTATGTTTTCTGATGCACTTTATCTTCAATTCTTTCATACTTGATCTTTAACCTTATTTGTATCCTCGTTCTCTTCTAAATCAATGTAACTTGCTTTCAATCTCTAGTATGTGAAGTTTGGTGGAGAGAGTAACTAAGAATCTTGACGAGAAGGTAACTATCCTTAATATGTTAGACCACGAGGGCCTGAAACAAAATATACCTAGAAGGTAATAGTGACAGTACATGCAATATGGTGTTTTGTATCAGCGCGCAACATGGTGAGCAGGCAGTGATGATCTGAAGATTAACTTGATCTTCACCATATGTGGTGATCATTAGTGGCCGTCTGAATGGGAGCTGAAGACTGATTGGCCTACTCATTCAGCAAACTGAGCAACTCTATGAAGATCATTGGAGAGATCTAATGATTGTTTGAATCCTAGAGAACAAAGCCTCATGGCAAGTGGGAATCAATCCAGTAAAATTCTCCATTTCAGCCTCAAAACCTGGAAAATCCTTCAATATAGCAACAGCGCATAGGACAATAGTGTTTGCAATTAAAATGTTTAAAGCATTTTCTGCTTTAAATTGCTTCCTATTTGGAAGCCATGTTTTCTGAAATAGTTTAGGAGGAAGATTTAATTGCAATGATGGGACGAATAGGATACAAAATTGCACTTCTTGCAGTGGCATGGTGGCACAGTGGTTAGCACTGTTGCCTCACAACGCCAGAGACCCGGGTTCAATTCCCACCTCAGACGACTGACTGTGTGGAGTTTGCACATTCTCCCCGTGTCTGGGTGGGTTTCCTCTGGGTGCTCCGGTTTCCTCCCACAATTCAAAAATGTGCAGGTTAGGTGAATTGGCCATAATAAATTGCCCGTAGTGTTAGATGAAGGGGTAAGTGTAGGAGAATGGGTCTGGGTGGGTTGCGCTTCGGTGGGTCGGTGTGGACTTGTTGGGCCGAAGGGCCTGTTTCCACACTGTAAATAATCTAATCTAAAACAATTGTTGAGGCAAGGAACCACTTCTAAACTCAATACTAAACCAGGAGCTGAATAGTCTGATACAGAGATGTGACTATGGGGACTTGCAGGCAAGATTCATAACAAACTGAATTGTTGTAAGCATTGCTGATGATCTTTTGTCAGATTTATGAAGATTTGATAGAGAGTGCCATTCTGGTGTTCAGTAAAACAAATGTCTAGAAGCAACCAAAGTGGAAGCAAGTAAACATGGCACATTGAATCCATTCTATTCTTAAAGTCCAGAAGCACAGAAGATATCCACAATAAGTCACAGCACTGCTTTGAACAGACACAGGACATGAAATGTCCGTGCTAATGCTGTTAAATGAAAAAAATCATGGGTGCAAATAATGCCTCACTATTATAATCCAATGGTTTTATTGTGAATCAGTGGATCCTTTTCAGAAAATGTGCCAAAGTAGGTCATAGCTGTAGAAAAACAAAAGATCTACAAATTGCCCATATAAAGAGTTTAGTGAGGGAGGAGACAAACCCAAACTTTTCCGAGAGAAAATTAGTTATCCAGACCTAACGTTTTGGCAAGCTAGTACTTAATGTCAATGGTGATCTCACAAAAGTCAAATTAGACAGTGATGTAAGTTTACAATATTATTAAGTTGTGAGCTTTGGTTTAAAAAGAAACATCATCTACATGTTCCAGGAGCTACAGCATGTACTGGTAAAGATATGATACAGGCAACTTTCCAATATATGAAACACCAATTACCAGAAAACCTGTATGCATTTCTCAAGCAGGAAATTCTCACTCCTGGGAGAAATGCCTTATTGACCTCCATCCTATTAAACAGACGGATGTGGTTACAGTGCAACGAGTTAAGGATGAGCTGGTAGATTTTACCAGGCTCCAGACACCTAAGAAAAAATGTTGGAATAAGAATTATTTTTCATACTGTCATTGAGATTGGCATTTGGCAGAAATGTGGTTTTTTTCCCTGCATTCAAAATTGAAGAGAATTTAGTCTCCAAGATGTGCAAACTTTGCAAGGAAACACGCAGAAAGAAACATCAAATGGATAGTATATTTCTCTTAAGGTAATTGAAACATCTACAACTGGATTGAGTTAGGTTGCAATACAGTTGAGAAAGTGTTTATGACAGATTCAAATCTGACATAAGATGCCAAGATAACTTGGGAGAGCCAAGTTCGAGTGAAATATTTGGCCACCTTTCCTTTCACAGAAAATCCTCAAAAATAATACTGGAGATCCCATCAAGCAATAATGGAATTGAGGGAGCGAACAAGTTGATTTTAGGAATTGCTCACTCCCAAAGGGCAAACAAGAAAATCCAAACTAATGGACAAAATTAAAACCATTGCTGCATCTACTTCAATACAGATTGTGAGCCAGTACAGAGAGATTGAGATCAAAAATCCACTGACTCAGTTTGAAAATGTGATGCATACAAATCATTGAAAGCTACCACAATGAAGAGATCAGCAATGTCCAGAGACTCAGGACACTGAAGAAAAAATGCTTCAGCAGGGGCCCCTTTTTCTAAAAACAAAATGCAAGTAATTAACAGTCTTCCAGTTCTGAGGGAACTACAAACCTCAGACCATCAGGAAGACAGAGTCACTGTCAAGTTCCTTCTAACCATTGTAATATGTATACAATACAGTAATAACATGTATACAATTACTGCGATGTGATAACTGTATTCTTGTTTCCTACAAGAGAATGTTGCAGCTAGACCAAAAGGTGGCTGTACTATTTCATTCTAGAGCATGTAGACCCAGGAGAAATGTATACCAAAACGTTATTGCTGGCTTCACATATGATATGGTGATGAGCATCATCACACAATGACTAACACCTCCAACGCCTGATACATCCACTGACTAAAATGTGGCCAGTGCTCCAGGTTTCCTCATAGGTTTGTGTCCGGTTTGGACTGCATATGAAAAAACTCTTGAACAGTCTCCAGCCAATAATTCTGTGACAAATTACATCTTGGGAAGACCCCATTCAGAATGTAGGACAGGAAGGCAAACTGTGAGACAATCCCAGAAAATCTCAGATGATTGGCCAGCATGGTTTTTTTGAGGGAGGATGTTGTGTCAGCAGAGGTTTCGAAAACAGGAGCTACACCTGAGCAGAGACGGAACTGTTAATACTAACAAAGATAAAGATGAATAATGGATATTGGGTAGTCAACATTTCTGGACAAAAGAGGATCAAGGGGTGAAAGTTGAGTGTTGAGAACAGGAACTAATGATATTTGAGAAAGATGTAGCTTCAGAGATTGACCAGGGAAGAATTGGGAAGAGGTTTGACTTGGTGTGTAAAAAAGGGCAAATAGTTTCGACAAATAAATAGATAGATGTTCTAAATGTTTAGTGGCAAAGAAATCAGTGAGTTCCTCACATTTGCTGCTGATGGTGAAGTTGGTGGAGTCTGGGGAGGAAAGCCTATTGAGATGGCTGATGGTGAAGCAGCAAAGGACAGTGTTTATTTTTCTTTTGTAGATTTCAAAATGGGTACAGAATAGAAGGAGACCAGTTGTAGTGATGTCGGCTCTTTGCAAGAGACCCTCAGCTAATTCCACTTTCCTGCCTTTTTTTCCAAGCCAAGTGATATTGTCTTTTTTTTCCAGATGATTATATGATTCACTTTTCAAAGCACGATTCACTTTGCCTCCACTGCACTCTACTCTCTGGGACGGCATTCCCAATCTCAGTACCATACGGCATAAAAAAGGCTCTTCATTATGTATCCTTCACAATTCTTTGGGTCCTCTATGTCCTCTGTTCCTTGATCCTCCCACCAATGTAAAGGTTTCTCCCTATCTGCACTTTAGGAAGGATGTGATTGCACTTGAGGGGGTGCTGAAGACATTCACCAGTGTGTGGCCTCGCCTTAAGCACTTGAACTGGATAAGCTTGGGTTGTGTTTTTTTGGAGCAGAGAAGGTGAAGTGGGACCTGGTAGCTGCACATAAGATCATAAGAGGCATTCACAGGATGGATAGAAAACAGCCACTGCCTTTAGCTGAAGGGCTAGTAATGAAGGTGCTCACTTTTAAGGTGGTCGGCAAGAGATTTAGAAGAAATTTGAGGAAGATTTTTCTTCACTCAAATGGAAGTGTGGTCTGGAATACATTGCTTGGGAGATGTGGTGGAGACGAGTAACATCATGAGTACTTGGGTGAGCACCTGAAGTGTCATAACATAAAGGGCTCAGTGCTGGAAAGTGGGACTAGCATAGATTTAGGATAGTTTTGGTGGTATAGACTCGATGGGCTGAAGGGCCTCTTCTGAACTCTGGTTCTGTTATTAACTGAAGATTATTAAGTGGCATTTTCTCACGTGCTTTTGGATGTCCATGTACATCATATTGGCTGTTTTTTAAAATTCATATATAACACAATTTTCCTCATCAGCCCTCTCTGTTACCTCACTGAAAAAAAAACTCAGTTAACATGGTTAAACATAACTTACCTTCAACAAATCTGTGATGGATTTCCTTACTTAATCCACATTTGTCTAAGTCACTGTAATATTGTCCTGCATGCATTGTTTCTAAAAGATTTCCCACTGCCTAGGGCCAAATTCACAGTATTTTGTTTGCATTGTGGGGCAGTCTACAACGTTTACAGTCATTTTGTTTGTGTTTACTTTTTCTGGCGTAAATTAAAATTCATGTTTGAAGTTGTTAAATTGCTTTCCTGTTTGTGATATTCCCTTCCTGGACAGTCATAATCTGAAGGTCTCCGTTGGGTATTGGGTCCAGGGCAGCTTGAGAGGTTGCTTTGGATGGGATGACACTCCTGGTATGACTACATCTGGTCTCCTATTCTGTACGCATTCTGAAATCCAGAAGAGAAAATAAATCATGTTGCCTGGTGGTTAACCAGTGACTAGGATGAGAAAATGCCATTGTATGTGCGAGGGAGTATAATCTATGCTGGCAATGTGCTGTGAGTGGTGAATATTGTGCTGGTACCAGAATGTTTTAAGCTGGTGCTAGAATTGAATGCATGAGATGTCATGGGGTAAAGTAGGTTATTAATGAGTTGAGTTTGGTAGGATATGGTGAGAAACCTTGCAAGGCCATGCAGTGAAAAGCCCTCCAAATAGCATGGTGCAGCTGACAGTTAGGGCTGAATCTTATGTTTTCTTTTGGCTGTAATTCCATAAGATGGCTTTGTCTTTAATAAAGACTATATATGTAGAAAGTCGACAGGAGTTGGCAAGGTTGGACTGAATATGAAGATGGATATGACATTATTTTCGAGAGAAAAATCTTTAGTAAGAACCAGGAAATCCCTGGATTCAGAAGGCGGAGGGCAAAATGGTTGAAATGAAATTTAAATTTTTAACTAGATATTAGCCATTAACTCATAGGTTCAAGTACTCTGACTTATTCTGTGCTGTATTATTGAAACATTTAAATGTTGTTACTGCAGTTAAATCCCTCATTTCGTGCAGTGATCCTTAGTGGGGCCATGACTCCATGGAGCCTGCGGTCTTGCAATGCAGTTGGTATTAAATTAAGCTAGTTTGCTATTCCTAGTAGAAATCACTGGCAAGAATACTGCAAGTAGTGATGTGTGTTGACAACCTCACTGAAGGATCAATGATCCAGATATAATTAATACGGGCTTGACTGATAGTTCACACTACTGGGAAATAAGTCAACATAAATGATAAACTTTAATTTCATAGTTTCATACTGAGATATTGATTAAGTTGCATATTTTAAAAATAAGCACGTACAAACATGCTCTGTATTTAACTTTCATTGACCTCATTGATGTCTTAATGTAAAAATTGTATTGTTGACAATTACAGTCCATCATATGAATTCCAAAGTGCCGCGTAGTCAGCATTTTCACGAAGCAGTGCAATTGCCTGTCTATGCAGCAACCCAGTGGTTTCTGCATGGGCCATGAATAGGAAGGGTTTCTAGGCATATGGGCCAAATACTTGCAAATGGACTAGGTCAGTTTATGATGTTTGGTTGGTGCGGATGAGTTGGACCGAAGGACCTGTTTCTATGCTGTATAACTCTATGATATTATGTTGTTCTCGTCACATTGCATCATGAGAATGACGGTCCAAGATAAATGGTAAAGAGCTCCTAACCTTTGTTATATATAGCGGTTCAATACATTGAATAACCTTTTATACATAAGATTATCCTGGGAACTTGTACGGTTATAGTGGCATATCTTCAGCATCAGAAATCTTGAATTGCACAAGAAATCAAGATTAAGGAGTAAGTGATAAGTGGCTTACACTCTAGCTCATAATGATCCATATTTTCTTCAGTTCCAAGCTTCCACAAAACCACTCAATAGTTGAAAGGCCAATTTTCACAGCTTGCTTCTGTTTTAAGAACAACACTTATTGAAGTTTTACTGAATTCTTGCAGTTTCACACCAGCACCATGCAGATGAAAATATGATGCTAAGAGTCTGTCAGTGATGTCATTCATTGGACATAGATTTAAAAATTGCTTGCTCAGATTTAGGTAATTGATTGCATTGGCTGTCCTTAGCCAGAAGACACATTCAGCATATATGAGAAATTTCTCAAACCAAATTCAT
Source organism: Chiloscyllium plagiosum (assembly GCF_037043375.1). Classification (NCBI taxonomy): domain Eukaryota; kingdom Metazoa; phylum Chordata; class Chondrichthyes; order Orectolobiformes; family Hemiscylliidae; genus Chiloscyllium; species Chiloscyllium plagiosum. The sequence continues at coordinate 50,640,808 of NW_028270151.1, read as the reverse complement.
AACAATTGATATTGTGATCTCAACAGTGGTAGACTGTATACTTCTACTGAGACAAAAGAAGCCATGGATTTAGCACCTTGATTGAGTCCCACACTTCACTTTAAAGCTTGTTTAAAATTTTCTGTTGACAACCTATTTAATATATAAATTAAATAACTGAGGGGGAAGGAAATGCCTGATTTGAAGAGTATACTGATTAGACATTCAGAAAACTATGAAGGAAGTTATTAATGATAAGGTTCTAATACACATTGCAAGCTGTTACAAGCAAATCTGGGACAATACTAGCCAAATTAAATTTCCTCTGGCATTTCATTTGGGAAAACAAAGGTTTGGTTATTAGTTTTCAGTTTGCTTACACAAACCAAAATTTGAATGAAGAGACTTTGAGCTTGTTGCCTTCAATTTTGCACCTCTGAAAAAATGTCTGCACTTTCAGCACTCACAGAACCCCTATAGTATAGACGCAGGTCCTTCAGCTCATTGAGTTCACACCAATTCTCTGCAGAGCATCCCAGCCATATCTCACTTCTCTACCCTATCCCTGTATTCCTGCATTCTCCACCTGGCCTGTACATCCATGAGCATTATGAACAATTTAGCATGGCCAATCCACTTATTGTATATATAGAAATTACAAAGTAGAAGGCAACAAACACCATCCATCATCCTTGTATAGTTGCTGTATCTTTAACTGTAGCTAACTACTTTAATCCTATTTCACTGCTCATTCTCCATATAAGTTTGTGTACATTTGCAGAAATGTATTTAATTTTTTAATTCCTTCCTTGGATGTGGTTATTACGGGTATGGCCAGCATTTATTGCAGTCCCTAAGTGTCCTTGAACTGAGTGATTTGTTTGGCTATTTCAGAGGTCACTTGAGGGTCTAAAGTCAAGTATAAACCAGACAAGGAAAGAATGGCAGTTCTGCTTCCCTCAAGGACATTAGTGAATCAATAGGCTTTTATAACAATTGACAATAGCTTCACAATTACTATCACTGAGATTTTAGTTTGCAGATTTGTTAATTGGTTTTAAATTCAATCAACTGCCATAGTTCAATTTGTACCCAATTCTCCAGGATATTAATCTGAGACGTCTGGCTTGCCCAATGATATTACAACTCCCAGTCAATCTCTTTTTAAGCAGTGTCAGTCTACCTCAGGAACAACTTATGGAAAACTACAGGGTGATAAAAGTGGTTTCTTTGAAATGCAGCCCATTTTGTATATGACTGGGTTGAGTAAATCTGCTGACCTTTGAAGAAAGGCTACAATAATGACAGATTTCTAAGAAACTAACAAAACCACATAACTTGGCAAGGTCAGTAGCCTAACTCTTAGTGTGGGTTGGAGAGATTAAATGGCCATGAGATAAGAGGATGATGAACTTGAAAGTTGGTGGAATATCTTTTTGTGCAGAGCTTGGGGGAGGAACAAGATAGATACCTTTGGTGACGACGTTGTACTTAGGCGGTTGGTAGTGAACAACCATTTTCAATAAGAGGTGAGAGGAATGGAACAAGATAGGATACTCAAAAAAGGTGGAGATGCCAGATGTGTAGAGGTCAGATTAAGGTGGTGAGCACCAAAGCACAGCCATGACCATCCGAGTGGAAAAAGTAGCCAGATGTGAAGGCTTCATTAATGGGAAAGGTATCATTACCCCTCAATAGTTCCATTAGGTCATGATGTCAATGCATTCATCCATAATAAGTTCATGGTTGGCAAGGGCCTTGTTTACAAACGAATGGACATTCTGAAGGGTGATAAGTTTAGTGGAGGTGAGAACTGATTGGACAGAGTCCACAGGATCAGCAATGGGAAGGATGAGTTGAACAAGGAGGAGATTAGCAAGGTTAGGTTGTTGGTTTGCTTGCTGAGCTGGTGGGTTGGCCCGGAACTCGATTAACAAACATATCAATTTGGACCCCATTTACCAAACTCTCAGAAACCGATACGGAAATGATATCACCCACCACAACAGACCAAGACACACAAATAGCAAATGGGACAGAACACTGACACTTTGCCGGGGGCTTACTAATGATACTACCCGGCATGGTGACGAAATGTCTGAAAACAAACCCACCAGCTTAGTGAGCAAACCGACAACCTGAGCTACAAATCATCTTCAAGATCTCAATTAGCAAGGTTAGCTTGCACTGGGCAGGAAGGTCCACAAGAAAGAGCAATGGGACAGTTTGGGTTGTTTTTTAGTATAAGCCAGTACCAAGATGCTCAATGAGCTTGTTGGAGGATCCGCGAGAGGCACAGGGGGATGGGGTGGGCTTTCTAAGGGAAGCCAACCCAACACAACAGCAAGAAAGCAGGAACATTGAGGAGTACTGGAGGGATCGGGCAGAATTAGGGTCGAGTACCTCAAGGGAAGGCAGTGTGTTGCAAGAGTTTCTAGGAGCAGTATCTGCCATGCTTTGACTGCTGATCTCTTTCTCTTTCACTGCCATTACTAGACAAATCTGACAATGTTAATCCTTTATGAACCAAGACTTTCCATTCTGAGCACGAATCCTACCTACAATTACTGCTTCATTAGTCCAGATGAGGAATACTCCTAATTCTTAATTCCCCTTGTTCTGGCTGCGGATAATTCTCCAAGTTGGCTAACAAGAAACCTCATAGTCGAAGCCAAAAGAAAAGATTCTACCCTCCGTTCAATCTCCATCCCAATGTAGCACACTTGGGTTATCCGAGAGACCAATGTAAATTTTTATGATCCATCTTAAACTTGTTCTTTAACCTGTTTCATCAATTATTCTTTAATTCAAATTTTCCTTTGATGTTGAATGGACATGAATAATTTGTTTTAAACTTTAATACTGTGGTGTGATTCTTTCAGTTACATACAGGACGTTAGAATTTAGTTTTAAAAGTTAATCATTAGCTAACATATTCTTGTTTTTGGATTAGGGGAGTTTGGGTTAATAACCTCTCTCTTTTCTCTTTTCCCCCTTCCAACTTCATCCCTCATCCCTACTCCCCACAGTTGGCCTCATCAAAACCTGTAATTCTTTTTAATACACAGCTATATTATACTTCAACAAAATTATACTACTAGTCAAAATTAAGAAACCAATTATAAGTTTTCTTGAGTTTAAGTAAAAGAAATTTTATTACTTCCTAATTCCAAGAAAAATAATAAAATGTGAAATCAAAGAGACATGCAAACATGGTTATCAAGCATATAAAATGGAGAATGTCTAATAGAAAAAGATCAGGAATAGGGAGTTTAAAAATAAGTCCTTTAGAGACCTGAAGGTGTTACGTTTAATCTGAAATTATAATTGTTCAATCGATTTCTTGTGCCCTCAGGCATAACAAAATTTGTAGATATATTTGAGTTCTCAGTGAATCGATTTTTCTCTGATTTGTTTTTTGTTAAACTTCCTTTTTTAAGAAGTGGAGTGAAATGATGAAGGTGAGAGAGGGAGACAGAGAGGACAAGCCATTGAGTTTTGATGTTACAAATCCATTTCCCTATTTCTCTGCCCAAAAGATGTTACCTAAAATGCAGTTCCTGAGTGTGTTCCTTAGTGTGTTTGACTTTTTTTTCCCAGGCTAGGTAATCTGCAGGTAACTTTAATACTAATATGTGAAACTTTCCAAAGGTGTAAATCAAACAGCTGATACAAATCTAATGATGGGCCAGTGATTTTGTTGACATTTTAGTTTCAATTCAGACTGAGTCTTGATGGTTTCATGAACCGATTAGATTAGATTCCCTACAATGTGGAAACAGGTCTTTCAGCCCAACATGTCTACACCGACAGTCCAAAGAGTACCCACCCAGACCCATTTCCTTACATTTACCCCTGACTAACGCACCTAAGACAATGGGCAATTTAGCATGGCCAATTCACCTGACCTGCACATCTTTGGACTGTGGGAGGAAACCGGAGCACCCGGAGGAAACCCACGGGGACATGGGCAGAACGTGCAAACTCCACACAGACAGTCACCCGAGGCGGGAATTGAACCCTGGTCCATGGTGCTGTGAGGCAGCAGTGCTGACCACTGAGCTCTACTTGTGGCCAGATGATCACTGACCATCAATGGTTTTCCCTTTAGAAAACCCTCTTAGTCCTTAAAAGGTCCCAGGTTCTAAAGATAATATGATGAAAGTCGATAGTTGACAGTTTTTTTTAATCATTGTCATAACAATCCCCTGTTGTAAGTGTGAAAATCTGAATTTAATCTCTGCAACACTATGATCCTTTAAGGTATATGGCTGGCATAAATGTGCTATTTTGAATTTCCTTTACTAATTTGCTTACCTGATGTGATCTTACCCTATATATCATCAGCATATACAATTTTGAAGGAAAAATGTTTCTTTTTCAATGTGCTTACAGCTTCTCATAGACTTATTATGCACACTTGATTGGTATTTAGTGAACTCTTTCAACGTGGCACCCTTGACGGGCATATCTAAGAATCTAAGTCAAGAAGTGTGAATTAAAATGTTTAACTCAATGAAAGTGAAATACAGACAAATATAAAACATGCAAGTGAGAAAAATTAGAGGCAATGGAAGTGTTGTAAGTAGTTATTATTTGAATTTTATATTCTACTAAAATTCCTAACAATTCAAACCTGATTTAATTGAATTCCATGATCTTTCAAGTAGAGTTTCTCTATCCTTTTTTCTGAATAGTCAATTCTTACTAAGTTATGACTCTACTATGACTGTCTCTCCCTCATTATGGGCATTTAAGCGGGCATTGGATAGGCATATGGAGGATAGTGGGCTAGTGTAGGTTAGGTGGGCTTGGATCGGCGCAACATTGAGGGCCGAAGGGCCTGTACTGCGCTGTATTCTTCTATGTTCTATGTTCTATGTTCTATGTTCTATGTCTCACGTACTAAAATATCAAGAGTAGACCATGTATTCCCTCAAATCTGTCCTGCAATTCATTTGGATCATGGCTAGTATATAAGACCATAAGACCATAAGACATAGGAGCGGAAGTAAGGCCATTCGGCCCATCGAGTCCACTCCGCCATTCAATCATGGCTGATGGGCATTTCAACTCCACTTACCCGCATTCTCCCCGTAGCCTTAATTCCTTGTGACATCAAGAATTTATCAATTTCTGCCTTGAAGACATTTAGCGTCCCAGCCTCCACTGCACTCTGTGGCAATGAATTCCATAGGCCCACCACTCTCTGACTGAAGAAATGTCTCCGCATTTCTGTTCTGAATTTACCCCCTCTAATTCTAAGGCTGTGTCCACGGGTCCTAGTCTCCTCGCCTAACGGAAACAATTTCCTAGCGTCCACCCTCTCCAAGCCATGTATTATCTTGTAAGTTTCTATTAGATCTCCCCTTAATCTTCTAAACTCCAATGAATACAATCCCAGGATCCTCAGCCGTTCCTCATATGTTAGACCTACCATTCCAGGGATCATCCGTGTGAATCTCCGCTGGACACGCTCCAGTGCCAGTATGTCCTTCCTGAGGTGTGGGGACCAAAACTGGACACTACTCCAAATGGGGCCTAACCAGAGCTTTATAAAGTCTCAGTAGCACAACAGAATTTTACCAATAACCGAGGTTAGGCTAATTGGCCTATAATTTTCCATCTTTTGCCTTGATCCTTTCTTGAACAAGGGGGTTACAACAGCGATCTTCCAATCATCCGGGACTTTCCCTGATTCCAGTGACTTTTGAAATATCTCAACCAACGCCTCCGCTATTTTCTCAGCCACCTCCCTCAGAACTCTAGGATGTCGCCCATCGGGGCCAGGAGATGTATCAATTTTAAGATCTTTCAGCTTTTCTAGCACTTTCTCTTTTGTAATGGCAACCATACTCAACTCAGCCCCCTGACTCCCTTTAATTGTTGGGATATTATTCATGTCTTCCACTGTGAAGACTGACGCAAAGTACTTATTAAGTTCTCCTGCTATTTCCTTATCTCCCATCACTAGGCTTCCAGCATCAGTTTGAAGTGGCCCAATGTCTACTCTTGCCTGTCGTTTATTTCTTATGTACTGAAAGAAACTTTTACTATAATTTCTAATATTACTGGCTAGCCTACCTTCATATTTCATCCTCTCCTTCCTTATTTCTCTCTTTGTTATCCTCTGTTTGTTTTTGTAGCCTTCCCAATCTTCTGATTTCCCAGTGCTCTTGGCCACTTTATAGGATCTCTCTTTTTCTTTGATAGATTTCCTGACTTCCTTTGTCAGCCATGGCTGTCTAATCCCTCCCCGGATAATCTTTCTCTTCTTGGGGATGAACCTCTGTACAGTATCCTCAATTATACCCACAAACCCCTGCCATTTTTGCTCTACTGTCTTCCCTGCTAGGCTCTGCTTCCAGTCTATTTTCGTCAGTTCCTCTCTCATGCCCTCATAATTCCTTTATTTAACTGTAACACCATTACATCCGATTTTGCCTTCTCTCTTTCAAACTGCAGATTGAACTCTACCATATTATGATCGCTGCTTCCTAAGTGTTCCCTTACTTTAAGATTTTTTTACAAAGTCTGGTTCATTACATAACACTAGGTCCAGAATAGCCTGCTCTTTTGTGGGCTCCATGACAAGCTGTTCCAAAAAGCCATCCTGTAAGCATTCCATGAATTCTCTTTCTTTGGATCCACTGACAACATTATTTACCCAGTCCACCTGCATATTGAAGTCTCGTGATCACCGTGACCTTGCCTTTCTGACATGCCCTATCTATTTCCCAGTACATGTTGTACCCCTGGTCCTGACCACTGTTAGGAAGTCTGTACATAACTCCCACTATGGTTTTTTTGCCTTTGTGGTTCCTCAATTCCACCCACACAGACTCCACATCATCCGACGCTATGTCATTCAGCACCATAGATTTAATTTTGTTCTTAACTAACAAGGCAACCCCGCCCCCTCTACCCACCTCCCTGTCTTTTCGATAAGTTGAAAACCCTTGGATGTTTAACTGCCAGTCCTGACCCCTCTGTAACCGTGTCTCTGTGATGCCTACCACATCATAATCATTCACGATGATCTGTGCCATTAGTTCGTCTGCTTTGTTATGAATGCTACGAGCATTCAGGTAAAGTGCCTTAATATTAACTTTCTTATCATTAGAGATATTGGAAGTCATAAGATGTCCTAAGTTATCCTTCCTTTTTGCTGCATTCCCAGTCTGTCTCAAGTTTAAATCTGCCTGCACATATGCTATCCTGCCGCTTATCTTTCCATTTAACTCCATACTCCCTGTCACTTTCACTTTCCCTTCTCCCCAATTCAGAAGTTTAAAGTCCTACTGACCACCCTATTTATCCTCTTCGCTAGAACATTGGTTCCTGCTCTGTTCAGGTGGAGACCGTCCCAACGGTACAGATCCCCCCAGTTCCAAAACTGATGCCAATGCCCCATAAAGTGGAATCCCTCTTTTCCACACCAATCCCTTAGCCATGTGTTTACTTCCCTAATTTTCTTATCCCTATGCCAATTGGCACGTGGCTCGGGCAGTAATCCGGAGATTATGACCCTTGAGGACCTGTACTTCAATTTCCTTCCTAGTGCTCGATAATCCCCAAACAGGTCCTCCATCCTAGCTTTGCCCTATGTTGTTAGTCCCAATGTGGACCACAACAACTGGATCCTCCCCCTCCCGCTCCAATATCCTTTCAAGCCGGTCAGAGATGTCCCGAACCCTGGCACCGGGTAGGCAACACACCATGCGAGACTCCCGATCCGGCTTGCAAAGGATACTATCTGTCCCCCTAATTATAGAATCCCCTATAACAACTACTTGTCTTTTTGCTCCCCCCCCCCCCATGAATGGCCTTCTGCACCATGGTGCCGTGGTCAGCTGGCTCATCCTGTCCAGAGCCCTTTTCCTCATCTGTACAGGGAGCAAGAATCTCATACCTGTTGGACAAGGTCAAGGGCTGAGGCTCCTGCACTCCTGAACTCAGGTTCCCCCTACCTGCCTCACTTACAGTCACACTCTGATGTCCCTGATCACTAACTGGATGTGAATTACTTAATCTCCCAGGTGTGACTGCCTCCTGAAACAAAGTGTCCAGGTAACTCTCCCCCTCCCGGATGTGCCGCAGTGTTTGAAGCTCAGATTCCAGATCATCAACTCTGATCCGGAGTTCTTCCAGCAACCAACACTTGCTGCAGATGTACTTCAACTCCAAATGCTCACCTTAGAACCATACGCTTGATAAATATTTTAAGCAGTAATCTATCTATTTCAGAGTTCAAAATTCAGTTCAAACAATTTTAAAGTTTAAATTTAAAGATGTCAGTTATATCATAACTAATCCTTGGGCGTTGAAGTTAATTGAACTCCACCTAGTGCCATCCTGCCTGAGATCAGCTAATCCTGCAGTAATGAAGACTTAAAAAAGATGTTAAGCTTATCTGTGACTTAGAAGGAAGGCATTTGGCTTCTCGTTCCTGTGCTATCTGTTTGAAACTTGAACAGGTTAGTCATGCTCCACCACTCGGTCCATTTAATCCTGTCATGTTTTCCCTTTTTCAAGTATATATCCAATTCCCTTTTGAATGTTAGCATTAAACCTGCTTTCACCACCTTTTTCAGACTGCGTATTCCATAGTGTGATATTTTACTGCAAAAAAAGCTCATCTCCACTTCAGTCTTAAGCATGTATCTTTAGATTACTAATCTGCCTGCCAGCAAAACACTTCCTCCTTTTTTCTCCAATTAGGATCTTGCAGAATCTTGAGTACCTTCAATAAATTTTGCCATAACACTCTCTGCTTTATAAGAACAGTCCTAGCCTCTTAGAGGTCTTCGAATTATTCACAACACAAACTTGAAAGGTAAACAAAGAAGCTTCCTTCACCACAAACAGCCCCCAGTGCTGAAATGTTAAGTGACATAACACTCAAAGGAAGCTACTTACCTCAGCATGTCTTATCCTGCTCTTTAAAAGAACTGTCCAATTAGTTCCACATTCTGGATATTTCCCCTGCACATTTTCCTACTTCGAATATTCATCCAAACCCCTTTTGAAATGTATTATTGTGTTTACTTCTAATATCCTTTCAGGTAATGTATTCTAAATTATTACAGCATTAAAACAAATCATTTAGCCTGTATTTCTTTTGCAAAATACTTTTAAATCTCTGTTCACTAGGTTGCATCTCTACTATCATTGGAAATGACTTGTCCTTATTTATTCTAATGAAATCCATTATAATTTGAACATCACATTAAATCTGTCCTCAAACTTCACTGGAATCAGCATTAATTTCAGTAATTTCTCTTCTTAATTAAAGTCTTCCTTCCCTTGTATCATTCGAGCAAGTCCTTTTCCATGATGTTGACTTTTGTTTTTACAGTGTAGTATCTAGAACATAAGTATTACGAGCAAGAGTAGGCCATCTGACCCTTTAAGCCTGCTCTGCCAATCAATAAGATCATGGCTGACCTTTTCGTGGGCTGAGCTCCACTTACCCGTTCTCTCACCATAACCCTTTCTTCCTTTATTGTTCAAAACAAAAACTATCTTCGCTTTAAAAATGTGTACTGAAGTAGCATCAACTACTTCACTGGACAGGGAATTCCATAGATTTACAACTGTGTGTGAAGAATTTCCTTCTCAGTTCAGTCTTAAATCTGCTCCCTGTAATTTTGAGTCCATGTCATTTTGTCCTAGTTTCATCTGTTAGTGGAAACATCTTCTTTTATCTTATCTCTTCCCTTCACAATTTTATATGTTTCTATTAGATTCCCCCCTCATTCTTTTAAATTCCAATGAATATAGTCCCCATCTATTCAGTCTGTCCTGATAAAGCAACCCCCTCAACTCCGAAATTAACCCAGTGAACTTCCTCTGCACCTGGTCTAGTGCCAGTACATCCTTTCTCAAGTAAGGAGACCAAAACTGCACTCAGCACCCTGTACAGCTGCAACATAACCTCCCTGCTTTTAAACTCAATCTCTTTAGCAGCGAAGGACAAAATTCCATTTGCCTTCCTAATTACCTGTGGTACCTGCACACCAACCCTGTGATTCATGCACAAGATCACCCAAGTCCCTCTGCATAGCAGCATGCTGCAACTTTTTACCATTCAGGTAATAATCCTTTTCACTGTTACTCCTACGCAAATGGATGCATTCACATTTATTGACATTATATTCCATCTGCCAGACCTTTGCCCACTCACTTAGTGTCAATGTTCCTCTGCAAAGTTTCACAGTCCTCTGCACACTTTGCTCTGCCACTCTTCTTGGTGATGAGAATTGGTCACAGTGCTTCATTTGAGTTTTAATGTTGTTGTTTTTAAATAAAGGTTTAGTACTGTATGAAAACATCTAGCAACAGAGAAATGAGAACAAACCCATTGAGCGAGAAGAAAACTATGAAAGGTGGATAGAATGATCAGCCATGTCAAAGGCTAGTGACATTAGAAAGAAGAAGGAATAGTAAAGATAGTCACAAATGTTGGGTATGTTCTGTGGACCAATGGTTAGGGCTATTTCCATTATTGATTGTGGGAGCTGATGTTTCTGTTCAATGTGCTAGTAAGTGCAAGGGTTTGAACATTTTTGTATGTTGCTTTATGACTGTCAGTGGATTTGAAGTGGATGCCAGCTTTTGAAAATCTCCTGATGCATCATTAGATTTTTTTTTTGGGCAAGAGTTTTATAATAATTCTGTAATTGAATTGAGTGACATTTTAAAATAAAATTGAGAAGTAATATTGGGTGCTATTCATAATTAATTTGTCAAGACACTACAGTCTGTGTATAGTTTGTTGTGAGTTCAGAAATGATTAGATGTGAAATATTTTCTGACTAGAAATGGACCTAGACATTGTAATAAAGTACTTTTTTGACATTTCCATTTACACATACTCTCAAGACAGGTGGGAACAATACTTTATAAAATATTTGTTACTTTAGTAGGTTTCATGTTACTTTGAATGTATTGAATTTGGCGGAGCACAAGAAGTCTTGCAGATAACTTTTATGCCTTGTCGCTTACAAGCAAACCTATGATTCTTGATGGAATTCATGCCTTTTAAGAGCCTCTGTTTCCACCAAAAAGGTTTTTATGAAAAGCATCTTCCATGTCATTCCAACAACATTAGCTTTCTCTTTGTCTGTGATTCAGTCTGGTCTTTGCATTTTTCACACATGAGACACTTCTTACTTCAATGATTATATTTATGGAATATTATTTAAATTTAAGAACTGTTAATTCATAAAATGAAGATCAAAAAAGTAAGTTTAAAGATTATTAATAGTTGTTAAAATGGTTTAATTCTATTTTGTGTTTAATTTAGACCTGAAAGAATTTATTATCACATTATCTGTTAGTGAGTGTAATTTATATTTTAAACAATCAAACAAAATGAGTGGCTGAAGCATATGTATAGTTTTTTTTAGTAAAGTAGGAACATTTCTTCCTTGTAATAAAATTAATAACAGACCTCTTATTTGAAATATAACTGCATGAAATAATATGATTTTAGGATAAATACCATTGTGTGTAATTACAATTTTTCCGTGGAGTTAACTTTCATTGATCCTGTGAAATGAAGTGTGAGTGTTTCCCTTAAAACATGTTTGGCAGCTGTTTGACATTTTTTACACTTATGTGCACATGTCTGGTTAAATGGAAAAATATGGAGAGAGTCGATCTGAAATTTAATTGTCAGCATCAATAATTCCTGTATGGGCAGAGGATTACAATAAACTTCAAATCATTCTGTACCTTCACAGTATGCTCTCTGGTACTTGGTGACATTTCCAAATGGTTATTAGTATAACTACAGTTTAACTTTTGCCTATTGCTACTTGTGGTCAGCTATTTAAGGTAAAAATTATAGCTGACATTAATTGAGAATTGGCATCCTTTTGACTGGACCCAAGTCTTGGCATGGGTGGATAGATTTTGCTTCAGAAAGGGAATGGGGATCATGAAGTTTGATTATAACCTACTTCCACACCCTTTATGTGCTACCTCCTCATTTAAGTGCTCACAATGAACATATAGTCATGTACCAAGTGACTGAGTCATGTCACACAATTCTGAGAGATTGCAAGTGTTTAACCTAGCCTTTGCTTTCTTAAAGTCAGCCTGTTCCACTTAAAGCCGGTGCTGGATGTCATTGTAAAAGCCATTTTGATGTGACATAGAAGTTGCACAGCATGGATGGAGCACTAGACATTTTGATCTGGAAGGTGAGAGATTCTCCATCCAAAAGCACTTAGGAAGACCCGCAAATTATTTTATGTCCTCTGATTTATATTTAAATTTGTATAGAATTATGCTAAAGTTTTATTTAGTGGTCCTGCAGCAAGTAATTTTTGGCCTGACCATATAAAGCCTGCTCATCATCTGCAAGGGACAAGTCAGGAATGTGATGGAATACTTACCACTTGCCTGTATAAGTGCAGCTCCAACAACACGTCAAAAAGCTGACAGCAGCTCAAAACTGTTTAATTGGTACCACATCCACTCCATCCACCATGGACACTCAGTAGTAGCAGCAGTGTGTTCCATTTACAAGATGCACTGCAGAAATTCACCAAGGGTCCTTAGTTACCATCTTCCAAACCCATGATGACTTCCACTTTAAGAAACAAGGGCAGTAGAATCATGGAAATACCACCACCTGCAAGTTCCACACCAAGCCACTCACCATCCTGATTTGGAAATCTGACGCCATCCTTCACTGTTGCTGGGTCAAAATCCTGGAATTCCCTCCCTAACGGCATTGTGGGTCAACCCACAGCATGTAGATGGTTCAAGATGCAGCTTCCCATCACTTTTTAAAGGGCATCTAGAGATGGGTAATAAATGCTGACCCAGAAAATGACACCCATATCCCATTCATAAATATTTGTAAAGGTTAGCTGGAAACTGCCTGCAGACAGTTGTGCATAGACAAGGGATATTTGTTTTCTTGTTAGCTGACTGAAGGAGCAGCTAACTCACTATACTGCTCAGCTCTTAGCAAAATATTTAATGTAACAGCACACTTACAAGTAGATAATTTGTCTTGAAGCACTTAACATGGCACACTGCAATTACTGGCAATTTTATCTCATGTCTAACATGGGATCATAACATAGAATATTGTAAAATACCACTGAGTGTGCACATTGCTTACTGTTCTGTCAAAAATGCACGTAGAAACTCAGATGACTAGGGCGCTTGTTTGATGCATTCTGCAGTGAGGGTGCTTAAAATGTTTTTATTGGTTCTGGTTTGCAGTAATTTATCTGTACCGAATTCTTCAGGATGGGCATTTGCACTTTGGTTGTATGTTGTAGCATGTCATATTTAATGCTTACCTCCTTCACAGGAAATTAAAATACATTAAAATAAATTGACTACGTTAATGTGAGTTAGATTGAGGAACTTGTACGAATTTGAAAATAGTGATGTGTCAGCAGGTCTCCAGTGGAGTTCTCACGAAATATTTGATGAACTTTGAAGATCACTTGGAAAGGTAACTTCCTAGGAAAAGGATAGTATGTAAATGTCCAACCAGTTAAGTGGCCCATCCCAAGAATTGGGTGGGGTGGCAGTATGGTGGCTCAGTGGTTAGCACTGCTGCCTCACAGCGCCAGGAACCTGGGTTCAATTCCATCCTTGCATGACTTTCTTTGTGCAGTTTGCACGTTCTTCTCATGTTTGCGTGGGTTTTTCTCTGTTTTCTCCAATTTCTTCCCACAGTCTAGAGATGTGCAGGTTAGGTGGATTGGCCATATTAAATTGCCCATTGTGTCCAGGGATGTGCAGGTGACATGGATTAGTTATGGGAAATGCAGGATTACAGGGATAGGGTAGTAGCTGGGTCTTGGTGGTGGGCAAGTTGTTGGAAGGAGTCCTGAGGGACAGGATCTACATGTATTTGGAAAGGCAAGGATTGATTAGGGATAGTCAACATGGCTTTGTGCGTGGGAAATCATGTCTCACAAATTTGATTGCATTTCTTGAAGAAGTAACAAACAGGGTTGATGAGGGCAGAGTGGTAGACATGATCTGTATGGACACCAGTAAGGCATTCGACATGGTTCCTCATGGGAGACTGGTGAGCAAGGTTAGATCTCATGGAATACAGGGAGAACTAGCCATTTGGATACAGAACTGGCTCGAAGGTGGAAGACAGAGGGTGGTGGTGGAGGGTTGCTTTTCAGACTAGAGGTCTGTGACCAGTGGCATGCTGAAAGAATCCGTGCTGGGTCCACTACTTTTCATCATTTATGTAAATGATTTGGAAGGGAACATCGGAGGTGTAGTTCGAAAGTTTGCAGGTGACACCAAAATTGGAGGTGTAGTGGACAGCGAAGAATACAATGGGACCTTGATCAGATGGGCCAATGGGCTGAGGAGTGGCAGATGGAGTTTAATTTAGATAAATGTCAAGTGCTGTATTTTGGAAAAGCAAATCAGAACAGGACATCTACACTTAATGTTAAGGTCCTGGGGAGTGTTGCTGAACAGAGATCTTGGAGTGCAGGTTCATAGTTTCTTTCGAGTTGTAGGTAGACAGGATAGTGAAGAAGGCGTTTGATATGCTTTCCTTTATTGGTCAGAGTATTGAGTACAGGAGTTGGGAGGTCATGTTGTGGCTGTACAGGACATTGGTTAGGCCACTATTGGAATATTGCGTGTAATCAGAAAGATGTTGTGAAACTTGAAGGGTTTCAGAAAAGATTTACAAGGATGTTGCCAGGGTTGGAGGATTTGAGCTACAGGGAGAGGCTGACTAGGCTGGGGCTGTTTTCCTTGGAGCAGCAAAGGCTGAGGGGTGACCATATGGAGGTTTATAAAATCATGAGGGGCATCGATAGGGTAAATGGATAAAGTCTCTTCCCTGAGGTGGCAAACTCCAGAACTAGAGGGCATAGGTTTAAGGTGAGAGAGGAAAGATATAAAAGAGATCTGAGGGGCAACTTTTTCATACACACGGTGGTACGTGTATGGAATGAGCCGCCAGAGGAAGTGGTGCAGGCTGGTACAATTACAAAAATTAAAAGGGTATATGAATAGGAAGGGTTTGGAGGGATATGGGCCGGAAGGTGTGACTAGATTGGGTTGGGATATCTGATCAGCATGAATGAGTTGACCATGCTGTGCATCTATGAGTGGAATGCTGTTCAGAGGGTCGGTGTGGATTTGTTACGCTGAATGACCTGTTTCCACATTGTACCGATTCTATGATCTATGTTTCTATGATTCATAAAGTAAACAATAAATAAAAATCCAATATTGTGCAACACACTCATTTGACATTCTCTGTTGATTTGAAAACTTTTACTCTTCCAATATCTGCTATTGCTAAATGGTGCAATTCTAGTTTATTTAGTAGAGGTGACCCCTGACTGCTCAGATCCTTGTTTTGATTGGAGAACTTTTGTTTGATGTTCTCGAAAGTTTGACACCCATGAGGGCCCAACAAAACTGTTCCACCTACTATTACGCAACAACAGATTGGCAATGGGGCATGAGGGAGTCACATCAGACACCGACTGAGGCAATGGCTGAATGGATGAGAAATGAAAACAAATTGAGCTAAATCTCCTTTTCCATGTCACTTTTCCTTTTATTGCTGTCATGGCCCAATGTGGAAGATTGAAGACATGAATTAGAACTTCCATGATAAGAATGTTTTATGAACATTATGCATGTGATCGCAGTTTATTTTACTTCAAGAAAGGAAGGAAGAGACCTAAATGGAACGTTTAAATGGATGGACAACATTTCTTGAATGTGGCTACAAAGTTACTGATGGGAAACATGATGTTGAATGAAGACGAGGGTGAGTGTGAGCGGTGGATAGATAGATGAGATTATGTGGAAGTGTAAAGTCAAAGAGAAATGTGTGTGCCCACAAGTGAAGTTTGTGTGAGAAAGTCTGTGCAGAAGTAGGCTTGGGCAGGCAGAATGAGGAGATTAGCATGACATGAAGATAAAGAGGTAACTGAATGTGCCATTGTATTATCCTTTTCTCTGGTGAATAGGCCATTATAATGCTCCAGCACTGTGTTCAGGAACATAGCATCAGAAACTTCCCTCCCACTCTCAATCTCCAGCAGTCTTCCTTGCTCCATTGTTGGCTTCTTCCTCAAATTGACAGAGAAGCGTATTTCACTGTGGACCCATATAGACTGCATTGTAAGGTTTCGGGAGACAGAGTGAAATCAAGTGCAGATTCGTCATTCAAATCCCTGTAAACATTCAAAGTGTAACAGTTGGTTTTTTTTCCTGTTTTTCACCGCCTCCATCTTTGCAATGCTCCTTTAAGTAGTTAATCTGAAATTGAGTCATACACACTGCCATAATGAGTGCTCACTGGTTGAGTAAGAAATCATGTGAAAATTCACTGACATTGCTAGAAAACCACTAACAGATGTGCTGCATTTGAGGTTTTTCCACGTGCTACTGGTCTCCCTGCTTGCATGTTGTCACATTATACTTACACACCTCCAATATCAAAGCCTACATGCTGGAGCTAATAGTTAACTACCTCATCTGTCATTTCAAACTGTTTAACTGTTTGCTCATAATCCAGAAACTACTAGCAAATGTTATGACAGATTTCTGTTTTAGCCCAGATGTTAGATTGCATTTTAGTTAGTTTTTGAAGAAATTGGATTTATTCATGTTGATAATGCTGCAGAAAGTTTGCAAGTTATTGAATATACTTTTATTGTTTAATGGCATGTATCTTTCCTGGAACATTTGATGATTCCCCTTCATTAGCCTAAAATGTGTATGAATAATTGGAAGACAGCTGTCAACTGAGCTCCTATCAACTGTCCCTAAAGTAGAATAAATCACAAAGTTA
This sequence comes from Chiloscyllium plagiosum, assembly GCF_037043375.1. Lineage (NCBI taxonomy): Eukaryota > Metazoa > Chordata > Chondrichthyes > Orectolobiformes > Hemiscylliidae > Chiloscyllium > Chiloscyllium plagiosum. The sequence continues at coordinate 50,624,001 of NW_028270151.1, read as the reverse complement.
TTTGAATGTTTTGAATTATGGTTGAATGAAAAGCACAGGGGATTCTTGCTGAATGAACAGCTCAGAGGCGCTAAAATCAATCATACCTGGCTGAAGTCATAGCATAGGTTGTGAATTAAAACCTAATGCCTCCTTGCATTGAGCAGTTCTTCAGCAAAATGAGATTTATGATTTTAAATTTTAGTATCGATAATATACATTTACACCTGAGGCTACTGCTCAATATCTGGTAAAGTCAACATTTGAATTTCTCTTCTCTTTGGAAAGATCATTGAGTCAATGGCTTCATGTGTGGTGTTAGAAATTAAAATCACCTCATTGCCCATAGCATATTCAGTGTTTTGACACTTGAACCCATGAAGTATATAAGGGTATTGCACACAACCAATTTGTGAGCTTAATGTAACATGGAGGATTAAGCCATCAAGTGAATAATGGAATTGTCTGTTAGCACTAGGTATCACAGCAGGCCAGTATTCTAATGGGCAGGGTGGTCCTGGCTGACCCAGCAATGAGAAGCATGCCATTGTCCTGCATTGACCCAGCAATGGAAAGCATGCCATTATTCTGTGTAAGACAGCTATCATATTTTAGAATGGATAATGTAATTCTGTAAGAGATTGGAAATAGATACATCATCCCTCGATCCTGTGTAGCAATGCTTTAGGCAAACTAGAATGCAATGTGGAGATCAAAAGGGCAATGGAAGTTGCTATTCTTTGTATGAAGATTGTCTTAATGTAGTGCTACTTTTCTCTCGGAATATGCTGTTGGTATTATTGAGTTTAATTCTTCCCTCTGGGACTAAATGATAGATGAGGAAGATGAAATATGGTTCCTGTTTTTTAAAGAAACATCCCAATTTCAAGCTTATTTCCTGTAGTGCGTAGAATATAAACTAAGCAAGAAATTATTTGGGAACTATAACTGTCAAAAAACGGCAAATACAAATTTCATAATAAGGATCATCTGAATGAAGTATTTTAGTTTTGTTCAAGTGATTACCTAGTCTCCCCTCTGCTCTGATTAATCAGCTTTAATAGCCACTTTTGGAAATGTATTCTATTTTCTAACAAGCCTTTGATTGAATAATTTCTTCTACTGTCCATCTGTTGCTGCTAATGATAGGTTTGTCTCTTTATAAAACATCCAGTTACCCGAAAGGGAATGCTGATATAGTTTGTAGAAACAGTAAAGAATCCCTGCTCAGTCAAAAAGCTCCAATTGTTTCTAAATGTCTCATAAGTTAGCTGTAACTGATGGTACTGTTGATATTTAATAAAATCAAAATATTGCAGATGCTAGAAATCTGAAGCAAACACAGAAAATGCTGGAGGTCCAGCAGATCTGTGGAAAGAGAAACACAGTTCATGTCTTGGATTCAACAGGACTTCTTCAGAACTCAGTACTCATTGGTATTTGTTGAATCAAGACAATATGAGACATGAATTCGATTTGCACATTATTATCAGAAAAATTGAACATTTTTGACTGTGATGTGATGTACTGCTAACATCTATTCTGTTAAGGTGCAGGCAGGAGTAAAGACTGGGAAATGTGGCTTTGATTATATATGCTGTTTTAGCAAAACAAATACAAATTGCACCTATCTTCAAAAATAATTTTTCTCCTGGGTATTTACACAATGGTATGTTCATAAGGATGAATGGAAAAACATTTCATAGTCCAATTGCACAATCTTTCAAAATGTAATAACTTTTCAAAGATAATTGCTTTAAAATTGTTCTTGATAATTTGAGTCATTGAGTAATGAACTACCTGTGAATCACTAAAGTTGAAATTATTGTTGTTTTATAGAAGATTTAAGTTTTGAACCCATCAGGACAGTTCACAAGAAATACCAAAATAAAACAAAAACAACATTTATGTTATTTTCTGTACAATTCTTTCTATCCGTACAGAACAGTGTATAAACTAATATTTGTAGCGTCCAGTATACACAAGTGTGCCACACTGTGAACCCAACTGATGATCCCAAATTGGTTGTTCGTAAATTCTTCACACTCAGGGGTACAAGGCAAATGTTGTCCAGTTACATAATCACATCTAATATTAAACTTGATGCAAATTTTGCAAACACAGGCTGGTTACATTTGGTCTGCATCTTGCTCACTGCGAACAGCCAAAGACATATGTTGCTTGGCACTATTCTTTGGAACTTACAGCCTACACACTGGCACTGAAATTCAAATACCCCTTTGTATGACAGGCAGCACAACGTTTTGGCTTGATACCAGCATCCTATTAGTGGCAGCCATTGGCTGTTCACAATTTTGTATGATATACAGTGAGAAATGATCTCGTATAAACAATATCCCATAGGATGGCTTTGATATTGCTTATGTCAGTATTAAGCTTGCATGATGAATGAATGGTGTGATTCCCAATTAATAGGTTGTGGATATGGCCTATGTTTTTATGGACAGAACTGTAGGAATACTAGCACATGCATTAACTAATGGATGTAGGTTTGCTGTAGACAGTAGTTGAGAATCTCCTGGCTGATTTCTCAATTAGGACATCAAGGAAAGGACTTCATTTCAAAGATGAATTTGAGTGCAGGTTGGAGTCCATTAAGACATGAAGTAAATTATTGAATAAAAGTGCAGATTCAAATTAAACAACCTCACCATTGATATTTTGGAATCTGAAGGCAACATAAAATATGGTATCATTCCATTGAAGATGCAGTTTTCGATTACTGAAATTACTTCAAGAAATATTACACTCTGTTCTTACAAGATTACGATCTAGCTGTCAACTCCTTCGTAAAGTTGTTCTATTTTCATTAACAGTCTTTCAAATCATACATGTTGGTAATGTCCTTATACTCAAAAGAGCCAATTTAACTTTAGGAGCTTCCTTTAGATGTGTAAGTGGATGTCATCAGTGAAAGATTCCACTTTGTGATTAATTCTCTATGCAGTGCTTCCATATTTTTAAAGCTAACACAATATTTCAGAAACTGGAGTTGCACTGAACTCAACTTATGCTTAAAATTCCCCAATTGTCTGCATCATTATTGAATGAATTGTACCCAGGACACTGACATAATCAAAAGATTTACTAACATAAAATGGCTTAGGTTGTATTTTTTTCAATTCACTTGTGGGACATGGACATCACTGGCTGGCCATCCTTAGTTGCCCTTGAGAAGGTGGTGATGAGCTGCTATCTTAAACCACTGCAGGTAGATTCACAATGCCTTTAGGGAGGGAAGTACAGGATTTTGACCCTGCGACACTGAAGGAATGGTGACATATTTCAAGTCGGCAGGCTTAGTGGCCTGGAGGGTTATTTGCAGGTGCTTTCTCTTTTCCTTCTAAATGGAAATAGTTGTGAGTTTGGAAGGTGATGTCTCAGGATCTTTGGTGTGTCAGTATATAATAGCTATGGAAATGGGTATCTTATTGGGTTCGTTGTAATATATGTTTCATTTTATATTGCTTGCGTTTGAGAAACTTATGTAAATTCCCCAGCCAAATTTTCTTCATCGATATCTCAATCTGTCTTGCTTCATTTGAGCCGGGTTTATCTTTATGAACCTTTTCTGAGTTCCAGTTCACAATGTTGTTGGGTGCAGCATATGCAACTGACTTTTTTATTTTCTGCAAATAACCCTCCAGGCCACTAAGCCTGCCGACTTGAAATATGTCACCATTCCTTCAGTGTCGCAGGGTCAAAATCCTGTACTTCCCTCCCTAAATGCATTGTGGATCTACCTGCAGCGGTTCAAGATAGCAGCTCACCACCACCTTCTCAAGGGCAACTAAGGATGGCCAGCCAGTGATGTCCATGTGTTTCTTCAAAGCTCTCTTCTCCATATTCCTTTATTTTCTTAGCAAAGCAAAATCTGTGGATTTCAGTCTTGAAAATTCCGAATGAATTTGAATCATTCAAATGAATTAATAGTCAGTTAACCTTCATGAGCACAGAAATTTGAATAACTTCAGTTTCTTCAACCAATTTCTCCAACCCTCTCTCATAACAAATTCCAAATACTTGAAGTTAAATATGTATTATGAAGATTTGGGATACCAATAGAAAACAAAAACATACTGTAAAGGTTTTAATACTGCACAACACCAGTACAGGTTGATAAGGAAGTGACAATGAAAGCAAAAGCCATAAGTAAGATCAGAAAACATTTGAAGGCTTAAGATTATGCAATTACAAAAGATAGAGGGCCAAAAAAAGTGGAATGTAAAATGAATGAAATAAGATCCTTTGCTTTCTTTCGGTTTTCTCTCTCCTTCTCTTGAGTTGCTCAACCTTCCAAGGGTAGTCTTCCAAGGCTGCCAACATATTCTGGGATCTAATCCAAGTGACATCATTCTTTGTGTGTTAATCTTGATAGGAAGAACGAGCCTATTCCATATTATGGGCAATGCATTTTCAGTAGTGATTTCCTGCAGGAGTTACTATGCCCAAATAGATTAGATTCTACCATAAAGTCCTGAGTCACAATTGTGATCATCTTGTGCTAGTCAGAGAAATCCGTATCCAATTCAAGAAAACGTGGAATCTAACAGAATAGAACTCTAACAATTTAATTTGTGATTCATGGTAACATACTAATATTAAAGAATTGGCTTTAGGTAGTTGCAGGTTGGTAGTAACTGGTACTATCAGCTTGGCTTGGTGACCATTTGTAATATGCCATGATTGCTACTCTGCTTGAAGTCAACTTACTCAATACAGTCTATTTGAAGTTTGGACCTTATGGGTTTATGTGCCACATTAGTCGTGAAACCATCAGAATCCTTCGAAGCAAATCATCAAGACTAATTATGTATAATTAAACTTTCACATTGTAATTGGTATCAGAAGACACAGTGCTCAGTCCAAGGAATGTGCTGTCTTCATTAAAAAACAAGCACTGAATGAGCAATTTGGCAATGACGACAATACCATTGTTGTGGTGGTTTAACAGCCACTTTGATTTTGGATTCAGTGTTTACAAACTTTATTTTCATAAACATATGCTAGGAGATAGAGGGCTCTTGTTCAAGTCTCTCCTTCCCAAAAGTGTGTCAAAATATGGCTGAACAGCTTGTTTGAAATAACCCTACAGGAGACCCATTTTGTAAAAGTCCACCAAGGTATTTCCCCGTTTTGTCAGCATGACAATTTATAATCTTAATTCTCACTTTACATTTTAATGTTTTTACAGCTCACTGGTTATTGACTATCTAGCACCTGCATCACATATCTTTCTCAATTACCAGAACTATACATGCCTCATTTCTCTGCTCATTAATCCCCTGAAGTATTGTTATCCCTCTGATTTTACATTGCCTTCTTGTTTGCTCCCTCATCACCTCATGGGTGTTCTATCACTCAAATGTATCAGCACATTTTGGACTGGGGAATTTGACCAAGTCATGGTCTAGTGTAATGTTTGCAGTCTTCCAGATTTGAGGATAAATATGTGAGGACATGCCATAGAGTCATAGAAATGTACAGCACAGAAACAGACCCATCAGTCCAACCCGTCCACGCTGACCAGATATTCTAGATAAATATAGTCCTATTTGCCAGTATTTGGCTCATATCCCTGTAAACCTTTCCCATTCATATACCTATCCAGATGCCTTTTAAATGTTGTAATTGCACTCGTTTCTACCACTTCCTATGGCAGCTCATTCCATACATGCAGCACACATTTGTGTGAAAACTTTGCCCCCTTAGGTTGCTTTTAATCTTTCCCCTCTCACCTTAAACCTATGCCCTCTAGTCTTGGACTCCCCTACCCTGGGGAGAAGACCTTGTCTATTTACCCTATCCATGCCCCTTATGGTTTTATAAATATAATTTATAAATATAATTTATAAATAAGAATTTTTGGTCTGATTCATTGATTCCTACAAATGAGCTAAATATTGAATGTTTAAGTACACAGTTCTCTGTTCTCATCACATCTTCAAATTCCACATATCCTCCATGGCTTAAATCCTTGCCTTCAATAATTTTAATTTTCTTTTCAACTCTTGGTCTACTTCAACTACACTGCTGTGAGCTTCACTATCTATTAGTGTACATTTTTTTTATTTCATCTCCACTCTGTTCCTCTGTCGTGTAACGCACTTTGATATTCCTTTCTGTACATAAGGAGTAATGTGGATCTGTTACTTATTAAAATATGATGAGTTCAACCTTGGAATAAATTTCCTAAATTGTGCTGATAATACAACGTTTGGACTGGATTTTACAATCAGCAGTGGAGCAATGGCACTTAACTGCTGACCACAAAGATCTAGCAGCCTTTGTGGTGCAGACGTTTCCGATACCAATGGTACTTTAAATCTGGAACAATGATATGCATAAATCCTCTATCAGCAGTAACATCAACATGCATGGTAATCAGAATCATTTTAAACTGAAAACAAAAAATTCTGGGAATTACAGTGGGTCAGGCAGTATTCACGGAGAGACAGCAAGCTAACATTTCAATCCAGTTAACTCTTCAGAGCTGACATGAAATGTGGAGGGGGCTGTTTTTATGCTATAGTGTGGGGGGGGGGGAGGGGGGAGGGGAGGGGTGGTGATGTTTGGAGTGCTTGGGATTGCTGATAGTGCTTAAGTTGAGTGATCGGAATGTGAGAATGGCAGAACAATGGTGTGTCTAACTGCCAAACAGGAAAGAACAGTCCCGTTGGAGTTGGGGGGAGGGGAGAAAGAACATGGTGATAGAGAATGCAACAAGTAAAGCCAAAGGAAAAAGAATGTATGGGAGGGAGTTCACAATCTGAAGATGCTGAAGTCAATATTAAGTCCAGAAGATTGTAAAGTGCCTAGTCTGAAGATGAGATATTGTTCTTGCAGTTTGTGTTATGATTTGCTGGTGCATTGGAACAGAAGATAGACAATTGGGCACGCAATCAGCAACTGTGTTAAAATGACAGGCTACAGAAAGATTGGGTTCATGCTTGTGCACGGACTGGAGGTGTTCTGCAAAGTGGTTATCAAATCTGCATTTGATTTCTCCAATGTAGAATAGGTCACATTGGGAGCAGGAAATGCAATAGACCAGATTGGAGGAAGTAGGGATGAAATGCTGCTTCACTTGGAAAGACTGTTTAGGCTCTTGGATGGTGAACAGGGGGAAGGAGGTTACATGGGGGGTGGCGGGAGAATGCTGCTGATGTTTGAGAAATGGACTACAGTGTCCCAGAGGGAACAGTCATTGTGAAGTGCAGACAGGTGGAATGAGGGGAAGATGTGTTTGGTGATAGTGTTCTGCGGGAGGTTGCCTGTAATGGCAGAGAATGATCATTTAAATGCAGAGGCTGGTGGGATGAAAAGTGAGGACAAGGGGAACCCCATCATGCTGTTGTGTGTGATGGGAAAGGGCAAAGATGGAAGCAACTACCATCCACAATGGGCAGGAAACTACAGTTATGGAAGTATTCTCACAGATAGCAAACCAGGTCGCTTTAAAACACATTATGCTTCATTTACATGTTTAAGTAGAAAAAAAACTTTTATCATCTGGGTTGAAATAATGTTAAAAATATGTTGAATTTGTTATTATAATGAAAAAAAACAATTCTATAGGTATAAAATCAGCTTTTTAGGGCCATTGAGGAGCTTAGTGGTAATCATGAGCTTAATACAATATTACAAACCCAGTGAACCTCCATTAAGCATTGTAACTTTTTCCAAGTTTCTTGCATTGACATGAATGGTGTAAAAATATAAATTTTTGTTAAATCACTGAGAGTTTAGTAATTGAAATTTCAAAGTTCCTCAACAACACACACTCCAAACAGGGCAGCAAGGTGGCTCAGTGGTTAGTACTGCTGCCTCACAGTGCTAAGGACCCAGGTTCAATTTCCGCCTCGAGCAACTGTCTGTGTGGAGTTTGCACATTCTCCGGTTTCCTCCAGGTGCTCCGGTTTCCTCCCACAGTCCAAAGATGTGCAGGTTATGTCAATTGGCTATGCTAAATTACCCGTAGTGTTCGGTGCATTAGTCAGGGGTAAATGTAGGGGTATGGGTCAGGGTGGGTTGCTCTTCGGAGGTTCGGCGTGGACTTGTTGGGCCAAAGGGCCTGTTTCCACACTGTAGGGAATCTAATCTAGGATAGAATCCAGAGATCTGATTTTTGCCTAAATGGGCGACTCAGGAGCCTTTTAACAGTAAGCATGATCCAATTCCAGACATTAAAATCCTCTTTCTTTCCGATTTTTGACAATTCTTTTGCCACGTGATAAAGGTGTAAACTCATTGCAGCACTTACAGCCTTGCCAGCACTATTGCAGTGTGGGTAGTTTGAACCCTCCCACATGTTTTCACGATGTCACATCCCTTCTGTTGGTAGATATACTTCACAGTTTCTCAGGAGGCATGAACTATGGGGATCCGCATTCACAGGTGAGAACCCAAAGCAAAATAATCACCTGTTCCCAGAATTCTTATTGCTGGCTTTGCAATACTACAAAAAAAAGCTCCTTCAGTTTCAGTAATTGGATGCTACATTGTAAGTGAGATGTTCCTTCACTGCTATGATTGATTTTAGGGTTCTGTCCTGCAAAGATTTGCTGACCATTACATTGCGTAATTTTTAAATTGTATCAGAGTACACTTTATATTGGGCCAGTGCTGTAATGATCTGAAGTTATTTAAATGCCCTGACACCTTTCAAATTGAACACAAAAAATCATTTAGTTGTATCCACTTAGATCCTCTGCTCATGAACTGCTGGTTGACAGGACATCTGGTGCAGAATAGAAAGAAGACTAACTGCTTTTTTCAGTTTAATAGCACCATTGTTTATATTTTCTGGGGTTACATTTCCTCGTATTATTTTCACAATTGAGTCCATTATGAATGCTTGGCTATGTTTCAAAGCAACAAATTTCCTTATCTCAGCTGGAGACTGTGTTCATATTTTACAGTTTTCAAAAGTTATTAAATGATTATCTTAGGTGTGGTCAGTGAAATTGAGGCTTATTTATTCAACAGATTAGCTGCTTGAGCAGGTTCATATTTTCATGTGTTTTCTTAATGAAAGTATAAAATATATTTGAGGATTCATGGGGAGACCATGGAGGGACATAAAGAATATGAGAAGGCATGGGAGCACATAGCTGGGTGGGTTTGGAGTTGAAGATTTGATATCCATCTTTAAAAATGAACTGGTGTTCCAGTAAAGTGAGGTGGGCATTCTAGTCTCCTTGTCTGGTTATCAATCCAGCTCAGTTTCAGCCTCCAGCCTCCAGAAGTAGTGGAGCTGACTCCATCATGCGCTATCCTCCCCACACAGATAACAGATGTTGAGTGGGAGCCTTTCTCTAACTCAGCACATCCTGAACGTTTGCTGGCTGGACCTCCCACCTCGTCAATGAAAATTTGATCCATCATAATAATTTACAAATTTCTGAATGTTTGCACACTTCCAACTCTGGTTTCAGTGAACATATGATGGTGAATACATGCTGATATTTGCTGTCATTTTCACCACTAAATGCAAGCCATTGTTGTTGTATGCAACCACTTAATTTTAATTCAGATATTTTAAGGATTGTCTGTACCTTTGGAATTTCTAACATTGTAAGCAGAAGGAAATCTTGTTGTAAATGTGGTTAGAAAACTATGAATTATGTGTGTTGGTAGGTTGTAAGTATGAAGCAAACTTGTTGTTTAGATGCAAAACCATAAAGATATTGATATAAAATGTAATAGTGGAATAAATGAGTTTTGAATTTGAATTTGATGAATCTAGCAATATCAAATTAATACTGATTCATTTTAATTAATATAAGAGTTGGTTGTGGCATGATCTCAGCTGATGTTAATGCTGTACAAGTCATTTGTAGGCTTTTATTCCCACTTTGCTCGATCCATTGGGGTTTCCTTGGATATCAATAACCCAAGGCAGTTCTAAAATGGAACATATTCAATGTCCTCTATTAAACTAAAATACACTAAAGAAATGCTGCATTGTACAATGCTTACAATCACAAGGGAACCTATTTATGTGGGCTTGTACAAAGATCAAACCAGAACAGATGATTAGCCTGCTCTGTCCCAAATTTTCAGTATGTGAAACCCTGAAGTCTATTGGTGGAAAATCTTTAAACAATCCCTACCTGAGCCAGCTAACAAGCCTCCTTTATACCCTTTTCCCATGCAAACTACCCATGCATTCAAACTCTGACACCATTCAGCTTCCTAACACTATCCAGCCTGCATTAATGATCAGATGACCACTGGCAAACATCACAAATCCGTCATCTACCATGTTGGTTTGATCAGTTTACGCATTGGAAAAAGACCTATTTCTTACTTTTAAGAAAAACTTTGACCTCAGTTTTCACTTCCTCTCACTTTATGTCCACCATCCTATATATGCATTGTCATAATATTACAACAATCAAAAATTGTTAACTGATACATTGTCCATATCGTTGCATCTGTTCATTGGATCTCTTTTAAGCTTTTCCAGAGTTACTAAGACAGTCTGTCCATTGCTGCTGCATGACAATACTCAATCTAAATACATACATATTTCTTCTCCAAAACACAAAACACATTAAGACCAATAACATTTCTCATCATTAAGTCATCATCAGGCTTCATGTGTCCTTTTCTCTTTCTTGTTTTATTTGATTTCATTTAAATTCATTTTGCTAACCTAGCAAATTGTGGCTTAATAATATCTATTGAGCTCAGATTGAAGCCTGAAATGTTGTATTTTTTCTTTATTAATCATGGAAGTCAGTTACTGACTGCATTCACAAGAGACTGCCAGTATACTTTTTAAGTGGGCAAGCAGGAGGTTGGAAAAACACAGAGCCAGGCAGTGTCACGAGGTGGAGAAGTTGACATTTCAGGTGTAACGCTTCTTCAGGAAGGTGGGTGTAGGGGGAGCTGCAGATAATAGGGCTGATGGGAGCAGGGTAGTGAAGTGGGGATAGGTGAAGACGGGCAGAGGGCACGACCTGGTTGGTCAATGGGAGGAATTAATCTAGTAGGTGGCTGGGAGGAATGGAAGGGAGGGGGAGGGGCTGGGAAGGGAGTCGTGGGAAGGGAAGGATATTATTTAGTGTTGAGTCTTGTAGGCTGTAGGCTGTCCAGGTGAAAGATAAGGTGGTGTTCCTCCAATTTGCGGTTTGGTGCATTGTGGTAATAGAGGAGGCCAAGGATGATCATGTCAGAAAGGGAGTGGGAAGGGGAATTAAAATGGGTGGTGACTGTGACGTACAGTCAGCCCCTATGGGCCTGGCTGAGATGCTCGGCGAGCCTTTCCCGAAGTTTATGTTCGGTCTCCCCGAAGTAGAGAAGACCACTTTGGGAGCACCTGATGCAGTAAACTAGGTTGGAAGAGAGGCAGGCGAACCTCTGTCTCACCTGGAAGGACTGCTTTTTAAAACAAAGAACAAAGTATTTATTAAACAAGGAAAAACATGAGAACAATATTAAATCTGGCAAAAACATTGGAAAAACTTAATTGCAAATTCACAACACAGTATTTTATCTCAGCAATATCTTTGCAAAAACCTAAACTTCAGCAAAGTCACCACGATCTGTATATTAACGCTTCTCCCACAGGCAGTCACAGCTGTAGCCAGCTGTCTTTCAGCCGATTCCTACTAGATTCACTGGAAATTATTTTTCTTCAGCTGGTATCTCTCCTTGAGACTCTTAGGCCTTGCTGCATATTAATCTCTCTATTGCTTAAACATTAGTGAAAATGCCTAAACAGAGATTCGAGCAGTTTTGCCAGATTTCCTACGAAAGAGATTCACATTTAGGTTGTCACTATCTGGCAGTGCTTCGGCACTGTTCTCTTCTCTGTGTATCACCGAATCCACATTTTGAAACCATGTCATAGAGTCATAGAGATGTACAGCATGGAAACAGACCCTTTGGTCCAACACGTCCATGCCGACCAGATATCCCAACCTAATCTAGCCCCTTTTGCCAGTACTTGGCCCATATTCCTCTAAACCCTTCCTATTCGTAGACACACCCAGATGCCTTTTAGATGTTGTAATTGTGCCAACCTCCACCACTTCCTCTGGCAGCTTATTCCATACATGCACCATGTGTCCCCTTTCTTAACACACAAAGAAATACAGAAATATAAAGTTAAAATTATGCATGTTCTTAACAGACAGAAAATGTGGTGTTGGGAGTGAAGGATTTTGCTATTCAGTGACTTGTTCAGTATCTCAAACCCTGAAGTCAGTTCGTGGAAAATGCCAACATTATTTGAGGAATACAGATTTAAACCTGACATAATAAAATGAGTGCTTTTGCAATAATAAATAAGATGCATCCACTAATAAGGAAAATACAAGCAATCCTTGTTTTCTATAACTGTAGCTAAAATAATACAATAGCATTTTTTTCTACAATTTTTTTGTACTCAAAATTAGTGTGTTAAAACATTTATTCATAATTACAAGTCCAGTATACAACAATTTAATTATTTATGTATTCTAAGTAGGCAGAAGTAATATAGCTCGGAAAGGAAGGAAAAACTACAATAATTGCTGTAACCTCGTAAGTACAGAATTGCATAGGTTGCCATGGTAATGCAGATAGTTCCCTGAGCAATGAGTAGTGGATTGATCCATAGAGATTTGTTTGTGATGGAAAAATGAGGGAAGTAAAAGCAGCTCAGGAGGTATAGTGCTGCACCAATGAAGGATTGCCAACATCAAAGAATGTACAGCTGCTTTCCTTGGGTGATGAGCAAGTTGATCTAAAAATAATTAAGCTGTGGTAATTTTAAATGCATTATTGAAGAAAAAAACACTTTTATGGAAAGAGTTTTCTTTTCAAAATAATGTTTCTTTTACAGTGTAGAGAAAAATCACATTGAAATGTGAGAGAGAAATCCTGATTAAAATTCCACCAAATAGACAGGGTCAGACCTTCCTCTAGGGATTAGGTAAAGAATGGACAAAAAATATTAAAGTATCCCTTGTTCTATTTCCAATTTAACAAGGGCAGCAGAGGGTTGTGCCTGCATCTGCACAGTCATTCGTCCCCATGAAGACCACATTTTCGAGGACATTTCAATCTTCTGTCTAGCATCTTTCAATTGAGGTAAATAGATAATTTTCCATGTTCCAAGATATGTTTTGTTCCAGTTAGAATGTCAATGCCAAAGATGTTTTGGGCAAGGTGAGCTGGAAGGTAGGGAGGGAGAAAGTTGTTGAGCATACACTTTAAAAATGGATGACCAAAAATAAAATTGCAGTTTTTTTCATCCTTTGAAATAATACATGATACATATAACTATCCACAAAGATGTTTGCTTAGTCAGTGTAGTAATGCTCCATTGTTTCAATTTCTTTCACTGTCATACTTAACAATTACGTTAATGTGGAATGCACACTTGTAAATACCTTTTCCAGTATTTGCAATGATATTCCTGGAAGCGGTTGATCTGCTTCAATGAAACAGCTGAGGTTAGAAACTTAAAAATTAATCCTTCTGCTAAAATATTACTATTGTATCTCGCTGGTTTCATGGAAATTGAACATCTAGCTTTTAAAATATACATAAGCTCATGCAATATTTATACAGTTATAAAACATGATATTGTCACAACCTAATAAAGTTTTAAGTGGCATTCATGCCACACAATGCCAGGCAATGACCATCTCCAGTACAAGACAATCTAATCACCGCTATGATATTTAATGGTGGTTTCATAACGGAATCCCCACTATCAATATCCTACTTGTTACCATTGACCACAAACTGGATCACCCGTGTTAATACAATGGATACAACAACAGGTCAGAGGCTCGGGGTATTGCTGTCAATAAGTCACCTTGTGATTCCCCAGACTCTCTCCTCCATCTACAAGGTAGAAGTTAAGAGTGTGATGGAACATTCCCCACTTGTCTGCAAGAGAGCAACTCCAACAACACTTGGGACACCATTCAGACAATTGACTGGCACCACATCCAAAGACATCAACTCCTTCCACCCACTGATGCTCAGTAGTGGCACTATATGGTATTTACAAGGTGCACTGTAGAAATTCACCAAAGATCTGTAGACAGCTCCTTCCAAACCCAAAACCACTACTGTTTCAAAAGACAAGGGTAGCAGAAAAATGGGGACAACACAAACTGAAGTTCCTTCCAAGCCACTCAACATCCTGTTGAGTCAAAAACCTGGAATTCACTCCCTAAGAGCATTGTGGGTCCACCTTCAGCACATGGATACAGCATGTGGAAGGCAGCTCCCCAACACCAGGGCAGCTAGGGGATGGGCAAGAAATGCTGGCCCAGCCAGTGACACCCATGTCCACAAATGATCTTACTCCACGATTATGGCTATTTCCTGTTCCTATCCACTAACCATGTGGGGTAAGTGCTGCAAAGCACTAGCAACTCTTTTGCTTTAAGCTTTCTGGGAGACTAACTTGTGGAAAATCATGGCAAGAGAGAGGTTTATAAAATCAGGAGAGGCAAGCGTATGGTGAATAGACAGGGTCTTTTCCGTGTATGTGGGAGGGTCCAAAACTAGGGAGTAAGGTTTGAGGTGAGAGGGGAAAGACTAAGAAGGGACCTCAGGGGCAACCTTTTCCCACAGAGGGTGGTGCGTGTAGGAACAAGCTGCCAGAGGAAGTGGTGGAGGCTGGTACAATTACAACATTTAAAATACATCTGGATGTATTTGAGTAGGAAGCATTTAGAGAAATATAGGCTAAGTGCTGGAAAATGGGACTGGATTGATTAGGATATCTGGACACATGGATGAGTTGGACTGAACGGTCTGTTTTCATGCTGTACAGCTCTATGACTCTATGATTCTAAGTGAGAAAAGAAATCATTGAGATTATTGAAGCTAAAGTAGGAAATGTCAAAGGGACACTGATATTGAAGATCCTGTTGAGATGAATTTATTTCTGTGTGTATTGCAGCCAGATCTTGGAGATAGTACTGAGCATATTCACATTTGATGCTATCCCTTGCAATATCCACCGCCTCCTCTGATGGGAAGAGCATTTTGATTCTTCTTTCGATTTCATTACCTGACTTCTACATATTTGAAAATATCAGTTATTAGCTTGATTTCGTCTTGAATATAGACATTTTTTTCTAACTCCATAATATTGCTTCTCTGCTGTGTTGAGAAAAATTGACTCCCTGCCACCTTTTAAGCTACTTTAGTCCCTGAAGAACTTGCAGCAGCACATGGTTTTCTGCTTGCTAATCAATAAGCTGCCTACTGGGATTGCATTTCATAATTGCATTTGCTGTCTGTGGAATTAGGATGACTTGGAAATTTGATGGATCTCCTGATTCTGACAGGTTTCTGTTTTTCTTTATTTATCCACTTGCCCATAGTAGGTACTACAAAGCTCAAGAATGTTGATTCCCTCTTCTCACAGAAGCAGACTTACCCGCATTTGTTTTAGGAAATGCTATTTTCAATGTTGGTTGTAATTTGGGGTGGAGGAGCGGGGAAAGCAGGCCAAGGGAGGGAGGTCTTGAAACCAGTGTATCTGCAAACAACAACATATTCACCATTGATGTGAGTTTTCTCTTTGTCCAGATATAATATTTTTTCATTTATCATATTGTTTGTCACATCGACTACATATAAAAATAAGATTGTTTAAGTAGTTACTTGGAACATTGTTTCCTCTAAATTTTTAACATTTTATATTTCACCCTTGATGAGGCAGGTTTCCTTTTGGGAGAGTGAAGTTAAGCCACCTTAAAGTCTTAAAAGCAATTCCATCTTGTTAGTCAACATTTTATTAAATTTAAAATTTGATGTTATAATAAATAAATCAGTTGAATCTCAAAAATGAATTAAGACTGTCAGCACATGAGGTTTGTTGGTTTTGATAAAGGGTCAGTTAGACTCGAAACGTCAGCTCTTTTCTCTCCTTAGAGATGCTGCCAGACCTGCTGAGATTTTCCAGCATTTTCTCTTTTGGTTTCAGATTCCAGCATCTGCAGTAATTTGCTTTTATCCAGTGTTTAATCCACTGCCACCTCTCTCCCAGGAATGCTTACCCTGAAGAAGTACTGCTCTTCTCTCTGACAGAATTTTCGTTTGTCTCTCTCTCTCTCCCGTCCACCTTCACTGCTTTCCTTTTCTCTCTCAGTGTTAGACAAGGTATTTACTAAGACTCGCTTCCACAGCCATATTTCCTTCCTCAGTGACTGCCTTCGCCACGTGGATTTCAACTCCAATTCCACCCTGCATGCAGTCTCCAGGATTACAGGTACTTGCACGATATACAACATTTTTCCAACTGCTGTTCTTGCCGCATCCTAAAAGCCACACTCAGGGCCATGCCCCGCCACATGAAAGCACTGGACACCTCTCTCCATCAGCACCAACTTACTCTTTCTCAACGCTGTCCTGGTCCACAGTTTCATTTCATCCTTCGTATTATTTGACGCCTTAACTCCAAACTTTTCCTGCTTCTTGCAGATGTCAAGGAACGTAAGCTTCAACTTCTCGTCCACACCCCTGCCCACCTCCACCTTCCAACAGTCCCAATCCCTCAAACCCCATCTCTTCCAGCCCCAGCCCTTGCCGTGTGTTCACCATACCCTCTGACCTTCCCCTCTCTGAGGCTGAGCGTGCTGTTCTCAGTAAAGGACTCAGCTTTGTACCCTTACGTCCCCACTTCAATGAATTCCGGGCTCGACATGATGCTGAGCTCTTCTTTCGTTGCCTCCGCCTTCGTGCTGACTTCTTTGGGCAAGAGTTCTCCCCCTGCTCCACAGATCCTTTCACATCCCTCCAACATTCCACCTCTAAGTGGACACCGCCGCTAGGACAATTTCCTGCCCTCGATCTTTTCATTGACAATTGTCGACGGGACATTGGCAGCCTTAATTTCTCTGCCCCTCTTACCCATTCCAACCTCTTTGCATCCAAACTTTCTGCCCTTTGCTCCCTTAGGTCCAACCACAACCTTGTCATCAAACCTGCTGACAAAGGTGGTGCTGTTGTCATTTGGCGTACTGACCTCTACCTCGCAGAGGCTGAGCGCCAACTCTCAGATTCCTTCTCCTACCTCCCCCTGGAGCATGACCACACCACTGAGCATCAAACCATTAAAGGGCTTTGACAAAGGGTCAGTTAGACTCAAAACGTCAGCTCTTTTCTTTCATTACAGATACTGCCAGACCTGCTGAGATTTTCCAGCATTTTCTCTTTTGGTTTCTCTCTGTTGGTTTTGATATTTGGTGATTTAATGTCTCTTCTCTCTGCCATTTCCAGTGGTTGCCTGTTGACCACTCCTCAGCTGTAGCAGCAGATTATGGAAACAATGTGCCTTCCAGCAACATTTCTGCTCTATTCTAGCCTTTCTATACTTGCATCCAGTATTTCTCAAAACAGGAAACTTGAACCAACCGATTTACATTATCTCTCTCAGACCTAGCAATCTGCGTGTTTTGTAGAACTCATGTTGTTGACCATCCTTGATGATGTCTTTCAAATGCAGGTATTCATGAATTGAATTTTGGAATATAATGAGCAGTTTTGGGCTCTTTATCTAAGGAAAGATGTGCTGGCATTGGGAGGGGGAGGGGGTGGGGTTGGGGGTGTGGGGGTGTGGGGTTGCGAAAGGGAGGTGGGTGGGTAGTGGCTCCAGAGAATGATCCTGGGGATGAACTGCTTGTTGTATAAGGAGCAGTTAAGGACTCTGGGACGATACTCGATGGAGTTTAGAAACATGAGGCTGGATCTAATTGAAACTAACAGAATACTGCGAGACCTGCATGGAGTGCATATACAGAATATATTTCCACAAATAGGACAGACTAGGGTGGAAAGACACAGTCTGGGAATGAAAGGATGGGAAGGATGATTTAGAATTGAGAGGAGGAGGAATTTCTTCAACCAGATAGTGGTTAATCTGTGGAACTCATTGCCGCAGAAGGCAATGAGATTAATATAAGACAGAGATTAATAGGTTCTTGATTAGTAAGGGGATCAAAGAATATGGGGAGAAGGCAGGAGAATGGGACTGAGAAATATATTATCCACAATCAATGGGCCAAATGGCCTAATTCTTCTCCTATATCTTATGGCCTTATGGACACCAACATTGTAATGGACACCAACATTGTAATGCCTACCATAAAACAGCATGCACAAGCAGTTGGGTTTGGTCAGCTCTTCATAAAATACAAGGTTTTAGAAAGACAGGAACAAAAGTAGGTTCCATCTTCAGGTGTTGCCCTTTTACAGATCAGGGACACACCTCTAAACCCTCAGCACCCGAAAGTGGTATTCCTCTACCTCCTTTGGCACCTAGACTTTAAACTCCACCCCTCCAAACACCCCTCATTCCATTTCTAAAAAGATTGGACCCTCCCTGTGCAATTTCCCTAACTTAGTTGAGTCTGGAATCCATTGGGATCTTCATAATCCCAGTAACATACTCTATTGAGTACTGGCAGTGTTGGGACTTGAGAGTTGCACAGCAGTTCTGCAAGTTCTCATGGAATGGCAGAGAAGAATAATTGCCTACTTCTGCTCTTTGAGGAGAAAGTGAGGTCTGCAGATGCTGGAGATCAGAGCTGAAAATGTGTTGCTGGAAAAGCGCAGCAGGTCAGGCAGCATCCAGGGAACAGGAGAATCGACGTTTCGGGCATAAGCCCTTCTTCAGGACATTTTCAGCTACTTCTGTTCTTTGTCTCTTTGGTCTTATGGCTGACCTATCACTGGATATCATTAATATTAGATAATCACCAAGAAATCCAGCTGGTAGTTCAGAAGAAACTTCTTCATTCAATAAGTGGCAAAAATGTGGAATTGACTACCACAGAGAGCAGGTGAAGCAAGTAATATACAAGTATTTAAGGCAACACTTGACAAACATTTAATGGAGAAGGGAATAAATGGTTTATGATGGGTACATAAAGATGAGAAAGGAAGGGAGGAAGTTGACCTGAGTTGCCTGTTTCTGCACGTACATTTATGTGACGATTTTTAGAATAATTTGCAATATAAATTTGACCAATGTTGTATCTTCAACAAGTATTGAGTTAATGCATCAGATAAAAGTTAAAATTGTCATAGTCCTGAGGACCATCAGGCTGCCGTCTCATTAAGAGAGTCCACTGGTTGGAGTTCAATCTGAGGGTCAGCATGATCTCAGCCAGTACAGGAATTGAACCCATGCTGTTGAACCAAACTGCATTGTAAGCCAGCTGCGGAGCCAACTGAGCACTAAAACATAATTAGTCAGAAATTAAACGTGGTGAAATGAGTAATATATAACATTTAAAAATTGACAATTAGTCATGTTCATGTCATTAACTGTTGTGTGTTCACCTATCACCAAATGTGTGACAGTCTTTTAATGTTAGACACTGGGGATATGTGAGTATGTTGGTACTGCCAGTTGACTGGCTTTGAACTGGCAGAATTTTTTTTTGGTTTTGACCGTGAGAGAATTAATGTGCCCTGGAGAATTTTGTTTCTTTACATGTTTAATGAGATGTTTATAACCAAGCCTGCTTTTGACAAATGGAGTTCTGTAGGTCTATGGCCCTGTCACAGATAGATGATCGAAGAAATGCATTAATGTACATTTGTTGATTTTAGCACAGATATATTTATTTAATTTCAGTGTTCATTTATTTCAGTCATAAAAATGTGGTAGTTTTTTTCATAGGTCATGGTGGATTTTGTCAGATGAGAGTGTAGAGCTCTGTCTTTTTGATGAATGAAACTTGGGCCGCCCCATTCTGGATCTCTAACCCCTAATAAGAAGCAGGAGGAATTAGTTTGGAAATTTATTTGGCAAGTGACCCAAGTCAAGAAATTTCTCAACATCATTAGAAAGAACCCTGATTCATGCAATTTTTGCTGGGTGATTGATAGTGTGGGTGTTGAGCCAATAAACCATAGAAACACAGTGTAAGCAGCCGTGGGATCAATGAGTATTGTGGCAGGCTAGCTAGAAGACCACCTTGGGTCTCGCAGCTGTTTCAAAAATCTTCAGACCATCTATGCCCCACCCCACATCAACCCCATGGCCCATCATACCTTCCATATTAATTCAATGCCACTTCATGTGCCCACCCACCCTCCTTTCCCCTCTCCAATTCCCATGTCATCTCCTGAGCCACTTATTCACTATTCACCGTGGGCACACCTCAGGAGCCGTATGGGAATTTTAAAATATAAACTTCTAACAATCTAATTCTTGACAGTGAAAAATACTCAGATTCAAGGAATCAAGTCAAAATTGACAAATCGTAAGTGGTTAATCTCTTATAAAGTACAGACAAAATTCTGTTCAGACTCTGCATTATAGTTTCATGAACTTGTCACTTGAACTGTGAACTTTGAAGCCCCTGCTGAGATATTTGTAACTTTTGAAACAAAGCTAAATATTCATAATGACATAACCATAGCTCTTGGAGAAACATTTACTAGGGACTTAGAGTCATGGAGATATACAGCACAGAAACAGACCCTTCGATCCAATTCATCCATGCCGACCAGATATCCCAACCCAGTCTACTCCCACCTGCCAGGACCAGGCCCACATCCCTCCAAACCCTTCCTATTCAAAAACCCATCCAGATACCTTTTAAATGTTGCAATCGTACTAGCCTCTACCACTTCCTCTGGCAGCTCATTCCAAACACGTATCACCCTCTGCATGAAAATGTTGCCCCTCAGATCTTTTTTATATCTTCCTCCTCTCACCCTCAACCTGGACCCCCCCCCCCCCCACCCCAGGGAAGATACTTTATCTACCTACGACTGTAAACTGTGTTTTATAGATAAATTCTAATCAACCTGTTCAGAGATATTATTATACACCTCCGGAGCAGGTGGAACTTGAACCCAGACTTCCAATCTCAGAAATAAGGGTGATATTACTGCGCCAAAGAATTTGCTACTGCTTTTATAAGCTACAGCAGATGACCCATCAACCCGAGCGGTCTGGCAGAACAGTACTTTATAAATTCTCAGCAATGGCTACAGCCTAATGTTTTCAAAGTTAAAAGTTAAAAATACATTGAATTCACGACAGTCCATATGTAACTTTCAAGTGTATTGGTGGCTGCTGCCCAACGTTATGATTCCCATAAGTCTAGGTTAAAGCCTTTTTAACAGACAAATGGGATCTATTTGAACTCAACATCAGCTCACTTCCATAGAGTTTGGGTTTCTCACTTTTGGGAAATCACATCTTGCCCTATCTCAGTCAGTAAAAAAAACTGGAATTGTCAGAAATGGGAATAGGGCTTCTGCTTCCAGATTCCACATGCCATTTTTAACAATTTGTGAAGCTTTCTAATGTTGACAAAATCCAGCCTGCAGTGTTCACAGCCATCATTTTCCTGAGCACAATGGCAATAAAAATGGAATGAAAATACTGATGATAATGTACTAATATTGATGAAATAAGGATAACTGTTCCGTCCCAATGGTGAGCTGAATTTGGAACAATTAGATCTTGGTGAATCACCACTGCTGTGTTGTGGTGCTTTTTCTGAGTATGTTATGCCTTGGAGCATACAATTACTGATTTTTGGGATCCAAGTTGCATTTGTAATATTTCACTGAATGGAAATTTGAGTCATTGTACTCTTGAGATGGCCTTAAACTGCAGGACTAAATAAAAATGCAGAAGTTTCACACAAATATACAAAGCATTTAGCAGAACATTATTTGGAAAAAGCACAGTCCACTGACTCATTTATTTTAAAGTGTACAATATCAAGAGCAGAAATTGTAGTATTGAATACATCTAGCACAAATTGAATATCAAACAAACATATTGGTGATTCATGCTCAGTTCTATGTCCCATTTTCAGATGTGCACTGGATTTTTAAGTGTTGAAGTGCGCACATTTTTCATACTGCTATTATATTCAAAATGCCAACATCATGTAACTTTTGCCTCTGACAGAAGGAAGATGGAACAATAATATATAAGCAGATAATAATGAACAAAAAGGAAACTGAGTGGGTGCTGTGGCTATTCTCCATTTCAATATGATCTTGGCTGATTTGATGTTGACCTTAATTCCAATTTCCTGATGGTTGATCAAAATCATAGGCAGATTCTTAAATCATTGTAGTCTGCTTCTATGTTAAATTCATTTGATTACTCGGCCTCCATAGTCCTCTAGATTAGAAAGTCAAAGATATGTGATCCTCAGAGAGAAGACATTCATAATCATCTCTCTTAAATGAGTAATGCCTTATTCTGAAACTCTGTCTCCAGTTCGAGATTTCTCCTACATGGGGAAATATCATCCCTGAGGCTACCCCACCCAACTGTCAGAATCTTCTCCACCATGAAAAGGTTCTTTCTTATTCGTCTGAATTCTAATTTGTGTCGGCCTAATATATCCTATTCGCGAACCTTTTCATTTCAGGAAGCAACCTATACTTAGAAAGAAGAAAAAATCCTTTTGAAAATCCAGTCAGGATAAGTGGGCTTCTCTGGCTGGGCCTGTATTTATTACCCAATCCTAATTATCCTTAAGAAGGTGATGGTAAGCTGTTTTCTTGGACAGCTGCAGTAAAGTTTCTGTAGGTACAAACACAATGCTATTACTGAGGGTGTTCAAGAATATTGACCTAGTGACACAGAAGGAGCAGCAATATATTTGCAAGCCAGGATGGTGAGTGACTTGGAGGGGAACTCTCAGGTGCTGGTGGTTCTTGTATTTTCTACCTTTGTCTTTATAAATGTTAGTGGTCATGGGTTTAAAAAATATTGTAGCAAGGAGCTATGGTGAATCTCTGCTATACATTTTCAGATGGTGCACACTGCTGTTACTAAGCATTAGTGATGAACCGAGTGAATGCTTATTGATGTGGTGCCAAGCAGGTGGCTGCTTTGTTACGGATGGTGTTAAGTTGCTGGAGTGTTGTTGAATCTTCACTCGTCTAGGCAATTAGGGAGTATTCCATCATATTCCTGATATGTGCCTTGTAGCTGGGGAATGTGTGTTTATATGTAGTATATGTGTCAGATGCATTAGATATTAACTATTTAACCCTATTTCACTCATTGGTGAAATAATGCAGTTTTTTGAGAGATTTACTCTCAATTATGCTTATTTCAAATCTGGACAAAGCTTTAGGTTGGATGAAGGAATAGATCACTTCTGCATGATCAATAAAGCTGTGTTACATAGAAAATAGGGGCAGAATTAGGCCATTCAGCCCTTTTGATCCCTATTCCACCATTCATTATGATCCTGCCTAATCATCCAACTCAACAGGCTGTTCCTGCTTTTGCTCCCTAACTTTTGATCCCTTTTGCCCAAACAGGATATCACCAGCTGACCAGCATTTATTGCCTGTCTGGATGACTATCGTCATGGGTTTGGAAGATGCTAGCTAAGGATTTTTGATTATTTTTTCGGCCATGCATCTTGTAGATAATACACGCTGCTACTGTTGGACATTGATTGTGGAGGAGTGGATTCTAGTGGATATGGTGCCAATCAAGCCTGGATGGTGTCAAGCTTCTTGAGCGTTGTTGGAGCTGTACACATCCAGGAAGCTGAGGAGTATTCTGTCACACTGCTGATTTATGCCTTTTGTATGGTGAACAGGGTTTGGGGAGTCAGGAGGTTAGTTACTCGCCACGGTGTTTTTAGTCTGTGATCTGCTCTTCTTGTCATGGCGTTGATGTGGTGAGTCCAGCTGAGTTTCTGTTCAATAATAACACTGAGGATATTGACAGTTGGAGATTCATTGGTGGCAACATCATTGAATGAAAAGGGGTGGTGGTTACATTATATCTTATTGGAAATGGTCCTTGCCTGTCGTTTGTGTGGCATGAATGTTACTTGCCGCTTGTCAGCCCAAGCCTGGATATTGTCCGGATCTCGTTGCATTTGAACATAGACTGCTCCAGTATTTGAGAAGCTGCTGCTGCTGAATGTTGTGCAATCATCAGTGAATATCCTCACTTCTGACCTAATGATGGAGGGAAGCTCATTGATGAAGCAGATGAAAATATTTGAGCTGAGGACACTACCCTGAGGAACTCCTGCAGAGATATTCTGGAGCTGAGATGACTGACCTCCGACAACCGTGAGTATATTCCTATCTGCCAAGTATGAATTTAACCAGTGTTTGCCCTGAGTACCCACTGATTCCAGTTTTGCTTCTCTTGCTCCTTGGATGCTTCCTGACCTGCTGTGCTTTTCAAGCACCACACTCTCGACTCTGCTCCAGCACCTGCAGGCCTCACTTTCTTTTAGGGTCTGTTAATGTCACACTCAGGCAACTGCAACGTTGATGTCAAGGGTTGGCACTCTTGCCTCGCCTCTGGCATTCAGCTCTTTTGTCCATGTTTGAACCAAGGCTCTACTGAGGTCAGGAACCAAATGGCCCTGGCAGAACCCAAACTGAGCATCACCGAGCACTTATTGCTGAGCAGGTACTGCTTGATGGCACTGTTGATGACATCTTCCATCATTTTACTGCGGATCAAGAGTATACTGATAGGACAGTAATTGGCTGGGTTGGATTTTTCCTGGTGTTTGTGATCAGGACATACCTAGGCTATTTTTCACATTGTTGGGTAGATGCAAGTGTTGTAAGTGTACTGGAACAGCTTGGCTAGTGGAGTGCCCACAGCCTTTGTAGTATCCAGAGCCTCCAACTGTTTCTCGATATCACTTGGAGTGAAATAATTGGCTTAAGACTGGTATCTTTAATGCTGACATCACTTCAGGAGGCTAAAATGGATTATCCACTTGGCAATCCTGGCTGAAGGTTGCTGCAAAAGCTTCAGCCTTATCTTTTGCACTGATGTGTTGGGCTTTTCTATCATTGAGGTTGAGGTTAATTGTGGAGCCAGCTCCTCCAGTGATTTGTTTAATGGTCCATCACCATTTATGACTGGATGTGGCAGGACTGCAGACCTTGGATCTGATCCACTGGTTCTGGAATCGCTTTCTGTAACTATCACTTACTACTTTGATTGGCACGTAAATCATCCTGTTTGGCAGCTTCACCAGGTTGCCACCTCATCTTCAGATGTTCCAAGTGCTGCTCTTCGCATGGCCTCCTCACTCTCCATTGAACTAGATTGGATCCCCTGGCTTGATGGTAATAGTTGAGTGGGGGATATGCCAGGCCATGAGGTTACAGATTGTGCTGGAGTTCAATTCTGCTGCTGTTGATGGCCCACACACCTCATGGATGCCGAGTCCTGATTTGCTAGATCTGTTTGAGGTCTGTCCCATTTAAAACAGTAATAGTCCCACATGGATGGTGGGCATTCTCAATGTGTAGGCGGGATTTCGTCTCCACAAGCACTGTGCGGTCATCATCTTAAGTGATCATTCATTGTCCAAGTTTAACCTGAAGCCATGAGACTTCATGTTGTCAAGAGTCAATGTTGAAAACTCCCAAGGCAACTCCCTCCTAACTGTATACCACTGTGTCACCACCTCTGTTGGGTTTGTCCTGCTGGTAGAACAAGACATATCCAGAGATTGTGATGGTGGTATCTGGGACATTGTCTGTCAGGCATAATCCCGTGGTTTGACTGTGTTGTTTGATGAGTCTGTGAATCTGTTCTACCGATTTTGACACTAGCCCCTTGATGTTAGTAAGGAAGATGCAGGGTTGACAGGGCTGTTTCTGCCATTGTATTTTCCAGTTCCTAGGTTGATGCCAGATGGTCCATCCAGGTTGATTTCTTTGTTGAGACTTTGTAGTGATGCTGAGTGGCTTGCTGGACCATTTCAGAGGGCAGTTGAGTCAACCACATTGCTGTGGGTCTAGAGTCACATGTAGGCCAGACCAGGTGAGGAAAGCAGATTTCCTTGCCTGAAAGATATTATTGAGCCAGATAGGATTTTCCAACAAACGGCAATGATTTTTTAATCGTCAGTAGCTTTTTAATTCCAGAATTTATTTTTATTGAATTCAAATTCCACAATCTTTTGTATGGGCCATATCTAACTCCTTCTTGAAATCATACGTTTTGCCTTGACTGCTTTCTGTGGTAGGAGAATTCCACAGCCTCATCACTTTCCAGATGAAGAAATTTCTCCTCATCTCAGCCCTGAATTGTTCACCCCGTATCCATAGACTGTGACTGACCCCTGGATCTGGGCTTCCCTGCAATTGGGAGCTTCCATTCTGCATGTACCCTGTCCAGTTCTGTTCAAATTTTATAGGTTTCTATCAGATTCCCTCTTTCATTCTTCTGAGCTCCAACAAATATAATTCTAACTGATGCAACCTTTCCTCATGCATTAGTCCTGCCATGCCAGAAATCTCTGTGGGTAATCGTTGCACCGCCTCTATATCAAGAACATGTTTCCTCAGATAAGGAGATCAAAATTGCAGCACAGTATTCCAGGTTAGATCTCACCAAGCTCTTGTAGTCGAATTATCTC
Source organism: Chiloscyllium plagiosum (assembly GCF_037043375.1). NCBI lineage: Eukaryota > Metazoa > Chordata > Chondrichthyes > Orectolobiformes > Hemiscylliidae > Chiloscyllium > Chiloscyllium plagiosum. Next base: position 50,597,623 of record NW_028270151.1, on the reverse strand, counting down.
ACTGAGTGCCAGCATTTCACTTGCCTTCTTTACCATCTGCTGCTGTGTTTGCATATTTTCAGCAACTGGTGTAGGATACCCAGGTCTCATTGCATATTCTCCTCTCTGTTCATAGCAATTTCAATAATAGTCAGTTCTCCTATTTTTGTTACCAAAGTGGATAACCTCACATTATACCGCATCTATCCTGTTTTACCACTCAGTCAGCTTGTCCAAATGACACTGAAGCATCTCCACAGCTCACACCCCCATTCAGCTTTGAGTCATCTTCAAATTTGAGATGTTATGTTTACTACCCTAATCAAAATCATCAAAATATATTTTGAATAACTGGAATTCTTGCACTGATCCCTGTGGTACTCCACTAGTCACTGCCTGCCATTTGGAAAAAGACTCGTTATTCCTACATTTCATTTCCTGTCTGCCAAACATTTTCTGGTAATTTCAATCCACTACCTCCCAATCCCAAGTGCTTTGATTTTACGTATCGATTTATGTGGGACTTTTTCGAAAGCCTTCTGAAAAAACGCCATCTAAACCACACCCATTGTTCCCTTTCATCGGCTCTACTAGTTACATTCTCAAAGAATGATGGTAGATTGTCAAACATGATTTCCCTTTCATATATCCACGCTGACTCTGTCCAATCCTGTCACTGTTTTCCAAATGCTCAGCTTTAAATCTTTTATAATGGACGCTGGCTATTTCTCCACCACCAGTGTCAGGCTAACTGGTTTATAATTTCCAGTTTTCTCTCTGCTTTCCTTATTAAATAGAGGGATTACATTGGCTGTCCCTCCAGTTGGTAGGATTTAGCCCAGAATCTATATTGACTTGGATGATGACCACCAATGCTTCCACTATTTGTTGGGTCATTTTCTTATGTACTTCAGAAAAAGTATTATCAAGGCCTAGGGATTTATTCACCTTCAATTTCATCAATTTCCCCAAAACTATTTTCCTACTGATACTGATTTCCTTTGGTTCCTGCCTATCACTAAAAACTGTCGGGTTTTGCGATCCTCAGAAGCTTACCTCCGTACTCTCTTTTCCTTCTCTTAAAGTATCCTTTTGTCTCCTCTGCTGAATTCTAAACTGCTCTCACCGCTCAGATCTGGGGGTTTTTCTGGATAATTTATGTGCCTCTTCCTTGGATTTAATTCAATCACTAACTTCCCCTGGAAGGTTGATAATCTTTTCTGCCTTACTATTGCACCAGTCAGGAGTGAGCAATTGTTACAGTTCATTCAAGTGCTGTTTGAATGGCTCATTGCCTTTCCACTGTCAGCCCATTAAGTCATGTTGCCTTAGCCATCGTAGCCAACTTGCATTTAATACTATCATAGTTTCCTCTATTCAGATTTGTAATTTCATCTATTTAGATTCAGGATTGTCATCATTAAAAGAATGACACCATTCTCCATCTTAATAAGGAATTCAGTCATATTATAGTTGTTCATCTCTAAGGTGCCTCACATAACTAGATTGTCAATTATTCTTTTCTCATTATATAATACCTAGTCTCAGCTGTCCTGATCTCTGGTTGGTTACTCAACATATTGATCCAGAAGTCCTTCTCTGTGATATTGTTATTGATTTTCCCTGTCTATATGCAGATTAAAGTCATCTAAAAATCCAGATGTTCCTTCATTGCATATGTTTCTAATTTCCTGTTTAGTGCCATTCCCAACATCACACCTACAGTTTGAGGGTCTTTCTACAACCTTCCACTAATGATTTTGCAGCTTGGTGTCTTCAGCAATACCCAAACAGATTGTACACCATCAACACTAATATCTCTCCCCACTATTATGCTAATTTCCTCTTTTCTCTGCAATGCAACCCCACTGTCTTTTCCTTTTGCCTATCCTTACTAAATACTGAATAGCCCTGGATATTCTGTTCCCAACGCTGCTTACCCTGCAGCCATGTATTTTCTATTCATCCATGCGGCATGTGCACCACTAGCTGGACAGCATTTATTGTCTATCTCTAGTTGCTTTTGAGAAGGGTCTGTGCAATCCAGACTGTATCATCCCATTTTCATCAATTTGTGAGATTGATTCATTCATTTTATTATGAGACATTAAGGCTTGTCTTTTTAGCATTATTGTCCCATTTCCATTATTTCTAACTAGTTGATCCCAGCACTTGATTTCTCTGCCTATCTGTTTTCTTAGTACCTTGTTGTTTTTTCTTGGCTTTGATTGTCCTCTGACATCTTGCATAGATTCTTTTCTTTTGCCATTTTAATTGAAGCCTTCCCATCTACTCCAAATAGTCACCTGGGGACCAGTCTTGGTCCTCTCAGGGATAACTTGTCCAGTTGTACTGGTCCACCTCCCCTTGGGCATTGGTCTTAATGGGCCATGGATCAGAAACCGTCATTCCTTGCACAATCTCCTCAGCAACATACTCATTTGACATATCCTGCTATATCTTGCTTAGTGGCCTTGGTACTCCTCCTGAGATTGCTACCTTTGAGAGCCTATTTTTCAACTTAGTTTGTAACTCACTGTATTTGGCCTTAAGGATCTCTTCACTTTTTTCTAAACCTGTCATTTGTACCAAAGTGCACCATGACCAGTAGCGGTTCGCTCTTCCCCGTAGCTGCTCTGAGATGTTCTTTGTGCTAGCACCACTAAGGCAAAATACCATACTGGAGTCTCATTTGCAGCCACAGAAATTCCTGTCTATTGTCCTTACAATTAACTCCACTATTGCATTCCCACACTTATTAATCCTCATCTCTGTGGCAGTTCCAACTGTGATGCAATAAATTTGACTGAAGCTGCTTTCCCCTGAGATACCATTCCCCGCAGCAGTATCCCAAGTGGTATGCCTGTTTTGAAGAGTGTAGCTGCAGGAAACTCCTGCACTGCCTGCCTTGTCCTTTTGCTCTGCCAGATGGTCTCCCATTCCCTCCCTGCCTGTGGAGTCTTAACCTGCAATGTGACGACCTCTCTATACTTGCTATCCATGACACTCTTCACCTTAGAAATACTCCACAGTGTCCACTACTGCTGCTCCAGGTTCAAAGCTCAGGGGTTTAGGAGCTGCAGCTGAAGAAACACACACTCTCTGGCCACAGGCACCAGACTATTCCCAGCTTTCCACAGAGAGCAAGAAGAGAATACCACAGCTTTGAGCTCTCCTGCCAAGACTTACCCAATTTAAATCAAACCTTCTGGAAGATGCCTCACAGTCAAATAATGTCAGCTTCTCAAAAGGTTTATTCCCTGTCCTCATTACAATAGAACATGGTCCTTTCAAAGTGTAAACCACAAGAAAAGCAAAACAAAACCCTTCCCTCTGCATTGAATTCCCTTTACGTTTCATGCTTCCAGAAACACATACTCAGCGTAGCTGTGTCAGACTCAGGATGTGCTCTCTCCCAATTTCCTGTACAAAACTGATGACCATATACTTCCAACAGTCCCTTTCAATTCAATTCCAATTGTGCTCCAAATTTCCAGAAACACATATTCACTCTGGCTTGTGATTCACTTAGGATCGGCTGGCTCCCAACTGCTTGTGAGAAATTTACTGACATGCACTTCCAACAGTCACTTTCTTAAAGAGAGTGGAGCTGAGATCACTCTCACTAGTCAAGTTTCAATCGTTGGAAATGCTTGTTAATGTCTGATTCAGACAATTGACTGTTAACTGTCCCTCAGTCAGCTGACTCAGAGATCTTTATAATTTTTTAACTAGGCTTCTGAATTTTAAAAAAAAGGAAAGGAAATCATACCAGTTCAATTCCCACAGCGCTCCAAATTCTTAGAAAAACACACTCTAGCTGTGTCTCACTCAGGATGCACTGTGCCTCAACTTACTATTGCAAACATTATGGGTCAATTAAAGAATGTTCTATTGCTTTATTTGGGAACTATCTAATATTAGATATTTGCTTTGGTGAATGTGGAATGTGCTAGGTCCCAGGTGGTATTTTATAACACAGCTACTCTTACTTTTAAAAATATATATTTTCAAATGAGGATGAAAATTAGAAAACATTAAACTAGTGGATGTTATTAAATCAATCAACATTCTCTGCTTTTATAAATGATGCATAATTTTCAGAGCCATGACTATTAAATGTAGCTAAGCTCCTGAGGGAGCGAAGTAATGTTGATAAATGTTTGAAAAGAAAATTCTGAAATTTCTCTCTTGTTCAAAGTCAGAGTTCCAGGAGATCAGTAAATGTGTGTTATATGATGTGAGCATCAATAATTAATAAAAGAATGACAACCATGAACTTATTGATCAGCTGCACATGTAAATTCGTACAATTTTCCCCTTTTTTGTCAGGTGATTACTTTCTTAAGTGGATAGATCATGGTGTTATAATGAAGTGTATTCGCCTGAAATATGAGTGGAGCTGTTTGTATAATGTTGATATGTATTGTAAATGTAAAATCTTTCCCAATAATGCGAATAAAGGGTTGGTAGTGGGGAGGAAGAGTTCTGTCCGGATCTTTTGTATTCAAGGTAGACAATAAACATTGTATTGTGCTGCCTTGAAAAATTTAGTTTAAGAAGTCCAATCATAGATTAATCAAAAATGATAAAGCATAGATTTTGTTTTGCATCAGAGCCTGCAGGATCAATCAGTGGTGAAAGAAAATAATGCAGTGTGATCTGTAATCACATAATGTTTGCAGCAATTTTATGATTTTTCTTTGCAGGCTTGAGATTTATCAAAACATTTTAAGCATCAGTCATTTTCTGGGTGTTGTAGTGTGAAATCACATTATAGTTCAGGATGACACAAGTGATAAATGCCAAGATTGGATTTTAACACTACATTTTAAATAGATCCAAAGCTTTTAATATAAGCTTTCAAGGTATACAGTAAATATGTTGCAAATATATAGCTTATTGTTTGTGTTTTAAAATCTAACTTTTTTTAGTTTTAAGAATGAAAGTTTTAAATGTAGAAAAGGGGGCATTGAACTAAATGCAATTTAAGCAAACTTGGAGTTTATGACATTTAGAGTCATAGAGATGTACAGCATGGAAACAGACCCTTCAGCCAAATATGTCCATGCTGACCAGAGCCTAAATTAATCGAGTCCCATTTGCCATCACTTGGTCTTTATCCCTCTAACCTCTTCCGGTTCATGTACCCATCCAGATGCCTTTTAAATGTTGTAATTGTACCAGCCTTCACCACTTCCTCTGGCAGCTCATTCCATACACGTACCACCTTCTGCTTGAAAACGTTGCCCCTTAGATACCTTTTAAATCTTTCCCCTCTCACCCTAATCCAAATGCCCTCGAGTTCTGGACTCCCTCACCTCAGGGAAAAGACTTTGTCATTTATCCTCATGATTTTATAAACCTCTAGAAGGTCACCTCTCAGCCTCCGATGCTCCAGGGAAAACAGCCCCAGGCTATTCCACCTGTCCCTACACCTCAAACCCTCCAACTCTGGCAACATCCTTGTAAATCTTTTCTGAACCCTTTCAAGTTTCACAACATCCTTCCTATAGGAGGGAGACAGTGAAATGTTTGGGCCCTATTAATTGAAGTGGCTCACATCTGGAACGGTCAAAGTTGTACAGCAGCAGGTATAAAAACTTCAACAATGAATGATCTATCTCTGGGCCTTTTCATTGAAGATGTGGCTCAAGTCTCCAGTCTCAGGATCATTAGAGATAGTATACAAGTTGGCAGATGCTGTGACTGTCTGATGCATACACGCAAGGTAATTACCTCAGAAGTTTAATTTTCAAATGATTTGATTTCTGCTGCTCACGATCCTCATAAATTTCTCTGAACATGAGGCTCAGGGTGGAGACCTGCACCAAATATATGGAACATGCTTGTGTACCTAACCTGAAAAATGTTCAAAATTTATTTTTTAAAAATTTGTTCGAATTCAGTGATCTCCAACATCACTGAACTAAGTATTACAAGCAATGCTCTCTCTCACTCCCTTTCCTTTGCCAAGTAACCCATTACTGAGTCAACTTCTCCAGCGTCGTGAATGTGGTGCTGGGAAAGCACAGCAGGTCAGGCAGCAGCCGAAAAGCAGGAGAATCGACATTTCGGGCATAAGCCATTCATCAGGAATGAGGCTTGTGGGTCAGAGCTGAGAGATAAATGAGGGGGGGAGGGGGGGGATGCTGGGGCTGGGAGTGGGGGGGAAAGGTAGCTGAGTGTGTAATAGGTGGATGAAGGTGGTGATAGGTCAGAGAGGAGGGTGGAGCGGATAGGTGGGAAGGAAGATGGACAGGTAGGACAGGTCATGAGGGCGGTGCCGAGTTGGAAGGCTGGATCTAGGATAAGGTGGGGGGAGGGGAAATGTGGATATTGATCAAATCCATATTAATCCCTTGTCCCAAGGTGGAAGATGAGGCATTAGAGCTTGGCGGTGGAGGAGGCACAGCACTTGCATGTCCTTGGTGGGGGTGGGGGGTGTTAAAATGTTCGGCCACCAGGCGGTGGGGATGGTTGGTGCGGGTGTCCCAAAGAGGTTCTCTGAAGTGTTCTGCAGGTAGGCATCCAGTTTCCCCCATGTAGAGGAGACTGCATTGGGAACAATGGATTTAGACATGTGTGGAAGTGCAGGTAAATCTCTGATGATGTAGAAAGCTCCTTTGGGGGCTTGGACGGAGGTGAGGGTGGAAGTGTGGGAGCAGGTTTTGCAATTCTTGTGGTGGCAGGGAAGGTGCCAGGAGGGGAAGGTGGTTTGGTGGGGGGCGTGGACCTGACAAGAGAGTCGCGGAGGGAACGTTCTTTACAGAACGCAGATAGGGGTAGGGAGGGAGATGTATCTCTGGTGGTGGGGTCAGTTTGTAGGTGGCGGAAATGGTGGAGGATGATGAGATGTATCCGGTGGTTGGTGAGGTGGAAGGTGAGGACCAGGAATGTTCTGTCCTTGTTTCACTTGGTGGGTGGGGTTTGAGGGCGGAGATGTGGGATGAGGTGTGCTGGAGGGCATCATCGACCAGTTGGGAGGGGAAATTGCGATCTTCAAGGAAGAGGACATCTCATGTGTTCTGTGGTAGAACTGGTCCTCCTGGGAGCAGATGCAATGCAGGCAGAGGAATTGGGAATAAGGGATAGCGTTTTTAGAGGAGGCAGGGAGGAGGTGTAGTCCAGGTAGGTGTGGGAGTCGGTGAGTTGGTAATAGATGTCTGTGTTGAGTCAGCCACTGTTGATGGAGATGGAGAGATCTAGGAAGGGGAGGAAGGTATCCGAGTTTGTCCAGGTGAACGTAAGGTCAGGGTGGAACATGTTGGTGAAATTGATGAACTGTTCATCCTTGTGGGAGCACAAAGTGGCTCCGATACAGTCATCGATGTAGGGGTGGAAAAGATGGGGAATGGTGCCAGTGTAGCTGTGGACTGTTCGACCCACCTGACAAAGCGACGCATAGCTGGGGCCTATGCGGGTGCCCATAGCCACCCCTTTGGTCTGGAGGAAGTGGGAGGATTCAATGTGGAACTTATTGAGGGTGAGGACCAGTTTAGCCAAATGAATGAGAGTGTCAGTGGAAGAATACTTGTGGGGACGCAGGGAGAGGACGAAATGGAGAACTTGGAGGTCTTCATCATGGCAGATAGAGATGTATAGGGACTGCATGTCCATGGTGAAGATGAGCTGTTGTGGGCCGGGGAAACGAAAGTCTTGGAGGAGGTAGAGGCCGTGGGTGGTGTCCTGAACCGAGGTGGGGACATCCTGGACGAGGGGGTACAGGATAGTATCAAGGTATGTGGAGATGAGTTAGGTGGGGCAGGTGCAGGCCAAGACGATAGTTCATCCGGGGCAGTCAGGTCGGTGAATCTTGGGTCAGAGGTAGGAGGTGCAGGGTTCATGGCGTATGAGGTTGGAAGTTGAGTGGGAGATCCCCTGAGGTGATGAGGTTATGTATGGTCTGGGAGATGATGGTTTGGTGATGATATTGAGAAGAAGGAGGTGTCTTCGAGTTGGCACCTGGCTTCAGCGGTGTAGAGAACAGTGTACTACTACTGCACCCCCCCCCCGTCTGCTGGTTTGATGGTGAGGTTGGGGTGGGAATGGAGGGATGCATGTTGCGAGGGTGAGATTGGAGTGGGTGAGGGGGTGAACAGGTTGAGGCGGTCAATGTCCCGTGGCAGCTGTAAATAGAGATCGAGGGCGGGCAACAGACCAGCATGGGGTGTCCCATGTGGATAGTGTGTGTTGGAGGCGGTAGAATGGGTCCTCGGAGGGTGGGTGGGAGTCTTGGTGGAAAAGGTAGGCCCAGAGGCAGAGGCAGCAGAAGATGTGTTCAATGTCGCAATGCATGTTGAATTCATTGATCTGAGAGTGGAGGGGAATGAAGATGAGGTCTTTGCTGAGGACTGAACGTTTGTCCTCAGTGCGGGGGACGTCTGGGGGGATTGTGAAAACTTAGCAGGGCTGTGAGCTAGGACCTGGTATAGGGCTGGAGCTGGGAGTGAAGGTAGAAACTGTCCCTGGAGTGGCCATGGTAGTAGAGAGACCATGGGTGACGTCACTTATGGAGGTGACGCTCACCCTGGGCGTCGGGGGGCGGAGGGGCGGAGTTGGTGACTGTGGGATCTAACTTCTCCAGCCCCAAACTCAACTATACCCAACCATCTCCCAATCACCAGGCTAATCCCACCAACCCACCTCACTCATTCATAAGCACACTTCCCAGTCACCAACCTTATCTATTCATTCACTCACTCACCCAATCACTAACTTCCTTACTCACTGAAAGATTCGGATGTTTTAGAAACTTACCTGAAAATAATAGGTGCTGTTGTGAAAATGGAGCGTGTCCATCAGTCTTCTAACTGTTGGACATTGTAATCACGTCTGGTGATGCCTATGCTGATCATTTTTGTCTGAAAAATCAATTGGAAGATACAAGTGAAATATCTTAAAACTGTTGGTAAAAACAAAATAATGTACACAGCATCTATGTGCTGAGCATTAATGCTGATCGGGAGGTTTGCGTTTTGACTTGTGCAATCCTTTAAGGAAGTAGAAGGAGATTATGTTTTGCGAGTTAGTGGGAAATTAGTTTTAAAGTATTTGATAAACTTTAGAGGCTTATAAAGTCCATGTCATCTTTCAGATCAAAGAAAAAGTCTTAAAATGGGATGTTTAACCTAAAAGCTCATTTGAGGATGTAAGGTTTTGCTGGAAGGTTGGACATTGTAGTTTGCCAAGAGCAGACAGCCACAGTAAGTGACTTGGAGATGCCGGTGTTGGACTGGGATGTAAAGTTAAAAATCACACAACACCAGGTTATAGTACAACAGGTTTAATTGGAAGCACAGAATTTATAGCAAAAGTTTACAGTGTGATGTAACTGAAATTATACATTGAAAAATACCTTGATTGTTTGTTAAGTCTCTCATCTGTTAGAATGACCATGATAGTTTCAAATGTAAATCACAAAACTTTTTCAAAAACTTACATTCTCAGGTTAATTGTAACAATCGGTGTCAGCGCAGATGAGATGTTAAGATGTTGAAGGTGTTAGCCCCCTGTGTTCTGTTGTCTGTGCCATAATGTTTGGACTGATTCTAATCTAAAAAGTGAGTCAATAGAGTCTTGGATTCATGCAGTTTTTGAGCAACTTACCATGTAACTCTGCAAGTACAAATTCACCCTGTGAGAGTATCTGTGTGAGAGAGTGTATACGTATGTGTTTGAGTGCAAAGGGGTCTAAGCCTGAGTGGGTGCATGGATGTGTGTGTGAGTGTCTGTGTGTGTGTCTGAGAGTGCGAGTGTATATGCATGTGTGTGTGTGTGAGTGTCAAGTGTCTAAGTCTGTGATAGGATGCATGTGTGAGTGTGGAAGTGTGTGTCTGGGGTGGGGGTTGTGAGTGTCTGTGAGAGAGTGTATGTGTGTGTGTGAGTGTGTATGTGCGCGCACACACATACTCTCCTACAGACGCACACACATGCACGCGCGCACACACACACTCTCTCCTACAGAAACACACACTCCCACACTCACATGCACCCTTTCACAGTCTTAGACTCCTTTGCACTCACTCACACATACATATACACTCTCTCACAACACTCCCACACACACGCATACGCACACACATTTACGTTTGTGGAGTGAATTTATATTTGCAGAGTTACATTTTACTTTGCTCAAAAACTGAATCCATGTAAGACTCTGTTGACTCACTTTTTAGATGAGAATAGAGTTTAAGGGTTACTGCGGATTATATCTGCCATAAATGCTTTTGGATGCGAATCTCATCAGATCGAATGGATCGGTTGGAGAGACAGTTCAAAGCAATGAGGAATTTGCAACAGCAACAGTATGTGATGGATGGCAGTTATAGGAAGGGGGGAAAGTCTCAGATACAGTCACATAGATGGGTTAACTCCAGGAAGAGTAAGAGAGGTCGGCATCTAGGGCAGGAGTCTTTTGTGGATATACCCATTTCAAACAGGTCTGCTGTTTTGGAAAATGTAGGCGATGATGGATTCTCAGGGGAACGTAGCACGAACAGCCAAGTTTCTGGTATTGAGACTGGCTCTAATGCAACGAGGGGTACATCGGCTTCCATGAGATCAATTGTGTTAGAGGATTCTGTAGTCAGAGGTACAGACAGATGTTTCTGTGGCCAGCAGAGAAAAAGCAGAATGGTGTGTTGTTTCCCTGGTGCCAGGATCAAGGATGTCTCAGAGGGGGTGCAGAATGTTCTCACGGGGGACAGGGGCCAGCAAGAGGTCATTGTCCACATTGGAACCAACGACATAGAAAGGTTGAGATTCTGAAGGGAGATTACAGAGAGTTAGGCAGAAATTTAAAAAGGAGGTCCTTGAGAGTAGTAATATCTGGATTACTCCCAGTGCTACGAGCTAGTGATAGCAGGAATAGGAGGATAGAGCAGATGAATGCATGGCTGAGGAGCTGGTCTCTGGGCGAAGGATTCAAATTTCTGGATCATTGGAATTTCTTTTGGGGTAGAAGTGACCTGTACAAGGAGTGCACCTAAATTGGAAAGGGACTAATAAACTGGCAGGGAAACTTGCTAGAGCTGCTCAGGTGGATTTAAACTAGTAAGGTTGTTGGGGGGGGCGGGGAAGCACGGTGGGACCCAGGGAGATAGTGAGGAAAGAGATCAATCTGAGACATTGGTACAGTTGAGAACAGAAGCAAGTCGAACAGTCAGGGACAAGGTAGGACTAATAAATTAAACTGTGTTTATTTCAATGCAAGGGGCCTAACAGGGAAGGCAGATGAACTCAGGGCATGGTTAGGAACATGGGACTGGGATATCCTGGCAATTACAGGAACATGGCTTGGGGATGGGCAGGACTGGCAGCTTAATGTTCCAGGACACAAATGCTACAGGAAGGATAGAAAGGGAGGCAAGAGAGGAGAGGGGTTGGCATTTTTGATAAGGGATAGCATTATAGCTGTGCTGAGGGAGGATACTCCTGGAAATACATCCAGGGAAATTATTTGGGTGGAACTGAGGAATAAGAAAAGAATGATCACCTTATTGGGATTGTATTATAGACCCCCTAATAGTCAGAGGGAAACTGAGAAACAAACTTGTAAGGAGATCTCAGCTATTTGTAAGAATAATAGGGTGGTTATGGTTGGGGATTTTAACTTTCCAAACATAGACTGCCATAGTATTAAGGGTTTAGATGGAGAGGGATTTCTTAAGTGTGTACAAGACAATTTTCTGATTCAGTATGTGGATGTATACTAGAGAAGGTGCAAAACTTGACCTACTCTTGGGAAATAAGGCAGGGCAGGTGACTGAGGTGTCAGTGGGGGAGCACTTTGGGGCCAGCGACCATAATTCTATTAGATTTTAAATAATGATGGAAAAGGATAGACCAGATCTAAAAGTTGAAGTTCTAAATTGGAGAAATGCCAATTTTGACGGTATTAGGCAAGAACTTTCAAAAGCTGATTGGGGGCAGATGTTCGCAGGTAAAGGGATGGCTGGAAAATGGGAAGCCTTCAGAAATGAGATAATGAGAATCCAGAGAAAGTATATTCCTGTCAGGGTGAAAGGAAAGGCTGGTAGGTATAGGGAATGCTGGATGACGAAAGAAATTGAGGGTTTGGTTAAGAAAAAGAAGGAAGCATATGTCAGGTATAGACAGGATAGATCGAGTGAATCCTTAGAAGTGTATAAAGGAAGTAGGAGTACACTTAAGAGGGAAATCAGGAGGGCAAAAAAGAGGACATGAGATAGCTTTGGCAAATAGAATTAAGGAGAATCCATAGAGGTTTTACAAATACATTAAGGACAAAAGGGTAACTAGGGAGAGAATAGGCCCCCTCAAAGATCAGCAAGGCGGCTTTTGTGTGGAGCCGCAGAAAATGGGGGAGATACTAAATGAGTATTTTGCATCAGTATTTACTGTGGAAAAGGATATGGAAGATATAGATTGTAGTGAAATAGATGGTGACATCTTGCAAAATGTCCAGATTACATAGGAGGAAGTGCTGGACATCTTGAAATGGGTAAAGGTAGATAAATCCCCAGGACCTGATCAGGTGTACCAGAGAGCTCTGTGGGAAGCTAGAGAAGTGATTGCTGGGCCTCTTGCTGAGATATTTGTATCATCGATAGTCACAGGTGAGGTGCAGGAAGACTGGAGGTTGGCAAACGTGGTGCCACTGTTTAAGAAAGGTGGTAAGGACAAGCCAGGAAACTATAGACCGGTGGGCAAGTTGTTGGAGGGAATCCTGAGGGACAGGATGTACATTTATTTGGAAAGGCAAGGACTGATTCAGGATAATCAACATGGCTTTGTGAGTGGGAAATCATGTCTCACAAACTTGATTGAGTTTTTTTGAAGAAGTAACAAAGGATTAATGAGGACAGAGCGGTAGATGTGATCTATATGGACTTCAGTAAGGCGTTCGAGAAGGTTCCCAATGGGAGACTGATTAGCAAGGTTATATCTCATGGAATACAGGGAGAACTAGCCATTTGGATAGTCACAGGTGAGGTACAGGAAGACTGGAGGTTGGCAAACGTGGTGCCACTGTTTAAGAAGGGTGGTAAGGACAAGCCAGGAAACTATAGTAAGGCGTTCGAGAAGGTTCCCAACGGGAGACTGATTAGCAAGGTTATATCTCATGGAATACAGGGAGAACTAGCCATTTGGATACAGAACTGGCTCAAAGGTAGAAGACAGAGGGTGGTGGTGCAGGGTTGTTTTTCAGATTAGAGGCCTGTGCCCAGTGGAGTGCCACAAGGATCAGTGCTGCGTCCTCTACTTTTTGTCATTTACATAAATGATTTGGGTGCGAGCATAAGAGGTACAGTTAGTAAGTTTGCAGATGACACCAAAATTGGAGGTATATTGGACAGTGAAGAGGGTTACCTCAGATTACAACAGGATCTTGACCAGATGGGCCAATGGGCTGAGAAGTGGCAGATGGAGTTTAATTCAGATAAATGCGAGGTACTGCATTTTGGGAAGGCAAATCTTAGCAGAACTTAGACATTTAATGGTAAGGTCCGAGGGAGTGTTGCTGAACAAAGAGACCTTGGAGTGCAGGTTCATAGCTCCTTGAAAGTGGAGTAGCAGATGGATAGGATAGTGAAGAAGGCATTTGGTATGCTTTCTTTTATTGGTCAGAGTATTGAGTACAGGAGTTGGGAGGTTATGTTGCGGCTGTACAGGACATTGGTTTGGCCACTTTTGGAATATTGCGTGCAGTTCTGGTCCCCTTCCTATCGGAATGATGTTGTGAAACTTGAAAGGGGTCAGAAAAGATTTACAAGGATGTTGCCAGGATTGGAGGATTTGAGCTATAGGGAGAGGCTGAACAGGCTGGGGCTGTTTTTGCTGGAGTGTCGGAGGCTGAGGGGTGACCTTATAGAGGTTTACAAAATTATGGAGGGCATGGATTGGGTAAATACACAAAGTCTTTTCACTGGGGTAGGGGAGTCCAGAACTAGAAGGTATAGGTTTAGGGTGAGAGGGGAAAGATATAAAAGAGACTGATGGGGCAACCTTTTCACACAGAGGGTGGTACGTGTATGGAATGAGCTACCAGAGAAAATGGTGGAGGCTGGTACAATTGCAACATTTAAGAGACATTTGGATGGATATATGAATAGGAAGGGTTTGGAGGGATATGGGCCGGGTGCTGGCAGGTGGGACTAGATTGGGTTGGGATATCTGGTCGGCATGGACAAGTTGGACCGAAGGGTCTGTTTCCATGGTGTACATCTCTATGACTCTATGACTCTAATCAGTCTAAACATTATGGCATAGATAACAGAACACAGGGGGCTAACATCTTCAACATCTTTGTCTTATCTGGGCTTACACCAATTGTTATAGTTAACCTGAGAATGTAATTTTTTTCAAAAAAGTTTGTGATTTACATATGAAAGAAGTGAAACTATCATGGTCATTCTAACAGATGAGAGACTTAAAAAACAATCAAGGTATTTTTCAATGTATAATTTCAGTTACATCACACTTTTGATATAAATTCTGTGTCTTACAATTGTGTCCTCCACAACCACCTGATGAAGGAGCGGTGCTCTGAAAGCTAGTGCTTCCAATTAAAGGTTGTACTATAACCTGGTGTTGTGTGATTTTTGACATAGTAAATGACAGCTTGCTCGTTCTGTACTGAAAACAAACAAAAAGTTTATTTCATAAGTTGCTGCATGGAATGTGTATGGGGCTTAATCTCAGGAGAAAGTGAGGACTGCAGGTGCTGGAGATCAGAGTTGAGAGTGGGGTGCTGAAAAAGCACAGCCGGTCAGGCAGCATCTGAGGAGCAGGACAATCGACGTTTCAGGCAGAAGCCCTTCATCAGGAATTAATCTCAGTTTGGATTTCATAAGAGAAGCTTAACTGTAGATTTGCCTCCTTTGAAATTAACAGAAAAATGTAAAGTAATCCTCACAGAGTCTGGTGGGAGAAAAAAGCAAATGGCAGATGAGCTTTTAAGTAGTGAGAAAGTAACCTGAAGAAGTAACTGAGACATCCACAGTCGAGATAGTAAATTAAAACTTTACCTTGGAGACCAGCTAAAATTGTGAATAATTATAGTGTCTTCTGGATGACTGAAGCATATGTCTGAGTGGGACCAAGAGAAATAAATACTTCTAAGATATCATGAAATTTAAGAAAATTATTGGAGGAAGTAAAAAGTAAAACAGTGCACAAGATTATTATAAACTATTATTGTTAAGTTATTTTTTTTTAAAGTCTATTGTATATAATAAAGTTAGATTTTATAAAAATGTGAAATATGGTAGCCTAGTTTCATTAGGTTAAACAAGGTGTTTTGTTTTACTGTAACATTCCCTAGCACTGATTCCAGCTGGTCTATTGTGGCTGTAGTTCTTCTCATCAGCATAAATTCACATGCACCATTCTGTGTGCATCCTCATCCTTTCTTTGTTGCACAGATAATGCATGTCCAACCATCTTGACTAGACTCTCATTCTAAAAGTACAAGCTGATTGACAATGAGGACGAGGCCATACAGGTATTCGTTGCCTGATGAACATGGGTCGGGGTCTGTCATTCCTGTTTTAAAGTAAAGTTACCTTTATAGAATATGGCTCTGTTGTCAAGAATTAATTTTGAGACTAAAGCTCAGTAATTAGTCTTCATTTTGGAACCATATACTTAGCAAGTTCCATCAGCGTCTTTTAACAAAGATACAAAGTGCTGGAAACACTCAGCAGATTAGGTATTGTCTGAGCTCCTTCTCAAAGCTATTATCTCTTTTAACATAGACTAGATCATTATGTTAACATAATGGACCCATGAATTAACCATTAATATCACAGTAGGTAAACTGGGACTCAGAAGACTGGTATATTACTTTAGAAGTCTATACTATGTAGGAATGATTCATAATTTTCCATCCAAATTACCTGGGATACTTTTGAAGAATCATAGAATCCCTACAGTTGGAAAGAGGCCATTCGGCCCATCATGCCTGCACCATCCCTCCAAACAGCATCCCACCCGGAGGCATACCCTCACTCTACTCCCATAATCCTGCATTTCCCATGGCTAATGCACCTAGCGTGCACATCCCTCGACACTACAGTGCAATATAACATGGCCAATCCACCTAACCTTAGACTGTAAGAAGAAACCAGAGCACCTGGCAGATACCATATACAGGTGTTGGTAGTTGTCCAAGGAGACTTTGCCTTCTTTATAGTGGTTTATATACATTAGTTCAACTGAAAATGGTAAAATAAAAATGTACCTAATGAAGTGTGCATCTTTCGAAATGTCAGTTAAATTCAAAATCCATGCATTAGTTTTTGTTGTAATGGTGTTCCAATTAAAGTAAACCACAGTACTTTGATACCTTGTAAAATGAATCGGGACACAAAAAAATGACGGCAAGTACAAAGAAAGGGAAACCAGAGAAAAGGCCAGATTCTCATGGAGTAAGTTATATCTATGGAATTGTTATAAGCGTATGACTGACCCAAATGTGAAATTTCACTCATGTTTTGATTGATCAAATGTTTGCCAGTAGAAGTAAAGGGATTAGCATTGAATCTCTCAGGAGGGAGGCCCAGGGCTATTCAAACTTCAAATGAAATGCAAACAGACCTTACGTTAGTTGTTGCAAGGGCCTAACCCTTTATGGGAGTCACAAATTAATGAAATGAAGAAAGATGTTGTTGAACTTGAAAGGATGCAAAAATGATTGATAAGGATGCTGCTTGGGGTGGAGGGTTTGAGCTTTCGTGAGATGCTGAATAGGCTGGGGCTGTTTTCCTTGGAGCATTGGAGGCTGAGGGGTGACCTTATAGACGTTTGTAAAATCTTGAGGGGCACAGATAAGACAAATAGACAAAGTCTTTTCCCTTGGGTGGGGACAACACATCAATCCTGGGACAGGCTTAGCAAAGACATACCAGAGAATTCCTAGAGGCCTGGCACTCCAACCACAATACCAGAAACAAACACACAGATCTAGATACCATCTATCAACCCCTCAGAAAACGAACAGGAAATGACATCACCACAAACACCAGGAACCCCATCCAGGACAAACATATAAATAGAAAGCAGGAGACAACAGCTTCGCTTCACTTGGAGGTTGCCACTGATGATGTTACCTAGCCAGGTAATGAAATATCAAACCTGCAGCTCAGTGAGCAAACCTACACCCTAAAGCTCAAATCCTCAAACCTTGGTGTGGTGAAAGGGTTAAAATTGTGTCCCAATACATGTGTGAATCTAACCGAAAATGGAAGGTGTCGCTTAGTCCCGTGTGAATCTTATTATACACCTTCCCGTGTGAATCTTCTTATCTGTATGTAACCAGAATGGAATGTGTTTTTTAGCCTTGCTCTGCTGTTCACATGAATGTTTATATCTGGAAAAGAGTATATCAGCTGGAAAAGTCTCCAGTTCGGTAGAGTCTGCTCCGGGGTTGCGTTTAACCGCCGAGCGTGGGTTGTTGGCAACCGCTCTACGAGAACTGACGGCTCCCAGTTCCGGTAACACGTAGAGTGAGTATAAACCAGACCCGTTGTAAGTACGAGACCTGGTTGTGGCGACGCTGCGGGGAATAAAACACTTATATTCTAGCAGACTCGCCTCTTGGCTGTTTGTTCTGTGTCAGACTACTTTCCTGCGAGCCTGGTCCTTGACCTTGAGAATTTTTTAAAACATTTTGGCGTAGCCGGCAGGATCAATCGCAATTGAGGAAAGATTTTGATACAGAACAATGTTTTGGAAAAAGGCTAAGAAACCAGAGGAACAAACTGTGGAGGTCCCGACCGTCCCGGGATGGCATGGACCGTGGCATGGCGTGGCAGTTTGTTTGAGAAATGGTGGGGGGCGACCGGAGAACTGGGAGGCCGAGGGCGGAGGAACCCCAGGGTCGCTGCTGTCCACCCTTGAGAGGATCCCAGTCCTGCCGAAGAACCCCTTGCCTGGGGTACAGCGGAGGATGTGGGCCTGTGCGGCGGCTTGTAGACAACAGTCAGACAAGCGCCAAAAAGCTGAAGCAGAATTAGCCCTCCTGAAACATGAGCAGGGACTCAGTTCGGGAGATGCCTCTATGTTGAGGCAGGAAATTATGAAGTTAAAAACTGAATTGACAGCATTAACTGAACTAGCAGGACGAACTATTATGTATCTGTCTGCTAAGAAACGGAAAGAGAAAAGGAAGGTCCCTCGAACCCCGGACCCAGTACAAGTACGGGCGTTTGTAGCCCAGTTAAATAACGGGGATCGGTGGGATATCGATCATTGGGATGGGAACATTTGGGGAGATTCAGATGATCAGTACGAAGAGGACCCACCCGTACTCCAAGCTAAACCAGTGGTTAGGAGAAAGCAGGTTCAGAGACGTCTCCCAGTGCAACGGGAGGTAATGTTAGATGAGGAAGGAAACCCTATACGGAATGAACAAGGGGAGGCAATTATGCATGAATTACCGCGGGCTCAGCCTCCTGCAGAATTCTCTGAATTAACGGAAGACTTCACTACCGATGAGGTGCTGTTTATCACCCAGAAAACCCGACGTAATCCTGGGGAGCCGTTAGAGCTATGGCTAATTCGGCTCCTCGAGGAAGGGGGGCAACAAGTGCAGGTAGACTATCAGGATGCTCCCAAGTTTGGTGGATTAGCAAAGGATGCTGCCATAGACCTGGGGTACCGCAGACAAGCCAAGGATATGGTAATAGATCGCAGTATGGGGACCTTATTTGGGATGTATGCCAGGGCAGTGGCCGAACAGTATCCCTTCCCGTCCGATTGGCCCCCCTTGGAAGGAACTTGGACAACAATTAAGGAAGGGGTTCAGAGGCTAACCCGTTTGTGTGTGCGGGATGCCCTGTTGCTGGGAGTGCTGGACGAGGTAGATAACACAAATGTTAGTAGACAGACTAGAGACCACCTAGTGAAGACTGCCCCCCCCCATTATAAACCACTGTTATTAACCATAATGTTGAGTGGACGGGGAGAAACCCTAGGAGATGCCCGTAGTATGATGAGGGAGATGGGTGGTTTGGGGGATTGGGGACCCACAACCCGTGCTTCTCAGGGGGGCACGGAGGGGCGTCGCCCTGAGGCTCGGGCAGGGGGAAAAGTAAACCCTAATCAAGGAAGTAACCAAGGCCCCTCACGGCGTGCTTTGTGGCAAGCTTTGATACGGGCGCAGGTCCCAGCATCGGAGATTGATGGCCTACCTACACCGGAATTAAAAGACTTATGCAGACGAAAGGGACTGAAGGTGTCCCGGGTAGAGACGGAGTCCCGACCCACTATGGAAGACCTAGTGGAATTACTAACACAAAAATGTCAGACACGGGGTCCGGTTGTTAATGAGCCTCGAAGGGGTAGAACTTCCACTTCCCAGCGGTGGGAATCCTCGGAGGACGAGGAGGAGGAGGAGGTACGGCCTCCCCTCCGAGAGTGTTATAAAGTGGATAGGCGTGGCCGGAAACCTAGTAAGAAAGGCAAGAACAAAGAAGGGCGAGGCAAACGTCTTTACCCAGTGCTGTCTGGGGAAGATGAATGGGAGGAACAATAGGAATCGGGCCAAGCCCCAAGGGTTTGCCCACGAACGAGCCAATGGTCAGCAGACGACATTCGCAAATCCGTCCAAACCGTTATGGCTCTAGTGGACACAGGGGCGGAGGCCACCTTAATCTATGGGACGCCCCATAAGTTTAAAGGAACCCCAGGCACGCTGGTTGGGCTGGGAGGTAATCTGATTGAAGGAAAAACAGTACAATTGCCCCTAAAGATAGGTACAATGCCCATTAAAACTTATTCAATTATCATTACACCAGTTAGAGAATGGATCCTGGGAATGGACATTCTGGCCGGTTTAACACTTCACCTCCAACAAGGGAAGTTTGAATTTGGAATCACGAAAATGGCTTTGCGCTGTAGGACGGTGTTAGTGGGAAAGGTTAAAATGGACCCCTTCCCCATCCCGATCGCCGATCGCGTAATAAGTCTTAGACAGTATAGGATTCCCGGCGGACATAAAGAAATATCCGCCACAATTAAGGATTATTTGGAAGCGGGAGTGCTTAGGACATGCACCACGGCGTGGAATAACCCCTTATGGCCCGTACATAAAGCCGATGGGTCATGGCGGATGACGGCAGATTATCGGCAACTAAACCGTCACACTCCGGCCTTGACGGCAGCGGTCCCGGATGCCGTCACTATTATAGGACGAATCCAACATCATCCAGGGGTGTGGTACGGAGTAATTGATTTGGCTAATGCCTTCTTCACAATTCCTATTCCCGAAGATAGGCAGGAACAGTTCGCATTCACTTGGGAGGGTAGACAATTCACGTTCACGCGATTGCCCCAAGGATATCTGCATAGCCCTACTATCTGCCACCGGATAGTTGCAGAACACTTGGCTGCCTTTAAAGTGCCTGACGAAGTGATGATCTCGCACTATATTGACGATATGATGATACAGGGGACAAGTCAGAAGCAGGTTCAGGAATTGCTGGACCAACTGGTTCAACATATGCGAGGATATGGGTGGGAGATCAACCCAGCCAAAATCCAGGGTCCCTCACAAACGGTAAAATTCTTAGGAATCGTGTGGAACAAGGGGGAAAGGGAAATCACTGCGAAAGCTAAAAATAAGATTCAGGTCTTTGCCGTCCCTCACACCCAGAAGGACGTGCAGCAATTTATTGGGTTATTCGGATTCTGGAGACAGCATATTCCCCATTTAGGACAAATTTTAAAACCTTTGTATCGAGTTACGAGGAAAAAGGCAGCGTTCGGATGGACGGAGGTCCATCAAACTGCATTTGAAATGGCCAAGCAAGCGATACAGCAAGCTGTATCCTTGGGAAAGGTACAGTCAGGACCTGTAGAACTGCAAGTCTCAGCACAGGGGGATTATGCCAATTGGAGCTTATGGCAAAAACAGGGAAGAACCCGTAAGCCATTGGGATTTTGGTCCCGAAAATTACCCCCGGCAGGGGAACGGTATACCCCCTTTGAGAAACAGTTATTAGCATGCTACTGGGGCTTGGTGGAAACCGAAGCCCTGACCATTGGACATGAAGTGATCATGAGAACAGCTATCCCTATTCTTCCGTGGGTACTTAGTGACCCCACTACCCACCGAATAGGAACTGCCCAAGAGAGCAGCATCATTAAATGGAAATGGTATGTGTCGGAGAGAGTGCGGACTGGACAGAAAGGAGTGTCAGTCCTACATGAGCAAGTGGCGGAGGCCCCTGAGGAAGGGGAAAAACGGTTTGAGGTGATTGAATACAAGGAATCACCCGTTAAGATGGGAAAACGGTATGATGAACTGACCCCGGATGAACAAGCCACGGCTTGGTTCGTAGATGGGTCAGCCCAATGGAAAGCGGGACAGCGTAGATGGAAAGCTGCCGCCTTTAACCCAAAACAAGGCACTACCCTAGAAGAATTAGGGGAGGGAAAAAGTAGTCAGTGGGCAGAATTAAAAGCAGTGCATATGGTAGTCATGTCGGCTGGACTGGACTTACGAGCGTTAACTACACAGACTTTGGTCCAACAAAAACCTACGGTGATTAAGACCGGATTAGGATTGATTTGTCCCCCTGGGACCTATGGGCATATCCTCCCGCGATCGGGATTGTCACTAAAGGGGATTGATGTGATGGCAGGCGTAATTGACGCGGACTACCAAGGGGAGTTGGGGGTGGTCCTGGTCAACATCACTGCTGAACCTTACGTGATACAGAAGGGGGACAGAATAGCGCAATTGGTCATTCAGCCATGTAACCTTACAACGGTGGAAGAGACGGGAGCTCCCGTTAAGGTTACTGAGCGTGGGACGGGGGGATTTGGGTCTACTGACACTCAGGGTGCCAAGGTATGGGTACGCCAGACAACTGGTCCCCCCAAACCGGCAGAGATCATAGCCCAAGGAAAAGACAGTCTGGTCACCATTATGTATCCTGGGGAATCAGTCTGGAGGAGTGTGCCAGCTCAGTCGTTGGTACCCTTATCGAAACAAAATGTAGGTTGGAATATTAGTAGTGAGGAACGACAGCAAGATGATTTTAAGTGCGCGGCAAATCAATGGTGTACAATTTTAGATCTCACGAGTGATTGTCAAATGTATACTTATGTACGATGTTATAAGGGGAGAAATGTAACTTTGATAACCCCTAACTGTACATTGATGTTGAATGCAACGGTGAATATGTGTCATTGGAATATAACCGCTCGTGAATGTGAAAGCTCAAACGGGACACGATGGAACATCACGACTGGAGATGAGGACATCTGGATCAGCAATGGAACAGTTATTCAAAACCAGACTTGAATGTTATGGCTGATCTTGGTGCGCCCTAACGTCTCTGACGCGCACCGCACACAGTTGGCTCCCATTATGTCAACTTGTCAGCAGATGGCCCAGGCAGTACTGCACACTGATGTTCACTGGCAGGTGCGGCTGCCGGCTATCCCAGAATGCCAACATAAGAGGAGGCGGCGTGCATGGTATGACACTCTACTGGGAGGTGCAGGAACTGTCATGGGTATCTCAAATGCTATTGACTCTGAGGTAACCCGTACTAAATTATCTAACACGGGACAGGCCACCTCACAAGGACTACATACTATTGGAAGGTGGATGCCATCCGTAATGATGACTCAAGGAGAGACAGCTGAAATAATGATACGATCTCTGCAATGGGAACTGGATGTCTGGGGTGCCACTCAGGAACTGTTTGAGAACATTACGGCTCAGTTAAATTGGACTGCCTGTCATATTCAAATGTTGCATGCTCAAATACAGAAAGAACGCTTTTTGCGTGTGGTAACATCCCCCAATGTACAAGCGTGGAGGGGAATATGGAATGTATCTGAGAAATTGTGGATGATAACCCATCCATGGTGTAACGCAACTATGTGTAACGGATACTTTGTTACCATGAATGTAACCCACACTGTTACGGTCTGTCGATATTATGTATTACCAGTGATTACATCTTCTGGATATTATTTTCTGAAGACAAGGGGACAGTGGTTTAGCCCAGATACCAATATTGCCTATGATCTGTCCGCTTGTGAACAGACTGATCAGGGGAAAACTTGCCTACTGATGGACAGGTATCGGGACCCTTGCTTGACTAAGGGAACGGCCCTGTGCGAATGGACTGTTGAAACTCCAAGGGACATGATGTGGCAGATTGGGCCACACACGCTCTGTGTGGCTACCAATAATCCACATCCTATCGGGATGCCTCTCAAATGTCTATCAGTGGCACTGGCAGAATCAGACCTATCTGTTGACCACTTATAGCAGTGCTCGCCACTTTACCAAGGTGCAGTGGAAAGTGCTGATGAATCCTTGGAACATTTCCCTGGATCGGTTTAAGCGAGCATTGGACCGATCCGAGGAGCTTAAGCAGATATTACGAAAGCATCAAACCAATGTCACCAAGGTTACGGTGTCTACCTTTATACATGGACAGGAGGTAGTACATGCTGCCCGTGTAGTGGACGTGGAGTCAGCTCATCATTGGTGGGACATATTGAGTGGTATGTCCTCCACTGCGGGGACATTCCTGTTCCCACCCTTGTCGATCCTGGTAGCGGTCCTGGTGATTTTAACATGCTGTAATGTCCTGACTTGCTTGTATATTTGGCGTGTACGTAGGCGCTTGTTAGAAAGAATACATATGGGCATAATGTAACACATGTATTGGGCCAAGCAGTGGAATGTGGTGTAAAATTATGTCCCAATACATGTGTGAATCATAATGCAACACATGTATTGGGCCAAGCAGTGGAATGTGGTGAAAGGGTTAAAATTGTGTCCCAATACATGTGTGAATCTAACCGAAAATGGAAGGTGTCGCTTAGTCCCGTGTGAATCTTATTATACACCTTCCCGTGTGAATCTTCTTATCTGTATGTAACCAGAATGGAATGTGTTTTTTAGCCTTGCTCTGCTGTTCACATGAATGTTTATATCTGGAAAAGAGTATATCAGCTGGAAAAGTCTCCAGTTCGGTAGAGTCTGCTCCGGGGTTGCGTTTAACCGCCGAGCGTGGGTTGTTGGCAACCGCTCTACGAGAACTGACGGCTCCCAGTTCCGGTAACACGTAGAGTGAGTATAAACCAGACCCGTTGTAAGTACGAGACCTGGTTGTGGCGACGCTGCGGGGAATAAAATACTTATATTCTAGCAGACTCGCCTCTTGGCTGTTTGTTCTGTGTCAGACTACTTTCCTGCGAGCCTGGTCCTTGACCTTGAGAATTTTTTAAAACACTTGGCAACATCCTTGCAAATCTTTTCTGACCCCTTTCAAGTTTCACAACATCTTTCCGATAAGAAGGAGACCAGAATTGCACATAATATTCCAAAAGTGGCCTAACCAATGTTTTGTACAGCCGCAACATAACCTCCCAACTTCAATACTCAATACTCAATTCACTATCATATCTACCTATGACACTACTTTCAAGGGCCTATGAACCTGCAGTCCAAGGTCTGCAAAACTCCCTCGGACCTTACCTCTTATGCTCACATCCAAATCATTTATACAAATGATGAAAAGTGGTAGACTCGGCACTGATCCTTGTGGAACTCCACTGGTCACATGCCTCCAGTCTGAGAAACAACCTTCCACCTTCTACCTTTGAGCCAGTTCTGTATCCAAATGGCTAGTTCTCCCTGTATTCCATGAGATCTAACCTTGCTCACCAGTCTCCCATGGGGAACCTTGTCAAACGCCTTACTGAAGTCCATATAAATCATGTCCATGACTCTGCCTTTATCAATTCTCTTTGTTAATTCTTCAAGAAACTCGATCAAGTTTGTGAGACATGACTTCCCACACAAAACTATGTTGACTATCTCTAATCAGTCCTTGCCTTTCCAAATACATGTACATCCTGTCCCTCAGGATTCCCTTCAACAACTTGTCCATCACCAACATCAGGCTCACAGGTCTATAGTTCCCTAGTTTATCCTTACCTTTCTTAAATGTTAGCCAATCTCCAGTCTTCTGGCACCTCACCTGTGACTATCAATGATACACATATCTCAGCAAGGAGCCCAACAGTCACTTTCGTAGCTTCCCACAGAGTTCTAGGCACACCTGATCACGTCCTGGGGATTTATCTACTTTTATGCGTTTCAAGACATCAAGCATCTCCTCCTCTGTAATATGGACATTTTGCAAGATGTCATCATCTATTCTACCCAATCTATATCTTCCATGTCCTTTTCCACAGTAAACACTGATGTAAAATACTCCTTTAGTATCACCCCCATCTCCTGCGGCTCCATGCAAAGGCCGCCGTGCTGATCTCTGAGGGGCCCTATTCTCTCCCTACTTACCCTTTTGTTCTTAATGTATTTGTAAAAACCCTTTGGTTTCTCCTTAACCCTATTTGCCAAAGCTATCACATATCCCCTTTTTGCCCTCCAGATTTCCTTCTTAAGTCAAATCCTACTGCCTTTATACTTTTCTAAGGATTCACTCGATATATCCTGTCTATATCTTACATATGCTTCCTTCTTTTTTTTTTAAACATGACCACAATTTCTTTAGTCATCCAGCATTTCCTATACCTACCAGCCTTTCCTTTCACCCTAACAGGAATATACTTTCTCTGGATTCTTGTTATCTCATTTCTGAAGGCTTCCCATTTTCTAGCTGTTCCTTTTCCTCCGAACATCTGCCCCTAATCAGCTTTTGAATGTTCTTGCCTCATCCCGTCTAAATTGGAGGAAGACTAATTTTGAACTTCAACTTTTAGATCTGGTCTATCCTTTTCCATCGCAATCTTAAAAATAATAGAATTATGGTCACTGGCCCCAAAGTGCTCCCCCATTGACACCTCAGTCACCTGCCCTGCCTTGTTTCCCAAGAGTAAGTCAAGTTTTGCACCTTCTCTCGTAGGTACATCCACATACTGAATCAGAAAAACTTCTTGCACACACTTAATAATTTCCTCTCCATCTAAACCCTTAACACTATGGCATTCCCATTCTATGTTTGGGAAGTTAAAATCCCCTACCATAACCTCCTCATTATTCTTACAGATAGCTGAGGTCTCATTACAAATTTGTTTCTCAATTTTCCTCTGACTATTAGGGGTCTATGATACAATCCCAAAAACGTGATCATCCCTTTCTTATTTCCCTGTTCCACCCAAATAACTTCCCTGGATGTATTTCCAGGAATGTCCTCCCTCAGTACAGCTGTAATGCTATCCCTTATCAAAAATGCCATTCCCCCTCCTCTCTTGCCTTCCTTTCTGTCATTCCTTTAGCATTTGTATCCTGGAACATTAAGCTGCCAGTCCTGTCGATCCCTGAGCCATGTTTCTGTAATTGCTATAATATCCCAGTCTCATGTTCCTAACCATGCCCTGAGTTCATCTGCCTTCCCTGTTAGGCCTCTTGCATAAATTAAACTGCATTTAATTCAATCAGTCCTACCTTGTTCTCTGCTTTGTCCCTGCCTGCCCTGACTGTTTGACTTGCTTCTGTTCTCAACTGTACCAGACTCAAATTGATCTCTTTCCTCACTATCTCCCTGGGTCCCACCCCCGACCTTACTAGTTTAAATCCTCCCGAGCAGCTCTAGCAAATCTCCCTGCCAGTATATTAGTCCCCTTCCAATTCAGATGCAACCTACCTTTCTTGTACAGGTCACTTCTACTCCAAAAGAGCTTCAAATTATCCAAAAATGTGAATCCTTCCCTCATACACGAGCTCCTCAGCCATGTATTCATCTGCTCTATCCTCCAATTCCTGCCCTCACGAGCTCATAGCACTGGGAGTAATCCAGATATTACTACTCTCAAGGACCTACTTTTTAAATGCCTGCCTAACTTTTTGTAATCTCCCTTCAGAATCTCATCCTTTTCCCTTCCTCTGTCATTGGTTCCACTGTGTACAGTGACCTCCTGTTGGTCCCTGTCTCCCCATTGAGAACATTCTGCACTCTCTCCGAGACATCCTTGATCCTGGCATCAAGGAAGCAACACACCATTCTGAGTTTTCGCTGCTAGCCACAGAAACTTCTGTCTGTGCCTCAGACTAGAGAATCCCCTAACACAATTGATCTCTTGGAACCCGACATACCCCTCATTGCATTAGATCCAGTCTCTATACCAGAAACTTGGTTGCTCGTGCTACATTCCCCTGGGAATCCATCATCCCCGACATTTTCCAAAACCGCATACTTGTTTGAAATGGGGATAGCCACACAAGACTCCTCCACTACCTGCCTTCCTCCACTACCTGCCTACCTCTCTTACCTTTCCTGGAGTTAGCCCATCAGTGTGACCTTATCTGCAACTTTTCTCCCTTCCTATAACTTCCAGCCATCACATCCCCTTACTCTTGTAAATTTCTCATTCCCTCTGTCTCTCCAACCAATCCATTCAATCTAATAGGATTCGCAACCAACTGCATTTATTGTAGATATAATTCTCAGTAACACGTAAAGTCTCCCTAAACTCCCACATCTGACAAGAAGAGCATATCACTCTACTTCAGGACATTTTTGTTCTTTCAATCTGCAGACCCAGAAAATAGTTTTATTCCTCTACAAAACACTGCTCCAGGCTAACTTAATACTTATGGCTAATATTTTTAAGTTTAATCAAGAGACCTATCTCAATAAAACATATAATCAAAAAAGAACCCACTCTACTCACTACTGAAGACTGACTGTTAGTCCACACTTAAAACTATTCACTTAACTGTTTCTGTGCTGTGACCTCTCCCAAAAAGGTTCCTCCACGATTAGTTGTGACTTTAACTGTTTGTTAATTTTCCAGGCGCACTCCGATGTCCAGCAGTACATGAATTCAAACAGCAAAATCCTCAGAAACATAGGTGGGTTTTCTAACTGACTCTGCTTTGGCACTTGACCACCTTTGAGGCCAACGAGAATCAGTTTTTGGGGTTTGGAAGCCCCAACTCGAACATATCCACCTCTGAAAATAAGGTTTAATGGAGTCCTTTATACTGAGGCCAGTCCATAAAGCATGAGCTGCCTGCATTTTTAGTAAGAACGAGTGTGCAGGGTTATAGAGAAAAGGCAGGAGAGTGCCAATACAAACACGGTGACCAAAGGCATACTTCGACACTGTAACAAGTTCAAGAGCTAGAACTGGCATTAGTGTATTAGGCTGAATGGCCTCTTTCTATCTGGATAATTTCTATGAATCCACATTTTTAGTTTTTAAGTACACTGGACCATACAAGCTACAGCCTCAAAAAGAATACTTCAGTTAAGGTGGCATTATTTTCAATACTATTTTGAATTTTCTAATAGTTAATGGTCATGCTTATTGTATTATCTGCTTTACCCATGGTCTGAAGTTTAATAAGTGATTAAATTGTGCTCATTAGGTAATGTAGCCATGTGCCTGAAGTGCCATTGAATTCATTTTATGAACTGGAGCAGTGTTACTGGCTTATGAACTACAGTAATTCAAAAGAATATGTATCAAGGCTCACTGTCTTTAATATTTTTTAAAATGATCTTATACCATCTGGATTACATTGCAAGAGCCTTCAACATGTGTTAGTTGAATGAATCTTGTTTTCTTTGAATACTGCTATCCACTTTTCTGGTTTGGCGACTAATTTTATGTGGATGATAAGACAGCTTTTTAATGTGAGCACAGGAACGGAACTAAATGTTACTCAAAATGTGTACAACGTAAGTTATTTCAGCCAACAAAACAAATTCCTGTATCACTGTCCTTTCACTGTACAGCACTAACTTTTGTTACATTGGACATAAAAATAGATCACCCTTTTATTCAAATAAATGATTATGTTGATGACTATAGCTAAAGATGTAATGCAATAGGAATGATAACACTGATATTGTATAATTGAAGTTTTCTCTTCCAGATTATCATATTAAGTGATCAGCTCAGTGGATGAAGAAAGCTCTTAGACATTGGTTTATAACCCAGTTCAATTGATTTTAATGGATGATGTTCTGCTAAAATTTCTGACTGGTCTTTTAGTTTTTAATATGTAAATTGTTTCTCTGATTTACCTTTAATCGGAAAATAATTTATAACGGGCAGTCAAATTAGTTGGTATTAACAACCAATAGTGACACATCTTCCTGTGATGTCACTCTTGTTTTGTGCTGGATCCCCGACCCTGAGTTTCAGTTTATCTTGTTAAGGGACCTTGCAAACTATGAACCAGAAAAAAGGCAAAATGCTTCTCTTCCCTTCTGCACCAACTTTCCCATGCTGCTCCAGAATCCAAAAAATATCTACTCACTCAGACTGTGCTTCACTACAGATGTAATCTCTTCTGTATGCAAAGATGAGTGACCCATGCACTGTATTTTCTAATCCAATGTTTAACATTGAAAGGCAAGCACAACATATAATAAACAAAAAAAAAGTCAATTAGCTTTGAATCTTTAGAGTTATTGTGTTGACAGCCTGAAACCAGTTACTACTGGTGACGTGCAGTAGATCAACCAGGGATCTTTCTAGTTTATATGCACTATGCTGTGCATTTCAACAAATATGATCTTGTGTGTATGAAACCAGAATGCTGACCTTCACTACTACGGAGGAAGACTATTGATATAATGCACTTTGTAAGATTGATGTTGTGACTGGTCATGAATATAGCTAAACAGTGCCCACTATGATCTCTGCTATGCAGCTGCTCCAGTAGGCTATGACCTAATAGCAGAAAATCACAATTTGTATTAAACCTGCTACTTCAGAATTTTTCTCTCCATAATTACAATATACAGACAGAACTTGATTCAGTTTAGCACTTTTTATCATTTACTATGAATTCACCATGAAATAGAATATATTCAGAAGCTTTTTTTCACGCTGTTTTAGGAGTTTCTCAGTGATATGCCTGTTCAGAATTCTGATTCTTTTCGTTATTTGTCCTTCTGCTTTGATTTTTATTTGTACCCTTTTAATCTCATAAACTGTTTTCAGCTGTTAGCCATATATTCTTTCCTCCCATTTCTGTCCCATTTATCAGGAAATTAAACTAAATCCTAAAGAATTATAATCCATTTGCTGAATTAATTCTCTGATGTTGTGGGGCAGAGAGCCGGAGAACCTTGGGTGTAACTGGCACATATGATTAGGAGGGAAAGTGATTTGTTTTTAATTCGGTCTGCTCAGAATAGAGCATTTCCAGGTTTTCTGAAATCTGTAGAAAGTGTTGGAACTCAGGTAGCAGAATATACTGCACACAGAGTGTAGAAATTCACAGGATGTTGTTTTGTGACAAATCACTTGCCCTATTTGTTGGTAAGCCTGCAGCTAATTTCCTGCGGGATGTGAACCAGCAAGAGAAATGAAGGCTTAAAAAGAACATATAGTGACAGGTTGAGATAGGTTAGATATAATCTGAAATCATAATACATCAGGAACCTTGTACACAAGACTGTTTGCACTTTTGAAAGAGAGAAGACAGACGAAAATTCTTAATTTTGGCCCAAATGGTGTGTTTCTATATTTTGTAAAGAAAGGTTAATTTGCAATACATCGTAATTTCTAATAACTTGGTGCACTTTTTGGTATAAGTATTTTAATGCTTTTATTTGGTACATTTTTAAAGGGGGACATATAAAAAAGAATGTGCCTCAAAGGCAACTTTGTAAAAATATAATTATTCTGAGAGTCATGGGAAACCCCATAGTTTCATAAGATATATTTTGTATACCAGATTTTAACATGAGTTTTCATAATCTGCACTTCTGGACTTTACTGTTGAATTACCTGAAATAAATGTTGTGGGTACAATTGCTGTATTTGTGTAAAATGTCCGCTTCAGTGTACAGATTTGGCACAAATAGCAGAAATGATCGGAAATCCTAACCCCAGTACCTGAAATTAGCATTCTCTATTTTTGTGAGGATGGGAATGAGGATGAACTGAGAGGTAACTGGCATTTAAATCATCAGCTGTCTCCACTCAAATCTAATTTGAATATCACTTTATTGTGATACCTGAGGTGTGCATTTTAGATCTTTATACCTGAGCAGAGCAAGCCTGAACTTACTGGATTATTTAGATAGCCAGGGTACCTTTTTGTAGAGTCAAGGTAACCTTTGGATCTGGTCCTGAGAAATATATGTGTTAGGTCAGGT
This sequence comes from Chiloscyllium plagiosum, assembly GCF_037043375.1. Classification (NCBI taxonomy): domain Eukaryota; kingdom Metazoa; phylum Chordata; class Chondrichthyes; order Orectolobiformes; family Hemiscylliidae; genus Chiloscyllium; species Chiloscyllium plagiosum. The sequence continues at coordinate 50,566,541 of NW_028270151.1, read as the reverse complement.
GCCCTGGCAATTATTAAAAGTAGGTTTGAATGTGTATAGTACATGCATAATCTGATTATTATTATCACTAGAATTGTCAACAGACTGGTCAAAAGTAACTGTTAGCATAGTCAGAAGCACCTATCAAATAACGTGCCAAGGGGGCCTGTCAAAATTGTCAGGAAGACCTGTTAGAAGGACACATCAGAGAGAGCTGTCAAAATGTCAAGGCATTTAAAAATACAGTCCTTTAATTTCTTTGTAAATAAAAAAATCTGAAGTGCTTTAATGAAAGTGCGCTTATTGTTTCATTCCGTCACAACATGAGCCTGAAGGCTTCCAAGACTGAATTAGTTTGACATGACTGATCTCACGATCATTAATTACCGGAGTGGATACAGTTTCTCATTTCACAGTTTGATTGGCAACTATAAATTGTGTTGGACTGTTTGTGGGATTGAATTCCGATGCTTGTTGCACTGGAATGAGATGTTTGTTGATATTCTTATTTGCTCTACCTTATTAAGAAATGTAAATGTAGTAAAAGCATTTTTAAGAAGAAGTGATTTTTTTTCAACATAACAAACTGTAATAAACATTGTGAACTATGAATTGTTTCATAGAACTATATTTTATTTCATCTGTGCATGGATCCTTAGGTGTAGCAGTGGTGAGCACGAGGTAAGTTAGCATGGTGGGTGCAAGGAAAAAGGGTTGTTACTAGGGTACATGGATTGATAATGAGTTGGCATAGGAGTTGGTTGGGGAAGGGGAGGATCATTGCTTGGCAAAGGCACTATATACATCTGTTTCTCATGCAATCTTCCAAGAATCATTATATACTGGAAAAGTCCCAAATGGTTGGAAAACTGCCAATTTAACACACCTATTCAAAAAAAAAGGAGGGTGAATAAAACGGGTAAGCATGACATCTATAACTGAAAAATGATAGAATCCATTATAAAGGATGTAATAGCAAAGCATTTAGAAATATGTATAGTAATCAAAGAGAGTCAATGTGATTTCTTGTAGGTGAAGTCATGTCCAACAAATTGAATTCTTTGAGGAGGCAACAAGCAGAATAGTTAACGGAAAACAAAAACAGAAATTGCAGGAGAAACTCAGTAGGTCTGGCAGGCCTGTGGAGAAGAAAGGAGTTAGTGTTTTGAGTCCAGTGACTCTTCATCTGAATTTCAGATTTCCAACATCTGCAAATCTTTGTTTGATTATATATAAACGGTAACTAGTTTATGTAATACATTAGGATTTCCAAACAGCATCCAATAAGGTACCACACATAAAGCAAATTAAGAAGATAATAACATTAACATGGAAAGAGGATTGGCTAACTGAAAGACGGAGTTTGGATAAAGGGGGAATTTTCAGGATGGCACCCTGTGATTAGTGGAATGTTACAGGGATCATTATTGGGATCATAATTATTTACAATATATATTAATGACTTAGATGAGAGAAATGAATGTACTATCACCATTATTACAGATGACACAAAAAAAAATTGGGAAGGCAAGCAATGAGAATGGCACAACGGGTCTACTCTGGACTAAAGACAGATTAAATGAGTCAGAAAAAACTCAGCAGATGGAATGTTGTTATGAACCAGGCCAAACCCCATCAAACTACATTAAGAAGATAGCCTAAACTCCAACCTTTTCTTAATCTTAAAGGCAAATGTAAGGTATTGTGTTTCAGAAGCAATTTGAGTGGTCAAACTATCAGGCTTGAATCAAATCACATTTTATCCTACACTGTAGTTAAAATGCAAATAAAAAGAAAGAAAAATCAGAATAACTTAACACTCTGGAAAACTTGACAGAATAATAGATTATTTAACTGCTAAACAGTAACTATTCCATATAGTGACATTCCACATCCCATAAACACTCCCTCGGCAAAGGTGTGTGGTTGTGTGTGTGTGAGAGAAAGAGAACTCATGTTGCTGTAGCAGGGAGATTTATATAGCAGCTTCCAAATCCCAAAGATAATGAAAGTTAAACTAACCATACCCCTTAATGCTGCTTCTATTATTCCACCTTCAAAAAAAAAAGGCTGACAAGTTGTGCACTTTAAATAGAGCACCTGGCAGCTCTGTTTCAACTCTGTTCATGAAAAAAGGACAAAATACACCTCGTAAAGACATAGTAGCATCATAATCTAACGAGGGAATATGTGAGGTTAGGCACTATGGCAGGAAGAATGGAGGAGCTAAGTATCATTTAGAGTCAAACAGATCCTTCGGTCCAACCAGATATCCCAACCCAATCTAGTCCCACCTGCTAGCACCCGGTCCATATCCCTCCAAACCCTTCCTGTTGCCTTTTAAATGTTGCAATTGTACTAGCCTCCACCACTTCCTCTGGTAGGTAAAAACAATGACTGCAGATGCTGGCAACCAGATTCTGGATTAGTGGTGCTGGAAGAGCACAGCAGTTCAGGCAGCATCCAAGGAGCTTTGAAATCGACGTTTCGGGCAAAAGCCCTTCTTCAGGAATAAAGGCAGTGAGCCTGAAGCGTGGAGAGATAAGCTAGAGGAGGGTGGGGGTGGGGAGAAAGTAGCATAGAGTACAATGGGTGAGTGGGGGAGGGGATGAAGGTGATAGGTCAGGGAGGAGAGGTTGGAGTGGATAGGTGGAAAAGGAGCTAGGCAGGTAGGACAAGTCCGGACAAGTCATGGGGACAGTGCTGAGCTGGAAGGTTGGAACTAGGGTGAGGTGGGGGAAGGGGAAATGAGGAAACTGTTGAAGTCCACATTGATGTCCTGGGGTTGAAGTATTCCGAGGCGGAAGATGAGGCGTTCTTCCTCCAGGCGTCAGGTGGTGAGGGAGCGGCAGTGAAGGAGGCCCAGGACCTCCATGTCCTCGGCAGAGTGGGAGGGGGAGTTGAAATGTTGGGCCACGGGGCGGTGTGGTTGATTGGTGCGGGTGTCCCGGAGATGTTCCCTAAAGCACTCTGCTAGGAGGCGCCCAGTCTCCCCAATGTAGAGGAGACCACATCGGGAGCAACGGATACAATAAATGATATTAGTGGATGTGCAAGTAAAACTTTGATGGATGTGGAAGGCTCCTTTAGGGCCTTGGATAGAGGTGAGGGAGGAGGTGTGGGCGCAGGTTTTACAGTTCCTGCGGTGGCAGGAGAAAGTGCCAGGATGGGAGGGTGGGTTGTAGGGGGCGTGGACCTGACCAGGTAGTCATGGAGGGAACGGTCTTTGCGGAAGGCGGAAATGGGTGGGGAGGGAAATATATTCCTGGTGGTGGGGTCTGTTTTGAGGTGGCGGAAATGTCGGCGGATGATTTGGTTTATGCGAAGGTTGGTAGGGTGGAAGGTGAGCATCTGGTAGCTCATTCCATACATGTACCACCCTCTGTGTGAAAATGTCCCTTAGGTCTCTTTTATATCTTTCCCCTCTCAACCTAAACCTATGCCCTCTAGTTCTGGACTCCCCAATCCCAGGGAAAAGACTTTGTCTATTTACCCTATCCATGCTCCTCATGATTTTGTAAACCTCTAGAAGGTCACCCCTCAGTCTCTGACGCTCCAGGGGAAACTGCCCCAGGCTGTTCAGCCTCTCCCTATAGCTCAGATCCTCCAACCCTGGCAACATCCTTGTAAATCTTTTCTGAACCCTTTCAATCCTTTCTGAACATCTTTCCCTTAAATGGGAAAACAGACTACAGAAAGCTGTTGTTCAGAGGCATTTGGGGTCCTTGTGCATGAATCATTAAAAAAACTAGTATCCAAGTTCAGTCGGTAATAGGGAAGGCAAATGTAATGTTGACCTTTATTACAAAGGGAATGGAGTATAACATAGGGAAGATTTGCTAAAACTATAAAAGGCATTAATTAGACCACATGCAGAATACTGTGAAGAACTTTGGTCCCCTTATCTAAGGAAAGATACACTAACTATGGAGACAACACATAGAACATGCATCTAATTAATCACTGGCATGGAAGGACTTTTTGATGAGGAGAAGTTGAGTAGGTTTGGTCTGTACTCACTGGAATTTAGAAGAATGGGAGGAGACCTTATTGTAACTTAGGAGACTTTATGGGGCTTGACATGATAGATGCTGAGAGGTTGTTTCCTTTTGAGTCTAGATCCAAAGGGCATAATCTTAGAGTGAGGGGTCACCCATTTAAGATAGAGATGAGAAAGAATTTTTTCTCTTAAGTGCAACTGAATATGTGAAGCTCTTTACTGCAGAGCGACGTGGAGACTTGGAAGCAAATTCAAGACTGAGAGATTTCTAATTAGTAATGGAATCCAGGGTTCTGAAAGGGAAAAAGCAAGGAAGTAAAATAAATTATTAGATCAGCCATGATATATTTGAATTCAGGGCAGACACAATGGGTGGAATGGCCTCCTTCTGCTCCTACGTCACATGGCTTTACGAGACATTGGGATTGTTGCAGCATCTCACAGTTTTCATGTTGCTTTGATATTATAATCCTGAATGAAACCACATCTTGAATCTAATGCTCCAAGCAGCCATGGGCGGTTTGTTTGCAAGGTTACATAGATTCGCAGGAGACTTATGATATAAGTGGCAGAGCACCTGACTTGTATTTATTGCTTTTCATTTGACAAACAAACAAAAAAATATATTTGACAAACAAAAACTGTAGACAATATTTTAAACTGCTGATGTGGTCAAAAATGTATCCCACCCAGGCATTTGTGACATTGTGTGTTCACCAAATCTTATTCAAACTCTTTACTTGCAAGTCACCCCATGTATTCATGTTGAAAGATCTCAGCTCGAAACATTCAGAAATGTTGACAGTTTTGATAGTTCAATCTCTTCTCAAATTTCTTTCCTCAGGCTCCCTGCAACTGTATAGTTATCTAATTACTGGCAACATTTCATCTGTTATTAAACAAATGCCACATATTTAAACACAATTTCTTTTAAACTGCTTCAAGCAAATTCTGATAGGTGTACTGAGCTATCCATAAATCCCAAGGTTTATTTTTCACCCCAATTCTTTCCCTCAGCAAAGGGGCCACCATTCACTGGAACTTCTCCTAAATCTTAACTGCCTGGATTCTGCGATCAGCAGCACTTTTTCTGTCCGAGTCTTTTGCTAGAACAAAAATGCAAAACCACCTGCAGCCAGCACACACAAGTCAAAATCAGAGAATTTTCTTAAGCTCCACCCATCTCCATTACAACATAGGTTGCTCTCAGCTAGCGCTAATGTAATTTTTATGTTAGATATCTTTAATTTGCAATTTTGTATTTTATCTGATGGGGTAAATGAGTTGCACAGCCTTTTAGAGTTGCACTAAATGCGTTGAACTAATTTAGCTTTAACTCTCAAAATAAGCAATCTCTCTGGACTCGTGAATAGCATAGACAGTTTGTCCCAATGCAATAAGCTCACCTGTTTCTGATTCCACAGTTCTAGCTCTCAACTTCTTCAAACAGCATGACTCCAAATTTCAAAGTTGCATTTATCTCATTATCCTAGTTAAACTTTATATCCCAAAACTAAAATTTACCCTAAAATATATGGGACACGAGCTAGATATTCACAGCAATCAATGTGTATATGAAAGAAAAACTGAAATTGCTGGCAAAATTTAGCAGGCCTGGAAGCATCTGTGGGAGGAAAGCAGAGTTAAAGTTTCGAGTCCAATGACTCTATATTAGATTAAATAATTTGCCTAAATATTCCAAATATGACCTATGTTGTAGCTAATTCTTTAAGTTGTTGTGGTTCTGTTCGCCGAGCTGGGAATTTGTGTTGCAGATCTTGCGTCCCCTGTCTCGGTGACATCCTCAGTGCTTGGGAGCCTCCTGTGAAGCGCTTCTGTGATGTTTCCTCCGGCATTTATAGTGATTTGTATCTGCCGCTTCCGGTTGTCAGTTCCAGCTGTCCTCTGCAGTGGCCGGTATATTGGGTCCAGGTCGATGTGCTTATTGATTGAATCTGTGGATGAGTGCCATGCCTCTAGGAATTCCCTGGCTGTTCTCTGTTTGGCTTGTCCTGTAATAGTAGTGTTGTCCCAGTCAAACTCATCTTGCTTGTCATCTGAGTGTGTGGCTACTAAGGATAGCTGGTCATGTCGTTTCGTGGCTAGTTGGTGTACAAAACGGCATGACCAGCTATCCTTAGTAGCCACACACTCAGATGACAAGCACATGAGTTCGATTGGGACAACACTGCTATTACAGGACAAGCCAAACAGAGAACAGCCAGGGAATTCCTAGAGGCATGGCACTCATCTACTGATTCAATCAACAAACACATCGACCTGGACTCAATATACCGACCACTGCAGCAGACAGCTGGAACTGACAACCGGAAGCGGCAGATACAAATCACTGTAAATACCGGAGGAAACATCACAGAAGCGCTTCACAGGGCTCCCAAGCAATGAGGATGTCACCTGGACAGGGGACGAACGTCTGCAACACAAATTCCCAGCTCGGCGAACAGAACCACAACAACGAGCACCCGAGCTACAAATCTTCTCCCAAACTTTGAATTCTTTAAGTTGATTGTAAGTATATGCTTTGCCCCTTTTTCTTTAAGAAAACTTACAACAGAAGGTTGCTTTAATCGTTGGTTATAGATGTTTAAATAATATAAAATATGTTCATTTGAGATGTCAATAGTAAGAACATGCATTTGATAGTGATTACTGTTTTCTTTGCCTTTACTTTATGGATGTTGCATAAAGTAAAATCAATCCTTTAAATTAATTGTGCCTGAGTATTTTTTAATATTAGCTCTTTCTTTACAGCAAACTGGCATGTAGAAATCTTAACCTTGATGATTTTTTTTATCAAGTTTTCTTTTCTGAGACATGGAATGAGAGAACTCCATGCATTTATAATGCATTAAGAGTGACTTAAAAATAAAATTCTATGGACTTGCTGACCAGAAAATACCAGATGGCAGGCTGTGTCTTGCTGTCATGCAGATTTTCTGTTCTTGAGTCTCTTGTTCACTATATGACAATTTCTTTTTCAAACGTAGTATTAATCATTGTTGCAAACATGCAAATAAAACCAATTTAATGTGCTGAAACAGCTGTTGCTGTATACAGTTTTTTTTATTTGGAAGAAGGCAGTTGGAACTGACCTTAAATTGGCATCTTGACGATCAACGGGCAGAGGAAACCTGCTGACAGATGTGTAGAATATATTAGTATCTGAGCACAATTAAATGCCAATTACTAATATTTGTGGCATTGTGACTTTTGTAATATAGCTGGTTACCCACTCTCAGGTCTGTTGATTGACAGATGACTACTGAGATATTCATTCTGAGCATGTCCAGTGTCTCTCTCGACAGTATAATGAAACCCTAGATTATTGTACGTAAGCTGGGGACATTTTTAAATTGAGTGGTTCTGCTGAGAGGAAAGAAGATTGAAATCTGGATGAAATTTGACATTTGTTGTATATACTTAAGTGTGTCATTTGATCGATGTGGAGAGATACAATAGAAGATGGATTTAGTTGCTGAAAATGAAAGCTTGCTTTGATGACATAATCATATTACAGGGAAAGCACTCGACACAAGGAGCAATTTTTTGGTAGCGATTTGAAATCTTTCATCTACAACTTTGTATTGGAGTAAAATTCCATTTAATAGTTATTCCAGATGAATGTATTCAATAGTTTTAGTTTTAAATGCCTCAGAACCAATGTAGTTTGTCTTAGCTAAACCATTCAAGAAAACTTAGATTCTTATGGCATTCTTAAAGGAAATTGAACGTTATCACCCCATTTTCCACAGGATTCTTGATCACTTTCTCACTAAATTGTAACTTACTGCCTCCATGCTAGCCGTACTCTAAATGGTTGCTTTGTATCAGGCACTATTCACAACTGTTTTAACCCTGTCTCCTTTCCTTGACAAACAACCAGGTCCCACTGCCTATTGCCACCCTCTCCACTCCTTTATGCTCTCAATCTATACCAATCATTTCTGTAACCCCTTGCATGAATTCTCTAATCAGACGTGTTCATCTGCAACTGTACCAAAATGGTCCAAACCAAAATACACAAATTATATTTTCTGTGACTGTCATTTGTGATCCCTCCTTGTCCACCTGGAACTTTGTTATGTCATTGCTATATTACCAAAAATGACTGGAAAAATCAAAAAAGCTCAGTGGTAGGAAATGAAGAGCAATAGTCAATAAGTGCTTTTATGACTAAAGAGCTGTTTTTGGTTGGGCCCTGCAAAGCTCTGTACTAGTTCCTTTCCTTTCTGAGGTATGCATCAATGATTTAAATTTAAATATTTGGTGACATGATTGCAGTGTTTGCAAATGATACAACAGCTGACCACTCATTATGGATGGAGGAAAACCTCCATTTTGTTTTCCCAAGTAGTACTTTTCTAGAAAAAAAACCCAACAATTTCTATGATTTGTCAATTATTAACTCATCCAAATTATTGTAAGTTTTCGGTGTGCTTGGAATTACTATCCAAAGTTATTGTTTACTGGCAATTGGAAATTGTGTTTAAATACAGCCGAAAATGAAAGATTGAAAATCTATTTTCCTTGATGTTTATGATAGCTAATTATCACTTTAGACGATTTCAACTCAGCACCTTGAGAACGTCGATATTTTTGATTAACCTATTCGGCTAGGCCAGTGATCCATCTCTGGAACATTAACAAAGGACTCTTGGCTCAGAGGTAGGGACTCCACCACTGCACCACAAGACTTGAGATTTCTTGTTATATAATCAACCTGTTCAGAGATATCTTTAGACACCTCTGGGCTGGTGGGACATTAACTCAAGCCTCCTAACTCAGAAGTAGGGATCTTACTGCTGCACTAATCAATCCACATAACTTGAGAATGTAGATAGTCTTTAATTAACCTGTTCAGAAATGTAATTACATACCTCTGGAGCAGGTGCATCTTGAACCTAGATCTCCTCGGTACCATAGGATCTCACCAACTTGAGATTGTAAGTTTGTAAAAAAAAAAGATTTAACTTATTTTTAATAATCAACCAGTTAAGAGATGTTATCACATACCAGGTGAGACTAGAACCAGTCCAGAAGTAGGAACCCTACCACTGCACCACAAGAGAGTCCCTCCACCTTGGGAATGGAGCTGTTAATGTAAAACTGCACAGAGCAGGGCACAAATCAACACTGATTTGCTCCTCTTGGAAATTGTTAATGTGGCAAACCCACACCAGTGACAACTGCCTCAGTTTCATATATCTTATACATATGTTAAGGTTAAGACAAAAAAAACATGGGTGGCAGGAAGGCCACCTATCCACCCACATTTTAATGATATGTTAATTTGATTGTTTGGATATACAGGTCAAGCCAGAGTGGGATATACGTAGAATTGCTACATAGAATCCTGACAGTGTGGAAACAGGCCCTTTGGCCCAACAAGTCCACACCGACCCTCTGAAGAGTAACATTCCCCTACCCTATTATCCTATATTTACCCTTGACCAATGCACCTAACCTGCACATCTCTGAACGCTGTGGACAATTTAGCATGGCCAATTCACCTAACTTGCAAATCTTTGGATTTTGGGAAGAAACCCACACAGACACAGGCAGAATGTGCAAACTCCACACAGACAGTTGCCCTGGGCTGGAATCAAATCCAGGTGTCTGATGCTGTGAGACAGCAGTGCTCGCTACTGAGCCACCATGCTGCCCATTCTGGGGCTCTTGTGGCACAGTGATAGTGTCCCTGCCTCTGGTCTGGAAGACCTTGGTTCAAGTCCAAACTGTACAAAATATGTGTAATAACATGCCTGAACATGTTGATTAGAAAAATACAGAAAAGAGAGACTGCTTAGACTGCTTAGGCATATGTAATGCTGCATTCTGTAAGTAAACCTATTATCAAGAAAAACAATTGTATCATACTTTATCATCTGGCTCAAGATTTAATTATCACCCCTCCTTTCAAACCCACTAAAAGGAGCACGAACATCTAGCTAATCGTGTGAAAGAGAATGCAGAGCATTTCAATTTTTTATCGAAATTAGAAGATTGGAAAATGGTTTTATGTACTCCTCTTGAATAAACACCATATTCTTATCGTAATACATCTTTGGACACAGTATACATTGTGCTGTTAATAATGATTGATTGGAGTGCCTTCCCGAAAAGCATACCTTCTCTATAGATTTTGAGGAAGTCATGAACAACAATAACAACATTGAAATAGGTTCTTGTCAACTGAATGCAACAAAGTTGTTTTTCATCAACATGTCTCAAATGAACTTTTTAATATTTACAATTCAGTTTTAATTATGAAAATTGAATCTGTCATTAGTTACAACTGTGCTTTCATTTGCAGCAGGTGTTTTCCTTTGGCAGTGGAGCTGGTGTAGTCATCAGATCAGAAATAATGTTCAGGTGATACTTGGTGCTGTAGTGAATGTCTAATTTCTTAATGACATCAGTTAACCAAACTTAATCTTCACTGGATTGTTGGTAATGTGGTATATGGTATACGTATTGAAATTAAAGGGTGATTTATTTTCTCTCCCCTGTCCAGTGGCTGAATCATCCAATAAGTCTTTTTGTCTTTCAAAGTGTTTGCGATATTTTAAAGACTATTCAACATTTTCTCTAATGGAATTGCAAAACAAAAGAATATGTGATGAATGTAATTAGATTGAGAACATTTGCTTGTCAGTGTGAAACAATGCCTTGTGTTAAGAAGATTACATAGATTAAAAAGAGTACATAATTATTGTGATGTACTTTCGTAATTTGGACTCAGTTGCACTAGATAAGAACAAAATATCAAACTGAAGTAGCCAAAGATTAAAAGTGCTAGCTAACACCAAGTTCAGATAACTCAAGTATGGATTTTGTGAAACTTACTGGAGCAGCCAAGATGGTGGACAGGCTCAGAATCATATAGGAGGCTGTGTTTGTCAGAACCTTAGCAATGAGATAATGCTTTCTGGTTGTGTTGACTGTACAAGGGTAATCAGTGGGAAAATGGCCCATTAATGGTAGAAACTTCATCAATATTTTAAACTGATTTTTGTGTGTAATTTAAATATAATTTGCCAGGATTTATCCCGACTTTTCTGATTGTACTGAATTGGCACAAGTCCCTTGTGCCTTCATAAGTTGCCCATTGTACACTGATGACTTTAAACTGGCTTATCTAACACAGAGAAAGGCTAAGAGCTTTTTTGACTTGTAGACAATGAGTGACAGGGAGCTGCATTACCTTTGGACAGTTTTCTCTCTGTTCAGTCATGGTAATTTCACACACTGAAGAACACAATCACATGGTATTAATTGACTTAGCTAAAAATGACTGTGCTAAAAGTTAAAGGGTGGTGCATGGTGTGGGGAAGAGAAACAAGTCATTAAGGTGCAGAATGTATCTGAGTTCATAGGTACTTCACAGGCTGTCTTAAAAGACAGAGAAGGTGTTACAAAATGAGGATCAATCACTCTGTTACTGCTTCATTCTGATTGCTGGATTGGATCAGTGCTTCACAGGAACCAGTGCAGGAGCCAAAAGGTAGTGACAGAAGGCCAGACAGCAAAGGAAAGGCAAATGCCAGTTCATATGATAGTGCACAGGACTAGATTGTTACATCTCTACCATTAGAGAAATGGTGCCTGAAGAGATTACATCACTCCAACAGGTCTGCCACGGAACTAGTTATCCGATTGTGGATTCAGGGCATCTGCAGAGATATAGTGGGTAACCCAAGCCCGGGACTTTGAAGGTTGCTGCTGCCTTAAATTCAAAAGTAGCCAATTACTTCTAGGACTTGCCTATAGATGATATCAATAGCATCTCCCATGCAGCCACACACCACTGAATCAAGGAAGTAACAAGTTCATTGTACAAGCAAGCATGAGAATGAATATGTTTCTGGACAGAAATGGATAGATAGGTTGAGAGGGGAGTAGGATTCATAACAATTGTCAGCCTTTGGTATGTCTATGTGTTATTAACAGAAAATGACAGTATTCCCACCAAGGCACCATCAGAACAATCAGTGCCATTTATCAACTACAAGTTATTTTGTTCACTCAATATAACCACACTGTTATATACAGTACTCATTCTGAAAGGGTTCATGTTGGAGACTGCACTAAACGGCACCTAATTAATGTAACTTGTACCCAATTGCTATCATGCAATGAACTACATCTCATTAAACTGAGCCTTTCCTTGTTAAGAGTCACTAGTGGTTGTACCTTTCTGAGTGAGGACCAAATAGACTTTTAGACTCAGCAGGGAAAGAGGAATTATGACAGCATCTTTCACAAAAAACAATATAGTGATTAGCAATGGTCATTCTCACTAAATAACACATGGTGAAAAAAATCCATTGTACATAGGCAAAGAAAGGTAAACAGAACAACTGAGTTTACAATTTTAAAGACTTCACTGCTTCAAGAATTACTCATTTGGTCAGTCAGCAGCCGCAAGCTCTTGAATGAACAGTCAGAAAGATCAACAAGAGAGAAACAGCATTCCCTACTAAAGCCTTTACTTCAGACCTAGAAAGAAGCAGTAAAAGGCTAGTTACACCTAGCAGTTAAAGGCCATTGTGAAGCAAGGGTATGTATGAACATTCCTGATTAAAGATCTGCTAAGAAGTGATTGTAGCTTTCAGACAAGACGTTGATCCAAGGTCCCATCTGTTCTGTCAGGTGGACATAATTAATCCCATGATGTTTGATGCAAAATCAATGCCTAAATCAGCATCACAAAAATAGATTAACTGACCATTATCACATTGGTATTTTTGGGAGTTTAATGTAAGCAAATTGAATGCATTGTTTCCTATATAACAACAAGAGACAACATTTCAATGGTACATCATTGGCTGCAAGCACTGAGGATATCAGGTGGTTGTGAAAGGTCCAGTATGGATGTGTATTTTTATCGTTCTCACAAATTAGGTAGCCTGTTTAAGCTACTCTTACGTTTGTGACTGGAGCTTGCCTTTTTACAGACCATCTGCCATTTAAATTTTGGTTACTTATATGCAGACACATGTTGTACAACTGGGCAAGAAGCCATCTAACTGAATGAGACACGGGGGATTGTCAGCTTCTGACTTTATAACAGAAATTCTCATTTGAAAATGGGCCAATTATGAGGTACTGACAATGAAAGTAGGCAAATGGAGCCCAATGTAATCATCTTAACCATTCCTTTGAACAGTTTCACCAAACCATTCATAGTTTGTAAAGGCTTTTGAAATCATTCCTCTACTTAATAAAATTAAGACATGCGTGACTGACTGCTCCTTTGGGTCATGTTTTATGTGTTTGAATTTTTGACAGCCAAAGCTAAAGTCACTAACATGATGTCATTAAATTCATCATTTTTTTTGTTTACTTTCTTCAAAGACAAGGACCCTCCCCCACCAATTACATCCAGGATATGATGTGGAGGTGCCAATGTTGGACTGGGGTGGACAAAGTTAAAAATCACACAACACCAGGTTATGGTCCAACAGGTTCATTTGGAAGGACTAGCTTTCAGAGCACTGCTCCTTCCTCAGGTAATTGTGGAGCAGGATTATAAGACACAGAATTTATTGTAATAGATTACAGTGTCATGCAACTGATTTATATATTGAACAAACCTAGATTGCTGTTAAGTCTTTCATCTTTTAGAATGGGTTTCAGGTTTTGGTTCATTAATATGTAAATCCCAGAACTTCTTTTAAGTCACATTCTTGAGATGACTTAAGGTTTTATAACCTTAAGTCTGTCTGTATCTCAGTCTTGAGTCAGACTGGTTCTATTTCCAAATACATACTCTAACCTCACACCTTTAATACATTTTGAGAGTTGAGATGTCACCTTTATTTTATAACACCTTAAGTTAACTCAAGAATGTGACTTAAAAGAAGTTCTGGGATTTACGTATTAATGAACTGAAACCTGCAGTCCATTCTAAAAGATGAAAGATTTATCAGCAATCTAGGTTTGTTCAATATATCATTTTAATTGCATGATATTGTGATCTTTTGCTATAAATTCTGTGTCTTTTGATTCTGCCCCACTAGTTCCTGATGAAGGAGCAGCGCTCTGGAAGCTAGTACTTCCAAATAAACCTGTTGGATTATATCCTGGTTTTGTGTGTTTTTAACCACATCCAGGATATGACAATTTGTAGGCAGTCTTCTATCCTAGAGGCCATTTGAGATCCTTACCTAGGAAGTTGCGGTGACATTTTACCTTCAATATGATATATTGATATACCCAATGCGGCAATGCTTATCGTATATACTGTAACATAAGAAATTGGATGTGGATAAGTGACACAGTGGTTAACACTGTTTCTGTGCCAGGGACCGGGTTCGATTCCAGCCTTGTGGAATTTACACATTCTCCCCATATCTGTGTGGGATTCCTCTGGGGTGCTCTGTTTCCTTCCATAGTCTAAAAATGTGCAGGTTACGGGGATTGGTCATGGGAAATGCAGGGATAGAGTGGGTGGTGGGTTGGGAAGGTCATGGAAAGTCAAATGGCCTGCTTCCACATTGTGGGGTTTCTATGATGATTCTATGAACTTGGTGTTGAAGAATCCAACCAATATATATTTCAGCTAACTATTATGTACAAAAGCATTATATTCATCATGCACGTAAGTGTTTGTGCTAACATTAACAGAGGAGCATAGAATCATAGAACCCCACAATGTGGAACAGGCCAATTGGCCCGACAAGTGCACACCAACCCTCCGAAGAGCATCCCACCCCCTTGCCCTATCCCTGCATTTCCCATGGCTGATGCAGCTAGCGTACACATCCCTGAACACTTATGGGCAATTTCGCATGTCCAAACCACCTAACTTGCACATCTTTTGGACTGTGGGGGGAAACTGGAGACCCACGCAGACGTGGGAAGAATATGCAAACTCCACATAGCCTGAGGTTGGAATCGAACCTGGGTCCCTGGCGCTGTGAGGCAGCAGTACTGGCCACTGAGCCACCATGCTGCCCCAGCATACTTCCAGCAGAATGAGACATTTATACCCTCAAGTCACATGTATGATGCAGTGATGATATCTTGAACATGTCTTTTATAGGAAGACTAACAAATTGACAACACTGAGAAGTTACATGACATTTCTTTCTTTTTCCCAAAGATTAAATCTTATCCCAAAGAGGTACACGTGTTTGTACATGAGTTTGTGTTATCAATTTGATAACTGTAAGAATAGTAAAAGAGAGTTGACAAGACCTAATATTTTGGAGGTCTGACAATTCATCCTGATTTGGTGATTTTTATGCCTGTTGTTATTCTTTGAACTTATTTAACAACACTGCATGATCATAATCATCAGAGGCTTCTTGCAAACACTTTGTGTGTGATTGGTGTGTTGCACCTTTGTCTGAGTCTGAGGTTCATAATGCAATATCATGATCAGTAACAGTTTTGTATGATCTGGGCTGCTATATAATGTCTTTTGTGACCACATGACATATCAGAAATCTTTGCAACAGTGACCATACTTTTATAATATTACAACATATGAGATGTGGCCACATGTTTGAACAAAGCAAGATGCCATAAATAGTAATGAATGAAGTGACCAGATGATAATTAGTTTATCGCTTCTTAAATGCATCAGGACTGCAAGGAATTCCAGCCTTTTGTTTTTTTATCATCCAATTTGATAACATGAGTTAACATTCCTGGTCGATGACCTCTCATTAGACCTGGAAAAGGATTCAAGATACCTGAGGCTTGAAGGATTTCTAGAAATAAGGAATAGGAAAAGTTGGTGGGGGGAAGGGATGGGAGAAGAAAAGTAAAAGACTGTGATAGGTTGGGAGGGGAAGCAATTAAATGAGATGATAGCACGTGGTAATAGAGCATGATAATGATACAAGTAAATGTACAAAATGTAAAAGGAAGAGATGAATGGGAGTGTAATATCACCATCCCATGACCTCTTCCCAACCAACCACCCCACCCATAGCTGCCTTCTAAACACAAACCCAAAAAGCACTAAGAAAAATGAGCACAAAACAAATCTTATAGTAATCATACTTAAAAATCACACAACACTAGGTTAAAGTCCAACAGGTTTACTTGGAAGCACTAGCTTTCAGAGCGCTGCTCCATCAGGTGATTGTGGAGTTTCAAATCATAGGACACAGAATTTATAGCAAAGGTTTACAGTGCGATGTAACTGAAATTGTATATTGGAAAAAGACCTGGATTGTTTAAGTCTCTCCTCTGTTTGAATGGGCATGTTGGTTTCAGTTCTTTCATATGGTGAGCACAGTAGCTCAGTGATTGGTTCGATTCCAGCCTCGGGTGACGGCTGTGTGGAGTTGAAACATTCTCCCTGTGTCTGCGTGCGTTTCCTCCTGGTGCTCTGGTTTTCCCCCACAGTCCAAGGATGTGCAGGTCAGGTGAATTGCCCATAGTGTTAGGTGCATTAGTCAGAGGGAAATGGGTCTGGGTGGGTTGCTCTTTGGAGGGTCAGTGTGGACTTGTTGGGCCAAAGGGCCTGTTTCCACACTCTGGTAGGGAACCTAATCTAATATGTTAAATCCCAGAATATTCTGGAAATTACATTCACAAGTGAACTAACATGCCCATTCTAAAAGATGAGAGACTTAACAAACAATCCAGGTCTTTTTCAATATATAATTTCAGTTACATCACATGTAAACTTTTGCTATAAATTCTGTGTCCTATGATCTTACACTCCACAACCACCTGATGAAGGAGCAGCGCTCCGAAAGCTCGTGCTTCCAAATAAACCTGTTAGACAATAACCTGGTGTTGTGTGTGATTTTTAACTTTGTACACCCCAATCCAACACCAGCACCTCCAAATTATAATAATCATAACATCAATTTCGTATGCTTTGGCGTTCATTTATCCAAGGAAAACAAAACATGTTTTCTCAAAAAGCATTTAATTTAACTGTCAATAAGATAGTCACACCAAATTACCAGTTCTCTCAATACCTGCTGGCTCAGGTATGTCTTAGTTCCCCCATAATAGTCCCACCTTCATCTCGAGAAAGGTGTAAGGCTAAAGCTGAAGATATTATTCCTGGATACTCTCTCAGGTATGGTGCCTTTTGAAGTTAAATCTGAGAGGTGAGAAGTGAATTTTGTGTTGCCTCTCCCCTGAAATACAGTTGGCCAGTTGTACCTCTTTAATCCTTTATTTGTACTTTCTTAACCTCTGAGCTCTCGAGTGTCATTTACCACATCAATTTCCACAATCCCATTGACGTCCATAGTGCTCAGAACTAATTGAATATGTATTTCTTCTAAAAGTGCCTCTATCCTCTATCAAATGTGGAAAATGTATGTATTCATGCATAGGTCTATCAGTGACTTCCACCAGCACTGGTCTGTAAAGAACAGCCCTGCACTGTCACGCCTAAAGTACTGATTGTCCCATAACCACTTCTATGCTCACAGCATATCTTTTTAAAACACTTAACTTGAGAAGGATAAATCCTACTTCTACATTCCTGACATAATTAAAATGTTCCACTCAAGATATACCTTAACATCTGTAGTCGCTGAATGCTGGCAAGTTTGCCCCTTAGATACTAACAGTCCTTCACCGTGCACTCCCATGCACTAATGTTGAATAACTAGCTTCTAGGCGACCACACTACCCCATACCTCTCACTCAGTTTTGGCCGGGGCATACTGAGCTGCAGATTTGCTGAGTAATTTACCAGGCAGATGACAGAAGGTGTCCAGATCACCTGTGCTTGTGAATCAGTGAAATGTTCAGTACATGCTCCATACTGCATTCCTGATGAAGGAATTAGATTCTCAACTCACATAGTATTATTTCCAGGAACGTGTCCTAAACCTTAAGAACAAATGTTTTCCAGTCACATTTACAATGTATCCTTGAGCCCATTAGCTATTTCCTTTAAGGACAAACTAATTGCTCTTCTTTTGCTGAGGTTTTCTGCCTATTCATGCAATGCATTACATTTGAAGCCCTGAGAATAGTCAAGTTTACAGTATCACAGTTACCTGAAGGAGCAGCACTCTGAAAGCTAATACTCAGCTAGAACTTCATAAAAACCTGTTGGACTATAACCTGATGTTGTATGATTTTTAACTTTGTCCACCCCAGTCCAACACTGGCACCTCCACATCATGAAAAACATTGTGAGCAAGGTTCCTTTCAAGTCAGACGTTAAGTAGACCTATCTTTGAATCCAATGTGTGGTGATGAACAATTCAAATGAAGTTACTGCTATCATTCGTCATATTGAAATCTCGAGTTCAGTAGTTCTTAAGCCCTGTGACCTCACCCCCTGACATGCTGCGATATAGCTTTCGCTGTCAATTCACGTGTGTGCCTCTGCTTTTCTCCCTCCTATTGGCTTCATGTTTATTTTGCTCTCTGTTTTTATATTTTTTTTTCCCTGCCTGCATTGCTCCTGGTCTTCAGGAGAAACTGTGTCTTACTCAGTTGAAATTTGCATTCCTGAAATTCTCTGTCACTTCTTCAAATGTTCATTGTGCAACTTCAGTTTCTGCCTCTTTTAATTTGGTTTTGTTTTTAAATTACTATTCTTTGTTTGGTTCTGTCGCTTTTAAGAAGTGGTATCTAAAATATAAGCCTTTTTTGGGGAAAGAAACTGGAAAATAATCTTAATGAATTGCTTGCCTTTTGTTAACTTCTGTTTCTGCAACTTTTCTTTTAGATTACTTGCAGTGTGGAAACAGGCCCTTCGGCCTGACAAGTCCACACCGACTCTCCGAAGAGCAACCCACCCAGACCCATTCCCCTATATTTACCCCTTCACCTCACACTACAGGCAATTTAGCATGGCCAATTCACCTAACCTGCACATTTTTGGACTGTGGGAGGAAACCGGAGCACCCGGAGGAAACCCACGCAGACACAGGGAGAATGTGCAAACTCCACACAGTCAGTCGCCTGAGGTGGAAATTGAACCCAGGTCTCTGGCACTGTGAGGCAGCAGTGCTAACCACTGTGCCACCGTGCCGCCCCCAATTTATGTCTACCAACAAAGCAAGATTAACCTTAATTACTGATCTCTTCTCAAAATCATAAGGCACGTTTGGGAACATCACCACTTGCAAGTTTCCCACCAAGCCACCCACCATCCTGACTTGGAAATATATCATCATTCTTTCACTGTTGCTGGGTCAAAATCCTGGAATTCCATCCATTATGGCACTATGGGTCATTCTACAGCGTTTGGACTGCAACAGTTCAAGAAGGCAGCTCACCAACACCATCTCAAAGACAACTGGGGACTGGCAATGTATACTGGCCCAAATAGTGACACCATGCCCCTCAAGTGAATAAAAAAAATAGCATTGGTGAAAATCTGAAGCATGGTTTAATGTTAAAGTAGTTGCAAAGCAAAATGGCCATTAACACTGCCATAACCATTGAAATAATCATATAACATACGAAAGGAACTGCATAATAAACTGTTCATTAATTTTAATTGTCAATTTGTGTTTTGCTGACTGCATATGCAGAATGAATTCAACTAGGGAAAAGCATATTGAAGATCTTCTACCTCTCAGCTTGTTAAGAATTCTAAGAAGTGATGTGAATGGTCTCTGCCAAAAAATATAAGAACATGCCTGATACGAAATATATTTTTAAAATAATTCTAGCCACCTTTGCCAACTAAGCCAGAATTTATTACCTATCCCAGTTGCCCTTGAGAAATGGTGTTGAGCTGCCTTCTTGAACTGCTGCAGACCATGCAGTGAAGGTACACTACAGATTCTGGTCAATGGTAACCCCCTGAATTTTGATAATAGGGGATTTAGAGATCATAATGTCATGGGATATGAAGGTTGTTCATTAATTCTTTCTTGTTAGTGATGATACTTGCCTGCCATTTTTGTTACTTACCACTTATAAGTTCAAACCTAGTTGTTGTTCAGGAGCAAATGACTGCAGATGCTGGAATTTGGACTAGAAACAAAAAAATGCTGGAGATCAAAGTAGGTCAGGCAGCATCTGTGGAGAGAAACCTGGTTGTGGTTCAAATCTTTCTGCACATGAATATAAACTGTACAAGTACCTGAGGATTCATGAATGGTGCTCAACATTGTGCATTTATATGTGAACATCCCCCTTCTGACCTTATGATGGGGGTAAGGTCATTAAGGTAATGGGTTTAGGACACTACCCTGAGAAATTCCTGCAGTGGTGCCCTAGAGCTGCAATGATTGACCTCCAACAGCCACAACCATTTTCCTTTGTGCTAGTTAAATCTCAAGCTGGTGCCTTAGTCCTCTTTATTCCCTTTATTCCCAGACTCCAGTTTTGAGCGAGCTCTTTAATGACACACTAGTCAAATGCTGACTTGACGGCAAGAGCATTCACCCTCACTTCCTGTCTTGAGTTCATCTCTTATCCAGGTTTGAGCCAAGGCTGTAGATGTTCTATGATATCTTTACGACCCAGGAGCAACCTTGTGATAAAGTCACAGAATTACTCCTCACTGGAAACAAATAGCACAGCGCGGGTGGAATTTAACAAAAGACGTAGAAAGAAGCATGTATAAAGGAAGTAGGAGTATACTTGAGGGAAATCAGGAGGGCAAAAATGGGACATGAGATGGTTTTGGCAAATAAAATTAAGTAGAATCCAAAGGGTTTTTACAAATCTATTAAGGACAAAAGGGTAACTAGGGAGAGAATAGGGCCCCTAAAAGATCAGCAAGGCAGCCTTTGTGTGGAGCCACAGAAAATGGGGGAGATATTAAATGAATATTTTGCATCAGTATTTACTGTGGAAAAGGATATGGAAGGTATAGATTGTAGGGAAATAGATGGTGACAATTTGCAAAATGTCCAGATTACAGAGGAGGAAGTGCTGGATGTCTTGAAACGGTTAAAGGTAGATAAATCCCCAGGACCTGATCAGGTGTACCCGAGAACTCGGTGGGAAGCTAGAGAAGTGATTGTTGGGCCTCTTGCTGAGATACTTGTATCATCGATAGTCACAGGTGAGGTGCCGGAAGACTGGAGGTTGGCACAGGTGAGGTGCCACTGTTTAAGAATGGTGGTAAGGACAAGCCAGGGAACGATAGACCGGTGAGCCTGACCTCGGTGCTGGGCAAGTTGTTGGAGGGAATTCTGAAGGACTGGATGTACATGTATATGGAAAGGTAAGGACTGATTCGGGATAGTCAACATGGCTTTGTGTGTGGGAAATCATGTCTCACAAACTTGATTGTGTTTTTTGATGAAGTAACGAAGAAGATTGATGAGGGCAGAGTAGTAGATATGATCTATATGGACTGCAGTAAGGCTTTCAACAAGGTTCCTCATGGGAGACTGATTAGCAAGGTTATATCTCAAGGAATAAAGGGAGAACTAGCCATTTGGATACAGAACTGGCTCAAAGGTAGGAGACAGAGGGTGGTGGTGGAGGGTTGTTTTTCAGACTGGAGGCCTGTGACCAGTGGAATGCCACAAGGATCGGCGCTGGGTCCTCTACTTTTTGTCGTTTACATAAATGATTTGGATGTGAGCATAAGAGGTACAGTTAGTAAGTTTGCAGATGACACCAAAATTGGAGATGTAGTGGACAGCGAAGAGGGTTACCTTAGATTACAACAGGATCTGGATCAGATGGGCCATTGGGCTGAGAAGTGGCAGATGGAGTTTAATTCAGATAAATGCGAGGTGCTGCATTTTGGGAAAGCAAATCTTAGCAGGACTTATACACGTAATGTTAAGGTCCTAGGGAGTGTTGCTGAACAAAGAGACCTTGGAGTGCAGGTTCATAGCTTCTTGAAAGTGGAGTCGCAGGTAGATAGAATAGTGAAGAAGGCATTTGGTATGCTTTCCTTTATTGGTCAGAGTACTGAGTACAGCAGTTGGGAGGTCATGTTGCGGCTGTACAGGGCATTGGTTAGGCCACTATTGGAATATTGTGTGTAATTCTGGTCTCCTTCCTATCGGAAAGATGTAAAACTTGAAAGGGTACAGAAAAGATTTACAAGGATGTTGCCAGGGTTGGAGGATTTGAGCTATAGGAAGAGGCTGAACAGGCTGGGGCTGGTTTCCCTGGAGCGTCGGAGACTGAGGGGTGACCTTCTAGAGGTTTACAAAATCATGAGGGGCATGGATAGGAAAAATAGACAAAGTCTTTTCCCCAGAATCAGGGAGTCCAGAACTCAAGGGCAGAGGTTTAGGGTGAGAGGGGAAAGATATAAAAAAGACCTAAGGGGCAATGTTTTCACGCAGAGGGTGGCACATGCATGGAATGAGCTGCCAGAGGATGTAGTGGAGACTGGTACAATTGCAACATTTAAGAGGCATTTGTATGGGTATATGAATAGGAAGGGTTTGGAGGGATATGGACCGGGTGCTGGCAAGTGGGACTCGGTTGGGTTGGAATACCTGGTCGGTGTGGACAGGTTGGACCGAAGGGTCTGTTTCCATGCTGTATATCTCTCTGACACTATGACTCTATGTGAAGTCGACCAATTTGCAATATTCAATAGAGTTTATGAAATAGCCTTTCTATAGAGACAACATAACATTAGAGCCTGGTTTATCTCTGAATACCAGGTGGTGCAATAGTAGTCTTAGCTTGTGTCTTCTGATATCCTCAAAACTTTTACATTACACATGCAGAAAGTTCTGGGTAAACTCTGTGAAATATCCTGGTAAAACAAAAACATGGTGGTGCCCAAATCAGTAGATTAACAATGAGTGAATAGAGTGGAGTGATGTCACTGACCACATTGGTAGGGTTACTGTGCATACATGTTTGCATGTACATACTGAGAGCATTTTTGGAGTGTCAGCAATCATTTTCTTAGTCTTGGTATGTCATATTTTACAGAGCCCAAGCCTGAAATTGGTTTATATTTTGCTTTGTCGTCAACCCATCTGTCCTAAACACAAACTCATGGATGTAGTCATAACCCCCCCAGAGCAAAAGAGTAATGAAGTCAGGAGCTATGTGGGCTTGACAACCATAAACTGAGCATCAGTGAATGGGTTATTTTTGAATAAGGTCCACTTAATAGCACTGTCATCAATCCCTTCTTCAACTTTACTGATGATGAAGAGTGGACTGATCAGTAGTAAATGGCCAAGTTGGATTTGTCCTGTTCTTTTGTGGACAGGCTTTAACCTGAAAATGTGTTGCTGGAAAAGCGCAGCAGGTCAGGCAGCATCCAAGGAGCAGGAGAATCGACGTTTCGGGCATGAGCCCTGCTTCAGGCTCATGCCCGAAACGTCGATCCTCCTGCTCCTTGGATGCTGCCTGACCTGCTGCGCTTTTCCAGCAACACATTTTCAGCTCTGATCTGCAGCCCTCACTTTCTCCTAGAAGGCTTTAACCTGGGCACTCTTCCATGTCGCTAGGCAGTTGCCAGTGTTGTGGCTACACTAGCTGGCAGGGTGGCTAATACTGCAACTAGCTTATCGTAGTGTTGCTGAAATTTTGTTGGGGCTAATATTATTTGTTGTGTGCATCATATCAACTATTTCTTGATATCAGGAGGAGTTAATTGAATCAGTTGAAGACTGGTATTTGTGATGTCAGGAAGATGCCAAGATCCATCATCCCTCTTTGTCCTTCTGGCTGAAGATTGCTTCAAATGCATCAGCCTCATCTTTTGCATTGGTATAGTGGGATCTCCTGTCATTGAAGAAAGGGATAGTTGTTGGCCTTCACCTCCAATTGTGTTGCTTAATTGTCCTCCACCTTTATGTCTGGATGCAGCAGAATTGCAGAACTCAGATATGATCTGTTAGTTGTGGGATCCCTTAGCCTTGTCTGTGTCATGCAACAAAAACAGAAATTGCTGGAGAAAGCAAATGAGAAAGCAAAATTAATGTTTTGAGTCCAGAGACCACTGAAGAAGGGCTTATGCCCGAAACGTCGATTCTCCTGTTCCTTAAATGCTGCCGGACCTGCTGTGCTTTTCCAGCAACACATTTTCACCACCTACCTCTGGCCAGTTTAACAGTTATGTTCTTTAAAATTCAGTCAGCCCTGAGTATTCTATTGAGTATCCTCAGGGATGGACATTGAAATTCCCAGAGTACATTCTGTGCTGTTGACAGCCCCAGTGCATCCTCCCAGGTGCTGTTTAACATGAAGAACTGATTTATCAATTGAGGGAGGCAGTAGGTGGTAATCAGTAGATGATTTACTTGCTATGTTTGACTTGATGCCATAAGACTACATGGGGTGCAGAGTTGATGTTCAGGAATTTAATGGGTACTGCCTCCTGAATGTGATGCTACCTCTGCTTGGCCTGTCCTATTAGTAGGACCAAACATACCCAGGGCTGGTGATGATGATGCCTGTAAGGTTTAATTCCATGAGATATAATTAAATACAACTGAGTGCCAGGCTAGGCCATTTCAGAGGGTTTTCAGAGTCACCCACATTGTTGTGGATGAACCTTGTAATGTAGAGTTTGTCTTATGAGCAAAGACTAAACAGATCAGGGACTCTGTTAACTGGAGTTTAGAAAAATGAAATGGGTGGGCAATAAATGCTGGCTTAGCCAGTGTCACCCTTTTTCTGTGAATGAATGAAGAAAAAGATCTCATTGAAACATATAAGATCCTTAAGGGGTTTGACAAGGTAAAGGTTTAGAGGATGTTTCCATTCATGGGAGAGGCTAGGATCAGAGGACACAGTCTCAGAATAATGGGGCACCAATTTAAGACTCAGATGAAGAGGAATTTATTCTGTCAGAGCTTTTTAAGTCTTTGGAACTCTGTTAACAGAGAGATGTGGCGCAGAATCCTTGTGTATATTTAAGACTGAGATAGATACATTCTTGATCAGTCGGGAAATCAAGGGTTAAGGGGAAAGGCCAGGAAAGTCAACATGAGAGATGTTGGATCAGCCATGATGCTATTGCATGGCAGGGTAGGCTTGAGCTGCTGAATGTCCTACTCCTGTTTCTATTTCTTACAATAACATGGTCTGGAGATCTGGGGTTGCATGTAGGTGAGATTGGCAGATTTATTTCCCTAAAAGGCATTAATGAACTAGGTTTTTATGACAACAACAATAGTTTTATGATCATCATTAAACTGACTTTTAATTGCAGATTTATTAATTTAATTCAAATTTCATTACTGGCCATGGTAGGATTCTAAAACCTACACAGAGCATTAACCTGGATTTCTAGATTCTAGTTTAAGGATGATATCACTATGCCACTTGTTCTCAAATTCTGAATATTTTTCAGGACTCAACTTCACAACTGTTTCTCAGGATTTATTGAGTGGATTTATAAATTTGAATATGGATTACATATTACCCTCAATCTTCTGATGAAAGGCCACACCTGAAACATCAACACTATTTTTCTCTCCTCAGATGGTTCCAAACCTGTTGGGTATTTTCAGAGATTTTTGTTCGTCCCCTGATTTTTTGCCATTGGTTGAGATTTGTGTTCAGGCATCCAAAATGTCTAGCAATTAAGCAACAAATATTTATGAGCTTCAGAAACAATTCAATCTAGATGTACATAAGACAATTTTGTCTCCTTAATTCTGCAGTTAGATTACATTCTTGAACTCATTCATTGCTACTTCATTTGTTTATATTTATATATAATACGGATCCTGTTGGTTTTCAATGTTAGAATATTGTCAAGAGTAATCTGCTGTCTCCTCGATGTTCCATAAGAGCTATTAATTTTCTTTGTGGCAGCATCACACAGTTTGCATAGTTACGTAAGGCATTGTGTTTCTATTAGATTGTGGAAAACGTCTATGTTGAATATATTATCATGCAATAAAACATTTTGGTGGGTACAAGTGTATATGAGAGGTGGTAATGCATGTTTGGCAGAAAAATCAACTTTTTATTCCAAATCTGAAAGTAAAATTTCTTCTGAAGCTAACAGAAAATTGTGAATAGCTGCGCCAGGGGAATTATTTGTTTATTCCAAAATGTAAATGGGTGAAGGATTGCCCTTTCACATGGAGTCAATTATTTTTGTCACAAACACATCAAATAACTGGCAAATTCAGTTGTACAGAATGCAAATAACTTTACTGCATTGGCCAAGTGCTACGCCACTGATTGTAAATTAATGTCTGCAACTTAGTTGCTGATATTGCTAAAGAAATAAACCTGACCGATTTTGATTTCAATTTTTGAATACAGGCTCAGAAATGGCCTATCAGAAAGTGGACCAGAGATTTCGAGTGCACACTCAAGATGTGGACACTGAAGAACTTCCAGTTCCTTCACTAGACTTAGAATGGGACATGGAAAAAGAGTTGGAAGAAAGTGGATTTGATGGCTTTGAAATAGATAATTCGAGCCAGCATCGTTTGGCTAACTCGGCTGGAAACAATGATCTTGACTTTGAATTTATGCAGCCTTCAGCATCACCCCGAGGAAGATTTGCACGTCTTGAAGAAGAGTCTGATTACATAGTGCATCCAAGACAAGGATCAAAAAATCAGCAGGGCAGCCTTCCTATCATCGTGAAACTCTTTATCGCAGGGTTTATTATATTTATTTGTGGTTTTCTAATTGGTTACTATGGACGGAAAAGTAACTCAAAACAAACCTTGCCAAATAACATAACACCAATGCCACCTACATCTTCAATTGCAGTATCTGATGATGGCACAATCCTTCAGAGTATTGTTCAGGCAATTGAAGGCTACAGCATCAGGAGCTTTTTCAGGTTAGTGCAATTTTAATACAAACTTTTTGGCTTGACAACTTTGATACCAAAATAGGGAAAGGAAAAAAAAAAAGTTCATTTTTTTTAATACCGTTTTCTAAGATTGGCGGAACAGAAGTATATCTTTTTTTTCCTGTTTGTGAATTGGGATTACGTCTGAGGACTTTTTCAAGAGGTTATATTTAAGAACATGATAAATTTTGTTCATTAGTAAACTTTTCATCAAGTTATAGTGTTTGAACTTAACATTAAAAGGTTGTACAATAATTTTCAAAGATTAACTAATGACTTCATAATTTCTTTGTCATAAACACAGACTAACTACAGACTCAAAAACAAGTGATCAATTAATGCCTCTGACTTAGTAGACCATGATTATTTTGTTATTTTTAATAATATATAATGATTTATGTGATCTTGTATTATGAATGACAGTGGTCATTTGATCTCATTAACAATGCCCAGACATGGTGGTAGTTTTAGACTTTTGAATAATTGCAGACTTAGTAGCAATTATTTAATAAATCACATTATTTTGCCATAGCGATAATAAAAGAACAGAGATATCCATGCAAAGTCAGAATCAGGTGTAAAAGACCTTTAGCTGATCGTTGTTCTCTTCAGGAATAGATATTATAGGCAGGAAAGGTCCTTTCAGTGTAAGTCTAATGAGTTGCTGTAGTTCATTCTGTCGAGTGTAAGTGTTAGGTAGCCCAACATCATAGCTCAGTGATGGTGAAGGGAGTGAATATTAGGTACGTTCGTTCTTTTGCCAGTCAATCAAACTGCTCTCTCTTTGATCATATTGAGCTTCTTAACTATTGTTGCAATTAAACCAATCACCAGGTGAGCAGTGAAGATTCCAATGCTCCCGATTTTAGCCTTGTAAGTGGTGAAGTTAATAAGGGGGTAATGACAAAGCTGTATATCTTGTATCCCAGTCTTGTAATCTTGCTAATGTAAGTAGTTATTGCTGCCTTCAACCCCTACCCCCCCCCCCCCCCCCCCCCCCCCCCCCCTTGGAGTGTATTGACAATGCTGTTGTGTGATCTGAAAAATGTTGCTGGGACTTTATTTGTTTTCAAGATGCATCATGATAGAGCAGCTTTGCTGACAATATGGTTAAAAATTAAATGCTTAACATAACACAAATCTGTTGTGCATCCATAGCTCCAGTCTGAATGCATGCACAGATCTTATTATTAATGATTAGGAGCTCAGGTCGGAATGCCCAGATTCTCTCAACGTTGCAAAAGACAGCTTTATTGTTCGCTTAGAAGTCTGGCCAGTCTTTCCACTGGAACAAAGTTGCACAACATTTGATACACAGCCTGAGGGATTTTTGAAAAAAGACCATCATAGCTTTAGAGCTGAAATGCTGTATTATGTAGTCATTATGCAAATTTTGTATTGATATAATGTGGTGGTGTAGCCATGGCTTTGTTCCTATAATTCCATATGTTGGAAAATATCAGGGTAGAATTGTAGAATTGCACAGAAGGAGACAATTCAAGAATAATTCTGTGCTGGCTCCTTGAAAGAATTAATCATTTCATCCCATTCCCTCTTCTATATATTTCCTAACAAAAGTCGTAACCTCTCTCTGATCTCTGGTGGTGATCTTAAATTTATGCTCTTTTACTGTAGCTCTGATAAGAAGAAATATCTTTTCTTTGTTTTCTTCATCAGAACTTCTCATCATTGTGAACACTAGTTCTTAGAACAACTTTGAAACTTACTTATTCTAACAATAACAGTTTCTCATGGTAACTATACTGTCTCATCCATTAATCCTGGGATCCTGGGATTGTATTCATTGGAGTTTAGAAGATTAAGGGGAGATCTAATAGAAACTTACAAGATTATACATGGTTTGGAGAGGGTGGACGCTAGGAAATTGTTTCCATTAGGCGAGGAGACTAGGACCCGTGGACACAGCCTTAGAATTAGAGGGGGTAAATTCAGAACAGAAATGCGGAGACATTTCTTCAGCCAGAGAGTGGTGGGCCTGTGGAATTCATTGCCACAGAGTGCAGTGGAGGCTGGGACGCTAGATGTCTTCAAGGCAGAAATTGATAAATTCTTGATATCACAAGGAATTAAGGGCTACGGGGAGAATGGGGGTAAGTGGAGTTGAAATGCCCATCAGCCATGATTGAATGGCGAAGTGGACTCGATGGGCCGAATGGCCTTACCTCTGCTCCTATGTCTTATGGTCTTATGGTCTTAATCAAGAAACCTCTCCAGCAGCCCGTCTTGTCCTTCGTGTCTTTTGAAAAGGATAACATCCAAACCAAGACATAATATTTTAACTGCAGCTTAGCTTTGGATTTACATTCATCTTTTTACTTTTATATTCTAGTCTCTTATTTAGAAAATATAACATCCCATACATGTGAGGATTACACTTATGTGAGGAATAAGAGAATGGTCAAAGAAAGAGTAGGCCCGATCAGGAATAGCATAGGGAATTTGTGTGTGGAGTCTGAGGAGGTAGGGGAAGCCCTAAATGAGTTTTTTGCTTCTGTCTTTACGAAAGAAACAAACTTTGTAGTGAATGAAACCTTTGAAGAGCAGGTGTGCATGCTGAAATGGATAGAGATAGAGAAAGCTGATGTGCTGAAAATTTTGTCAAACATTAAGATTGACAAGTCGCCAGGCCCGGACCAGATTTGTCCTCGGCTGCTTTGGGAAATGAGAAATGCAATTGCTTCGCCACTTGCGAAGATCTTTTCATCCTCGATCTCCACTGCAGTCGTACTTGAGGACTGGAGAGAGGCAAATGTAATTCCTCTCTTCAAGAAAGGAAATAGGGAAATCCCCGGCAATTACAGACCAGTCAGTCTCACGTCTGTCATCTGCAAGGTGTTAGAAAGGATTCTGAGGGATAGGATTTATGACCATCTGGAAGAGCATGGCTTGATTAAATGCAGTCAACATGGCTTTGTGAGGGGCAGGTCATGCCTCACAAACCTTATCGAGTTCTTTGAGGATGTGACTAGAAAAGTTGATGAGGGTCGAGCTGTGGATGTGGTGTATGTGGACTTTAGCACGGCATTTGATAAGGTTCCTCATGGTAGGCTCATTCAGAAGGTCAGGAGGAATGGGATTCAGGGGAACATAGCTGTCTGGATACAGAATTGGCTGGCCAACAGAAGACAGCGAGTGGTAGTAGAAGGAAAATATTCTCCCTGGAAGTCTGTGGTGAGTGGTGTTCCACAGGGCTCTGTCCTTGGGCCTCTATTGTTTGTAATTTTTATTAATGACTTGGATGAGGGGATTGAAGGATGGGTCAGCAAGTTTGCAGATGACACAAAGGTTGGAGGTGTTGTTGACAGTATAGAGGGCTGTTGTAGGCTGCAGCGGGACATTGACAGGATGCAGAGATGGGCTGAGAGGTGGCAGATGGAGTTCAACCTGGATAAATGCGAGGTGATGCATTTTGAAAGGTCGAATTTGAAAGCTGAGTACAGGATTAAGGATAGGATTCTTGGTAGTGTAGAGGAACAGAGGGATCTTGGGGTGCAGGTACATAGATCCCTTAAAATGGCCACCCAAGTGGACAGGGTTGTTAAGAAAGCATATGGTGTTTTGGCTTTCATTAACAGGGGTATTGAGTTTAAGAGTCGTGAGATCTTGTTGCAGCTCTATAAAACTTTGGTTAGACCGCACTTGGAATACTGTGTCCAGTTCTGGTCGCCCTATTATAAGAAAGTTGTGGATGCTTTGGAGCGGGTTCAGAGGAGGTTTACCAGGATGCTGACTGGACTGGAGGGCTTATCTTATAAGGAGAGGTTGATTGAGCTCGGACTTTTTTCATTGGAGAAAAGGAGGAGAAGAGGGGACCTAATTGAGGTATACAAGGTAATGATAGAGTCGATAGCCAGAGACTATTTCCCAGGGCAGAAATGACTAACACGAGAGGTCATAGTTTTAAGCTGGTTGGAGGAAAGTATAGAGGGGATGTCAGAGGCGGGTTCTTTACACAGAGAGTTGTGAGAGTGTGGAATGCGTTGCCAGCTGCAGTTGTGGAGGCAGGGTCATTGGGGACATTTAAGAGACTCCTCGACATACATATGGCCACAGAAATTTGAGGGTGCATACATGAGGATCAGTGGTCGGCACAACATCGTGGGCTGAAGGGCCTGTTCTGTGCTGTACTGTTCTATGTTCTATGTTCTATGTCTGAAGATTCAAGTCTCTTTGTTCCTTTTAGAATTGCAGCACTGAATGCAGATGTCTTCTCCCCATTCATCCTCCCAAAATATATTCCTAGCGTTTCTCCACAGAAATTTCATCTGGAATTTATTTGGCCAATTAACTGTCTAGATTATCGCGAAGTAAGTTCTATACTTTTTGTCATGGTTAACCATATTGCATTGTCTTGTCTATTCTGAAATTGTTGATATTATATTTCACATTCAAGTTTTTAGATTAGATTAGGTTCCCTACAGTGTGGAAACAGACCCGCAGAGTAACCTACCCAGAACCATTCCCCTCTGACTAATGCACCTAACACTATGGGCAATATAGAATGGCCGATTCTCTTGACCTGCACATCTTGGACTGTGGGAGGAAACTGGAGCATGTGCAAAATCCACACAGACACTCACCCGTGGCTGGAATCGAACCTAGGACCTTGGTGCTGTGAGGCAGCAGTGCTAACCACTGTGCCACCCTACTGCCCCTTCTGAAGTTCAATTTGATTTGTGACTGACCTGTGATGGCTTGACTGTTTAGGTGCCTCTGGTCTAAAACATGTTCATTAACCCCCAGTCTGTTAATGAAGATCCTGAGCATGTTGCCACATTTTATTAACATGTGCTTTCATTTGATAACAAGGCTCTATTGCAGCAAAATTGTTTAGATCTCCTCATACACAACTTCCAGCACTTCTTTCTTCAGTGCACTCTATTATTTCTTCAAAGAATCCCATCAAATTTGTCAGACATAGCTTGCCTTTTAGTTGTCCCTTTTGGTTGTCTTATAGGTGACCATTAATTTTGGTTAAACCTTCACCACTAGAGGTTTAATGCACTATTATTAGGTTGGGTGGTCTATAGTGAGGTGGTGTCAATTTTGATATGTTTGGAAAGAAAATTTACTTGTGTTTTCAAGCATAGTTTATTCATGCAATTAAAAAAAAGAGGGAATGTATTATTAAAATATTCATGAGATGGATTTGATGTTGTTTCCCATCAACTGTGAACAATACGCAATTTGTTGGTCTATCTCTGTAGTCAATAAAAAAAAATTTGCGTCTACCATATTGGATAGTAGTTGATACTCTCCTGGGGTGAATCAAAGATGATGACAAAATAAAAACTCAAGGATACAATCATTTCATCATATATTAAAACAAGATGCTTTGAAGCTATGTAGCAAATACTTTGAATAATAGAAAACTGGAGAACAGCTAGACAACCTGTTTATGCAAGATGACCTACCAATTTTAGAAACATGGTGTATTTTTCATTTTGTACAATTAAGTTCCAATAAATTGTACATTTGCATATTAAGTCTAATCATATCTCCGGCTCTGCCTGTTTTTACTGTACTGTGAAATCAAATAACTCATCAATTCATAACAGGCATCACCTCTCCAAATGTTTCCTTGCATGTGTGAAAGACTTGCATCCCTGATTGATGTCAGGATGGGGCACTATATAAAGAAACCCCATGCTTCTGTATGAAAGCAATGTATCTCAATTCGTGGCACATTAAGATATTCCTGAAAGCAATCAATGCCACGGAAGCCAAGAGTGTAAATATGGAAGAACCATATTTGTAACAGATGCTTTATACTTTTCTGAACCCAATTAGCAACTCTGGCAAAACTTCCATATTTATCGCTGTTTGAAAAATTTGCAAATATGGATTTGAGTTGAGAATAAGGTTGGCCTCCAGCTCTGACCACAAACCACCTCATGAATATTTCAACAATCAACTGAGTCTCACCTATTCATAAAGAACACTTGGAGAAGGTACTATGTCAGTATTGTGTCAGTGCAATCCTCGATGTATTGGATTTTAAAACATAATGTGTACAATTCTTTCACATTTCACAATGATAAGGTTAAATATTTTTGCTACCTGTGCAGTTTGGTTACGTATTATTGTTAAAACCTACAAATTAGAGCAAGAGAAATTTATGATTTAGTGACCAGGCACGATTTCTTGTTGACTTTGGAATTCTACTAAGATTTTGTCCCATTTTTACTGCTACTAACTGTAAATAGGCATTTTCAGATAGTGCAGCAGTAAGTTGGAGATTAGAATACCCTGTTGAATTGGAAATAGTTTTCACTCTCTCTTTTCCTGTGTGAACCTGAGACTATACTGAGAAATCCTGGAGTGAGTCTTTGAACTGCTCCAACAATGGAATTGTGTCAGACTCACAGCTAGCAGCTTATGCTGCAGCAAGAAGGCAGGCATATCTCATAGTCTTAGCAGAATAATCCTCACTGAAGTCCAAAGAAGCACCAATCAGCCTGGGGTTCCTGGCACATCAAGTCTAGTATTGCTCTTCCAACAGTCAAGGGAATTGATTATGGGCAGGCATCCAGTCAGTGTGATATTCATAAAGGGGTCTGACCCTCCGCAGTCTAGGGAGTAGGTCATTATCAATTCATTGACTGCAGTGTACCAGATCTGAGTGGTATAGATAACATGGTTGAGAAGCTGTATAGGCACCAGTCCGATATCTGGGCTGTCCAATCAAAGGGGTAGGCCATGGACAGTGTGTTGGATCTGTCTATATAACTAAGGGGGAGAGGGTCAGCAAGTGTAACAATTGCCATGTAATTGAACCTCAACAAGCTAGTCTTTATGACAGGGGGCTGCAAGCTCTGGACAAGGGTACAAAAAAATTGTTATGGAGGCAACAAAATTTGCTAGGCTGTACAGTAGAGCATGTCTGGGAATGGTGTAATAAGACCATAAGATGTAGGAGCGGAAGTAAGGCCATTCGGCCCATCGAGTCCACTCCGCCATTCAATCATCGCTGATGGGCATTTCAACTCCACTTACCCGCATTCTCCACTTACCCGCATACTGGACACAGTACTCCAAATGGGGCCTAACCAGAGCTTTATAAAGTCTCATGTGGAAGGGATGTTTGTTGGTGGCCAGTAACATCATGGCTTCATGTGGTGCGTGGTGATGGGATAATGAATGATCTCATCAAGCATGTTCATCTCATGCGCCTGGGGAAGTGTGATGCCTGTTGGGGTTAATGGGATAGATGATTAAGAGAGTTCTTTGTATGATTCCAACCCTGACTGTGTGCTTCCTGGCACTGTGTTGCCTCCTTGTGAGGAAGAGACACCTAGAATCAGTTCAAGGTTTCCTGTCCCTGTTGGTTGGAATCCAGGTATGTGCACCTGTCCAGCAGAGCCTGAAAGTCTTGGTCCTGGCTCTCCGTAGCAGCTGCTGATCTGGAGGCAGCCAGATGGCTCCGTGATTCCTTGAACTCCTGCAGCCTCTGGGTATCAAGTGCCATTGAGCCCCACACTCGTGCCCTGCTGCTCCCGTTCTTCCTTGTGCATGCGTGACACCACAGAAAGTAGTTCCTGGGAGAGCTGCCTGTTTCTTTGCTGAGGTGGTAGAGATGCTGTCTGTACCTGCAAGATGCAGGAGTAAGGTGTCACAGTCAGTGTTTAGAATTGGTGTGAATGAGACTGACATGGGAGTTACAGCTATTAGCTGGTGCAGGAGTCAAAAGATGGTGGGCTCTTCAGACAGAATCAGAGGTTGGAGCTTGAGAGTGAGTGAGGGAAAATATTGCAGGCAATAGTGAGACAGGCGGGGCATAAGCCTTGGTGGGGTGTAGGTACAATAGCAGAGAGAGTGTGAGTGTGAAGTGGCAGAAAAAAAAGTATGACTCTTACTCTGGCTGAGCAGAAAAAGACATTGTATTATTGGCCATTCTCTGTACCATGTAGATTGCACTTACCTGGGTGGTGGCCTTGGACCAGGCAGGAGGGTCTGGTGGGGCAGCTTCCTCTACTGGCTGCCCAAGAAGGGGGCAGTTCTCTTCTGGATCTCCACTGAGAGAGCAGCTTGTTCTGGCAACAGCTCATGGTCAAATGGTGCCATTAGATTTCATGTGAGGGTGAGAAGAAGCACCTAAATGAGTGAATCTTCAACTGGTGCATTGAACTGCTTGAGAGGTTGTGAATTGGTGAACAAAGATTTACTGGCCTTGAATATCCATGTAAATACGTTAAACTTTTTCTCAGCTGTCTGATCTTCAACTCCAGGAGAAAGTAAGGAGTGAGTTTATGCTTGAAACATCAACTCTCCTGCTCCTCAGATGCTGCCTGCCCAGCTGTGCTTTTCAAGCACCACACCTTTTGACTCTGATCTTCAACTCCAGTCTCCCTGTATTGTGACCTCTATGGTCACTTGCTCCCATTCCCTTCAGAGAACATTTCTTAAAGGTTTTCTGATCCCCACTGAAACATAGCTTCTCTCCTCTAGACAACTCATGTGAACAATGCTTCCATGAGGCTGCTTATAACTAGAATCATTGGGTATCAGGGGAAGACTCTCTGCTGATTTGAATAAACATACAGTTTACCATGAGTTGGTTGGCACATGCTGTGTGTTGTTGGATTGAAGTTGCAGGGTATAATGCAGCATATTGTCCCACCCCCACTCAGATCCCTATTGACAAACATGATAAGATGCTGTGTGTCTGTCTGCTCAACAGAGCATATCAATATAGTGGTACTGGGAGCCTTTCTCTCTGGCTGAAGCACCAAAATGTGAATGGGCATAGCAAGGTAAGGCATGAATGCTGCAAGTATGCAGGTTGGCACTAGGTAAGCAAGCAGCGCTGAGACGCAGCTCAGTCTAATCCTTGTGCTGAGGCCTGGTCCCTGTATACAATGTTTCAGTGCTTGTTGCTAGTGTGCTTTGTAGTGCAAGTCTGTGCTTCCTGAAACTTTGCAGGTGTATCAGAGGAGTGGCATGATGGTTGTGATGGGTTGGCAGATATCAGATGCCAATGTGACAGTGCAGATGAGAGGAGCATGTGGCTAGTCCCTGCTGATCATGTGCTGAGTTTCTGGAAAATGGAATTAAAATCAAAATGAATGTTTGATGACCGGCGCAGACATCATTGGCCAGAGTCTCTTTCTCTGCTGTTAAAAACTGAGTCTATGCAGTTTGATTATAGGGTACGCGGAGGTCATTCAGAGCAAGTGAGATCTTGAATCTGCCTGGTAGCCACTTTGGTTTCCATGTCAACTTTTGACAACATTCAACTTGTTTGGTGAATTTAGCAAGATGGGACACTGAATATTAATGAATTGAGTTGTGCCATTTGTGCCATAATGGGGTATTTAACAAGCAATGATTCCCCTTAATTGATAATTCACTGCTGCTTAGTGAAAAACTCAGTACACGTTCTGGTGCAAGATCTATCTTCTCATTCGATTCTGCCAAACATCTCACCATAGCCCAGGTTGCTCAGCCCGCTGTAAGATTCAGTCTATTGAGAAAATCGCTTGTCAGGCACTTGGATTTCAAGCGATTCATGATAAACCACGGTGGTGAGAACAAACAGGGAAGTAATGTTGAACCATTATAATACTCAGGTTAAGTGTTATGGACCCGGCCAGACTCCCTCAAAATACTTTGAGAAGTTAGCCTAGACCCTAACTTTTTCCTATTTTAAAGGCAGATGTCAAGTGAATATTTTAGGTGTGTTACAAATGGTCAAACCACTTGGCTTTAAGCAAAACAGAGTTTCTTTAAGCACTAGTTGAAATATGAACAAAATAAAACAGAATTTCGAGTAACTTGACGATTGGAAAGCTTAACTGACCTGATATAGCAACTTAACTAAGGAACTGTTCCAATCCAGTAACATCTCATAAACACAGCCCTTGGCAAACAAGTAAATTGAAACACAGCTTCTCACAGGAAGGAGGGAACATCATCCAAAATGATTTCCGAGAGAAAAGTCAGTCCGGAATCATTTGCTGAAGCTTGCAACCTTTCTGGACTCCAGCATCTCGTGGCTGACCCAGCTAAACCAAACTAGAAAAACCTGAACTGGGAGAATTGGGCAGGCCCCTGCCATTGTTGAACTAGGTTCTTCCTCAACCCCTCGGCACCTCTGCCTTTACAACCTCTTTTTCAAAAAAAGACCAAGGACAAAATAACCTTGTTAAAGTGACAGCACCATCACATAGGTGACAATGAGAGTGCTGTGTGTAATTCTGGTCACCATACATTTGAAAAGATGCAAAGGCCCTTAAGAGGATGCAGAAATTTACTAGAATAATTCCAGAGATGAGGAAATTTGGCTGGAATGTAGATTGGAGAAGATGGGCTTGTCATCTCTTGGTAAAGAAGAGGTTGAAAGGAGACTTGATAGAGATCCACAGGGTCATGACAGGTTTAAATAGGGTAAGCATAGAGAAAAATAAAGTTCCCATTAGCTGGTGCTAAAGGGTTGGGGAGCATTGACTGAAGCCTTCAGGTAAGAATTACTTGGGGGAGATGAGAGGCAGAATACTTTTACACAGTAGAAAATAATCACTTGGATCTTTGTGTCTATGTGGGTGGTAGCAGTGGAGATAATCAATGACTTCAAAAGGGAAATGGCTTGGACCTGAGGGAAATAAACATGCATGGCTACAGGGATAGTGCAGGCGAAAGGGATTGCTCTACAGTGAGAAAGCATGGTCTCGATGTACCATGTGGCTTCATTCTGTGCCTTAATGATTCTATGAACTGAGAGAGGTGACGTCTTTGCTTAGTGTGTATTTTAACAGCAAGGTATCATTTACCCCATAGGCTGTATTGTTATGAGAAGGGCATGAAATTGTTATTCCACTTCATCAGAGAGTAGAGATGAAGAGTGGACTTCTTTCAGGTTGCATCAAATTCAAGGCTGTGCATTTGCATTTATAGTTTCAGTTATTTCTTAAAAAGAATTTTCATGGTGTTTTGTAGATGCATAATTTAAAAGAATGGATGATCAACCATAAAAGAAGGCATTAGGCGTCAATGCACTGTTTTTACTTTTGAGGAAAGAAAAATATTGATATCGGTGTGTCTGCTTCCAGTCAAGTGCAGTAAATTCCTTTACTCTTCCCTGTAGACTTCCGTTGATTACACAATTGACAACTGCATCTAGTCACTGAACATGAAACAACATGGGCTAAGCTCTTAAGTCTCCATTTGTTTCTTATTGATGCAGCTTAAAGAAAGCTCTTCACAACTGACAGTGTGGGCTGTAGAGAACTGCAAAAAAAAGCCCGAGAAACAAAATAGAGAATAAGGAAAACAAAATGCTTCTTATTCTTCACCAACATTTTTTGGATAGCATATACCATTAGCATATACTTCATTCTGTAAGTAAGGTTTTTATATTGGTTTCTAGAATATAATCAGAAATCACAGGACACCAGGTCATTATCCAACAGGCTTATTTGAAATGACAAGCTTTTGGAATGCAGCCCCTTTGTTGGGTGAAGTGAGAGATCCTAAGTTTTTAAGTGATCTTAATTAAGAAATACCAGAACCTACATTGGTGGGGCCACTTTTGGAATACTGTGTACAATTCTGTTTGCCCTGTTAGAGGAAGGATCTTGTATTGTGTCTAAATGGATATTAATATCCACAAAATATGTGCAGAGAGTAGGATATTTGGTACTGTTTCTAAATGATTGGTCCTAATTTATGATGTTGGGTTTAGTAGGTCTAGAATCATAGAATTAGCGAATTCACTGAAATAGATCATTTCGACTATTGTATTTGTGTTAGCTCTTTGAAAGAGCTGTTCAATTAGTCCATTTTCTTGCTGTTTCTCCATAGTTGTCAGATTTTCCACTTTGATATTTATTAAATTACTTTTCAAATTTCTTCCCAAATATATATCCACCATCCTTTCAGACAGTGCATTCCAAATCACAGCAATTTGCTGTGTGTTTTCCTCCTATGCATCATGCATCTGTTATGTAATGTCATGCTCACCTTTGCTTTCTGATCAAGATTTACCAGCAAATATCCTTTGGATCAAGGAATAGGAAACACGAGCAGTCACTAACAAGTTCTTTGTAACAAATCTCATCTATTGTACGGCTACTTTGAACATTTACAGTGAGGGAAAAAAGGTCAGGCAGCACAGTGGCACAGTGGTTAGCACTGCTGCCTCACAGTGCCAGAGACCCGGGTTCAATTCCCACCTCAAGTAATCTAAAAGAAAAGTTTAGTTCAGATAAAGATCTCTGTGTAGCGAGCCTCCCCTACTGGGGCTTTAGTACTAACCTTTCATGTGCTTGTCGAGAGATGGTAACAGCTGCACGTTATTGAAGATTTTTTGGAAGGCAAATTAGGGTAAGATTTTTAAGGTTAATGGTAGGGTGGTGAAGAAGATGTCTGGCATGCTTGCCTTCATTAGTCATAATATTGAGTAGAAGGGGTTGGGATTTCATGTTGTGGCTTTACAGGACATTGGTGGGGCCACTTTTGGAATACTGTGTACAATTCTGATTGTCCTTCTAGAGGAAGGATTTTGTTAAATTTGAGAAGGTACAGAAAGGATTTACAAGGACTAGAGGGCTTGAATAGGATGGGCTACCTTCTCTGAAGCATTGGATGCTGAGGGGTGACCTTATAAAGGTTTATAAAATCATGAGAGGTATAGATGGGGTGCATTGCCAAAGTCTTTTTCCTAGGACACAAGTCGAAAACTAGAGAACATAGGTTTAATGTAAGAGGGGAAAGATTTAGAAAGGACCTGAAGGGTAACATTTTCACACGGAGAGTGGTACATGTATGGAATGAGCTGCTAAAGGAAGTAATGGAGGTGGATACAGTTAAAACATTGAAAAGGTACCTGGATAGGTATATGAATAGAAAGGGTTTATAGGGATATGGGCCACATGGAGCGACACGGTAGCTCAGTGGTTAGCACTGCTGCCTCACAATGCCAGGGACCTGGGTTCAATTCCAGTCTCAGGTAACACTCTGTGTGGAGTTTGCACATTCTCCCTATGTCTGCATGGGTTTCCTCCGGGTGCTCTGGTTTCCTCCCGCAGCACAAAGATGTACAAGCTAGACGGGCTAACAATGGGAATTTCAGCATTACTGGTAGAGGGAAGGTGGGGGTAGGATGCTCTTTGGAGGGTTAGTATGGACTCAACGAGCTGAATAGCCTGCTTCCACATTATGATTCTAATGCTGGCAAATGAGATGAGGTCAGATTGGAATGGATCAGCACAGATAAATTGGATTGGAGGACCTGTTTCCCTGATGTATGACTGTGCCTTCTATAGACTAATAACTTTAAACTCAACAAATTAGGTCATTATTGGTTGACTTCAGTATTTTGTATTTACTAAATAAGTATAAATAATGCTCATAGGGTTCCATGCTGGCTTCTGTTGATTTCCCAGTTAAGTTCTGGGGAATAATAAATAGACATTTGCCATTTAACTGACATTGTAACTTTCTGATTTTAATTTTGTTATTTCCCCCCACCTTTCTAGTTTTTTTTAAAGGATCATAATCATTCCAGATTCCCTTTCATCACTTTTTTTCCTCAATGCAATGAATGAATGCTTTCCTTAAGCTCAGTTTTGCTCTTTTTTTAAAAAAAAGGAATTCATGGTAGTCATTACTGATTTGCTTGTTCTTTGGAGAGATTTATTCCACTCAGACCCAATTTACCACCATTTGAAATGTTCTTAGCTGTTGTTTTACTTGTCAATACATTTTTCCAATATACTTTCCATAGTTCTGTTCTTAGCCTCTTTTACTCAGTTATTGTTTTCTTTATGGATTATGTAAGCTTTGTCTTAAACCATATCATGTTATGATCTCTATTGCCTAAATTTTAATTTGATACAATTAAGCTTTTTGTACAAATCTCTCATTGCTTCAATGATAAGTTCCCATTTACACCAAATGTCTGCTGTTGCTTTTTCTCCATCGGCATTCATTTAATTGATTTGCCCGTGTCTCACTAAGCTCCATGCTTCAAGTTTTCTACATATGTATTTCCCTCTTTTCCTTCCTGGTAAGCAGGTAAAGTTGTCTATTTACAGTTACAGGGTCTCTGTTTTTATGTATTGGTTTTGAGTTGTACATTTTGAAACATAGAAGCCTATTAATATCTTAGATGCTAACCTTATGACTGAAATGGTTCAAACGTGTAAGGTATAGGACATGCCCTGCTATTTCACAAATATTTGGAAGTTGTAGATCA
The DNA here is from genome assembly GCF_037043375.1 of Chiloscyllium plagiosum. Lineage (NCBI taxonomy): Eukaryota > Metazoa > Chordata > Chondrichthyes > Orectolobiformes > Hemiscylliidae > Chiloscyllium > Chiloscyllium plagiosum. The sequence goes on along the minus strand of NW_028270151.1, from coordinate 50,525,663 downwards.
ATGACTTATCACTTATGGGTCTACTAGATCATAGAATGTTGGATTAGACTTCCATCAGTTAATGCTGGTTCAATGTTGTAATGGTAATCTTTAGGTTGATCAAAAGCCTTTGTCAGTTTTATAGCTGTACTGTACGACCCTGTGTTGTGAGAAGATTAAGAACATCAGTCTAGCAACAGTTCTGTTGAGGAGTTGAAATGGCTCATGCATCCCAATGCTGCTTCATGTTACAAATCTATCTGCTGACTATTTCTTTGATTATGAAAGGAGCTACAGAAGAAAAACAAATAGATGAATAATACCTTTATAAAAAAGAATGCACAAAGTTGAGTATCATTGTGCTAGTTGCCTGCATTTTTAAAAGGAATGGAGAAAAGATGTTTAAAAAGTAAAAGTTGAAAGCTGCTGAGATGCATTGGAAATGAAAGCAGTAAATTTGCTCAAGGTTTGTGGAAAGATTTGTAGCTCGGGTGCCAGTTGCAGTTGTTGTGGGTGTGTTTGCCAAGCTGGGAATTTGATTTGCAGACATTTCATTCCCTCTGTAGGTAACATTCTCAGTGCTGTGGAGTCCCCTGTGAAGTGCTGTTGTACTTTCTCAGTTGGTTCCAGTTGCCGGCTCCGGTTGTTCAGAAGCAACAGGAATGAAACCCCATAAATTCCAACAGACACGGTACAACAGCGCTTCACGGGAGACTCCACTGCACTCTACAAAACCTCTGCAAACCAACTTCCCAGTTCGGCGAATATACCCACAATGACAGTATGTTTGCTGTTGAGCTCAATTGATAGTTTCCAAGGAATGTGGTTTCAAATGAAAGTTTTTTGGTTTACATGACAAATTGTCATGATTGAGATCAACTGATTATTGAAGTTCACTATTGGCCGCATTTTATTCCATTTTAAATTACTTTGAGTAATTACTTGAGGCCTGTTCAAACACAACTCACACCATGCTTGTGTGTGTATAAAGAAAAGTTATTAAATACATGATGCATGTCTATATACTGTATCTTATAATGACATCGGGTTAACACCGGATACTTGTCTACAAAAGTGTGTCTTGGAGTGATGATGTTGATTTATCTTAAAGTTGACTGCATCATAATAAATAAAACATCATTATATTAACTTTTGCTACTTGTATGATGTGATATCTGATATCATTATTTTTGTCCATCTAGCCCACCATCCTCCATAGTTAATCATTGTTTATTAACTACTATTGATTTTGACACAACAAAATCGGTATCAGTTTATCTTTTTAAAAGGGATGTTGCTGTATAACTGAATTTCTCACTCATAAGTTAAGCATATTGTTGATTGGAGGTATTAAACATGGAACTAAATATACATTTAAAATTTAGGTCGATTAAAAAAATAGCATTTAACAGCCAGCCTTCTGGACAATGCTAGCCAATGAGAAAAGTTGACAATCAACGGATGGTAATGGCAGAAATGAGTTGGTTGAGAGGAGTATTAGGTGAATGTTGAATATACAGAGTGCAAATAAATGAAGAACAGTGTAATAATAACATGACTTGGGCAAGATTTGTGCTAGCAACGAAGATCCAAGATAAACAAATACAATGATTTGAGAACATTTACAGAATGAAAACAAATTATTTTTCAAGGCCCAGCATATACAGGTAAGTGGAAAAAGAAACTTTGAAAAAGTAAGGAAGCAATGGGTACATATTGAGATGAGTTGTCACAGTAAGAAAGAAAGTAAAAGAAGAACACAACCTCCTGATGAAGGGGCAGCTCTTCGAAAGCTAGTGCTTCCAAATAAACCTGTTGGACTATAACCTAATGTTGTGTGATTTTTAACTTTGTCCACCCCAGTCCAACAGCGGTGTATCCAAATCAAGAAAGATGTGTGCAGCCTCAGAATGTTGCAAAGTTTCTTGCAGCAAATTAAATTATTTTGGTTCGTTGTAATTGTTGTTATATATGCAACACCTGTAGCCATCTTGCACATTGCAAGTTCTCACAAACAACAATTAAATATTTGGCCAGGGCATCCTATCAAGAGATCATTCATATCAGAGAAGCAACTCCTCTCTTTTTCAAATAGTGCTGTGGAATATTTCATTTTCACTGGAACATGTTTAATGTCCCACACATCCTCAGTTTACTGTCCCACCCAAAAAAAGACACCTCCAACATTGTAGCAATCCCTTAGCAGTGCAGTGAGTTTTAGCCTAGAACTTCTTTGCTCAAGTCTATAGTGTAGACGTTGCACTCACAAGCTTTTGAAACAGCTGACTAAAATGATCAGGCTAGTTCAGAACCAAAAACAATCGAATCAAGTCAACATCACGATTGAGCTGATGGATTGCAATTTAGTAGAATTTTAGTAGTCCCAGATTTGTTTAATCGTAATTTCTGTTATAGTACAGACATTAGGGTTAATTTTATCTTTAACTTCAATGGAGAAGAAAATCAGTTGTACCATATTATAGATGACTAATCTGTTACCAAGTGTTTTCTGTGCCAACTCAAGTTAAATTTCATCCTGAGTATGTCTTGTGAATACTGCTTCTTTTCACACATTAGTTGTTTTGTGTTTTTTTTAATATTGCTTTCTGCAACTGGAAGAAAGTCAAATGCAGTTCATTAAGGTTTCCTAGTATCATAATGATACCACAACAATATCAACCAGTTACACTGCAGGAGAGTTGTAAATCAAAGCAGCCAGCAAATTATCCATATGGAAGCACAGTGCAGCCAGAGCTGTGCACAGGCTGAGGGCAACACTTGCTTGGAGAATATTGCCTGGGATTTGCTGTCGTGATGCATCACTACGTGTCAATATTTAGAAGACGAGTCCACTATGATAATATAGTTGGCCTTTGACAGGATAAAGAGTAATCCATTTGTGACATTAGGTATATATTTTGTAATCGTGTGTTGTAATTCTCTGCAGTCAATGTAATGTGAAGTTTCCCCATATGACCTTGAGAATATGACTATGGGAAACATTCACACAATTGATGCAGGCTCAGTGACATTCTCTGCATATGCCATCACTTGGATTGGTGTGGCAATTATTTATTTTTTGCTGATTCCTAATTGCATGTGGTTGCAAAGGCACCAACCTTCTCCCATGCCAGTATAAAATCAAATCATTAAAATTGATGCTGATTTGTCATAACATCGTTTAATTCTAGGACAGTACTTAAGGCTTATTCAGTGATTCCTCCAAACAATTGTTCAATATTTTGAGTAAAATCACATACATAAGTAATTGCTTTCATACCTTGAACTCAATACTGAGAAAATCAAAAGCAATTCCTTTAGCAAATGCCAAAAACCCTTCATAGAGCAGGACCAAATTACTGCAGATGCTGGAATCTGTACTGAAAACAGATACTGGAGATCACAGCAGGTCAGGCAGCATCCATGAAAAGAGACCAAGCTAGCATTTTGAGTCTAAATGACTCTTCTTCTAGTGAGCGGTCACCTAGACTCAAAATGTTAGCCAGAAACTCGTTAGCCAGTTTGCAGAGTGACCAATTTCACCTTGAATCCCATCCCTCTAACTATTATTTCCAGCTAAATCAGACTAATTGAAACATTGTTCTTCTATTCAAAACTGAGCTAAACTTCTGATCCCATGTCCTCTCCGTTATGAACACCAGCTCATTTTGCTCATTTTTTCTCCCACCTCAAATCATCTATTGTTGACATTTTAATGCCATTAGAGCTGGTTACTAAGCTCCATGTTCTATGAACTTCAGCTCAGTGTAAATTCTGCTATCCGTATTCCATAGGACAACAAATTTCACTCACTCACTATCTTTGATCTTGCTCACCAACATTAGTTCCGGTCACCACCCGCTTTCAAATTCTAATCAGTGTCCATGACATATCTACATTTGTCTGTTCCCATTCCAGTCTGCCCTCCTGAACTGAGTTGCTTTAATTTCAGTTCTTGCCATTCTTTGATTGTTGGCAGCTTTGGTTCGAACTGCCGAGGTTCCACACATTGGCATTGTCTCTGCAAATACTTCTGCTTCGACCTTACTTTCTTCTTCTAAGATCCTCTTTCAAACATGTTTCTTTGCAAACTGTTGGTATCTCCTTTTGGCTCAATTTGTGGAAATGTTGTTTAATATTCCTGAAAATGGAACTCCAGTCTGACCAGAACATTCATTTTCCTAGTTTTCCTGCAGTTGTTTACTGTTTATTTCTGTCTTAAACATCTGTGAAGTGTGTCAGAATGTGTTCCTGCTAACAAGATAGAATATGAATGCAAGCTGTAGTAGTAGCAATCGTCGTAGTAATAGTAGCTTTGGTTGTAATAGTGAACCGAGCTGTAGCAGGAGGAGTAATACTTGTCATAGTATTGGACAAGCTTTCCATCTGACTGATTTTAATTTCTGAGTAGCTTTCCCTTTCACTATGGGACATTCTGCACCAATTTTTGATGTAACGGTTGATCAGATGACTGGCTGGTAAAAGAAATTGCTATAAAGTAGGAATGATGGTGACAAATTCTTGATGGATTTTTTTCCCCAACTGCATTGAAATTTGATGTTAACGATTGCAGAGTCTGGCAGTTGTAGCATTTATCGTTACAAAGACTGATTCTACATAAGATCAATCCTAGAATATTGCTAATGAGTTTTGCCAATGTCACATAGAACAATGTCTGAGTGCTCAGCAGGGGAATAAATTGTCTGTTATTAATGTATTAAGCAAGTGGATCTTTGTTTTTGAAGTCGTAATTTTTCCTGAAGGTAGCAAATAAATTTGTATTTTTATATCTATCCCTGTATGGTAGTTGGATGTTTTAAATTGGATTCCTTTTATAGAGTCATAGAGTCACACAGCATGGAAACAGATCCTTTAGTCCAACTTGTCCATGCCAACCAGGTTTCCCAATCTAAACTAGTCCCATTTCCCGGCATTTAGACCCTCTAAACCTTTCCTGTCCATCTACCTGTCTAAATGGTTTCCAAAATGCTGTACTTGCCTCTATCACTTCTTCCAGTAGCTCATTCCATATACACACCACCTTCTGTGTGAAAAAGTTGCCCTCCAGGTCCCTTTTAAAACCTTCCCCTCTCAACTTAAACCTATGCCCTCTGTGTTTGGACTCCCTTACCCTGGGGAAAAGACATTTGCTTCTCACTTTATCTCTGCCTCTCATGATTTCTTCATTAGGTCACCCCTCAACCTTCTACGCTCCTTATAACTCAAACCGTCCAGTTCTGGTAATATTATTGTAATTCTCTTATGCATCCTTTCCAATTTAATAGCATCGCTCCTATAGAAGATGACTAAAACTGTACACAGTGCTCTTAAAGTAGTCTCGCCAACATCCTGTACAGCCACAACATGACGTTCAAACCCCTATGCTCAATGCTCTGACCAATGAAGCATGAAAAACATCAAAGATACTGATATAATCAGAAAATTCTGGATTCAGATAGCATTTGTGAAAAGAGAGACAGTATGTTTTACATCCACAAATTGTCATTATTCTTGCCTCAGTCATTTGCAGAATACATTTGACTGACTGGTCAAAGTGCCATCCTTCACCTTTTTGCGTAAACTCATTCAAAACTCTGCTTCCTATATTCTTTCAACACCAAATCATGCTGTCAACCATTGTAAGTTTGGTGAATACTAGGGAAGGCAAAGGAAATGTTGGCCTTTATTTCAGAGGAAGTGGATTATAGAAGTAGGGGGAGGTATTTTTAAAACTTTACAAGGCATCAGTCAGACCAGAGCTGGAATTCTGTGAACCGTTTTGGGCCTCTTACCTAAGGAGAGATATACTGGCATTGAAGGGACTCCAGAGAGATTCACTAGGCTGTTACCAACTGTAAAGGGGCTGGTTTCTGAGGAGAGATTAAGTAGCTCACCTTGTACTCAATGGAATATAGAAAAATGAGAGGAAATCTTATTGAAATATACAAGATTCTTAGAGGACTTAACACGATGGATATGGAAAGGTTGTTTCCCCTTATGGGAGAGTCTAGGACTAGAGGGCATAATCTCCGAATAAGGAGGTGCACGTAGAAGACAGAAATTTCTTTTCTGAGGGGAGTGAATCTGTGGAATTCTTTACCACAGAGGGCTGTTGAGGCTGGGTCATTAAGTATATAAAGCAAAGGTAGACAAGTTTTTAAACAGCAAGGGAGTTAAGAGCTGAATGAAAAGGCAGAAAAACAATGTTGAGGATTATCAGATCAACAATGATTTAATTGAATGGGAGAGCAGACTGAATGGGCTGAACAGCCGAATTCTGTTCCTTTGTCTTACAGTCCAATGATCTTGACCCAGTTTATTTGATGTCATCAAACTTATTAACACCCCCTATAGATTAAATAAAAACCTATTTTGGCAGTTAAAATAAAACTCAGTGAATAAACAGGTTAAGATTATTTTAAATGTTATTGATAATGTACATAGCAAGTGAAGTAAAGCTCCCATTACTTTGGCACAATGCAGTTAAGATTTAAGAAGATGACTATCAAAATAATGACTGAAGAGAGATAATACAAAAATGTTTTCAAGTTTATTCAAATTCAGCATATGCATTAACAGCCATAGATATGTCTTCTTGTCATCACTGAGTTGGCACGTCTGTCAGGACAGTAATGTGATAATGCAGAAACTATTACGAGGAAGGGTCACTCGACCCGAAATGTTAACTCTGATTTCTTTCCGCAACCTGCTGAGCTTTTCCAGCAATTTCTGTTTTTGTTTCTATTTTACAGCATCCATAGTTCTTTTGGTTTTTAACATGATACTACAGTTGGCCTCAGTCTATATTCTAGGAAGGGGCAAAACCAAGATTGGCTCTTGTTTGAAAGCCTTCCACTGTGTCTATTAGTATGAGTTGCAGTGGCCCTTTCTAGTGCACAACACTTATTTTCCAAAAAGAAAGTTAAAGGATATAACTGGAGCCAATCTCCCTACTCTTAATTTTTTAAAAATAACCTTATAGAGTTTACATATTGCAAGCAATGTACCATCGAGCCCAGAACTGAGTTCAATTTACTATTGTACTTTGGAATGCCAGTGTATCCTCACTAACCTAATTAAACACAACTAATATACAATGAAGACATGTTCAATATTCAAAGCATGAACAATGATCATTGACTTTATTATTGGAGGGCTATTGCTGCTTATAGAATTATAGCCTGGATTAGTCAATTGATTTGGAAGGAGGAAGAAAAATTGCTAATGAATGGGGAAGAGAAAAGATTATTAATCTGTTGCTGAGTTGTAATGCATGAACATATAAAGCTTGTAGTCAATATTGGTAGCAAAATGCTTGCTGAAAAATAAATTACAAAGCCCGCAAGCAAGTAACATGAAGAGCAAAGAGAAAATGATATAAATAGAAGCAATTATATGAATCATCTCATCAAGAATTTGAGGTGGCAGAAAAATTGAGTCATTTAAATGCAAGATGAAATTGAAGTGAAAAATTAATCATTTGTATCGTATTGTAATGATGTACTGTGCAGTTCATGAGCAGGTTCCATTTATACTGACATGGTTTCCTGGCAAACCCTGCTAATTTTCATTAATTGTTGGGAAATGGTGCAATGGGTACCCAATAGAATAAATCTGGTTCAGGGAATGAAGTCACAGTTGCCGTTTAATCTTTGATTATAGATTATTCCAACTTCGTTTTTGTAAATTCTGGTCACTGGTGCTTAATATTTAACACTATTGATGTTGTTATGACCACAGCAAGCATGTTGTCAAGTTGTCAATGTTTGATCAGCTCATTTGTACCACCCAATTATGACTTGAAGTGATTCAATTTTAAAATAACAAGCAACTCAGTTTTATGCATTCAAGAAGATACAAAAGTTAATTTATCTTGAAAGTCATTTAAATAAAACCAAGTAAGACTGTTATCTGAAATAACTACACAAATCCAAGTGTCCTGTCATCAATTCACCCTTTACTTACTTGTGCACAGTAACACTAGCTGTGGCCAGCCAACTCCGAGTTCGTCGCCTGAACTGAGGAGATTCTAATGTCTTTGTTATATTGGTTAGCTAGGGCTTTTCTGATTGGCCAGGTTAACAACCCAAACTAATGCCCTCATAGTCAACAAGGCCAACCTTCTTCCAATCAGTACCTCTCTAAAATACACATTCTGAGTAATTGAAAGTAGGTATGGATAAAAATGAAATATATAAAATATATATGCCCCTAAAGTTATTGCAGGCCTGTTACCTGTTTGAAATTTTACTTTCTGAAGTGAAGTATTTGAATTTAGTCAGATCCAACAGCTGTGATGGCTTCTGTTCATGATTGGTTGGCATTTGCCGATACAGCTGGACTCAGTAGGATTTGAGACAGAAGATTTCTTGTCATGTACTGGATCTGCAATTATGACACTTTCAGCCATATGGCGATTGGTTTCTGTCTGCATTCCTTTTTGTACTCCTTTTATCTGAGAACACTTTCGCTGATCGCGTCGCTCAGAGTTCTTACTGTGATGGACTGCACAAAATAGTTGCTCATGAAGAAGGGTCACTGGATCCAAAACATTAACTCTGCTTTCTCTCCACAGATGCTGCCAGACCTGCTGAATTTTCCCAGCAATTTCTGTTTTTCTGGATGTACGTTTGCTCGCTGAGCTGGAAGGTTCATTTCCAGACGTTTCATCACCCTACTAGGTAACATCTTCAGTGGGCCTCAGGTGAAGCACTGCTGATAAGTCCTGCTTTTTATTTAAATGTCTGGGTTTCTTTGGGTTGGTGATATCATTTCCTGTGGTGATGTCATTTCCTGTGGTGAAGTCACCTCCTGTGGTGAAGTCACTTCCTGTTCTTTTTCTCAGGGGGTGGTAGATGGGGTCTAACTCGATGTGTTTGTTGATAGAGCTCTGTTCGGAATGCCATGCTTCTAGGAATTCTCATGCATGTCTCCAGATGAGGAAGGATACCACTTCGACTGGGAAAACGCATCCATCCTAGGACAAACCAAACAAAGACACGCATGGCATTCCGACCGGAACTCTCTCGATGTACACATCGAGTTAGACCCCATCTGCCACCCTCTGAGAAAAAGAACAGGAAGTGACTTCACCACAGGAAATGATATCACCAGCCCAAAGAAACCCAGACATATAAATAGAAAGCAGGACTTATCAGCAGTGCTTCACCTGAGGCCCACTGAAGTTGTTACTGAGTAGGGTGACGAAATGTCTGGAAATGAACCTTCCAGCTCAGCTAGCAAATCTACATCCAGAACCTAAACCTGAGCTACAAATCTTCTCAAAACTCACTATTTCTGTTTTTGTTTCAAATTTCAAAGTTATCTTGTAATTTCTTTCTGAGAAAAACATAGGCTAATGCCAATACAAACTGAAACACTTGAGAGGAATCATATGTCTTCAGAGGGCATTTTGTAAAATGTATCCATTCTAAAGACCGACTGTCTTTCTTTGCAAAGTATTTGGTATTATAATTATCTAGACATGACAGTACAAAATCCGTGCCTCCAATCAATCTTTTCCTTGGGTGCATTTTTATTTCATTCATAGTTGTTGTCTCTCTTCAACAGAATTAGGTTTGGAGTAAAATAAGGCTTCATAATGTATGTCATTCAAGGATGGTCTTCAGGGTATGAATTGTACTGGTTAAAATTACAAATTTGCAGGCTCAAGAGTGTCAAACAAGCAATTGTCAATGTAAGCAATTAAAACAGTCAAACTGAGGTAATATGTGTCAAGAATGTTGAATATACAAGTATTTTTCAATGACTCAGAGTTTATACATTACATTTATCTTAATATGCAAAAATTGCTTGCGCATTTCTTTCATGAGACATTCAGGTGAGCTGTGTTTCTGTGATTGATGTGCTTTCAAAATATTTCCCTAGAATTTTGATGTGCTTTTCGAGCTTTCCGTTGTTTGTCTTCAGACTCACCATTGGCTTCTCATGCTCTGAATCTGTATCATCTGCACTACTTGTCCCTTATTGTTAGTTTCATTATATTACATGAGGAACAGCTGGGGTGAAGAGCTCTTTCTGGACTTGGAACAGTTTAAAAGTTCCTTGGTTATAAATTTCTTCTTGAAATTCCATTCATTTATAATCAATGAAAGTAGTTTAACTAGATTTAGATTTATTTACTTCTGTCACTTGTACCAGAGTGTAGTGAAAATGGATAATGTCGCCACATTCCAGCGCCATTTTGGATTACAGAACAAATTACTAAATAAATCGTATAAGTAGTACAATATTGAATAAATTAATATTACATTGATATTACTAAACTGAGATAGCTTCCAAAGTTCATCCTTCCCTTTCCATAGACTTCACCTTCTCTGCCCTTCCAGTCGCTGATGTCCAACCTTGTCCCTGGGATCCCAGGGACAATGTGCTCCTTCTCTGCTGCCCCTGGCACTATCACTTCAGCCATTTCTGAGCTGGAGACGATCACGCTGCATAGGACCTGCACCTCCTCCAATGCTGGACATTGACTGACAGGCCCTTAGTCCGAATCGATCAACAGCATTCTCGCCTGTCCTCTGATGCCACCACCCAAGATGGAGCAGGGATGGAGACACACGGAGCATGGGCGCACCAGAGGAGGACATCAGAAGGAGGCCCAGAGCAACCAAAACAAAACAAAAATTACTGAGCTGGAAAGACAACAATGAAATTCTTGTGAATGTGGCAGAACCTGCCGCATGAACCATGAGTGGCTGAGCCCCACTCTATTCTTTAAAAGTAAATCGTAATAGTGATATGAAAATTGAATTGAAAACAGTAACTGAAGAGCAACCCTTTGGTTTGACTTTGAATCATTGTTAGCACATGATAATTTACAAATAAGCAAAGACATGGAGATAGAATTATCAACTCTGGTCGAACACATTCCTGAAGTTTTATCATGTGACCTCCTACTGACTACTTTGCTTCCACAGTCCTGCAGTCAGTTGCCCAACATGTCTATTCTCTTGGTACATTGCCTCCCCATGCAAATTTGAAATCAAGCAGAATTATTGTGAACTGACTGGATGATTCATGACAGTGTCCTTTTCTCCCCCTCCTCTATATTTTTGTAACTAATAAGCCAAGTTAGTTAAAGAAGTAAAGCCTTGATGATGACAGCTATATCCAGTGATTAATTTCAATTCTTGGGACCCTAGATCAATCCTAAAGGATTAGGAACCCAATTGAGAGATTGAAATATTTCAGGACTGTCTAATTCACACTTCATTTCCAGGGCTCAACTCGAGAGCTTTATTTGTGAGCAGGTATTTTGTGAGATTTTACAAATGAATGGTGCCCAGCAAATAAGATAGCAAGAGGCAAAAATTTTAGAAGTGAGAGCACAAGCCTTTTTTCAGTGAAAGATAAAAAAAGATTATTGTGGAACTTCAAAATAAAGTCTGGAGATTGTTATTAAAAAAAAGTGCATGATTTACATTGTGTGGAGAAATTCAAACATCATGATTTTTATGAAGGTTCAAAATGTATTAATATTATTTGAGACTTCGAGTTCTAAGGTGGAAGAGTTTTGCTTTCTAATTTTTGTCATTTTAAGCATTAAGTTTAAATAGAATTTACAAGAAATTGTGTGTTTTCAGTTAAAAGACCAGCAAACCAGCTGAGAAGATAATTGTTAGTGCATTCGCTGACTGGAGTTTTAAGACCCAGAGAGAGAGAGGTCAGAAGTAGGTTCATTCAAAGAAAAGCAGTGCATAACAGCATAGGTGCTGTTGTTAGCAATCTCTGAACAGTTGCGGGAATGAGATGTGGTTTGGCAGGAGCCTGGGAGAAGTCCTGAGGTGCTTAGAAATCAACAAGAAGAAAGCTGCAGGAGTGGAAGGCTGAGGGTGTGTTACAAACATCCTACATGGCTGTTGAAGATCTCAATTTAGGGAATTCATGTTAAGCAATGTGAATTGAATTGAATGACTTGTTTTAAGGTCATTGGTGTTGGGGACAGTATTTGAAGAAAATAACAGCTAATAAATACCCAGAAATCTGCTGAAAAGGAGCTTGTTATAATTATACTAGTTGAGCAAGACACTTTAGCCTGGAGATGGGAGTGACTGTTCTGAGGTTTGAGTGTCTGCAAGATTATTACTGGTATGAAAGATTGATGCTTTCTTTCAGTTGTTTGTAATGAGGTCAATCTAATTGTTCCTATCTGGGTGTAATAATCTATTTGTTTTCTTTTTATATAATATGCTTTTATGCTGCTTGTTAAGAGTACTCTTGTGGTCAGTAACTGGCATTCATGGTTAACAAAAATAAAAATAAAACTTCTAGCCTGTAAAATCAGGTTCGCTCTGGGATCTGACTTGTCCAGTATTACCATCAGCTTGGACGATGACAGGTTGATAATTTGAAATTTGAGTCGTTAGCTGTGGGAATCAGGAAGGAGAACATCAAAGTAATGAGTCTGGAAATGACCAAACCAATATACTGCTAGTATGACTTCATAGGTTAGAAATAAAATAATTTTACAACAGTACAATTAACAATTTAAAGCAGAAAATGTTGAAAATGCACATCAGATGTCATTGGAAAAGTAAAAAGAAGGTTGATGTTTTGTGATTTTTGTTTTGGTCAGCATTGCTGTAGAGAAGAGCTTTCATCTGGAACTGTATTCTGTCCTTTCAGATGTTGATAAAACCATATATTTCAATCTTTTGTGGATTCATTATTTCTGATTAAGCTGCTGAATTCAAAATTCTTACTGAAATTTGATTTTCTCAAACAATTGTAAGAATTCTTGGCTTTTATCCATAAGTATTAGACAATAAAATGTTCTGTTCAGTCATGCACAGCACGTTCCAGGGTCCAGTAATAACCTATTTGACTCTTTCCTATCATACCTATTGTATAATAACATTATACAATGATTCATTCAGTTTTTGGCAAATATGTTGTATTTATGAGACTATCCTTTAAGTCCAGAGTGACATTAGAAAGACATCTGGAAAGCATCAATCCTTTCATACCAGCAATAATCTTGCAGAAAGGGGGTGGATTTCTTGAGCATGACAGAACTTCTAAGAAATTAACCTCTGGCTAAAGTTGCCAGGGGGATTCAATCTAAAAAGAACAATTAAAATTAAGGTAAATGAAGTGATATAATGCTTTAACCTGTTCTCCTAGACAGTTGTAGTATACAGAACTCATGTGAGGAAAGGCAAACAAACCTCTTTATCCAAAGATCAATTTTCTGTTTGGCAGTAAGAGGGAAAACAGATGTTTAGAAGCACTTGGGGAAGAAATGTGCAGCAAGCTAAAAGGCACTGAATCCTAATAGTGGTGGCAACAGCTTGGGCAGACTGAAGTGCTGAGCGTTTGTATCAAAGGAGCAGACCATGAACCAGGTGATTGGTCTGTGGGAAAGGAATTCTGGAATGTTGTGCCTTCAGGATTTGACATGACCTGGATGCGCCTCATGTTGGTAACCATATCCGGGATGCCAGATTGAATCAGGCAGCTGCTGTATGCTACTTGAGGGTCGAATTGTTTGAGTTAGAGAATTGTGAGATCATATGTACTGAGGGATGAGTTTGAGAACTTTGAAACTATCTGCATGGAGGGATAATAGTGCTTGTGATTTTGATTGGCCATTTAAAGTGAAATTCATCTTGTCATTTGAAATAGCATTAGTCTGTTAATATATGCTTAATTTTGTTAGTTTTGGATTCAATAGTTTTAAGAAATATTGTCTGTTGATTCCTTTGTCAAGGGTTTTATTTGGAATCCCTTTCATTTCAGATATTAATCCCCAGAGGGATTATACCATACTGAGACTTATGTAATAAAATAAATATTCCAAAAGTGTCAGAAGAGCTAAAACTTAATTTGGACTTCTTTATGCAAGTGGCCATGCTTCAAGCAGCAAAACATGTGGTTTAGCTGCTGTTAACCAGCATGAAATATTTAGAGTTATTTTAGGAAACTCTGAAGGACATTTGCAGTCGACCTTGTGTTTCTGGTATAGGTGAACAAGTCTAACTTAAGTATCAATAACTTTTAGAAAACTCTGAGCTCAGACATATTTCTTTGAATTCAGACAAGAAGCAGGGTTTGACATTCCTAGAGCACAGATTGCCATGGTTTTGAAATTTACAGACTGCGCAACCCATAGTAAAGCTTCCTCCTGAGTCTCGTCAACAAGAGTGGTTAAAACTTTTCAGAATTTTACATTTTCAAATGTTGCCAACTAGTGCTTGCTCTGACGACCAGAGAGTGAACGTTCATTCCTGAAAGGAGTGGTACAGTAATGATTAATAGGTCATTGCTCAATGTTGTTCTTGTCATTGCCATCTCAACACATTGGTTCAATATATGCGGCATCTTTTGTTCTGCTGCAAAGACCTAGAGAGTTAGCTATCCTACAGAGAATGATGTTATCACCAGGTAGATAATCTCTCCAGTATTTTGCATATGTACAGCTGTATTTCTGTGTTGTTGCTAGAGGAGGCTATGACTGAATCTCTTTTCCATGGCTAACTCTCTCGTGATTGAGATGTAGGATTCATGATATATGCTGGTTGGTAACACTACCACCTAGGGAGAATCTGTAATTGCAAATATGGAAATTTGGGCAGTTTTGCCATATAACAATAGCTTCAATGCCAGAAGGTAAGAGGTTACCCAAAGGAGACAAAGATGCCTGATCTGTTTTTTTGTTTAACATTTGAACTCAACCAAACCCAAAATGATAAGAGTTCAGGAAGATAAAAGAGGGAGATATGGACAACACCGAGCTCTCTAACTCTCAAAACAAATTCCTACAGGCTTTTGAATACCACTTTCACCCTTATCCTGGAGACTTCTGATATATTTCACATCACAATACTGCCTAATTTCAAGCAGAATGGCAGAGGAAAACGCCACCTTTTGACATTGGGTCAAAGTTTCATTGATGGAATTGATAACCAGCTTTTCTGCCAATTCCCATAATCATTGTGTGTGGACAAAAGGAAAGAAAATCCGACTCCCCACTGGTGGTAGGATTGAGAGCATGAGGACATGGGTTGAAGAAAATAGGCAAAAGAGATATTGAAAGCATTAGGAGAAATTTATTCAGACAGTGAGTGGTTAAGAGCTGGAATAAAGTTGAAAATCACACAACACCAGGTTGTAGTCCAACAGGTTTATTTGGAAGTACCAGCTTTCAGAGCGCTGAATCTTTGTCAGGTAGCTAGTGGGGCAGGCACCTGCACATCAAGATCTGGAATGACAATGCGGTGGAGGTAGGTCCAAATGGGGAATTGAAGAACCACTTATATTATTTGAAAAGGGAGAACTTGCAGGGTTCTGGGAAGAAGGCAGGACAGTGTCACTGGGTACATTGCCAACTTGGAGAACCTTCACAAAAACAATGGGCCAATTGGTTTCTTGCTATTGTGTAACAATTTTGTAATTTTATGATTCTCTGAAAAAGAGATTATGAATCTCCCTTTTTTAACTCAAGAATAGAAAATTGCTCATAAATTTAAACTTTTCACAAATTATCAAGAAAACATACTCAAATTGTGTTGTAGTTTAGAAGATGACGGTGACAGACTGGAAGTCTGAAAGAAATTCCAAATGGTCTATGCATTACCTGGAAAACTAAAGCTAAACATGGTTGAGAGCTTTTGTGTAGTGAAGGACAAAGGGTTTCCACCTGTTGTGTTTGCCTAAATTGTCTGTCTTAACTGCTTACAGAATTCTGCATTTAAATAAATTCTTTGTTTTATTTGTTGGAACTTGACTTGAAAAGGAATTGAACTTGGCAGTAATGAGAAATGTATTAAGATCAGTACCAATACAAAGTTGTGTTTTGCAATGAGACAAGTTTGATGTCATTCTGATACAGTGCTATATTTATTTTCTGTGCAGATTTTCTTTGTAAAATGCCCTTATGAGGACTCTTTTCCACAATTATGCATTGCTCTATGCTTAAACTTGCATATTTTACAAGACAGTTTTGTGGTTATGGGAAATCACCTCTCGTCCTGCAGATTATTGAGTAGGATCACTTGCCTATGAATTGTGCTGTTGGAGATTGAGTTTAATGCTTTTTCCATCAAGAGGAAATGATTAGGGTTGAGTTGAATAAAAATTTGATTCTTATGGAACTTCTATATCCGGCGCAACAAGTTGAATGATTGAAAAGCCTATTCTTGCTCTTGCATTTGGTTTTTCTAATATGGAAAAATAAAACATGGCTTTCGCCCCCAAAAAACTGCAACACCCTCAGACTGCATTAATGACCATTAATTGGTTGATTTAAAGACTGTGACCGCTTTGCAGACTTTTGATTTTTGTTTAGATGCAATGATCTATTAAGCACACTTTAAACACATTTAATTTTATTACAATTTAATTGTACTAACTACAGTATACCAATGCAAATACCAAATGGTTTTGTATATAGCCTTTTTAAAAATATAATTTTGAGTTATTTAAAACTAGGGTATTTAAAGGTGGCGAACTTGACACTCACTAAAATGCTTACTTTTTCTGATAAACCCATTTTAAGATGTACTGACAAGTGAATAGCAAAAGACATGGCTAAATTGATTCCTTTTGCATTGGTTCACATCAGATTTTACAATCCATAGTATGTAAATACTTTTATCTAAATGGGAAGACAAGTTTCTTCTCAAAATTAATACAATGTGAGCCCACACCGCTGCAGTATCCAAATGGAAAACACCAGGCTATTGCTTTGCCATTCTAAATCCTCTTCAAATTACATTTGTTTTCCCTCTTTGTTTTTCTGTTGTTGCTTAGACTTAACCCTTTTTTTCAAACACCTAAATACTCTCTGGGTCTCGCAGTATTTTATCATAATGTATCCTTACTCCATATTTGAATCATGTAGAATGAGGATTAATGATTTTCTTCAGTTTTTGACTGAAAGCACCGAATGGTTCCTGTATTTTGCTTGTGTTCACATTAGATGGCTTTTCTTACGTGTGAAACATTTCTTTCACAGTTGAATTCAATTGAAATGTATCCTTTGTTCTGAAGACCAACTCTGATTGAATCCAGTGCCACAGTTCTGACTGCAAATCAAATAAAATTATTCATAAAAATATAAAAGAGGTTTGGGACATCAGTATGCACTGTGAAGGATGTAGGCTCAATGTGACATTACACAGAACTTGCTTAGAGCCATGCGAAGCAAAGGGAGAGAAAAAGAGAGACTGAAGGTCAGGAGTTGTCTTGAACAGGAAAGGGAAAGCAGGCTGGATGCATTCAGTAGTATCAGTGCTAGTCGAAAGGCAAGTCACCAGCCTATTCTCTTGTCGCAAGGAAATGGGCCAGAATGACTGTCACATGATTAAAAATATAGAGAAAATGGAGAATGAAGTACTGCTTAAATAAGAGGAATTAGCTGAATTGTCACTCTTGACTGGGGACTCTTTTAAGTAAAATCTCTAAAAGTCACTGACAACAATTTGATTGTTTCTATACCATTGTCTTGATCTTTGGATTGTATATTCCTCTGAGTCTCGGGCTAGGAATTCACTGGGCTTCATTTGTCAAGAAGCTCAGTGTATCAATGAAAGGAGGCTAGACAGCTCTTCATGCAAGTTCTGTCAAAAACAGGCTTCCTTTTTAAACCCTCAAGATTGATTCAGCTGAATCATTAAATTAGAGATGGTGTAAGTTAATGCAATCTGTAAGTATACAGAATTATTTGAATGCGATACATTAAGGTTTCAGCATTTCTCTAATTGCAAATTTCTGAAGTCCTAAGAGTTGTTAAAGTACAGTGTATTAGAGTTCAATGTAGATTTACAAGAAAAAAATTAAGTAGCCACCAAACTGAAAAAAAATTGCATTCTCAAAACATTAGTGGTTGTTTTGCATGTTTTACATCATTATAATGGGTACTTAATTTGAAATTTATCACAATTCTATCACAAGACACTAGTTAGACCACAGCTAGAATACTGTATACAGTTTTGATCCTCATATGCAGGGAAAGATACTCCAGTACTGGAGGATGTTCAAAGAACATTCATTAGGTTGATCTCAGGCATGGAGTAGTTGGGTCAGTTGGGCTTGTTCTCTTTGGAGTTTAGAAGAATAACTATTGGAACATACAAGATTTTAAGGAGGTTGACAGAGTAAATGCACAAGATTGTTTCCCCTGTGGAAAGCCTTCAGACCGGAGGGCATAATTTCAGAGTGATGGGTCACTCATTTAAGACCGAGATGGGGAAAGATTTCTTTCCTCAGAGGTCAATGAACCACTGGAATGCTTTCCCACAGAGGACTGCAGAAGCTGGGTCATTAAATATATTCTCGGCTGAGAAGAAATCAAGGTTGATGGGTGTAAGGTAGTAAAGTGGAATTAGGATTGTTAAATCAGCCATGGCAGAACAATCTCAATGGACTGAATGGCCTTCTTCTGCTCCTACATCTTAATGTCTATCCTTTTCCAAATGAATTTCAAGATCAAAACTCAGCAACAGTCAATGAAAACAGAAAACATTTATTTAAATTACAAAATTCTTGTCATACACCTAGAACATTTTAATTATTATATGTGGATTTGCCAATCTAAAATAGCATAATTTTCAATGAATCTTCTTGCAATGCTATGCTTCTTTGCCTCTTTTACCTGAAGCTTACTTTTCTGTCTGCCAGACATAATGTCTTGTCTTAACTTCCTTTCTGTGGATACTCCTTCCAAGACGAGGCTTACCAGGTCACATGGGCCAGAATTTCTTATTTTCCAAGGAAATTGAATTGGAAATAGATGAGTCCTTGAACTGATGTTGGTGCTACCCTCTGGCAGCTGTCGAAGGACTGGTTGCTAATAACCTAACCCTGTCTCTTAAAGCTGCCTAGTTAAGCACATATACTGCGTTTGCTGCTACAGCGGCTGGCAAATACTGTAGGTGTAGTATTGATAAAGCACAATGCTTTTGGACTTCCATAAAGAAGTCCTGAAGATTGAAATGATGTGTGAGTTGTTTGAACTGTAGCAATGATGATGTGATGAGGCATATAATTCCTAAGGTGCAGACAGGTGCCATTTGGCCCACTGAGTCTGCACTGACCCTCCAAAGAGCATCCCATATCCCCAGCATTTCCATATAACCCAGCATTTACCATAGCTAACCCACCTAGACTGCACTACACAAGGCAATTTAACATGGCCAATCCACCCAACCCACGCAGTATTGGACTGTGGAGGAAACCACACAGACACAGGGAGAAAGTGCAAACTCCAAACAGACAGTTACCCGAGGCTGAAATCAAACCCAGGTTCCGGTAACGCAGCAGTGTTAATCACTGAACCATCGTGCAGCCATAACGATGTGGTGGGCCTGATGGATTGTTGTTGCTGACTTGCTTGTCTTTCACACACTGACAGCCATGTGTTGAATTAGGTGGAAAAAGATGTGATTACAAATGTTTTATTGTAAATCTATAGTATAGTATTTATGTCAGTTTCCACCTTTCCCCTCTGGATTCTTTCCCTAATCAGAAATCAACCCTTCCTAGGAAAGAACTCCCCTTTTTTCTATAAACACACCACCAAATGAACTAATGAAGATAACTAAACAGTGACAAAGAACAAAATGGAACTGATTTCTTTATTTAAAACTTACCATCAAGTCACCTAGTTAGCAAATTAAAACAACAAATTACAAGCAATGGCCTGCAAAAGTAGTGCAACAATAACAAAAAATAAAGGAAGGTTGGGAGGGAGGGAGGGTCTAAGTTAAAATGGAGTAGGAGGGGGAGATGACTCACTCCAGCTCAAGTGACTCCATCTCTCTCCAAAGGCTTTGAGGATGCTGCAGATGCTCCATTTCCAAGGACATCCAGGCACAAATGTAACTTTGGAAGTGTTGTAGGCAGCCAGGATTTATAATTCCCTGAACAGCCTGCTGCCTGGAGCAGTTGGTAACTACATTACCCAGACCCATGAAGGATGGTGTGACCTGCCTGCACCCCTTTGCACTGGGGCTCCAAAGGTCAGGAGTTGTGTGGCTGAAGTCCAACCAAAGATATCTAAGAGAATTAAACAGGGGGGTGAAAGTGCCATATGTGCTGCACGGATTCCACAGCACCGCAAACTAAATTGAATTTATTCTCACATGTACCAAGGCACAGTGAAAAGCTTTGTCTTGCGAGCAATACAGGCAGATCACAGTATAGTAGCATAGATAAGTAAATAATAGGTAAACAGTGGCAAAAACAAAAACACAGGTACAGGTGAATGTTAAGAGTTTGTGAGTCCATTCACTATTCTAACAACTAAATAGTCTTGGTGAAAGTCTGTGAACCACCTGAACCTATAGTTGCACAGGACTGATGCATAGCGAGCCCTCCAATGTGAACTCGATGTGGGGTTGGGGAATGGGATGGATGGGGTGGCTCTGAGAGAATTGCTCTTTGGAGGGCCACAGCAGACCCGAAGGGCTGAATGGCCTCTTTCTGCCATAGTAGGGATTCTGTGATTCCCTGATTCTGAGCTGTAAATTTCAATCTTTAATAAAAATCTACCTAGTTCTCAGTCATGTATGACCAGAAATATTGTTCATCTACAATCTATAATTCAATGCAAGTTTGCTGTTGAAACCCAATACACATTTGTCAAGTACTTATCAATAGTAGCAGGCTACAGTATCCCTCCTTTCATACTGTGCTAATTATTGCTATCATTTATCAATGTCCAATCTGTTGGCATATAAAAAGCCATATTCGATAATGGGCTAATCAGAGAACAGATTTTCTATTACTGTAGAGAAGCTTCAAAGGAGACAAAATTGATTTCTTCTGATTAATCTATTTTTATTTCACTTGAATGTATAGTTCATTAATGTTCCAAAATACAGGATTTTGGCAAAACAAACACCTGTAACAAACACAAGGAGTTAGCCAAGACAAAAGTTCTCTGCTTATTTTTGGCCACTGGTTTCCTGCCTAAAAATTATTTTTTTATTAAAGACAGTCCAGATAAAAATAAGAACAGAAAATTCTGGAAACACTTTCCAGATCAGGCAGCATCTGCAGAGAGAGAAACAGTTAATGTTTCGATTGATGGCCTTTTGACAGAATAACTTTCCCCAGTGGAACACTCTTCACTTCCTTACCTTGACTGTCTTTACATGCAACTTCATCAAACTGTCTCATATTGCAGCATTCTTATTTAAATTGTGAGCACTGAGAAAAGTTGATATTGACAGTGCAGTGATATCTTGTTGCTATCTTTATTCATAAGAATCAAAGAAACAGCAGAATATAAACTTTATTGAGCCAAAGCTTGGCATGCACAAAGGAAATATTTATTCCTGCAGGTGGCCTGGCACTTTATGACTGTATTCAGGAGGTGGCATGAGGTCTGACAGATAGCTAAAGGCATCCTAAGGCAGAACTTTTTTTTAAATAAAACTCTAAATCATGGTGAATGACTGATGGGTGATGGAATCAACATATAGGAAATAGAAAGACTAATAAATGTTGTACAGATATGGTGCTAACGTACTCCTGGCTTCTACCATAGCCATGTATGTTGTTGGGATCAGCAATTTAATAAAGAAAAGATTTACAGCTAAGGCAAAGATGAAGAAGCAAGGAGGCAGCATGCATCATGATAGAGGAAGAGTATAGGAGTGGAGAGAAGGAAAATGGATACTAAATGGGGGCTCAGATTATCCAAGGTGAGATATCAAATACTTTGTCACATGAAAGGAAGGAAAAGGGAGAATATAGCATCTGGAGATGTACAATATATAACATATAGGGACCTGTAAAAAAACAAATGGGCAAAAATAGATGTCAGATTTCCCATCATACAATGGTGTCATTGTAAATTGAAGGTACTGGGAACAAATGAGTAATTCTAGACCTATCTTACGTGAAATTACACTTAATTCAGTATGATTTCTTGATTGTGGATAACAGCTTGACTATTATTTAAGTATTATTACATATCTTTTTTTAAATGAGTAAATCAATTGATACACCCCCACTACCTTTCCTGAGCTGTGTTTGTTACAGTCATACAGACCTCTGTCGATCAGTTTTAACCCAAAAGGTAGATGGGAAGTTTACAGCAAATAGTCTTTGCAGCAAATAAATTCCGCAGCTGAAATAATGACACAAGAACATTTGTGCAGGGAGATTTATATGTTAAACAGAGCTCAAACATTTAAGGGTGCTTTATAAAATATAAACCCCCTAAATTTGATTTTACCTGCAGTTTATCAAACAGAATGATCAGAAACTTTATTCTGAACTATTGAGCCTGAGACATCTATTTTGTTGCAAGTGAATTGCTTTATTATTTACTGGTGAGTTCTTTATCCAGGGGTTACAAGACATGCAGGTTATCTACAATTTTAAAGGACGTAGTTGCAAGACAATTTCTGAAATCTGTGTTTATATGTGTTTCTTTCAATCAATAGTTCACTTGATAACTCTAGTATATTAGTGTTATACAACAAAGAGATCTGTAACAGACTAAGATATAATGAACCAGTATTAAGTGTTAGGAGCATTGCACCACAGGTACTGCATCTTGCTGATTTCATAGCATGCCATAGGAAGTCAACTTGTAGAATAAATATTTGACGCTTAGTTCCATAATACCATGAGATACAGGTGCAGAATTAGGCCATTTGGCCCATGTAGTCTTGTTCCACTGTTCAGTTATGGCTGGTCTGTTTCTCAACCTCATCTCCTGCTTTCTTCCCGTAAACTTTGATTCCACTACCAATTAAGAACCTATCTATCCTGTCTTAAATACACTCAGTTACTTGGCCTCCACAACCTTCTACAGCAATGAGTTCCACAGATTCACCACCCTCTGGCTGAAGATATTCCTCCTCTCAGTTTCAACGAGTTATCCCTTTGCTCTGGGACTGTGCCCTCGAATCTTGGTGTCTCCTACTCTCTCTTCCAGATCCACTCGATCCAGACCCCTCAGTCCTCTGTAATTTCAGTGACGTGCCCACGCATCCTTCTGAACTCCATCAAGTACAGACCCAGAATCCTCAACCACTCCTCAGAGGACAAGCCCTTCATTCCTGAAACATTCTTGTAACTGGACCCACTCCAACACCATCACATCCTTCCTTAGACACTGGATCCAAAGCTGCTCACAATATTGTAAATGTGGTCTAACCAGAGCTTTATACAGCATCAGCAATATATCTATGTTCTTGTATTCTATCCCTCTTGAAATGAATGCTAACATTGCATTTGCCTTCCTAGCTGACAACTGAACTTGCATGTTAACCTGAAGAGAATCCTGAACTAGGATTCCTATGTCCTTTTTTTGCTTCAGATTTCTGAAGTCTTTCCACATTTAGACCATAATCTGTGCCTCTATTCTTCCTATCAAAGTGCATAACCTCACACTTTTCCACATTGTATTCCATCTGCCACTTCTTTGCCCACTCTCCTAGTCTGTCCAAATCCTTCTCCACCTTCCCTGCTTCCTCATCCCTCCATTTATCTTTGCGTCAATGTGAACTTAGCAACAATTCTGTCAGTTATTTTGTTCAGATTGTTAATGTATAATGTGAATATTTGTGGTTCCTACACTGACCCCTGCAAAACTCCTGTAGTCACCAGTTGCCATCCCTGAACCCTGGAGTATTATACCCGAACATTCAAAGAGAACTTCAAACATTAAATCTTCAAAGGGACAGAGGCAGGTTAAACTGGAGTGTGATCCCATGCGGCTACAGAGAGACTGAGGGGCTGATTGACACCCCTCTCCATACTCAAACCCTGCTTCTGTGAATTATGTCCCAAACTGCAGACGCGTTTATCTTTTTCAAGAGTGTACAAGAAGAGGAGTTTAAATCCAGGTTCACCCCTCACCCATATGTGCTAGAAGATGATGATGTGAGCTGTGATGATCACAGTTGAGAAAACCCCTTATCATCCTTGCGCTGCAGGTAAAAATAAAGAATGTCTTTAACTTTGCTGAAGCCAGAAAGCAACTGAAATTACAATTAAAATGTAACAGGTCAAAGCCCTCTCAGTTGACCTGCAAAGAAAGAGGTTCAATCATATTTAAGTTAATCGCTCATCTACTAACGTGAATGCTAATGGTACCGCCCAAAGTAATGGCCACAACATTCCTCTATCTACTCTTCATGAATGATCCAGGCAGTTTTACATGTCTTTTAATTTTTATCTATTTGTTTGGACTTGCCTCTTGTTTCAAATCTGGTTGTGTGTGCATCACAATATTATTTCTCTTTGCATTTCACAGTTAATAAACACTCTCTTTTGTTAACTCAAGAAAAAAATGTCTCCTTTTAAAAATAAATCCAACTGGCAGAAAAGCAGTCACAATTGATGGGGGTGTTTCATCTTAATCTCAGTGTGACCAATGGAAAGGGCAAGTGAAGAAAGAAGGTTAGGCAATTAATCTCTACTCACAAAGTAGCTTGATAACTTTGGGTCTCCTGTCTAGAATTGTAATAATTGGGGAATCTTACCATTGGCATCAGTTTTGGGGAACCAGAATCCCCACACTGGCAGCCTATCAACTTCCAATCATTTCTGGCAGAAATGTTTGTAAGGGCGCTAAGATAAGCATACTACATGCACACCATAAATAGCACTGAGGGCTAATTCTGACTTGCTTTTCAACTTTCCATTTTGAACCCAGCAGGTTGTTCCTGCATGAGGGTACTCCCCCACTCTGCTTGTGCTATTTAAACAGATCAACATGGGGCCTTCAGTGGGGATGCTTCAAACTTTCTTTCCATATTCCAGAGTTAGTGGAGGTATTGTGTACTGCTGTTGTTAGAATTCTGAAAGGTTGTTGGGGTCAGAAGGGAATGGTGCAGGATTTTAACTAAGAGTTCAATGGAATTTGCAAGCCTGTGTGCAGAAAACTTTTCTCAATTGCGAGCTCGAATGTCTGTTTTCTTAAGCTGCCAATACCTGAGGTGGTGAGTGTAAGTGCAAGGTTAAATTTACAGTGTTGGGCATCTTTATTTGTACTTATACACATTCTCCATATTGAGACTGCGCTGGTTGGTCAGGCTGCAGGACTTGGATTTGAAAGCTTAAGTGTGGAATACCTGTGTTTATGTAAAGCAAAGGGTCCATAGTTGCACAACCTGCAGCTTACACTTAAATAGCAGGAAACATATAAGGTTGGATTTGCAACAGTGCATAAAGCGGAAACCATCTTCCTGGATTTTTCATGCAATAGTCTTAAGTCACTGCTAGCCAAATACAATTCAGAAAGAGGTTTAACCCATGTAGGCACTACACTGTCCACGGTCTGTATTAAGAATATAAACAATAAGAACAGGAATAAACTATGGAATCCCTCAAGCCTGCCACACCAATGAATATGGTATTGGCTGACCTACATTTCTTGTTTACTTAAGATCATAAATCTGTCTATGTCAGCCTCAAATGTATTCAATGATGGACTGTCCACAATCCTATGGAGTAAAGATTTCCGAGGATTTCACAGGCTTAGGAGTAAAGAAGTTTCTTTCTTCATCTCAATGCTAAATAATAATTTTTTAACCTGCCCCCCCATTCCAGTTTTCCCAAGAAAACCGTGTCGTAGATCTCTTGCCAGCTACAGAAAACACCTCTTAGTCTTGAACCTGCCAAGCCTCCTCAGAATCTTCTTTGCTTCAACAAAATCTCTGTTCATTCTCCCAAAGGCTCAAATTGCCTAGCAACTCACTGTATTACAATATCTCATCAAAGAAAACAGATTATTTATTGCTGCCTTCTGGTAAGGACATCCATTGTCAATTAAGAAAGAAAGAAGAATATAATTGAATATGTCACAATGTGTTAGGTGACATACTTGAGAGAACTGAATAATTGGAAGAATGTAGAAGCTGTGAGATGTGTCTCCAAGTCTTGCACCATGCATGAGTATGTAAGTTTGGAATAAATAAAGTCAGGCCTGAGTCTGATGACTGTGTGAGGTGGTTTGTGCATTGAGCAATATGTGATTATGGTTCGATGGATAGGTGATGGCATTCGGACATTCATTTCACTGAACTTAATCATTCATAGGAGGTTATGAGGTGCTGCAACTGGGGTCTCTAGGTCATATCCCTTATAATGAGGCTTCTAGCTATCTATTCCATACTCTGTTGCAGTGTCTGCTATGGGGAAATACTGGACATTTGTTGAAATATGAGCTCCTTTGTTAATTCTAAACATATTTACAATTTGTTTTTGCACTAGCTACTCCACTTGCTACACAGAAAACCAGTGAGTCCCTCTCTGAACTGCTGTTCTATTGGTAGACATATTTCCTCTCTGAAACACTCTTGTTGACAGTCATTATTACTGCAGCCTGAATGCATCTTCCCTTGAAGAGGTACAGACAAAGCTGAGTTGTTCTTGCCAAATACTTAACTGGGTCTGGTACTGTATGCAGCCAGTGAACAGCATGTTTGAAAGTTTCCCTACTCTCTGTCCTCAACTAGGCACAAGGTAAATGTACTTCACAATTCCTGTGTCAATCATGGGGATAATCAAATTTTGACCCCTAAATTTCTAGATTGGCATTCAAAGAATAATGCATTGATGTAAACCATACTTGAGATGGCATTTGTATAGCAGTAAGGTTTCACAGTTTCCTGTGTTTGTTGGGTGATCAAATTAGTAAATGCAACTAGGCAAAAGTGAGGACTGCAGATGCTGGAAACCAGAGTTTAGATCAGAGTGGAGGCTACCTGCCTCTATACCTGATGAAGGGCTTTTGCCCGAAACGTCGATTTTCCTGCTCCTCGGATGCTGCCTGACCTGCTGTGCTTTTCCGGCACCACTCTGATCTAAATTAGTAAATGTGTCTGCTAACTATGTTGATTTTGTGTGTTGTGAAGAGCTTTATCAAAAACTCTGACATCAAAACTTATTACAATGATAATGGAATGTTCTTATTTCACAGATACTGTCAATGCTACATATACTGTATATGCAATCTGCTAAACCTAAATTCTGCTGAAATTGGAGTAATCTAGCAATGATTTATACTGAATAGGTGATGAAGGACTTCAGTCATTAATGGCAAATGTTATTTTTTATTAGAGTCATCTGAGTTATATGACTGTGAAATAAATTCCTGAATGCACATGCTTAATTATGAGTTATCATTCTTTCTATAATGTCACATGAGGTCTGATTCTTAATATGAACAGTTTTGAATATTTTATGGCTGCAACTGCTTATGCAGTTGTTTGGTGAAATTGGACAGATGATGAATTAATTACCTTGGATTCAAGGCTTGATTCTTCAATTGCCATGCCTGCTACTGCTTACTAACAGCACAATCATCTGAAAGGTTTTCAAAGGCTAATGTAACCACTGTTAATGTCGCCCATTCATGTTTCTACAGCACTTCAAATATAATTGAATTTTGAAACATTTGGAGATAATTTGATATGACATTGTTAAAGGCAAATATTATAATGAAAGCTCCTGGTAAACTTATCTTTAGCAGTCTTCACTTGGACAAACATGGAAATCTGATGTATATCTTCTTAAAGAAAATCGTCTTTAGTGATATTTCATCCTTGCTGCTTTTTCAATTTCTTGGGTTGTTTTGTCAAATTTGCTAAACTTATGTCAAACTTGCTAACTGCCTCTGATTGACAAGACATCCTAAGTTTCTTGATAATTGCAGCACATTTTTCCAGAGGCCTCTCCAGACTGACTCCATTTACTTTTCAAGTAAACGGTGAATCAAAATGTCAGATTAATGGAATGCTGCTGAATCATATGGGAAGAAGTTCTGTGGAAAAATAAAGTAATTTACAAAGTTATTGGTATTTTCAGCACACCACTTGTTTAATTCTGCAGCATAGAGATAGAGCCAAGCCTACTGCTTTGTTATTTACTGTTTCATTCCAACAGAATTTAATGCAAGTGAGTTTTTTTTTCGATTCCATACTCCCAACTGGTGTCGTAAATGTGAAATCAGTTTATGTGTTTATAAATCATTATGCTTCTGAAGCACACCATTCAGTTCATCAAGTGTGATGTGGCTCTCTGCAAAATAATCCAATTTGTCCAATTCCCCTATTCTCTCCTTCTCACCCTGTGAGTTTATTTCTCAGTGTCTATCCAACTTCCTGTTGAAATCATTGATCATCTCTGCATCCAATGCACTTAGAGTCAAAGAGTCATAGAGATGGACAACATGGAAACATACCCTTCGGTCCAATTCTTCCATGCCTACCAGATATCCCAACCCAATCTATTCCTACCTGCCAGCACTCGGCCCATATTCCTCCAAACCCTTCCTATTCATATACCCATCCAAATGCCTCTTAAATGTTGCAGTTGTCCCAGCCTCTACCACTTCCTCTGGCAGCCCATTCCACACATGGACCACCCTCTGCATGAAAACGTTGCCCCTTAGGTCTCTATTAAATCTTTCCCCTCTCACCCTAAACCTATGCCTCTAGTTCTGGACTCCCCCACCCCAGGGAAAAGACTTTGTCTATTTACCCTATCCATGCCCCTCATAATTTTATAAATCTCTATAAGGTCACCCCTCAACCTCCAACGTTCCAGGAAAACAACCCCAGCCTGTTCAGCTTCTCCCTATAGCTCAAATTCTCCAACCCTGGCAACATGCTTGTAAATCTTTTCTGAACCCCTTCAAGTTTCACAATATCCTTCCGATTGGAAGACGACCAGATTCGTACGCAATATTCCAACAATGGCCTAAACAATGTCCTGTACAGCCACATGACCTCCCAACTTCTGTACTCAATACTCTGACCAATAAAGGAAAGCATACCAAACGCCTTCTTCACTATCCTATCTACTTGCGATTCCACTTTCAAGGAGCTATGAACCTGCACTCCAAGGTCTCTTTGTTCAGCAACACTCCCCAGGACCTTACCATTAAGTGAATTCCTGCTCAGACTTGCTTTCCCAAAATGCAGCACCTCACATTTATCTAAATTAAACTCCATCTGCCACTCCTCAGTCCATTGGCATCTGTTCAAGATTCCATTGGAAGCCAAGGTAACTTTCTTTGCTGTCCACTACACCTCCAATTTTGGTGTCATCTGCAAACTTACTAACAAATCTCTCATCCAAATCATTTATGTAAATGACAAAAAGTAGAGGACCTAGCACCGATTCTTGTGGCACTCCATTGGTCACAGGCCTCCAGTCTGAAAAGCAACCCTTCACATCCACCCTCTGTCTTGTATCTTTGAGCCAGTTTTGCATCCAAATGGCTTGTTCTCCCTGTATTCCATAAGATCTAACTTTGCTAACCTGTCTCCCATGAGGAACCTTGTCGAACACCTTACTGAAGTTCATATAGATCACATTTACTGCTCTGCCCTCATCAGTTCTCTTTGTTACTTCTTCAAAAACTCAATCAAGTTTGTGAGACATGATTTTCCACACACAAAGCCATGTTGACTATCCCTAATCAATCCTTGCCTTTCCAAATACATGTGCATCCTGTCCCTCAGGATTCTCTCCAACAACTTGCCCACCACCAGTTCACTGGTCTATAGTTTCCTGGCTTGTCCTTATCTTCTTTCTTAAATAGTGTCACCATGTTAGCCAACCTCCAGTCTTCTGGCACCTCACCTGTGACAGCAAGAGGCCCAGCAATCACTTCACTAGCTTCCCACAGGGTTCTAGGATACACCTGATCAGGTCCTGGGTACTTATCCACTTTTATGCAATTAAAGACATCCAGCCCTTCCTTCTCTGTACTATGAACATTGTTCAAAATGTCACCATCTATTTCCACAGTAAACACTGTTGCAAAATACTCGTTTAGTATCTCCCCCATCTTCTGCGGCTCCACACAAAGGCCGCCTTGCTGATCTTTGAGGGGCCCTATTCCCTCCCTTGTTACCCTATTGTCCTTCATGTATTTGTAAAAACCCTTTGGATGCTCCTTAACTCTATTTGCCAAAGCTATCTCATGCCCTCCTGATTTCCCTCTTAAATATACTCCTACAGTTTTTAGATTAGATTAGATTACTTACAGTGTGGAAACAGGCCCTTCGGCCCAACAAGTCCACACTGACCCGCCGAAGTGCAACCCACCCATACCCCTATATTTACCCCTTACCTAACACTACGGGCAATTTAGCATGGCCAATTCACCTGACCTGCACATCTTTGGACTGTGGGTGGAAACCGGAGCACCGGAGGAAACCCACGCAGACACGGGGAGAACGTGCAAACTCCACACAGTCAGTTGCCTGAGGCGGGAATTGAACCCAGGTCTCTGGCGCTGTGAGGCAGCAGTGCTAACCACTGTGCCACCGTGCCGCCCGGTACCTGACATATCTGTACCTGACATATGCTTTGTCATCCAGCAGTTCCCAAACCTATCAGCCTTTTCTTTCACCCTAACAAGGATATACTGTCTCTGGATTCTTGTTATGTCATGTCTGAAGGCTTCCCATTTTCCAGCCGTCCCTTTACATGCGAACACATGCCCCCAATCAGCTTTCGAAAGTTCTTGCCTGATACTGTCAAAATTAGCCTTTCTCCAATTTAGAACACCAACTTTTAGATCTGGTCTATCCTTTTCCATCACTATTTTAGAACAAATAGAATTATGGTCGCTGGCCCCAAAGTGCTTCCCCAAGGACACCTCAGTCACCTGCCCTGCCTTGTTTCCCAAGAGTGGGTTAAGTTTTGTACCTTTTCTAGTAGGTACATCCACATACTGAATCAGAAAATGTTCTTGTACATGTTTAACAAATTCCCCCTCCATCTAAATCCTTAATTGTTTAAACAATGTTTGGAAAGTTAAAATCCCCTGCCATAACCCCAGCCCCCCCCCCCAATTATTCTTACAGATAACTGAGATCTCCTTACAAATTTGTTTCTTGATTTCCCGCTGACTATTAGGGGGTCTATAATATAATCCCAATAAGGTGATCATCCCTTTCTTATTTCTCAGTTCAACCCAAATAACTTCCCTGGAAGTATTTCCAGGAATATCCTCCCTCAGTCAAACTGTAATGCTATCCCTTATCAAAACCGCCACTGCCCCTCCTCTCTTGCCTCCCTTTCTGTCCTTCCTGTAGCATTTGTATCATGGAATATTAAGCTGCCAGTCCTGCCCATCCCTGAGCCATGTTTCTGTAATTGCTATGATACCCCAGTCCCATGTTCCTAACCATGCCCTGAGTTCACCTGTCTTCCCTGTTAGGCCTATTGCATTGAAATAAATGCAATTTATCAGTCCTGTCTTGTTCTCTGCTTTGTCCCTGCCTGCCCTGACTGTTTGACTCGCTTGTTTTCTCAACTGTACCTGTCTCAGGTTGATCTCTTCGCCACCCAGTTTATAATGGGTTCAGGTCATTACTACTCCGAGTGAAACAAGTGCTTTCTCGTAATTCCCTGTATGTGATGTCCAAAACATTAAATCTTTGCCTCCTAGAACTTATACTATCAGCTAATGGGAACAACTTTCCTTAACCAAATCTGTCATAATCTTGAGCGCATTGAATTACCTCACCAGTTCCCCCCGCCCCCCAACTCCCAGCATTCCGAGAAGAAGAATCACAACTTAACCTTGTAGTAAAATTCCTTCATCCCAGGAACCATTATGTTAAATCTCCTCTGTATCCTCTAAATGACCTTTATGTATCTTTCCTTAAAAACAGCATGCCGAGTTTTAGTTGTGGTCCAACTGAGTTTAATAAAGGCAAAAAACAAACCTGTTGCCTAACTATAAGAATCTTGTATCACAGAAAGATGGAAACACCCAGGAGCAGTATGCAGCTTATGGAGGTTTCTGTAAGAGAGGACAAGTGAATGGCCGCAAAGGTGCAATTAGCTTTGCAGCCTCGAAAGCAGTATGGTTAAAAAAAAGAATTCCAGTGGTTTAAATGTTAGCAAGGAGAAAGGTCCAGAAACCAAAGATTATTGAAGAGGCGCTTAAATAACTCATGTTAAGAAATAAGTGAGCTGTATTAGGAAGAGAGATTGACTGAAGCAATAGCTTCTAGTGAATGGAGATGCTTACTGAAGAGAAACCAGTTACAGCTATGTGTCACTGGGTAATGAACTTTAAAGTGAAAACAAAGTGACCCATTAGTGATCTTTTACTATCTGTAAGATTATACTTGAGGACAAACGTGTTGAATCTTTAGCTCTGATATCAAAAGAAAACTGTTTAAGATAATTCTTATGTAGTATAAATGTTTTTTCCTATTGTCTTTAATAAATTGTGATATTCATTTGTAGCGAGTACATTGCTTGCCTCTTGTGAATATGAACATAAGAACTAGGAGCAGTAATAGGCCATCTGGCCCATCGAGTCTGCTCTGTCATTCAATAAGGTCATGGCTGATCTTTCCATGAACTCAACTCCACTTACCCGCCTGCTCACCATAACTTCATCCTTTACTGTTCAAAATCTTTGCCTTAAAAACATTACCGAGGTAGCCTCAACAGCATCGCTGGGCAAGGAATCCCTCAACCTTTGGATGAAGAAGTTCCTCTTCAACTCAGTCCTAAATTGGCTCCCCCTTAATTTGAGGCTGTGCTTCCTAGTTCTAGTTTCACCCACCAGCGGAACAGCCTGCCTGCTTCTATATTATTGATTCCCTTCATAATTTTATATCCCTCATTCTTCTAAATTCCAATGAGTGTGCTCCCAGTCTACTCAATCTTTCCTCAAAAGACAACCCTCTCAACTTTGGAATCTGCACCCTCTCCAGTACACTGTACTCCAGGTGTGGCCTCACCAGTACCCTATACAGCTGCAGCATAACCTCCCTATTTTTAAATTTCATACCTCTAGCAATGAAGAATAAAATTCCATTTGCCTTTTTAATTATCTGCTGTACTTGCAAACCAATGTATTGTGATTCAGGTCGCTCTGTATAGCAGCATGCTGCAATTTTTCACCACTTAAATAACAGTTCATTTTGCAGTTATTCCAACTAAAATGGATGACCTCACATTTACCAACATTGTAGTCCACCTGCCAGACTCTTACCTGCTCACTTAACCTATCTGTATCCCTCTGCACACTTTGCTGTACCACTCTTCTTAGTGTCATCTGTGAACTTTGACATACTGACTTGCTCCCCAATTCTAAACTATGTAAATTGTAAACAATTGCAATCCTAACCCTGATCCCTGAGGCACACTACTGACCATTGATCGTCAACCGGAAAACACTCATGTATCTCCACCCTTTGCTTCTTGTTGATTAACCAATCCTCTGTCCATGCTAACACATTGTCTGTAATGCCATGTATCTTTATTTTATGCAGCAACCTTTTGTGTGGCAACTTGTTGAACACCTTCTGGAAGTCCAGAATGTATCTACCGGTTCTGTTATTCACCGTGCTTGTAATGTATGACCAGCCTTTCATGAACCATACTGCATTTGCCTAATGGGACAGTTTCTAGCCCGATGCCTTACTATTCCTTCCTTGATTATAGATTCATGCATTTTCCCACTACAGAAGTTAAGCCGATAGCCAATAGTTACAGCCTTTTGTCTATCTTTTTTAAGCAGTGACATCACTTTTGGTGTTTTCCAATTTGCTGGAACCACATCACTCCAGCAATTACCCCCGCCAAGTCTTTTAGTACCCTGGGATGCATTTCATCTACCTTTAGTCACATTTACTTACCCAACAGTACCTCTTTGATGATAATGATTATCTCTAGGTCCTCGCTTGCCATAGCCTCCTTGTCACCAATTATTGCCTGGTTATTCATGTCCTCCACTGTGAAGACCAACTCAAAATACCTGTTCAACACGTTGACCATTAAATCCCCCTTCTCATCCTGTAAAGGACAAATGCTTACCATAGCCGTTCTTTTTCATTTTATTTCTTTGCAGAAATGGTTGCTATCTGTTTTTATATTCTGAGCTAGTTCACC
The DNA here is from genome assembly GCF_037043375.1 of Chiloscyllium plagiosum. Taxonomy (NCBI): domain Eukaryota; kingdom Metazoa; phylum Chordata; class Chondrichthyes; order Orectolobiformes; family Hemiscylliidae; genus Chiloscyllium; species Chiloscyllium plagiosum. The sequence goes on along the minus strand of NW_028270151.1, from coordinate 50,491,823 downwards.
CTAATAATTTATCTTGCCTTTCTTTGTAGCTTTTTTTATGGTTTTCTGTTGACCTTTAAAGAGTTCCCAATCCCCTGGTTTCCTACTAATCTTTGCCACCGACTATGCATTAGCTTTCAATATGATACCCTCCTTTTGTTTCCTTGGTTATCCACAGCTGATTATCCCTTTTTCTATGGTCCTGTGTTTTCACTGGTATATACTTTTGCTGAGCACTGAAAAATTGCTTTGAAATTCCTCCACTGTTCCTCAATTGTCCCACCGTATCGTCTTTGCTCCCAATCTACCTTATCCAACTCCTCCCTCATCCCATTGTAGTCTCCTTTGTTTAATCACAAGCCGCTGATTTGGATTTTACCTTCTCACCCCATCTGCATTTTAAATTCAACCATACTGTAATTGCTCCTTTTGAGAGGATCCCTAACAAGGAAACATTTAATTATTCCTGTCTCATTATACAGGACCAGATGTCAAATAGCTTGCTTCCTCCTGGCTCCATTTCATACTGTTCAAGAAAACTATCGTGGACATATTCTGTGAACTTCTCCTTGAGGCTGCCTTGATTTAACTTGGTTTAACTAATCAATATGTAGATTAAAATCCCTCATGATAATTTCTGTACCATTTTGACATGCATCAGTTATTTCCTTGTTTATTGCCTGTCCTCCCCATGATATTATTATTTGGAGGCCTATAGACTATGACTATCAGTGACTTTTTCCCCTTACTATTTCTAATTTCCACCCACATCGATTCAACCCCTTTCTCCACAGAACCTATACCATTTCTCATGACTGCCCTGATGTCATTCTTAAATATCAGAGCTACACCACCTCCCTTTCATTCCTGTCTGTTCTTCTGCATAGTCTGTTACCCTTGGTTATTTAACTGCTTGTTGTGACCATCCTGCAACCGTATCTCTGTAATGGCCACTAAATCATACACATTCACGATGATTTGTGCCGTCAACTCATTTACCTTACTTCGAATGCCACAAGCATTCAGGTAAAGTGCCCTTATGCTAGTTTTTATATCTTTTTTTTAATCCTAACACCGACACCAGAAGAACCTTTGTTTTCAAACGTTCTCACTCTTTCTGTCACTACCCAGTTTCTACTCATCTTAGTGCTACACTGCTCAGCTGCTTTGTGCTTTTTATTTACTATCTTGGTTCTCTTTTTCCTTACGCCCTCACCCACTCCAGCTAACTCAGAGCACCCTTGAGGTTCCCACCCCTCTGCCAAACTAATTTAAAGACCACCCTCTTGAACAGATCCCACCTTCCCCAGAAACTGTCCTAGTTGTTCAGTTATGTTCAGTTATTGATCATTATGTAAATAAATTGGTAAAAGATATGATCAATTAAGCCAGATTTCACTCTGGAATCTGACATGCCTAGTATTACCACTAACTGTTAATAGTTCCTCCTCTGAAGTGAACACCTTGTATTAAGTGTTCTAGCTTTGCTGTGTCCCTTTAACCCTATCTCACTAGTTTTGCCCTGAATTGGATCCACTTCACTTCTTATTCCTGCTTACTAATTTGATGCCATAGAAATTTTTATATTTCTTTATATGTTAATGACTATTCTGTTCCGATATTTTCTCTGCTAGTCTTGTTTCCCTTTTAATTTCCTATGTCAGCTTTCTCTATTTGGACTAGTTGTTCTCTGAAGAAATCGCGTGTCTTGCCCCATGCACCCTCTTTGGGTCTTCATATTGTGACTCCCTCAATCATCCAGTCAACCATCGATTTGGGTCTCTTGCCTTTTCCTCTTATTGGAATGCATGTAGTCCACATCTGAATGTTTCTTCCTTAAAGATTTTTCCAATACACTATTTTTACGAGTTGAAATTTGGTTCCATTGCAACTTTCTTGATCTCTTCCCATCCCCCATATTAAAATTGATCCTCTTCCAACATGTATTCTTCTACCTTAGACTTGCAATTGCTCTTTTCAAAAATAAATCTAAGTTTTATAATACGGTGATAATTCTTACCCAGTGCTCTCCCACAGATATTTGATCCATTTCATTCTCCAGCATTAGAGCCAGAAATGCCTCCTTCCTACTTTGACAGAGGACAAACTAGTCAAGGTAGTTTCCCTGAATGCAGTTCAGAAATTATTCCTATAATCCTTTTATTTTAATATTATCTCAATTGTTATTTGGGTAATCAAAGATCCCCAATATCAGTACTGTATGGTTCACGCACATTCCTTATTATAATTCCAGCCGATGGACAACTGAACATGTCAGACCCTAGATTGAAATATGATTTGATAGATCATTTGTTTGTTTAGTGAGTTAATGTCATGGTTTGCCACTGATACGTATTTGCACAAGGCTACAGACTTTTATAACAACAGAACAGATGTTTATTAAACACAAGAAAAATATTTTAAAAACTAAGTTTTGAAGACAGATAGTAAAATCTAAAGCACGCAGTCAAACAAAGTTTCAAACTGTTTCCTCACATTATGTGTTAGAGGTTCAAGTCCAGAAAAATTACTCCTTTATATCAATTCTTTGGAGTTCCTACCTGACTGACTTCTTACAGTTTCTTTGTCATGGACCATGGAGAGAATTTAATGAGATTTTCCAACATAAATTTTCCAGAAGTCTAAGGCTCTGAACTTTCTCAGTTCTAATAATCTGCAGATTTCCAACCAAATTGTCCTGGAGAAGTTTTACAAACTAAACCTTTACAAAAGTTTTACAAACTGATGCAATGACTGATTTCCTGAACCCCTTGTAAAAAAGAAGCTAAACTCACCTGGGTGTCATTTGAACTGAAATGACAGTTCAATTGAGTAGTAAAATAACTAGCAGGTCAGGCAGCATCCAAGGAGCAGGGGAATCGACGTTTCGGGCATAAGCCCTTCTTCAGGAATCCTGAAGAGGCTTATGCCCGAAACGTCGATTCCCCTGCTCCTTGGATGCTGCCTGACCTGCTGCGCTTTACCAGCAACACATTTTTCAGCTCCGATCTCCAGCATCTGCAGTCCTCACTTTCTCCTAGTAAAATAACTACTCAGTGTTCGATTCTTATAAGCTGAAAATAAAGTTAATAATCTTACACATTTCCTCCACCTGTTGTTAACCTAACAATACAAATATCTTTCCAATAATGCCCCAGCAATCAGCAGTGACCCATTTTCGGACAAAACGCTGAATTTTATCACTGATTTGAAAGGATTTTGTGACCTTTCTTTAAGAAAAAAATCCTTCACAGAAATAACCAGTACTTTTCTGCCTCTATCATGAAATCCAAATTCCAAAAATAATATTTACATTATATTTGTAAAATATAGAAACGCCTTTCATTACACATTGAAAATATGGTCCTCAGTCTGTCTCCCACTATTGTTTTTCAACTCAACCAAATAGATTGTATTTTTCCTTTTTCAAGGACATCCTTTCTTTACAATGTGACATTGTCAGTAATGATACTCATCTCTTTCATTCCCCATTTTCTGAAAACTTTGTATCCTTCCTTCCAATTTAGTTTAAGAAATTCCTAGCACCAGTTATGAACTTTGCTGTGAGGTCGTTGGTTTCAGTCTTTTGATATGTAACCATTCTCTTTCGTATTTGTGTTTCTTGTTCCAGAACTGGCCTCTGTTCCCCAAGAGTCTGAAGTCCTCTCTTTTGCACCATATCTCAAGCCACACATTGCTTCCCTCTCATCTACATTTTAATCTTGCTGATGATTAAGTTAACACTTTAATAAAGTGAATGTCTATTTTCTGTTTGCAGATTGTGGTAGAGTATATATTGGCAATCAAAACTCCAGTGTACAGGCATAACATATTTCCTCCTACTGTCATAGCTTCTTAAAATTGTATTCTGACATTATTGTCTACTGATCCATAAAATAATATGGCACATCTTGGCCTCAGGCAAGGAGAGGGATGAGCATTTTTAAGCATGCGTTATTGCACTGATTTATTTGTTTTTTTACAAAGTAAAATGAGACTAACTGGTTGTGTGATTTACAGACTATAGAAAATGAAAGGTTTTGTATATGTCTTAAATTTCTCTTTGAAGGTTTCTTTGCTCCTGAGGCGACTTGACTATAAATTGCATTTTTGAGTCTTATCTAGTCATGAAACAAATACAAATAATAGATTTCCTTTAATGCTCAATTTCAAATCTTGGAAGTTATCTGGTTGGAAGGGACACTTATTTGAGCCTATAAAGAACATTATAATAAAGGAAACCAGCAACACCATCACACAGGAATCTTTCTCCACACTTTTCTTTTGCAGACAGTATTAATTCAGCAAGTTTTTTTCTATGCAAATAATAATTAACAATGTTCAAAAAAGGTATTTTACTGTTAAGAAGCTGCATTATTATTTCAGAAGATAACAGTTATGGTTGTATATCTTTAGTTCACATGGAAATCAAATAGAACCTACTCTACCTTTCATCCACCTGTTCCAAAAATTGCATTTGAAATGATAAATAAATAATAACAACTTTGTCAATATTTGACAAGACCATCTAGTGCCAAGTAAAGTTCTTGTGCAATTATCTTTGTGATATCTTGATAGCACGAGGTCAAAAGGAATAGAATATGATAATGGGAAGGGCCATAGAACCATCCAGCACAGAAACAGACCCTTCGGTCCAACTATTCCATGCCACCCATCATCCCAAACTCAAGTAGTCTCACCTGCCTGCACTTGGTCCATAGCTTTCCAAACTTGTCTTATTCATACACTTATCCAAATGTCTTTTAAACATTGTAACTGTACATACATACACCACTTCCTCTGGAAATTCATTCACACACAAACCATTTTATGTGTAAAAAAGTTACCCATCGTGTATTTTTTAAATCTTTCTCCTCTCACCTTAAAAAATATGGTCCCCAGTTTTGAAATCCTGCACCTGAGGGAAAAAGACACCTGCCATTCATCTTATCAATTCCCTCACGAAACCTTTGTAAAGTCATCCCTCAACCTGCTACACTCCAATGAAAAATTTCCCAGTCTATTCAGCTTTTCCTTATAACTCAAACCATGAGTTGATAATGTTAGTGAGGAGTCGAGTGCAGAGTATAAATACCATAAGTGATTGGTTGGGCTACTTGAACTATTTCTGTACCGATAGATTCTATATTCCAACATTCTGAAATGTTTTGATACTTTCAACTCATGTCATATCTCTCATGATTAACTTCGGCATCATGTTAGTCTTCAGATATTCTGCTTCAAAGCCATTTCTATTTCCTGACCAATATATTATTTATAATCATTTTTCTTTATAGACAGAGTAAAAATGGATCCATGCCAGGCCCAGTTCCATTTGTTTTTGAATGATCTAGAGACCTCAGTACACTCACAACTTAGCTTCACATGTAATATATTACCTGTGACCAGTTACTTAGCATATCAATGATCCTGATGTGTATTCTGTACATATACAATAAATTGGGCCAAATTAAAAAGCAGAAAAGCTTCTATTTATATAGTGTCCTTCATTGACTTCGGAGATATCCAAATTATTTCCTTTGTCACTCCTGCTGCCAAACAGGAAGCTTGGGCTGGATTTTTTACCAAAATCAGCTAATTTCACAGCTTTTCAAGAAAGATTTTTCCTCATGAGGTCTGACGAGTTGCCTTACACAGTTCTCTGTTGCTCAACTAAATATGTATGCAATGCTCATGTCATTGTACGTTCACCAACAGGGGAAGTACTTTCTACTGCTAGGAATGTACATAAAGCTCAACTGTGCACCACTTCAAATACAGACATCCAAGAATAACCTTTCGCAGGATAGGTGGTGGGAGAGAAATAAAAAAAAAGCTTCTGAGGGCACATTAGTGGCACACATCAGACTTTATTGGAAACAGAAAATCACATTTTTAAATGTACTGTCTCTTTACGTTACTGTCTGTCAGATTGACTGTCATAGTAATTGTAGTTTCAAGAATGAAACTACAGAGGCTACTCGTCCTTAAGGCTGTATCATGTTAAGCACCATCTGAGTAAGTGTCATTATTTCTCTAATGTCCAGCCTAGCATTAAATTGCATCGTTCTTTATTTTGGGAATGTTACATGTTGGAAATCCTTCAGAAAGATTAAAACATTGACTTATATTGAACAACATGATAGCCAAGCAAACTGAAAAGATTAAATGCAAACTAAAAGAACTGCTGTAAATTGGAAACAAAAACAGAAATTGGTGGAAAAGCTTAGCGGGTCAGGTGGCAGCGTCTGTGGAGAGAAATCAGAGTTATCATGTCGGGTCGAGTGACCCTTCGTCAGAACTTGAGCTTAACTTTCAAATAACAAACTTCATTAATAAATGATAGCCTGCCCCAACTAGCATCTATTGAAACCAGGAGTTAATTAAGTCCTGTCTGGCAGGAGGGGACACGCAGTGTTGGAGGCAGGTGTGGGTGGGGTGGGGACGGGGGGGGCGGGCGGGGGCCGGTGTTGGATGGGGTTTTGGGGGCGGGGGGCAGTGTTATATAGGGTTTTGGGGGCGGTGGGAGGTGTGGGATGGGGTTTTGGGGGCGGTGGGAGGTGTGGGATGGGGTTTTGGGGGCGGTGGGAGGTGTGGGATAGGGTTTTGGGGGCGGTGGGAGGTGTGGGATGGGGTTTTGGGGGCGGTGGGAGGTGTGGGATGGGGTTTTGGGGGCAGGGGGAGGTGTCGGATGGGGTTTTGGGGGCAGGGGGAGGTGTCGGATGGGGTTTTGGGGGCAGGGGGAGGTGTCGGATGGGGTTTTGGGGGCAGGGGGAGGTGTCAGATGGGGTTTTGGAGGCGGGGGCGGTGTCGGACGGGGTTTTGGGGGCGGGGTGGCGACAGACGGGGCTTTGGTGCGCGGGCAGGGGGGCGTCGGACGGGGTTTTGGGGCGCGGGCGAGGGGGGCGGTGTCAGACGGGGTTTTGGAGACGGGGACGGGGCGGTGTCGGACAGGGTTTTAGGGACGGGGGCGGTGTTGGACGGGGGTGCGTTGTTGATGGGGTTTTAGGGGGCGTGGGGTGGTGTCGGATGGGGTTTGGGGGCACGGGCGGGGGGGGCCATGTTGGATGGGGTTTTGGGGGTGGGGGCGGTGTTGGACGAGGTTGGGGGGACAGTGTTGGGGGCGGGCGGGGGCTTGCGCATGCTATGCTGCTGCTAGTCTCCTGAACGGGGAGCAGCCTTAATAGAAAACTCCTGAGCACCAGAGGAAAGGCATTGAATCGATTAACCGAATAATCGATTATCCAAATGAAATAGTGCCCTTCCATCTCGTTCGGATCATCGAGGTTCCCCTGTAATAGTGAAGTCAGGTCAGGATTTCAATCAGCAGTGATCTGTCTTTGGAAATGTACAAGGTTCAGTTCTTATGCAGTGTTGTTCTTTGACGTTCTGATGTTAAGTTGTTCCGGGATTGGATTCTTATACAATTGTCCCCCTTTCAAGTATGTAGTGTGGCATTATTGATATTCTTTAGATTCTTTCATCTCCAACATTGATTACTTTTGTAGGCCTCAAGTCTGTAGCTTGCCCTCTCAACAAAAATAGCTCCTTTGTTCCTTGTTACATTCGGTGTTAGCTGTCTGTCTAAAACACAGCTTTTTCTTGCAATTAACATCAAAATGCTTGATTAATACAATTGCCTCTTGAAGGGCCACACATCACTCACAAGTACAGCCTTCATCTTCCCCTGTAACAGTCTGGGTAGCCACTTTTTATTTCCATTGCACAATGGCAATTCAGATGAAGACACCCCAGGTCACGCTTTGCAGAGTGAGTTGCAGACTCAGCCTAGTTAGGTTATCCATCCCCCCAGATGTTTTGGTCGGTTTTTCTCTTGCACTCTCTGATGAACCATTAGCTCTGAGTTTCAACATGTTCCCAGCCAAATATATCATTTAAGTCTGCATTTCGCAACCTAATCCCTTGATTTCCAGACCTACAGCTCAGTCATACCAATCATTATGATGGACTCCCCCTGCCCCCCCACCCCCTCCCCCTCCCCACATTGATTGCAGGATGGTGATGGATGTTGATGACCACCCCTCTTTCAGGAAGCCACAGCCTTTAGTTGTTTCCTACTCTTGTATGCTGAATTGATGCCCCTACCTTACCACCCCCATTCCATCCTCATTACAATTAGTGTTCCCCTGCATCTCCACAACTTGCCACCAATCTCCATGAGTGTCCTCGCTGACTTGACCATCAGGCTTGTTGCCTGCCTTGATGTTCAGTGAGAAGCTCTCCCAGACTGACTGTGGCGATCACGCAGACTGAGCTGCTCTAATTGAGAAATGACTAGATCCTTGTCTGATTTCTGTGTAGTTCCTTACTGGCTTGCTGCAAGTCCAAAGACTGATTGCTTTGGACCTGCAGGACTGACCATGGCCCACTCTCCAGACCTTAATGATATGTAAGCCTTGACCCTGACAGCCTGAGTGGCCAACTGACCTAGACCAAACCACTGGATTGAACTGGATTCTGCCCTTGACTTTCTGTGCCAGTACCTACTGATTGACAACAGCTCCCTTGACTTGACTGAGGACTGGTCCACTTAGATTTGAAGTAATGGCCATTTGAATGAAACACGTATAGTGTGTTTACAGCCCAAATTATAAATGTGTCATTGGTGTGGCACAGCGCCATGCAGTAATATGTCCAACCCCTTCACTAATCATTGCTCACAACCATGGCCTTATGTCTGCACTAAAAGATTAAGCATACCTGAGGCACTACAAGACTTTAAGTTCTCAATAGGTGACAAGGTAGAGATGCTGTGGGCATCCAAGTCTGCACAAAGTCAAAGAAACTAAGAACTCTAAAATGCACTTGTGATACATGAGATGGGGTGCCTGTCCTTGCACATAAATTGACCTTGCAGCAGCATTGCGATATAGAGTATCAGTGCATTATAAGTGAGTCAGAGATGTGCATGTCTGATGCCAATTTCTGTGGATAATGGCTGCAGGCAATCATTACCCATGGAGCATGAAGTGCTGGGGTATACTGGAACTGCCAGCTTGCTACTTGGACTTTCATGTTGCTGTCTAGTTTCTGTCCACTGTCTGGTAAAACAGGAAGCTCCATAAAAATAAAGTGAGATTTGTTAATAATGAGATGTTAATGCATGTACGTTTGCCTCTTGCTGCTGGCTAGCAAGATTCTCATCTCACCATTCAAGCCTTGGGTGGAAAATCAGACACTCTGTTCTCGACATTGAAAATCTAATTTTTCTGATCTCACGACATTTTACCAACTGACTCACTTTTGCCCATGTTGTTCAGGAACTAGAAAGCTGCTGTCCTTTTTCTCTGTCAATGATATCACTGTTGTATATCCAGTCCCCACCACCCGCTGTCTGCTGTCCACTCCCAGCTCTCCACTTTTTGCTGTCCACCCCTCTCTGCCCACTCTGTCCACCCCTTCTCCCTCCAGCTTTATACTCCTCCTTACACTCACATTGTCCACTCCTACAGCCACTCACTTCCATACCTTAACTTTGCCACTTTTTCAGACAATTCCTCTTGATGCATGCTGCTTGCTGATCTCTGCAGCTTGTACAATAAGTGGGAAGAGATGGTGACAAGAATGGCAGTGGGTGGTGAACAAGAGTGATGAGAGGGTGGGAGCAGCTGAGGGAAGAGGCTGGAGGAAAACAGCAGAGAGAGCAGGAGAGAATGGAAAGTGAAAGGCAACAGGAGAAGGGATGGAAATGGGCAGGAGAAGCAGACATCTCAGGATTTGAACAACAAGGACTGGAAGGAGCAGTGGGAGGGAGTGAGAACAATGTTGTACATTCTTTTCTGTCCTGTAGTTTAGTTGCGCCTTCTTTGATGCAGAGTGTTACCTGGCAGGTCACTATTATTGATGTCACAGACACTGCAACCATTTCTAGGGTATGTGCACCCTCTGTAGTTTTGGTGTCAACAATCATAGCCAATAATTTATTGTCATTAAAATGCTTTTGAAGTCTAGTCACTGAATACATATGTCATACACAACAATATTTGCATAGAATAAGGTTTGCTGCAATATTCCAAATGAATCAAAATGTCTGAAAGTACCTCTGCTCCTTAGGCCTCATATTGAACGATCAGCATCTTCAGTTAAAGAAATGCAATTAATGTTCCTGCAACATCTTTTAGGAAGCTACCCCATTTTAAAACATTGAAACTTCAGCCATGAGTTGAAATTATATTTTCATTCCAGGTTAATTGCAAAAATGGAAGCAAAAGACAAAACGCATGTCCTGCACATTACTAACAGTTTCTTAAAAGTGAGTAGACGTACATTGATCCCTTGCAATCTTGAATTCTGAGCAGTCAATTTAAATTCCTCTCTTGGACAGAATAAATGAATATTGAGCTTCACATTGTATTGAAGTGGCTTCAAAATGATTATGTCACTTGAATTGTATAATAACAGAATGGGAAAGGATTCTGATTTGATACAGGGATAAAAACATTAGAAACCACTTTTAACGACAACGGAAAACTAAGAAAGGAAGTTTAAAAAAAGTTTAAAAATAAGTGAGATGGCTGAACAGTGCCTGGGCTGAAATAATGTGGAGAAGCTGTAAAGAAGATAAACAAAAGCATTATAAATTTATGATCCCTTGATTTTCATACAAATGCTGGTTGTTCATTATTATGAGAAAGTGAGGACTGCAGATGTTGGAGACCAGAGTTGAAAAGTGTGGTGCTGGAAAAGGGCAGCAGGTCAGTCAGCGTCTGAGAAGCAGGAAAATTGACGTTTCAGGCTGAAGCCTCATTTCTGAAGAAGGGCATATGCCCGAAACATCGATTTTCCTGCTCCTCGGATGCTGACTGACCTGTTCGCTATTATGTCTGTCTACCTATTCACTCTATCAATCTTAGATTTAACTTCAATCACCAAAGTACACTGAACTGTTTTATTTCTACTCAGCTATACCAGTTCATAATGAAGTATTGACATATGTATTCAACTGCAATTATTGGATAATATCTATTGGCATTTTTTGATTCATTTCAGCATATAAACTTTCTAAAACACAGACCTGCATTTTGTCAACTACGTCTTGTCAGATGCAGAGTATCATAGAATATGAAGATGTTTCTTCAGATCCCATTCCATGAATTGCCAATGATCAGCATGCTATATTGGGAAAGAGCCCAGGCCACATCCGAAACCTCATTATTGTGAGGGGAAGATATTGCTGTCCCCAAGGATACATCCTTACGCTCAACTCAAAAGTGGAATCGATGGAGTTATGAGAACAGTCGACCTTGATCTCCTTTTCTTCCTGCCTCTGTACACAGAAATGTGGAGGCTTCACTTGGTACCTCTTACATTGCACAAGACAGATTAGTTACTCATTTACTATGTGGCAAATTATCATTCCAATGCACTGCCCAAGCTTTCTCTATTGGGCTGTGCAGGTGGCTTTATTCTGCAAAACTAGACTGTGCTTCTTGACATGTGAAAATAATTTAATTTATTCTTTTGTGTTGAACAATTACAAAAAAATTGCCTGAGTGATGAACTTCCTATGTCCAATAATTTGAACAAAGCTCTGAATACTTAAAGGCATATAGATCTCAGAGCATTTGCCAAAAATGAAACAAGATTATTTTCACCAACTCCCAGCAGTCACCTCACCCTCCGTCTCCCAGCCCTGCTTTACTGTTGTTTGATATTTTGGGATAAGTGAACTCTGAAGTTGATATTCAACATTTTACGACAAGGAGTTGCAAGTATTTAAGTACAAAGCCAAGTCAACCTTGAAGATGGAATGTGTGCACTACACTGAATTTTTGTTTTGTAAAATCTATACGCAGTCCACTGGCTTATGAAAACTATTGTGAAACAAATATACCATGGCCTGGCTCTTTCGAGGAATCCTCTTTGTAATTATTGGTCAGTCAAGTCTGATTATGAGGATAATCAGGTGGTTGGGTTTAGCTGGATCTGTTTGGTTAAAATATTATTTTAAGTGTATGATTATTTAACAAATATATCCATGAATGTTTGACTTCAATATTCAGGTACCTCATGGGTTTTGATGAAATTCAAAACCTCTAATTGTAATAATTATTAATACAGTAAACTTTGTTATAACCAGCGCCTTTTGAACTGGCACTCTCTATAAACTGGCAAAAATTATATACCGGAAATCCTGGAACTTTTTTATTGCAGTATCTGCAATGCCTGAGTGGTCAGTTGAGGGTGGAAGTGAGAAGGCTCTCTGCCAGTCAGTTTTATTTAAGACAAAGTTGCATTATTATTAAAATGATTTATGCTGTAGGTAGAGTAAACCATGATGTGTATATCCCCTACATTACATTTCTGTTACATGGATTACATTGTGGGATCTCTTGATCAACCCAAATATTTAATCAACTGACACAATCTTGGTCCTATAGCTGCTGGTTTATAAAAGGTTTGCTGTAATTATATTAATAGTTGGAACATAAATAGAATCCATCCTTTAAGACATTGTTGGCCAATACAATCATCACTTGTTACATGTGGCAAATTGTCCACCATTTGACTCATTGTTGCTGTCCATGTTTAGACCTGAACAAACTGAGTTGTGAGAAAGTTTCAATGATGGGTATGTGAGTAGGTGTCAGTTGCTGAATTGCTGTTTGTCTTTCATCCCTAATTGAGCATCGGAGAATCAACCATGCTTTTCTTAGGCAGGAGTCACTTTATCAGTCTGTCAGCAACTGTGGTTATCAGAGTAGAGCTCAGTTGTCAGGTTTTGAGTGTCCTGGAAGTTGACCTGTTGAAGTATGTGAACAACAGACAACATTGCAAGGCTGCCAATGAGGTTTGAAATGTGTACTTTTAGCAAGCTGGATCAATTAGCAACATCCAAATGTGTTCACCATTTATCTTAACAGATCTGTACAAGTAAGGTGCAATTGGCATTCAACAAATATAAAATTAGTTTCTTAGGTACGCTGAGACTGGCAGTAATTATGAATTTAACGTAAGGTTTAAAATTGTGTTACACCTTCATTCTTTGAGATGCATTTCTTTCAAAGATTTTTATTTACAGAAAAATTAAAAGTTTTTAATCTTTTAAAACTGACATTTTGTCAGTTCAGTGATTTATAACGTGATGAGTGGACTCTGAGGAAGCGTAGTGTCAATGCCAACAAATTCTGAATTTCTGCTTTGAACAACACTGGTGTTGACTGCATCATCAAACTGGTGCAGTCCACCTTGTCTTGGATCATCTTCTACATTTGCAGCCTTGAATTTAAAAAAACAATTAAATTAATCTACCTTACTGAAATGTATGGAAATGACAACCATTTTTAAAATAAAAATCACACAACACCAGGTTATAGTCCAACAGGTTTAATTGGAAGCACACTAGCTTTCGGAGCGACGCTCCTTCATCAGGTGATTGTGAAGGAGCGACGCTCCGAAAGCTAGTGTGCTTCCAATTAAACCTGTTGGACTATAACCTGGAGTTGTGTGATTTTTAACTTTGTACATCCCAGTCCAACACCGGCATCTCCAAATCATTTTTAAAATAAACCTTGAATTGATAAAGCATGGTGCTGGAAAAAGCACAGTAGGTCAGGCAGCCTCCGAGGAGCAAGAAAGTTGATCTTTCGGGCAGGACCCTTCTTCAGGACTGGGGAAGGGGAAGGGGGCTGAGAGATAAATAAGTGGAAGGAGGGTGGGGCTGGGAAAGATAGATAGGATGGCAACAGGTGGGTGAAAGTAGGAGGTGATGGTGATGGGTCTGTGGGAAGGTGGGAAGGAAGATGAACAGGTAGGTCAGGTCAAGAGGGCAGATTTGAGACAGACAGTTGAATCTGGGATGTGGTGAGGGGGTAGATTTGGAAACTGGTGAATTCATTGTTCATGCCGTGTGATTGGAGGATCCCGAGGTGGAAGGTGAGGTGTTCCTCCTCCAGTTTGCGGTTGGCCGTGTGGCAGACAGTGGAGGCCCAGAATGGATATGTCCTTAGGGGAGTGGGAGGGGGATTTGAAGGGGCTGGCCTCTTGAGTGGGGGGAATGGAGGAGTTGGCTGTTGCGTATTTACCAGAGATGTTCCCAACCATTCTGCGAGTTTGCACTTGGTGCCTCTAATTGTAGAGGAGACCACGTAGAGAAGAATGCTTGCAATCAATGAAGTTAGAGGATGTACAAGTGGCAAGGAAAGGTGCCAGGTGTGGAGAGGGGTTTGGTGGGGTGTGTGGATCCAATGAGGGAGTCATGGAGGGAATAGTCCCTATGGAATGCAGATATGGGGTGCGGAGAGAAATATATTTTTGGTGGTGAGGCCTGACTGTAGGTGGCAATAGAAATAATGAGTCAAGATTAGAGTGGTGCTGGAAAAGCATAGCAGGTCAAGCAGCATCCGAGGAGCAGGAAAATCGATGGTTCGGGCAAAAGCCCTTTATCCTAATGCTGCCTGACCTGCTGTGCTTTTCCAGCACCACTCTAACCTTGATTCTCATCTCCAGCATCTACAGTACCCACTTCCGCCTAGATGATAGAAATAAGACCATTCTTTTAAAAGAACAAATATTGGGAAGACTTATAGAATTAAATGTTTTTATTTTTGAATAGAGCTGAAATAGTCACTTTATTCTATTGACCATCCCAACTTAGAACTGCAACAAAAGAATGGTAATAATTATATTTAGATATTTCTTGTATGGTGAATGTATTATAGGTGTAAAATTTAAATTTTTACTAAAATTAAAAGGTTATCTTTGTGTTTGGGTTTGCTTGCTATCATTGCAGTGATACATTTTTTCTTTTTCTCCCCACACTGACAAACAATAGTTGGAAATGCACTGTGCAATGGATCCATAATCTAAAGCATGTGATTGGGATTGGGTGTCAGGGTGTGAACTATTTACCAGTGTGCCTCGGGTGATAGCCGCAAGGTAAATTTGATAGTAAAGCAGTGGTATTGTTGCCTCCATTTCAACAAACTTAGCTTCCTGAAAACAACAGACAAAATCTTCTGGGTGCCTGAACAATGTGATGTCTGTTGAGGAATGTGACAAAATCATGTGAGAAATCTAGCAAGGTCTATCTCAACATTGGGAGCAATGCGCTGCATCTTTAAAGTAAGTTGGGCATTGAAGCCAGATTCTCACTGGGCAAGAGTGAGTTGCCCCTCAAGGGGATGTATTCCTTGTTAATGACCTTATCAACCACACTTCTTGTCTCATTAATATGCACCTTCCTATCCTATCACCCAGTGCTTCCAGTTAATCTCTAGGAATTCTCAACATGGATGTCAGATCAGGTACCTGTTGACTGCAAAGAGTCTGCATGTTGCTCACCAAACAATAGTATCTCAGGGAATGAGTGGAAGTGGGCTGTTGAGATAGTGCAAGTTAAATGGAGATACCGAGGCTCAATTGGGTTGCCTATTGACCACATGGAGCCCAGTGCTGACAGTATCCACCTTGAGCTATATTTGCTGCCATCACCTGCCGTTAACTAGATGCTATCTGAAACAGAGAAATGGCTGGGCAAATGCCAATGATGGGCAGAGTCACTGTTAATTTGATGAAAGAAAAGGTGGGATTTATATTTTTTGAATGCTTGGAGATTGAAGGAGCAAATACATGAAACAGGCATTTGCAAACTCCACCTGCATGTTGTTTGCAATCAATTCGTCATCTATTTTCCATACATGCAAAATGAATGTGCAATTTGTACCATGCCATGGTGCTTGCAAATTGAACATTGGCATCTCAAAGATGCAGAGGTTAGTTGCAATGAATTAAAAAGAAGGCAAATGCTGGCCAGAAGCATCTCATTCACTTGTGAAAACTACAAGGGAGCTGTCTGAGATGGAGACAGTTGCTTTGTCATCTGTCATTATGTGGAGGTGCCGGTGTTGGACTGGGGTGGACAAGGTAGAAATCACACAACACCAGGTTACAGTCCAACGGGTATGTTTGAAAGTACAATCTTTTGGACCGCTGCTCCTTTGCTAGGTAACTAGTGGGGCAGGATCCTAGGACACATTGTAATTATTGCAATGGACTCTACTGAATGCAATGAAAACATTGAATGGTTGATATTAGTCTGGGATGGGAAGGGATGCAGAGCACAACAGGCACTCTTTCAAGGTAATGTTCTGCTCAATCAGCCGCTGTGGCACCTTCACCAAGTTGTTGTACGTGCAGAAGCTGAACTGAATGAATGAGAGAGACATAGCCTTAGATATTGGGGTGCCGCATATCTCATTGTCTGGATGACTGTGTGCAGCCCTTATCTGCAGGCCATGATGCCAGTGACTGATCACAAAGTTAAGAGCCTGTTTTTCTCCTAATTTAGATTGCTGAATTTAGATTGTGAGATTAGATTCTCTACAGTGTGGAAACAGGCCCTTCGGCCCTACAAGTCCACACCGACCCTCCGAAGAATAACCCACTCAGACCCATTTCTCTCTGACTAATGCACCTAACACTATGGGCACTTTAGCATGGCCAATTCAGCTGACCTGCACATCTTTGGACTGTGGGAGGAAACCAGAGCACCCGGAGGAAACCCACGCAGACACAGAGAGAACGTGCAAACTCCACACAGACCATTGCCCAAGGAATCAAACCTGGGACCCTGGTGCTGTGAGTCAGCAGTGCTGACCACTGAGCCTCCGTGCCGCCTAAGTGTTCCCAACATGGATCATTTCCAGCAGGAATTATGCACCAACTCATTGGCAGGATGTAGGAGATCCAGGGTTGATAACAGGCCACCACAGAGGACAGGAACACCCAGCTCAGGTGGATGTCACAGCAGCAGTATCCTTCAGGATGTATCAAGGCCGCGGAATGACCAGAGTTTTCACCCCGACTCTATTTGCTGGGCATGAACAAGGCACAGTGTTGACACAGGCTCCATATGTCCCAGGACATATTAACAGGATTGCACCGGATGCTGGAGTGGGACTTGAGGGCTGCATGAGTGGGAAGTCTGAATTGGGGGATCTTCTCGGAGACTGGCTCCTTCCAGTGAGCAACATCTGGTCTCTGTGGGATGTTTGAGTCATGCACCCACAACTACACCCAGATAGTGATCAAAGCCATCTGGATGAGGTTGCATTGGTTTATCTTGTTCTCTGAGGATGAGTGCTGCAGCCTGGACAGGAGAATTTGGGAACTTGGCTGGCTTCCCCCGGAACATGGTGCCATTGACACGTGGCTCCACGAGGCTGTATTACAATGCTGTAGAATTCATCAATATGAAGGGATTGCATTCAGTTAATGTTCAGATGATTTGTGATCATTCGCACTTCTTGGAGGTGCCCATGCAGCTGCCATGACTCCCATGTCCTGGAGCATGCTCTGGTGTACCTGATGCTTTGGGGAATTCTGAGTGCTGTGCAAAGCTGGTTACTGGAGGCTCAGGGCTACTCATTGTGACCATGGCTCTGACTATTGCAGAGCACAGAGACAATGCTCCCATAAATGACTCAGGGCTATGATATCACAGACAATATGGCTGCTGAAGAATCAGTTCTACTTCTTGGATCAGTCTTCAAGCGAGTCTCCCTCCTATCATCCAGACAGAACGTGCTGCCACATCCTGGTGTGCACTATTCCATACAATTTGAGTAGGAAATGAGGTGGTGTGATTGATGTCGAGTAGGGGGCAATGGGAGCAGTTTTCTGAGGAAAGAGACAAGGACAATGTGGAGAAGGAAATTCTCCTTGAGCATGGTAGAGATCAGCTACATCACGCGGTACAAACAGCAAACATTTCATGGAATGTAAAATAGTTGTTGGTCAAGATGCCAGCATTTGAGGTGCATTGTGGGAGTGACCTGCAGTCTCTGTTTGTTTCACTTGTGTTCACTTTTACTGGTTGTGAATAAAAGATCATCTTTAGAATTTTTGATTGCTATAAGAGTTGTGATGTTTTCCTGTTGGACAATGGCAAGCTGTGAGGCTATAATAGGCATTGGGGAGAGAGTAGTAGTGATTTTGAGAGGGTGTTTAAACGAATGTAGCTAAGGACAGGTAAAGTGTGTGGTAGCTTAACAGTTTCTAGGGTGAGAGATTGGGGTTGTATGTGTCAGGGAATGTCAACCATACCATCTATGGGTAGTGAGCAGCTTGGCTTTGTGGCTGTCATGTCATTACATTGCTGCTGAGGAGCGGCAAAGGATCACCAATATTTACCCAAGTGCTTCATGGCCTTCTAAAGATAGCACGGGCACCCAGATGCCAGTCTTTTGATGGATATGCATGAGTGATGAGTGGTTCTGGGAATGGTAATGAGTGGGATGGCAGAGGGTGGGAAAGCTAGTTAATGCTCGCTAAGATACATTGAGAGATCTCACAATGACTTCATGGATAGAAACTCTCTGAATTTCAATGAAATTGACACTTAGCCAAAAGAAACCTAAAGACTCAGCCTATTGTTATTATATTGTCTGGATCAGTACAGCTGCAGACTTGCCCTTGAACTGGAGAGCTGCATTAAGCTACAATGAGCATTTCTTTACAACTCGAGACTTGCTTCAGTAACAATCTGACTTTTCATTATGATTGTTTCCGCTGCTATCATTATGCCACAAAATCTGTTGTCATAAGATTACACATTGCTTTCTGCTCAGTCTGTTGTACAGCTATCTTTGATGCATCAGTCTCCTATATCTGCTTCTTGCAGCCTGTCAGATAGATATGGTGATGATGACTTGCGTATTTAAGGGATGATTGAATGCATGCTTTATGCTTCTGACAGTGAAAAACAGCTCTAAATATCAGCCTCATTTTAATTTAAAATAAAATAGTAAGTGACCAGATACCACTCGAACATATGGCATTTTGCCAGTCACTATTAAGTGTGACTAAGTTGTTATCTATTATATGCAGCTGTTAATATAAAGGTATTGCATTTAGACTCACTTAGCATGTTCATTACAGCTATTTTATGCATTTTTAAACATGTTTTCTGGGAAATGTGTTTCTAGACTGTTTCATCAAGTGTTTTAATTAAAGTTATGAAGATTTTGTTTCTTGATCTTATTTGGAGCCTGACTAATTTCAACAGTTCTTTGGAGACAGGGAATCATTACGTTGCAGATGATGGTTTTTTTGCCTTTAGCAATAACTAGAGTTTATTTATTGATTTGTGTCTGATGGTATGTGGAACTTTTGAGAATTCATTGATGCAGTAACATCATCTAGAGATTTACTTGTGATTTGAAGTGTGTTCTGATTTCAGCATTTGTTGTCTGTCTCAAGAGTTCAATTCAGTTGAAGAATGGAAGGGTATTTGTTTAAGCCATGGCATAGTTCTGTCACTCATTACCCAGCTACAGGAGCAAATTTTGCTTAGAAGTGGCTTGTACCACTATGACATGCTTTGATACTAAATTTTGATGCCTTGGTTGTGCTGTATTGTAAATCCAATTGTTGCATAGTGGACTTTGGGATTAAGAGGAATGAAGTGAAATCAACAAGGCTGCCTTCCCTGTGTCCTTGTGAAAATACAGGGAACCTTCAGCCATTCTAGGGTCACAACATGATGCTCTAATCTGAAGTGACAGGTGGGAGAGCAGAATGATGCCTGCACCTCAGATTCTTGCCAAACTGAGTACTCAGCAATGAGATGCCACAATCCTGGCCTTAGTCTAACAGCAGATTGCCAAAGAACCTATTAGTTCATTTTTTAAAAGCAGATTATCTTTCCTTTTCAGATTGATGATCTCTTCAGAGGGTCAGAGAGTATTCTCTTCTACTTCCCACACACCGATCTTTTCGACATGAATATTACAATAGACTCTTGGCTGGCCTTCTACATTCCATCTTTTATAAAGTTGAAAACATCCAAACTCCAGTGCCCACTTCCCAACTTGCACTAAGTGCCATTCACCAATAGCCAATCCACCTCTTGGCTCCTCTTTATGCAATGCTTCAGTTTCAAATTCCCATCCTTGTTTTCAAATTCCTCTATGATCTGGACCATGCCTATCGCTGTATTCTCCAGCAGACTCAATCATGTTCAAGGTATCTAAACTCTTCAAATTCTGGCCTCCTGAACATCATCCATTTTAATTGTCGCATCATTGGAGGCCATGTCATTCAGCTTTCAAAACCCAAACCTCAGGAATTCCCTCCCAAAATCCTCTCCATTTCTCTACTTTTTCTTCATTTTGAGATTCTCCTTAAACACCTTCCATGTTGAAAGGAGGAGGTAAGTGTGCTGACTTCTTTAAGAGCTATTGAGGAGACATTTTGAAGTGTATCTTATGTGTCCCTATATTTACCAATAAGCGAGGCCTTCTGCAGGGACAATGGATTAAATAACTGCTGTAATAACTCTTGTCATTCAATACCCATTCAGGAATCTGTTAGCAAACACCATGAACTACTGAACATTCATTATTTGCTAGTATCTATTTCCCTTTTGAGATAAAAGATTAGTTGACAGTCACTATCATTTCACTGCTGTTAATTGCTGTTTCCCATTTGATTTTTAAAAAATATCTATTATAAATTGGAATATGTTTTTTGTAAACAAATTTGTTTTCTTTTTTTTAAACTGCTCAAAATTGCGAGAAAGTATATTTACTGTTGCTGCCCCAATTTTTTTGATTATTCAAATTTGATTGCATATTACCTCAAATGGGTCAAGTTAAATCTTGCATTTGAAGAATAATTAAATCTCTGGAAATAAATACACATCTGTCGTATTTATGACTGACAATGTTGAAATTCTTTTGAGTATTTATATTTGACAAATAAAGGAAGTGGTGCATTTATGTCTGTGTATATGTATAGCCGTGTCATTTAGCTTTCAAGGCCCAAAACTCAGGAATTTGTCTCCTTTATTTGTCTCCTCCTTACTTCTTACCTCCCATCCTTGAGCCTCAAATGAAGTCAGCATGGACTTCTGACCTCGAGGTGAATCCAGAGCAGTCTCCTGGTCTCAAGAGCCTGGAGGTGAAACCCAGTGCTATCTGGAGGCAAAGGCATGGTCTAGAGGCTAGATACTTGCACAGACTGGATTGGAAGGACCGTTATTCTGAACTTTGTTTTTTCAATTTCTAATGTATTGCTATGATTTTGCACTCTTGTACCAAAGATGGCACTAAGGTCTGTAATGCTGGATTTTTTTATTTCTGATTTTTCTAAGTTTTACCTAAGGATTTGTACTTAAGCATCTGTACCTTGGTATGTCTACACCGAAGATGGTGCCCCAAATGGTGACTTGTAAACTTTACACTGTGAGTACGTGTGACAATAAAGCTAATTCTAATTATACAACCATTCCACTTCCATAGAAAGATTTGACAGAAAAGACTGACTTAGAGACATGAAACCAAGGTTCATTCCTGAAGAAGGGCCTGTGCCCGAAACGTCGAATCTCCTGTTCCCTGGATGCTGCCTGACCTGCTGTGCTGTTCCAGCAATAAAGTTTCAACAACAAATTTAACCATTTCAATTGGCCGCCACTCTTGGTGGATGGGTCTTCTATTCCCAGGTTGTTGATTTTTGGGACATGCTGCTGTCCAGTTAAGTGCCTGATTGGGTAAGTCTTCCTGAAAAGAGGCAGGAAAACTTGGGCTTTTGTTAGTTTTCCAGCTGGCAGAAAACACCCTCATCACTCCATTAAATACTCCGTTATAAACTCTATCATCCAACACTGGAGTCAGGAATTTTGGCAGAGTTCTTCCTGCTCCATTGTGTAACTTCATTGGATTTTGTCAATAGTAGCAGGGTGTTTACTGAACTTTGCTGAAATTATGGCATTAAGCATCAGAAGCCTGGGGAAATCTTACATTCCACCATTGTTAAAAGTATAAAAAAACTGACAGGTGTGTAATTTCAAATTAACTTCAAAGCAGGAGCAAGATTGGACAATAAGCCAAATTTAAAGTTCCTTTGTAAGAGAGCAACTGAAGTTACTTCAAAGTTATATGTCTGATTCATTAGCTAAATCCAATCTATACTCTGTTAAATTTCACATCGAAACTTCATGCTGATCTTTAGGCTACACTTACAAGATTTTATAAGATTTTACATTTTGAGGCTGTCGATATAATTTAGAATAAAATAGAGGAATTGAGGGGTTCACATGATTTGTTCTGAACTTACAAGCAAGAAACAAATGGGAAGGCAGATTACTTTACTAAGAAGAAGGCTAAATAGAAGTTTTTACCAATAGACCTGTGGGTAATGACAAGTGTTAGTGGACAGATTGTTAATCTGTAAAAATCCAACGATAGTTTCATGAAACACAGGGTCTGTAAATCATTGTACTTTAAATAGTCTATTTATTTTGAAGACACAATGGAGTTTGAAGTCTAAAGGACTGTTCATTTGCATTTATAGTTAGATAGGTAAAAACAATGACTGCAGATGCTGGAAACCTGAGTCTAGATTAGAGTGGTACTGGAAAAGCACTGCAGTTCAGGCAGCATCCGAGGAGCAGTAGTTAGATACAAGGGGGCGGATGTTCGCAGGTAAAGGGATGGCTGGAAATTGGGAAGCCTTCAGAAATGAGGTAACGAGAGTGCAGAGACAGTATATTCCTGTCAGGGTGAAAGGAAAGCCGGTAGGTATAGGGAATGCTGGATGACTAAAGAAATTGAGGGTGTGGTTAAGAAAAAGATGGAAGCATTTGTCAGGTATAGATAGATCGAGTCAATCTTTAGAGGAGTATATTTAATAGGGAAATCAGGAGGGCAAAAAGGGACATGAGATAGCTTTGGCAAATAGGGTTAAGGAGAATCCAAAGGGTCTTTACAAATATATGAAGGACAAAGGTTAACTAGGGAGAGAATAGGGCCCCTGAAAGGTCAACAAGACGTCCTTTGTGTGAAGCCGCAGGAGATGGGAGAGATACTAAATGAGTATTTTGCATCGGGGTTTACTGTGGAAAAGGACATGGAAGAAATAGAATGTATGGTAGAAATAAATGGTGACATCTTGAAAAATGTCCACATTACAGAAGAGGAAGTGCTGAATGTCTTGAAATACATAAAAGTGAATAAATCCCCAGGACCTGATCAGGTGTATCCTTGAATTCTGTGGGAAGCAAGGGAAGTGATTACTGGGCCTCTTACTGAGATATTCGTATCATCAATGGTCACAGGTGAGGTGCCGGATAACTGGAGGTTGGCTAAAATGGTGCCACTATTTAAGAAAGGTGGTAAGGACAAGCCAGGAACTATAAACTAGTGAGCCTGACATTGTTGGTAGACAAGTTGTGGAGGGAATCCTGAGAGACAGGATGTACATTTACTTGGAAAAGCAATGACTGATTATGGACAGTCAACATGGCGTTGTCCATGGGAAAATCCTGTCTTTTGAGGAAGTAACAAAGAGGATTGATGAGGGCAGAGCGGTAGATGTGATTTATATGGACTTCAGTAAGGCGTTCACCAGGGTTCCCCATGGGAAACTGGTTAGCAAGGTTAGCTTTCATGGAATACAGGGAGAACTAGCCATTTGAATACAGAACTGGCTCAAAGGTAGAAGTCAGAGGGTGGTAGTGGAGGGTTGTTTTTCAACCTGTGACCTCCAGAATCGGTCCTGGGTCCACTGCTTTGCATCATTTATATAAATGATTTGGATGTAGCATAAAAGGTACAGTTAGTAAGTTTGCAGAAGACGCCAAAATTGGAGGTGTAGAGGACAGTGAAGAAGGTTACCTCCGATTACAACAGGATCTTTGATCAGATGGGCCAATGGGCTGAGAAGTAGCAGATGGCGTTAATGTGAGGTGCTGGATTTTGGAAAAGCAAATCTTAACAGGACTTTTACACTTAATGGTAAGGTCCTGTAGAGTTTTGCTGAATAAAGAGACCTCAGAGAGCAGGTTCCTTGAAAATAGAGTTGCAGGTAGATAGTGAAGAAGACGTTTGGTATGCTTTCCTTTATTGTTCACAGTATTGAGTGCAGGAGTTGGGAGTCATGTTGCAGCTGTACAGGACATTGGTTCGGCCACTTTTGGAATATTGCGTGCAATTCTGGTCTCCTTCCTATCGGAAGGGTGTTGTGAAACTTGAATGGGTTAAAAAAGATTTACAAAGATGTTGCGAGGGTTGGAGGATTTGAGCTATAGGAAGAGGTTGAGTAGGCGAGGGCTGTTTTCCCTGGAGTGTTGAAGGCTGAGGGGTGACTTTATAGAGGTTTATAAGATCATGAGGGGCATGGATAGGATAAAAAGACAAGGTATTTTACCTGGAGTGGGAGAATCCAGAGCGAGAGGGGAAAGATATAAAAGAGACCTAAGAGGCAACTTTTTCATGCAGAGTGTGGTGCGTGTGTGGAATGGGTTGCTAGAGGAAGTGGTGGAGGCTAGTACAATTGCAACATTTAAATGGATTCTGCATTGGAAAATAAATAGGAAGGGTTTGGAAGGATATAGGCCAGATGCTGGCAGGTGGTACTAGATTGGGTTGGGATGTCTGGTCAGCATGTACAAGTTGGACCGAAAGGACTGTTTCCGTGCTTTACATCACTATTACTCGATGACAAGGCTCGTGTGATTTTTTTTAATAAATGTATTACTAAATCTTACAATTTTGTTCAGCAAGAATGAGAAAGAGAGAGTGTAAGCCATATTTCTGAAACCTTTCAAGTTTCACAACATCCTTCTGATGGGAAGGAGACCAGGATTGTATGCAGTATTCCAAAAGTGGCCTAACCAATGTCCTGTACAGTCGCAACATGATCTCTCAACTCATGTACTCGGTTCTTTGACCAATAAAGGAAAGTATACCAAATGCCTTCATCACTATCCTATCTACCTGCGTCAAGAGTCAGAGGTAGCTGTTTTCTATGGTTTGCCGAGCAGGAATGCTAGGGAGAGCATGATTAAAGAGGTCTAATTTGTGAAGATTAAATGAGATTGGAAGATTCATCTAGCCTTAGCTAAAAGCAAGAATTTCCAGTCTTCACTGAGGAATCAGTTTGGAAAATAGGAATTGTCCAGCTGAGACAGGTAATGAATGGGAAAAAGCCCTCAGGCGCTAAATATCACGTTAAGTTGATTCTGGGATGAACTAAGTCATAACCTTGGAGGAAGATTTTTGATTGTTTCGCAAGTTAAATGGCAAATATTTTCTATAGTTTGGAATTAAGATTGCTGACTGAAAATGTGTTTAGTCAATATTGCTTTTGGTTGGTGTTTCACAGAAACATCTTAAAACTTGTAATCTTGTCATGTGAGCCTTTCAGCTGTCAACTGGAAATTTGTATTTCACTTTAAAAGCTGCCGGTCTCTAAAGGAATTGCAATACTTACCTTGCAGGAAGGAAATTTATGTTATCAAATCTACATTGAAAGGTAGAAGGAAGAGGTGAAATAGCAGTCAAATTATTTACTATACTGTACATTTTTCTCCTGCCCTTTCTTATCTCCTATAGTTGAGTGCTGAAGCATTTGAATGCAGTTCCATATTTTCACAGGAAACGATTGGCAATTCTTTACAATTCTTCAGTTATTGATATGATTGAAAATTATTTAAACAAGTAGCAAAGCTAAAATAAAATGAGATCTTATGAAGACATAAAGTTATATTTTAATTATTTGTCATAGAACAAAATTAAAATTCTGTCTTATAAATCTCGACCTCAAACTAAATACAAATTTAAAAGCTGCAGTCTGATGACATTATTTATAGCCACTGCCTCAGCATGAAAAATGCTTTCAAACTTTTTACAATACTCTGACTAATTATTGACATTGACCCAGATTTTGCTGTGATAATGACAGTTTGCATTTGCCATCATGACTTTGTAGAAGCTAGCAGGTTTAGTGGAGCTATCTCATGCAGAGGAAGTCAGAAGTTCCTGCAGTAATTCCACGGGTGGAATTTTATAGGCATCTGGAAGATGTGGGATGTGATGGGAAATGTGAGAGAGTCAGGGGGTAAGTCCATCTCGACATTGGGAGCAACCTGTTGAATTTTCGAAGAGGTCCAACATTGAGGTGAATATCTTGCTAAACAGTGGTGATATTTAGTGGGATTATTGCTTTTTATCAGCTTAACTGACAACAGATCTTGTCTCATTAATATGCAGCCTGCTATCCTTCCACCCATCACAAATAAAATGAATGCCAAGAAATCTCAAAGTCTGAGCCAGTACCTGATGACTCCACCCTTGTCACTACGGAATTGCATCTTAGACATCCAGTACCAGCATCTCACATGCTCCATGGCAACAGTTGCACACATCCAACATGTGTGGGCCTTGCCAAGAGACATTTGTCAGTCCCTCTTCCTCTCACGCCACATTTCTGATGGATGTACAGAATATTTCTGCATTTTAATGCTGTACCCAGGACACACTATCATTGCAATGCTGTGGCAAGGACAGGCTTCCAACTCAGGACTGGAGTAGGTTACATCTCAGTAATGTTCACTTTTTCTCTCCATACTCACCTATCAAGATGCTCACACCATCCCTGCCTTCCTTAACCTTTTTGGACTTTGCCACCTCAGTCAGGGCTGCTGGGCTCACAAATCTTCAGTCTTTTTTATCACAATCATAAAGCCAGGAAGTTTGCCATGGTTATCATGCAAGCCACAGTCAGGTACTCCCTCCCAGCTCAGTAATTTGGGGCATTATCTAAGACCAACCCAGGGGCTTGGACATGGGCAGCCAGTCATTTGAGGCGGGGGTGGTGGGGGGTCCGCATCACCATCCTCTCCTTTTCAGGAGTAAGATGTCTAATGCCAAGCAGCTCCTGATGTGAGAGAAAAGGAGGTCTTAAGGGAGAATAAATTGTGTGGCATAGCTGTTACTGCTATTGCAGATGGGGGATATGTGATGAGTTGTACTGAGTGAATAAGAATGCAGTGTAGAGGACGAGGGTTAGTTGTGTGGTGGTTTAGGGTAGGTGAGAATGAGGGAGGCAGGCAGTAGTGAGAGTGGTAGAGCATGATCCTTAATGGGAGATAATAGAGATGATGGCACTTGCACTGGCAGATCTGAGAAAGTCATTGATTTTCTTGCTACACTGCTTGATGTTCCTGCAGATGGCTGAGACTTCACTGAGCTGGCTACCAACCACGGACCAGGTTGGCATAATCTGGTGTCTCAGCCTTTTGTGGCAGTCCTGGCGGGAGAAGATGGCACTCCTCTGTACCAGGAGAAAGTGAGGACTGGAGATCAGAATTGAGAGTGTGGTGCTGGAAAAGCTCAGCAGGTCAGGCAGCATCCGAGGAGCAGGAGAATCGATGTATCGGGCATAAAGCCTTCATCAGGAATATTCAGAGTCTGCCTGACCTGCTGTGCTTTTCCAGCAACACACTCTTGACTCTTCTGTACCACCCCACGCACAAAGATTTCCAGGAGCCTTGAGCTATGCATGTCACTGAATTCCCTTCATCTGTTGCGGAGGGAGTGCATTGGGGGTAGTGGGTGTTGAGTGCTGGTGGAGAAAAGGTGTTGATAGTTCAGATTATGTGATCGGAATGTAAGAATGGCAGAACAATGGTGTGTCTCCTGCCAGACTGGAAAGGACACAGTCCACTAGGTTGGGGGAGGGAGAGAGGACATGATAACAGAATGTAACAAGCTAAAAGAAAGGGAAGAAATGGTTCACAATTTGAAGGTGTGGAACTGAATATTAAGTCTCAAAGGCAACATCATCTGAAGGTAAGATGATGTTCCTCCAGTGCGCGTTTCTCCAATGCAGAGTGGGTGCAGCGAATACAATACATAAGATTGGATGAGGTATGGGTGAAATGCTATTTCACTTGGAAAGGCTGTGCAGGCTCTTGGATGGTGAGCATGGAGGAGGTGAAGGGGCAGGTGTTACACCTTAGGGGTATGGGTGGGGGCGGGTTGGAGGGGGTGTGGTGTTGATGATCAAGGAGTGGACTAGGATGTCCAGGAGGGAACGATCCCAACAAAGAGGGAGTGAGGGGAAGATGTGTTTGGTGGTGGGATTCTGCTGGAGTTGTCTGAAATGGTGGAGAATGATCATTTGAATGTAGGGGCTGGTTGGATGAAAAGTGAGGACAAGCTGTTGTGAGTGATGGGAAGGGGCGAGGATGGAAGCATGCGTGATAGGTCAGATACGGTTTAGGATCCTGTCAACCACAGTGGGTAGGAAACCACGGTCATGGAAGAAGCAATCCACGTTAGCAGCGCTGTTTTGGAAAGTGGCATCATCCAAACAGATGCAACATAGGTGAAGGAACTGGGAGAATGGGGTGGAGTCCTTGGAGTGGAGTGTGCCAAGCTGTCATGACGGTCGCTATGGAGTCAGTGGCTTTGTAGTGGATGGCAGTGAACAGTTTATTCCCCGAAATTGAGACGGAGAAGTCAAGGAAAGGAAGGGAAGTGCCGGAAATGGATGATATGAAAGTTATGTAAGGGTGAAAATTGGAGACAAAATAAATGAAGTTTTCAAGATCTTGGCGGAAGTAGCAAGTGACACCGAGGCTGAGGCTCCAGGGCCGCAGCTAGGCCCAGGCACCTGAAGGAGGAGAAGGGTGGTCATGTCCTGCCGTGGAGGTCTTCTTCATTTTCTGCATCCAGGTATTTCGGCAGCCCAGCAGCTGGCCTCATCCCAGTATGGTGGTTTTCTTCGGCAGAGGCTTCCGGCTCAGTATTCCAGTGGCCTGGGTTGGTGGTCTTGTCTCGGCTGCATCTTCAGGATATTCCATCATTCCCTAATCAGCTTTGCCCAAGCCCAGAAGCCATTAACTGAGCTGTGATGAACTTGGTCTTAATTTTACTTTTTTTTCTTAAATGCTACTTCAGTGATTGGTGTAGGCACCATGGCGGGGTGACTCATAAAGTGTTTTACTGTATGTTTCATGAAAAAATTCACTTGACAAATTTCTATTCTATTCTAAGTTGTTCAACTTCTCATACCAGTCTACAAATTGTTTTCACTGATTCTTGTTACAACAGCTGTTACATTTCATTGATCAATTGTCTGAGACACATATTTGATTTTCTGAAACATTTAGTTTCTCATTGAATTTCCCTTCTTTTTCTCCTTCAGTGGCCTTCAGTGACAGATTATCTTTGCTCTATAAATGTTGATCCAGCCAACCTTCTCTCCTAGAATGTGATTTGAAAGTCAGGAGCCAAAGTAATTTTCCAGTGAGCACTAACAATAGTGCTCCTTATGTAGCATAAACATAGAAACCCATGCAAGGTTCTGAATACATTGGTTTGAATTTTCTATGTTATATGATTCCATATCAGTAGTCCTGCACGGCACACAAAAACATGTTGTTGGAAACCGTTGCTATGTATTTTGTTGCCTCACAGTACAATGTCCATTAGTGGATAAATCGGCATATGAAAATTAAATTTCTTCGCTTTATTTATTATTATTAATTGTGTTAGCAGGCCTTGTAAATGCCTTATCCCTTTGGGTTCTCATCCAGGGTAATAAAAGCTGATTAATCCTGAAAATTGACCATTTTGTGTCGCAAAGCAAATTTATAGCTTCAAGATTTTGCATCTCTTTTTTTAAAATCAGATTACCTGTGTTTAAGAGTTACAGTTGCTCTCTGAGTTGGACATTTATTTTTGCCTGCGTAGGTTTTTTAAAAAATAATTTAACTCTCCTGATATCTGGAAATTATGCTCTATTTATTTCAAGCAAAGACTGCTGTGCAGTCCATTGGATTACTGCATCACAGGATGGATTGTATTGGTCCTTCCCAATGTCATCCCCACTGCATTCCTTTCCACAATTAATTCAGAAGCATAGGGCCTACCAGCCCATTAATACCAGCCTTCCAAATTCAGAAAAGCCACAAACAGCTTCAAACCAGCCGACACAGACCTTTTTAAAAAAAGCACCAGAAACTCAATAAACAAGGAATAGAATGCATGTTTTCAAAGGGTGCAAGAAAAGCCTATGACCAAGGCCACTGCTTCCTGACAACAAAGCTAACTTCCTTTTTATTACATTGGATTTGTGATTCTCTGAGTGCTTTTATGATGTTTTTAATGTTTTGTATAATGTTTCACAATTCACTTTGTTTCTCTGATAACTAGGATTTATTTGTTTTTCTCCATTGTGAAAACGTTCTTCCTTGTATGGCAAACATTACAAAAAGACATGGTGATTCCTAAACTCGATCTGCGGGACTTCATAGCTCATCTAGAGTCAGGGGTGAAGTATCCTTACTTAAAGACTGGCTACTGAGAATGTCCAAAAGGAGACCAGTTGGAATTGAGTGCTGTAAGGTTGCAGAAATGTGATCTCTCCAAAATGTCTTGTAAATGATAGAATCCCTACAGTGTGGAAGCAGGCCATTCAGCCTATCAAGACCACACTGACCCTTCACCCCAAAGACTCTGTCCCTGTAAGCTTACACTTCCCATGGCTAAACCCCTAGCCTGCACATCCCTGGACACTATCAGCAACTTATCATGGCCAATCCACCTAACCTGCACATCTTTGGACTTTAAGGTTCATTGTAGAGAATGTGGACTACAGAGGAACCTCGATTATCCAGCATTCTATTATCCGGCAAGATCGCAAGGTCCCGATGCTCAGCTAAGCCGTGTTATCCAGCTTTCGATTTTCTGGAATTCGATTAACTGAACGAAATAATCCCCCCCGTGTCCTTTAGATAATCGAAGTTCCTCTGTATACCTTTCTACATGATGACAAGTGGTAACCAGAGCATGGAACTGGAAGTAAAGACTCCCAGAGTTAAACCCAGGAACAGTGTAGACAGAGGAACCTCAATTATCTGAAGGACATGGGCAGGGAGTATTTCATTTAGTTAATTGAATTCTGGATAATTGAATGCAGGATAACATAGTTTAGCCAAGCATCAGGACCTTGCAATCTTGCTGAATAATCTGATATTCGGATAATCATATGCCACATAACCAGGGTTTCTCTGTTTTACACTACAAGGTTAGTCCAACAATCCAAACCCAGTAGTATGGGAAATACTTGAAGAATTGGTTTCTGGCATAATGCCCTACGCTGTTGAACTATTTAATAAATAACTTCGAAAAGCAGAATTACATCTAATGGTGAATATGCATTGCACCTTTTTCAAAAAACAAGGCATCATGGAGACAGCCAAACTCTCTTGCATCCCATGGTAATGTCCTGACCAATCACAATCTATGTAGCTTATCTGAAAATTAAGATTGACTGTTAACTGCTCTTGCTGTATCTTCCTGCCAATTATTGCCTATCCCATCAACAGCCTATTATCATCCTGTATAAGATAGTATGCCTTTTGAGTTTTAAGTCTCAGTTTTGATTCCTGATATGTACAAGATGAAACTATTAAACTTCTAGTTTCTTTTTAGCAATGTTTAAGTTCTTTACTACCAGACATTCATTTATAGACTTAGTTCTCTTTGTCTCGGTGACTTACATCTTTGGAAACACTGAGGCCTTACCTATATGACTGTTCCGCCTTCTTGGGATCCCACTTCTCTTGCTATCTGAACCTTTATTGTGATCCTGTTGTTGCTGTCACAGCGACCATCATGCTACTCCCAGGAGGTAACAACCTGAAAATGGCAATAATGGAAAGAATTGAAAATAAACAAGAAGAGATGTTTGAGATTGTTCATCTTTTTGTGCAAAACTGCTCACAGCATTG
Source organism: Chiloscyllium plagiosum (assembly GCF_037043375.1). NCBI lineage: Eukaryota > Metazoa > Chordata > Chondrichthyes > Orectolobiformes > Hemiscylliidae > Chiloscyllium > Chiloscyllium plagiosum. The sequence continues at coordinate 50,460,301 of NW_028270151.1, read as the reverse complement.
TGTTAATTCAATGTACAGCATTGGAAGCATGACCGTAGTTTGCTCTGCATTAGTCGAATTGAATTCTGTGACAGAGAAGCGTGTTAACTGGTATTATAGTCAGTTTTTCACAAGATGGTAATGTGAAATGAGACTTCATGTGTTTGACAGGTATAAGGGAAAGAAAAGCTTACTTTTCACTCTGTCTTTGTACTGATAAACACTGGTTATTCAGTTCTTTAAGCTTCCCTTCAGTCAACCAATAACAAATCAGTATTAACATTCAGAGCTATTGCAATTTTAATTAGTTTTTTTGAATATATTTCCAGACTGCTACAAGAACTCAAATTAAAAGTAACATAAAGGAAGCCTGGAAAATATTCTGCAAAGTTCATAATTTTTCTATTGATTTTTGAACTTGTTCCATTTGGCAAATGCAAAGGTAGAGTCACTATTGTCCTACCACACCATAGGCTTGCTGTCTCATTAGAGATGAGTGGTGGTTGCTTAACCTGAGGGTCATAACATACCTCAGGAAAAGGAAGAGTTTGAGAAGGAGACTTTTTTCATGATAATCTCAGCTGGTGCAGGAATTGAACCCATGCTATTGGCATCTCTGCATTGCAAACTAGCCATTCAACCAACTGACCTAACGGACCCCTGGCACATAGGTAATGATCAGCTATTTGTAGTGTGATGGCTATGCTTAGCACTTTGTGCTATTCCACACAAAATGGTGGTCTTCACTAGGCAACATGAGTTGTCTTCTGAATTTTCTTGGCATTTGTCAATTACCGCAATGACCCTGATTTTGGTTGCTGACAAGTGGTTCTGATTTGAGTGAGCTAAAATCTTACCTAGTAACTCCAGTGAATTATCTGTATGAAAGAACAGTTCTGCAGTGTTTTCATTTAAATCAACCTATTCAGAGATATTGTGATACACCTCTGGAGTAGGTAGGCCTTGAATCCTCGTCTTCTGGCTGTTGAGGCAAGGATATTATCACTGTGCCACAAGAGCCCTTAGCCCTGCAGTAAAGCTTTTTTTATTGTGAGTACATCCAGATTTGAAGTTAGGCACTATTGTTCAACAGGCTGACTATTCCAGAAACCTGACTTTTACTTATCAAGTGTAAAATCCATATGTGGGAAACCATGTTGAGTTATAAATTGTATCAAAACCCTACTTTTTAATGGAAAAATTCATTCTAGAACTATTGACATTTGTATGTTATCTTTTTGCATGTAGGTGATACTATAGCTCTTGTAATGTACACATGTATAATATTTGATGTCAATTGTGACACATGTCTGAAATCATTCTGCACCCTAGTCATCAAGTGGTTTTCTAGCCATCTGTTTGCAATGGTCACAAAGCAGAACAAGAAAATCATTCACAATTAAGGTGTAAATTTTATGCAATATCTCTCAATATTTATGGATTTTTAATACTGAAGTTAAACCATAAAAACAAATGTTTCTGTGAGCCATTACCTCATCCTGTGACCTTCCAATACCTAACTATATCCTAACTGCCAAATTCAATTAGTAACTTGCTGTTATCAGAAATTTTCATTTCTGGTAACATCAAGTCACTAATTGAATTTGTAATGTCAAAGATTGATCCAATCCCCTTTCATTTTGAGTATAATGCTAAATGCTTACTGACAAGACTTTGATCTTCTCCTTTGGCCTTTCCTTATTCTCCACTGAACCCTGATTATGATGAGCGTTTTGCCATTTTGTGAACTCACAACCAACAGAAGTTCTTTGCCTGCTGAATGCTCCCTCACCAATGAGTAATTTGTTGGTTTGCACCTCTGACACTGAAACATCCCTTGGTCGATGGCTGTTTTGCAGCCAGGGCTTATTCCAGTGTTATCCATGTTGTTTCTTTTCTCCATCCTTCCCTCTCTTTTGTTTCTGACTCTGTCTTCTCAACCTCCATTCTTCAATTTCCCTGACCTATCATATTCCTCTCTTTACCCCCTTCCACCAGTTCTCCATTAGCCCATTTCTTAATGATGCTCCTTTCCTTTTTTGTATCTATACTTATCTTCACCATTGTTCTTACTTCACCACATCCTATCCAATATTTCCATCCTCTCAAATGCTGCGAAAATTGTAATGCTGTCTTCCCTTCCCTCATGCAATGCCATAGAAACTCAACAAGTGAAATTTAAAATTAACAGTTTGGCATTCGCAACATGAAATAGAAAACAATGCCAGTAAATACATTGCAATTTTTATTTGATGCATTTTTTTGCACGTATCTTTCTATCAGTAAACGTACATCTTTCCATGTAATTGTGAGAAATGTGATCAGTATTGAAAAGTAATTATTCTGTTTCTCTTGTTTAGAAATCTTACACTGTTTGCTGCTGAGTCAGACCGGGGGAGTTCTGCCGCACATGTTATGGAGCAGTGGACTGCATCTGGTTTAACAGAAACCCGCTTAGTCAATTATACGGTTCTTCTCAGCTTGCCTGATGCAAACCAAAACAAAATCATTCTGACAAATAGCAGCCAGTGCTTTCATCCCAGTGGACAACAATGCAGTACTTTGCCCTCAGCCCCACATGGGAAGAAGGAAAAAAATGACCTTCTTTATTTCTATGCAGCTTATTCTGCCAAAGGATCTCTGGAGGTAATGAAAGTGTTCAAAACCAATTCTCGCTGTCATTTTATGGTATTTCATTTGACTGGTAAAATCAGAATTGCTCCAAATATTTTGACAAGGTTATTTGTTCTGCATAACAGAGCTGTGTGATCTTCCTTTGCAGTCCAGTCATGTACATCTATCATAAGGCAGGCTTTGTGAGAGATCCAATTTGTGCTTCCTGGGAACAGTTTAAGTCATATGAAATCCGTCTCAAAAAGTCCTACTTAGTGCCATCAAGATAAATGATATACATGGGAATTTAGTTGTAATTTGTTGTGCAGAGGAAGGTGACATTTATCTTTGCACAGTGATATGTAGGTCAACACCCTTTTCCATACAATCAATAGCCAGGAGATTTTAAAAATGAAACACACAAGCTCTGTATAACTCCACAGGGAGAGGTCCAGCAACACACCACAATCTGATATCTACATATTATTTTATGCATCCAAAAATATAAAAATAATTAACAATTCAAACTATTATTATATCTGTTAATCTTTGTTTTTCACTGAACTGATGATAGGGTTCAAGGGATATAAAATTCTTGTCAATGTTCTAAACTTGATAAGTAAAGAGTTTCAAGGCAAGTTTGAGATCCTGGATTGTATGTAAATAGAATTCTGACAAAAATCGACATGAGGTTAAAATATTCCTCCTCTGATAATTATGTCTGTATTTGTCAAACTGAGAACGTTACTTTTATGTCACAATCATGACATAACTTGAAATAAGTTCATAAAATGAAAATATCTTTTCATTAAGGCAATTTAAAATAATGTATACCACTGCAGAATCTGAAGCATTCCAGTGTTTTAGTACTGCTACATGGATAGGACAAATAGACTAGGTCTTTCTCCTATAAAAAGTACCTAAAGGGCAACTTCTTCACACAGAAGGTGATGTGTTTATGGACTGAGCTGCCAGAGGAAGTGGTGGAGGCTAGTACAATTACAGCATTTAAAAGGCATCTGGATGGGTATATGAATAGAAAGGGTTGAGAGGGATATGGGTCAAGTGCTAGAAAATGCAACTAACTTAGGTTAGGATATCTGGTCGGCATGGACAAGTTGGACCGCAGGGTCTGTTTCCATGCTGTACATCTCTATGACTCTAAATTGAGCAATAATTCTAACTGAAAGGACTATATTTGTTTTAAATTTGCAACTCTAATCAGGCATCAGGCAAAGCTAATTCTCTTATAAATATGCCTTGGTCAAGCTGTACAGTTTAGAGATTACAGCAACAATTGGCATATCAGCTTTGACAGTCAAAATGTTGATGCTAATGTTTTCTGTGTTAAAGTTTGTACAATAACATCAGCATGACAGAGTGTTTGGAATTTAATAACTTTTTTTGGTATTTATTACTTGCATGGCAATTAAAAGATTGAATTGAATCAGAAGTCTTCGTAGTTGCAAAACAGAAGTAATGGAATCCTAAAATATCATGTATTGTGACAATTATTGACATTCCTGTAAGAAAATTGAAAATTATACATTGTGAATATTAATATCCCATTAAGTCTTTTGTTGCCTTGGGCATTTACGTTTTACTTTTGTTTAACATTTTGCTATCACAAAAGATTATTTTCCACAAATTGTTACCTCCACACAGTGTCTGATTTGTGGTAACATTTGGTTTATGGATCCAGATGTGAATTTGCACTCTTAGTATTTCAAACAGCTTTGCTTCATGAAAACTTTGTAGAAATTTGTAGGAACTATTCATAAGTTGAGCATTTATTTCTCTGATCCTTGATGTGGGCAACATGGCAAGGTAGTCTTTAAACTGCCTGACCCCTTTCTGCTTTATCTGTTTTTTACAGTGTTTTCTGTGCCTAATCGTGTCCAAAATGTAAGTCTTTTATCTTGTAGCCCCAATAGTTTCGTATTTCCAGCCATAACTCAAGGTATCCATGTGGTAGGCCATAATGCCTGATTGGAGTTACAAGTTTAAAACAAAATGCAGCCCTTTCAGTTAGAATTACTGCTCAATTTAGAGTCAAAGAGATGTACAGCATGGAAACAGACTGTTCAGTCCAACTTGTTCATGCCAACCGGATATCCTGATCTAATCTAATCCCATTTATTAGCACTTGGCCCATATTCCTTTGAACCCTTTCTATTCATATACCCATCCAGAAGCCTTTTAAATGCTGAAATGGACCAGCCTCTGCCACTTCCTCTGGCAGCTCAGTCCATACATACATCACCTTCCGTGTGAAGAAGTTGCCCTTTTCGGTACCTTTTATATCATTCCCCTCTCGCCCTAAATCTATGCCCTCGAGTTCTGGACTCCCCCATCCCAGGGAAAAGACTTTGTCTATTTATCCTATCCATGCCCATCATAATCTTATAAAACCTCTATAAGGTCACCCCTCAGCCTCCAATGCTCCAGGGAAAACAGCCCCAGCCTCTCCCTGTAGCTCAAATCCTTCAACCCTGGCAACATGCTTGTAAATCTTTTCTGGACTCTTTCAAGTTTCACAACATCCTTCCGATGGGATGGCGACCTGAATTGCATGCAATATTCCAAAAGTGGCCTAACCAATGTCCTGAATAGTTGCAGTATGACCGCCCAACTCCTATAGTCAATGCTCTGACCAGTAAAGGAAAGCATACCAAATGCTATCTTCACTGTCTTATCTCCCTGCGACTCTACTTTCAAGCAACTATGAACTTGGACTCCAAGGTCTCTCTGTTCAGCAACACTCCCCAGGGCCTTAGTGTTAAGTGTTTAAGTCGTACTAAGATTTGCTTTTCCAAAATGTGGCATCTCACATTTATCTAAATTAAACTCCATCTGCCACTCCTCAGCCCATTCATCCATCTGATCAAGTTCCTATTGTACTCTGAGGTAATCTTCTTTGCTGTCCACGACATTTTCAATTTTGGTGTCATCTGCAAACTTACTTCCTATACTTCTTATGTTCACATCCAAATCATTTATACAAATGATGAAAAGCAGTGGACTGAGCACCGATCCTTGTTTCACACCATTGGTCACAGGTCTGAAAAGCAGCCCTTCAGCACCACCCCCTGTCTTCTATCTTCGAGCCAATTAGGTATCCAAATGGCTAGTTCTCCCTGTATTCCTTGACATCTAACCTTGTTAACCAGTCTCCTATGAGGAAGCTTGTCGAATGCCTTGCTGAAGTCCATAAAGATCGTGTCTCTCGCTCTGCCCTCATTATCTCTTTGTTACTTCTTCAAAACATTCAATCACATTCGTGAGACATAATTTCCCATGCACAACGTCATGCTGACTGTCCCGAATCAGACCTCGCCTTTCCAAATACATGTACATCCCTCCAACAACTTGTCTACCACCGACGTCAGTCTCACTGGTCTATGGTTCCCTGGCTTTTCCTTACCACCTTTCTTAAATAGTGGCACCTCGTTAACCAACCTCCAGTCTTCTGGAACCTTACCTGTGACTATCGATTATACAAATATCTCAGAAAGGGGCCCAGCAATCACTTCCCTAGCTTCCCACAGAATTCTAGGGTACACCTGATCAGGTTGTGGTGATTTATCCAGCTTTATGCATTTCAACACATCCAGCACCTTCTGCTCTCATTTGGACATTTTTCAAGATGTCACCATCTACGTCCCCAGATCTTCCGAGTCTTTCACCAAAATAAACACACATACAAAATACTTGTTTAGTATCTCCCCCATCTCTTGTGGCTCCATACATAGGCTGCCTTGCTGATCTTTGAGGGGCCCTGTTCTCTCCCTAGTTACCCTTTTGTCCTTACTGTATTTATAAAATTCCTTTGGATTCTCATTAACCCTATTTGCCAAAGCTATCTTATGTCCCCTTTTTACCCTCCTGATTTCCCTCTTAATATACCTGTACTGCTTTACACTCTTCTAAGGATTCACTCGATCTATCCTGTCTATACCTGACATATGCTTCCTTCTTTTTCTGAACCAAACCCTCAATTTCTTTAGTCATCCAGCATTCCCTACACCTACCAGCCTTTCCTTTCACCCTAACAGGAATATACTTTCTCTGGATTCTCGTTATCTCATTTCTGAAGGCTTCCCATTTTCCAGCCGTCCCTTTACCTGCAAACATCTGCCCCCAATCAGCTTTTGAAAGTTCTTGCCTAATACCATCAAAATTTGCCTTCCTCCAGTTTAGAACTTCGACTTTTAGATCTGGTCTATCCTTTTCCATCACTATTTTAAAACTAATAGAATTATAGTCGCTGGCCCCAAAGTGCTCCCCGACTCACACCTCAGTCACCTGCCCTGCCTTATTTCCCAAGAATAGATCAAGATTTACACGTTCTCTAATCGGTACATCCACTTACTGAATCAGAAAATTTTCTTGTACACACTTAACAAATCCGTCTCCATCTCAATCCTGAACACTGTGGTAGTCCCAGTCTATGTTTGGAAAGTTAAAATCTCCTACCAAAACCACCCTATTATTCTTGAAGATAACTGAAATCTCATTACAAATTTGTTTCTTAATTTCCCTGTGCCTATTAGGGGGTCATTAGTACAATCCTAAAAAGGTGAACATCCCTTTCTTATTTCCCTGTTTCACCCAAATAACTTCCCTGGATGTATATCCAGGAATATCCTCCCTCAATACAGCTGTAATGCTATCCCATATCATGAAGGCCACCTTGCTCCCCTTTTTATCCTTCCTATTACATTTGTATCATGGACCATTAAGCTGCCAGTCCTGTCCATCCCTGAGACATGTTTCAGTAATTGTTTTGATATTCCCAGTCCCATGTTCCGAACCATGGCGTGAGTTTATCTGCCTTCCCTGTTAGGCCTCTTTCATTGAAGTTAATGCAGTTTAATTTATCAGTCCTACCATGTTTACTGCTTGTTCCTTCCTTCCCTGACTGTTTGACTTGCTCCTTTTCCCAACTGTACCGGTCTCAGATTGATGTCTTTCCTCAGCACCTCCCTGGGTCTCCCCACCGCCCCCACCTCCAACCTTTCTGGTTTAACTCCTCCTGAGCGGCTCTAGCAGATCTCTCTGCCAGTATATTAGCCCCCTTCCAATTCAGGTGGAATCCATCTTTCTTGTACAGGTCACTTCTACTCCAGAAGAGATTTCAATGATCCAAAAATCCTTCTTCCCTGCATCAGCTCCTCAGCCAGGCATTCATCTGCTCTATTCTCTTATTCCGATCCGTACTAGCTTGTAGGACTGAAAATACTCCAGATATTTTTACCCTTGAGGACCTCCTTTTTAAATTCCTGCCTAACTTCCTATATTCTTCCTTCAGAATGTCATCCTTTTCCCTTCCTATGTCATTGGTTCTAATGTGTACAATGATCTTCTGCTAGCCCCTCTCCCCTTTGAGAACATTCTGCAACCTCTCTGAGATATCCTTGATCCTGTCACCAAGGAGGCAACACACCATTCTGATTTTTCGCTCCTGGCTGCAGAAATGTCTGGCTGTGCCTCTGACCAGAGAGTCCTCTATCACAATTGATCACTTGGAACCCGACATAACCTCATTACATTAGAGTCAGTCCCAGTACCAGAAAGTTGGCAGTCCATGCTACATTCCCCTGACAGTCCATCACCCCCTACTGTTATGAAGATGTGGGTGTACTTTACCTTTAAGAGAGTTAAAGGCTTGCAGAACTACCTGACACAGTACAAAGTGTTCTGAACAAGATATAATGTAACCCTTAGTCGAACAACTTGATTAGCTTGTTGCCTTGAGATGACAAAACAAATTTGAATTAGGCTAATCAGTTTAAATTAAAGCCCAAAAAAAACCAAACTCCAATCAAGTTTGAATTTAGTATATTGACAAGGTTAAAAGCCAATGACACAATCTAATTCTTTGGGGGAATAAGACCAGGGGAAATTGAGCAGTTGGGAGGAGAACTGCGAAGTCTGCATTTGCAGACTGCCCGGTAAAATAGCTCCCTTGCAAGTACCTTTATTGATCAGTAAACTGTGAAGCAGAAATCCCTGAGAAGAAGAAAAGAAGACAGGGGAAGACATAGCAAGAAGATTCGACATCTGGCTGGTTTTGAAAAGTTGAATTTTGGTAAAGCTTAATCGGGTGTTTTATCAGACTAGTATTGTAGAAGGGAAAAGTATAAGATAGGTTAGAGGAAGGAGTTGTAAGTAGTTGTTAGTTCATTACTTTCTGTTATTCTGTAGGAAATAAAGTTGTTAATTTGAACTACAAATTGTTTTTTGCCTCTCAAATTTTCACAGATTACTGCAGGGGATCAATCTTTTCTGTGTTGCTGGTTTAAATTAAGCAAGAGGATTTATCCCGTGTCATAACACTTTGGGGCTTGTCTGGGAATTGAATGGTTTGGGAGCTTTTGTCCGCGATTTGAACAGGTTGGTCTTGGTTTTGGGATTTGGACAAGTTTAGACCAACTTGAATAGATTTGGGGTACAAAACATCCCAGCAGATTTAAACACTTGCAGTTCAGTGTCCTGGATCTTTAAATAAAACATAGGTGAAACAATTTGTTTAATTTCAGTGACTTGTGGTTGATTAAATTAAAACTGAGAGAAATGGCTCTTAAAATAGCTAAAGCAGTTCTGGGATTTCAAAATGATTCTCAAATTTGCCAAGGAAGTTTAGAGGGAAGGAAAAAGGCCATACTTTTAGAAATAGCAAATAAGTTAGGTTTGGTTTAACCAAGGATAAAAAAAAGCTGAAATTGTAAGGGAATTACTGAAACATTCGGTGTGTTGGAGAAACAGATAAGTGCAGTAGAGGTAGAAAACCCTAAATTGCCATTGAGGAAAATGGAGTTAGAAGAGAAACAAAGAGAGAGAGGAAAGAGAAAAAGACAGAGAAGAAAGAGAGGAAAAAGAGAGAGCGAAAAGGTTCTTGGCTGAGCAAAGAAAGAGAGAATTTGAACTTGAGAAGTTGCGACTTATTCAGCAAAATCAATATAACAGGATAGAGATTAAAAGAGAAGGTAGTGAAATATCCAAATATGTCAAAGCTCTGCCACATTGTGATGAGAAAGATGTTGAAGCCTTCTTTATTTCATTTGAAACATTGGCGAGGCAGATGGAATGGTCCGAGGATTTATGGGTAATGCTAGTTCAGACTAAACTGGTAGGGAGAGCTAGTGAGGTATTTGCCCCGCTGTCAGATGAGGGATCAAGAGATTGTGAAGAGGTTAAACAGGCTATTTTAAGTGCTTATTGAATTGCTACCAGTAGCATATAGACAGCGGTTCAGAAACACAAAGAAGGAACTAGGTCAGACTTGTGTTGAGTTTGAACAACTAAACATAGTCATTTTGATAGATGGGTACGTGTTTTGAAAATAGATAAGACCTTTGAGGTTTTACAAGAGATTATTCTGCTATAGGAGTTGAAAAACTCACTTCCAGAGATGGTAAGAATTCACGTGGAGGAACAGAAAGTTCAGGAAGTGTGAGGTCAGCAGAATTAGCATATGAATACATATTGGTGCATAAGACAAGCTTCCGGCCAGAATTGTATCCTGTGAGGAATAAAAGTTGGGAGAAGGGGAGATCTTACATTACAAAATCAAGAGTGGAGAATTTACCACTGGATAAGAAAGAAGCCGAAGAGGGTGGAAAAGAGATGGAAGGCCTCGGGTGTTTCCACTGTGGTAAAGTGGGACATGTAAAGTCACAGTGCTGGTCATTAAAGAAAGGCACTGTGGGAAAAGATGTGATAGAAGAAGCTAAGGTAGTGAAGGTAGTAACGGAGTCCCCAAGAAGAGCCAAGGAGCTGCAGGAAAGTGCACAGCCTAGGCAGGGGCTGGGTATGCAGTTATTACCTGATATTTACAAAGAGTTTGCCTCTGTATTAAGAAAGAACCGTGGGAGAAGGACACAACGTTATAATTTTGAGAGATACAGGATCTAACTAGTTGCTGATAGTAAGAAATGAGTGAATATGCACTCTGTCTGATTTGTTATCTGAGAGTGTGGTAATTTGTGGGGTAGATAGACAGAAATTTAGTGTTCCCCTATGTAAGATCAAGTTGGAGTGCCAACTCAAGATCAGGGAAGTTACAGTGGAAGTGATTGACAGAGTGTCAGTTCCAGGAATTCAGTTTGTTCTTGGGAATGATTTGGTAAGATCCAAGGTGGGAGTGACACTCCTTGTTGTGGAGAAGTCCAAGGAAGACCAAGAAACTGAGGAGTTAAAACAGAAATGTCCTGGTATTTTCCCACACTATGTGGTAACCAGATCCCACTATCATAAGTCACTGCACGAAGAGAAAAGTAAAGAGAAAGATGAAGGAGTTGAGGGTCAGTTAGCGGATACCCGGTTCGATGTATGGTACATGAAAAACCTGAACAGGCAGAAGGTCAGACAAAAGTGTTTAGTCCTGAAAGGCGAAGAGACGTACAACAGCAAGATGAAATGATAAAAGATATATATGTAGATGTATACTCTGAAAAGGAGGCAGAGAATATTCAGGAGGGTTATTATCTGAAAGATAGAATCCTGAGGTGGAAATGGAGACCACGGCAGGTTTGTGCAGAGAAGAAATGGGCCATATTGCATTGCCGGTAGCATACAGACTGGAAGTGTTATGGGTAGCACATGAACAGGGGGTGGCATGGTAGCTCAGTGGCTAGCACTGCTGCTTTACAGCACCAGGGTCCCAGGTTCGTTTCTAGCTTCGGGTGACTGTCTCTGTGGGGTTTGCACGTTCTCCCCGTGTCTGTGTGGGTTTCCTCCGGGTGCTCCAGTTTCCTCCCACAGTCCAAAGATGTGAAGGTCAGGTGAATTGGCCATGCTAAATTACCCCATAGTGTTAGGTGTGTTAGTCAGAGGGAAATGGGTCTGGGTGGGCTACTCTTTCGCGGGTCGGTGTGGACTGATTGGGTCGAAGGGCCTGTTTCCACGCTGTAAGGAATCTAATCAAATCTAATCTACCTGTAGGAGGTTACCTCGGGGTATGAAAGCCTCAGTCTGAGGTATAAAAGCATTTTTATTGGCCTGAAATGCACAAGGATGCTGTGCCGAGTGTGTCATACATGCCAAATGGTAGGTCAGCCACAGATAGTAATAAAACCAGCACCTTTATTGTCAATTCCTGCATTTGTAGAACCTTTCATGTGGGTTATAACTGAATGTGTAGGTCCCCTCCTAAATGGAAACCAGTACTTGTTTACCATAATGGATGTGTCTGCCAGATTTCCAAAGGCAATTCCATTATGGAGTATCAAGGCGTAAAGAGTAGTAAAGGAGTTAGTAGCTTTCTTCACATAGTTTGGGCTGCCCAGAGAGACTCAGTCAGACTAAGGATCAAATTTTACTACTAGGCTGTTTAAGGAGGTTATGGAGAACTAAGATATAGAGCACTTTAAATCCAGTGCATATTATCCTGAATCCAAGAGAGCTTTAGAAAGGTGGCATCAGACCTTGAAGACCATGTTGAGACCCTACTGTCAGGACGACTTGAATGATTAGGATAAAGATATTATCCAATTCGTATTGTTTGCCATTAGAGATTCCCCAAATGAATCTATGCAGTTCACTCCCTTCGAGTTAATATTCAGGCATGAAGTGAGAGGTCCTTTGAAATTAATTAAAGAAAAATTTACAGGACCACAGTCACAGATCTCACACTTAGATTATGTATTGGAGATGAGGGAGAGACTAAATCATGTAGGTGAATTAGCTAAACGGCACCTAAAGAGGGCACAGTGTAGAATGAAGTAGGTGGCAAATAAAAGCTCTGAGACTCTGACATTTTCCCAAGGGGATGATGGTGTTAGTACCATTATCAGTGATAGGAGATCCCTTCAAAGCAGGTTTCATGGTCCCTAGCAAATTGAGAACGAAGTTGTCAGGTGAACTATTTAGTAAAGATAGAAAGAAAAGATATCGGGTATGTCATCTGAACATGTTGAAACCGTATTATACGAGAAATAACTGGAGAAACAGGTATTAGTTACTGCACCACAGAGTGAGGAATCAAATCCAGATGATGTGGATTTTGATGTGCCTCAAAATAGATTAAAAATGAATATATCCTTGAGGAGTGGGATAGGTTAATTAGCTACCTGTCTCAGGAGCATAGTTCACAATTGAAAGATTTGTTACTGCAGTACAAGAACATATGTAAGAATCAGATGGGGAGGACTAATGCTATTGTACCTGAAATAGATGTAGGGAATACTGTTCCGATAAAACAACACCCCTATCAGCTTAATCCTTTCAAAGTCAGTCAGCTCCAGATAGAGGTGGACGCCATGCTCGACAAGGACCTCATCGAACTGAGCCAGAGCAAGTGAAATTCGCCGATTGTCTTAGTTCCCAAACCGGACAGGACTCAGCAATTCTGCATGGATTATCGGAAGATCAACATCATTACAAAATCGGAGTCATATCCAGTTTCTAGATTGGAGGACTGTATTGAGAAAGTCGGACAAGCCAGTTACATCACCAAGTTAGGCTTAATGCGTGGTTACTGGCAGGTGCCTTTATTAGAGTTGGCGAAATAAATTTCTGTGTTTTTAACCCCAAATGGGCTATGAATTTATTTACCTCCTGTTACTTTGATCATCTGTTGATTTATTTTGAAGGCAGTGGTCTTTTTTAACTGTGTCATTCGCTACAATGGACTGTTGTGAATGTACTGTCCACATTCAGCATTTCTGGCTGTAATCAAATGCTAGTGCCAGTGTTCTATAGCTATCCACATACTTGGCTCTGGTTGTCTGGTTTTCTCCCTGCTAAATTATATCATTTTTTTCCCAGTATTCTCTGCCAGTTTGATCTTGCTATAACATGGAGGCATCGACTAAGGGTGGTGCCAATCCACAAGTGGTGAGGGATTTTTGGAATGTGTTTCTGGAAATCATGTTAATATTTCCAAACCTCTAGTGCCAGTGACAGCAGCAAAACTGTGGGTTGGATTGCAAGTGCAATCAAGGCAAATTTCTCTATTAATACAGATTCCTAGAAAGGTCACATCCTGAGGAAATACATATTCTACTGGATTGGCCCACCTATCAACCTTGATTTGCCATTTGTTGTGAATTGGCAAGTAAACTCAACTCCCAAGGGTACTACCAAACTACTGTCCTTGCCAGGAACAAGTATGCAGCACTTCAGCAGTGCTAATGCACCAACAATGACACACACAAATGTACTCAAAGGAGCCTTTTATGATGAACAAAGAGACTTTGGAGTGCAGGTTCATAGCTCCTTGAAAGTGGAGTCGCAGATAGATAGGATAGTGAAGAAAGCGTTTAGTATGTTTTCCTTTATTGGTCAGAGCATTGATTACAGGAGTTGGGAGGTCATGTTGTGGCTGTACAGGATATTGGATAGGCCACTGTTGGAATATTGCATGGTTGTGAAACTTGAAAGGGTTCAGAAAAGATTTATAAGGATGTTGCCAGGATTGGAGGATTTGTGCTACAGGGAGAGGCTGAACAGGCTGGGGCTGTTTTCCCTGGAGCATTGGAGGCTGAGGGCTGACCTTGTAGAGGTTTATAAAGTGATGAGTGGCATGAATAGGTTAAATAGACAAAGTCTTTTCCCTGGGGTTGGGGAGTCCAGAACTCGAGGACATAAGGTTAGGATGAGAGGGGAAAGATATAAAAGAGACCTAAGGGGCAACTTTTTCACGCAGAGGGTGGTACATGTTTGGAATGAGCTGCCAGAGGAAGTGGTGGAGGCTGGTACAATTGCAACATTTAAAAGGCATTTGGATGGGCACGTGAATAGCAAGGGTTTGGAGGGATATGGGCCAGGTGCTGGTAGGTGGGACTAAATTGGGTTGAGATATCTGGTCGGTATGGACGAGTTGGACCGAAGGGTCTGTTTCCGTGCTGTACATCTCCATGACTCTAATCAGTTTAAAGTGATGCCCTTTGGAATGAAGAACGCATCTGCCACATTCCAAAGACTCATCAACAGAGTTGCGGCTGGGTTAATAAACTGTAAAGTAAATTTGGACGATGTAGTGATCTTTAGTACGTCCTGGAAAGATCACATGGTACAGTTGGCAGAGCTCTTTGAATGACTATGAGAAGCAAAACTGGAGATAAACTTATATAAAACTGAATTCGCGAAAGCTGTGGTGATATTCTTGCGACATTACATCGGTCATGGAAGGTTGACCCCACAGAATTCGAATACGAAGGCCATCGAGAAATTTCCATGACCAACCTCGAAGAAAGAGGTGCTTCAATTTTTAGGACTCAGCGGATTCTACCGGAAGTTTTGTTCCAAACTTCAGCAATCTGGTGAAACCGTTAACCGATTTGCTGAAGAAGAACACAAAGTTTCGGTGGACAGAACAATGCTAGGAGGCATTTGACCATTTGAAAGCCATATTAACCACCAAACCAGTTTTAGTTGCACCAAACGTTTCAAAACCTTTTAAAGTCGGCCAGTTGGTTACTTTTTGAAGAAGATCAACATCCACCAAAGGAAATACTCCACAATCGAAAAAGAACTATTGCGTTTGGTACTGGTCTTCCAATATTTTAATGTGTAAGTCACGAACAATGTGTCGGGGATGGTGATGTACATGGATCACAATCCTCTTACATTCTTAGAATGCTTTAAAGACAAGAGTATGGGACTGTTTTGTTGGAGTCTTCTGTTTCAGACTTTTAATTTAAAATCGTACATATCGTGGGTCATAAGAATGTAATTGCAGATGTGTTATTGCTGATTTAACTGATAAAGTTTAGATGAGATTTGTTGATATTGCATGTTATATACATATATATACAGTTATATGGGAAGAAGTTAAGATGAACTTGGATTGAAGTTATCTGTATGTTAGTGTAGTGTGTTTAAAGAATAGAAAAAAAAGAAGCTATCTTTTCATTACAATGGTTCATTTTTTTAAAGGGGGGAGGTGTTATGAAGATGTGGGTGTACTGTACCTTTTAAGAGGGTTAAAAGCTAACAGAACTACCTGACACGGCACCAAGTGTTCTGAACAACATATAATATAACTCTTGGTCGAACAACTCGATTAGCTTGTTGTGTGTTGATAACAAAACAAATTTGTCAATATACTCAATTCAAACTTGAATGGAGTTTTTCGGGGTATAATTTAAACTGATTGGCCTAATTCAAATTTGTTTTGTTATCTTAAAAGCCAATGGCACAATCCGAAGCTTTGGGGTATAAAACCTAGGAAAGTTGAACAGGAGGGAGGAGAACTGCCAAGACACCAGCATCTGCAGACCGCCCAGAAAAATAGTTCTTTTAAAGGTACCTTTCTCGATCAGTAACCTGTGAAACAGAAATCCCTAAGAAGAAGAAAAGAAGAAAGAGGAAGACATAACTAACAGATTTGACATCTGGCAGGTTTTTGAAAAGTTGAATTTAATAAACCTTAATTAGGTGTTTTATTGGACTGGTATTGTAGAAGGGGAAGGTAAAAGTTCGGTTCGAGGATGGAGTTGTTAGTTAATTATTCTCTGTTACATGTTAATAAATAAAGTGGTAAACTTGTACTTTAAATAGTTCTTAACTTCTTGAATTTTTACAGATTACTGCAGGGGATAAATTGTTTCTGCGTTGCTGGTTGAAATTAAGCAGGAAGGTTTACCCTGTGTCATAATGTTACATTTTCCAAAACAGCATGTTTGAGATACGGATAACCACAGAAGACTCCTGCACTACCTGCCTCCCTCTTCTACCTTTCCTGGAGTTAACCCATTTACCTGACTGTATCTGAGATTTTTCTCCCTTCCTATAACTGCCATCCATCACACCCTCTAGCCCTTGAAAACTACTTATTGCCTCTAACTGCTGCTTCAACTGATCCATGCGATCTGATAGGATTCGAAATCAAAGACACTTCCTGCAGACATAATCACCAGTAACATGGAAACTCTCCCGAAACTCCTACATCTGACAGGAAGAGCATATCACTGTACTAACGGCCATCTTCACTCCTTCACAACCTACAGATCCAGAAAATAGCGCAGTCTTATTGCTCTAATAAAAGTGTTCCAGGCTAACTTGTACTTATAGTTTATATTTTTAAAAATTTAATCAAGAGACAGATCTCAATAAAATGTATAATCAAGGAAGAACCCACTCTACTCACTAATGTAGACTTACAGCAAGGTTACACTTCAAAATCTATGCACTTATCTGTTCCTGTGCTGTGAGCTCTCCCACACAGGTTCCTCCAAGTTCAGCTGTGAATTTAGCTATGTGTTAATTTTTCCAAGACCCACTCCAATGTCCAGAGATACATGAACTCAAACAGCAAAGACAGTCGTGTGTAGATGCACTGCTGTGTCAGTTAGCAGTATAGGTTTCTTGCTCTCGCTCCCTCACTAACCAAGTGATCGCTGCCTTTTGTCTATCTTCCTCCTTTTAAAAGTCCTGTTGTTTTGATCTTTTTTCCCCAAAGTTCCTAAACAATGCTGCTCCTGGAATTCAAGGAAATCACCTCCAACACCTAAAATACCTCAAAAAAAGAGCAGCTCTTACAGCCAGAACCTTTTCCTATCTTCCATCTTGGATTATCCAGAATCCTAGATATTAAAGCTACCCCAATTGTCCAAGTGCTTTTTGGTCTTGACTCCTGCAGTTCACAATGCCTGGTCAGCTCACTGGCTCAACTGGAAGTTGGGATAGCTTCCACAGAACACTGCCTTGCAAAATCACCTAGACCTGTGACTTGAAACTCAATTTCTTCGCTTCCTGTACATCTTCCATTTAGACTGAAATATCTTCTGTCTCATTCTCTGAAGTTTTCTTCTGTGTTGAGTGTTACCACAAGGTTTCTGGAGTTCTGGTATTGTCACCAATCAGAATCATCTGTTTCTCTTGAAGCCTTCAGTGTCATCAGCATATTTTTCCCTGCCTTTCTTGAAGACCTAAATTCTAATTGTCCTTAGTTTGCACTGTTTAGAAGTAGTGCAGATCAATGTAGCTCACTATCTTGTGGTTAAAAACCACTGTTGACCCATGAGTGTGGGTTTCTTCAAGTCCAACATGATGTAGTGCGAATTATAATATTCACCTTTCTGGCCTAACGAGGAGGCTCTTGTTGAGCAACAAAATGAATTATATTGTATCTCTGCAAGTATTTACACATTACATGAATATGATTTGTTTTACTATAGAAATGTTTAAGACCACAATTACTCTAGCTTTGGCTCCTTTAAGCTCCTTCTTCATTGCAAGCAAGCTGTCATGATGTCATCAGTGAGTAGTGTTCGCTATTTAGTCAAGTGTTAACTCTTTCAGACCCATATACAAAAGCCTGCTCCTCCCATTAGTAGTTTAACTGTTTCCCACCATTCTCAACTAGTTTTGACAGGATGCAGAGCTTTGCTCAGATCCATTGGTTGTGGCATTGTTTTGTGATGGTGACTGCATTTTGCTTCCACTGTTTAGCATACGTATACCCCGTGCTGTAATGTCACCAGTCTGGATGTTCATTTTTGATTATACTGATATTGCTCCGGTTATGCCCTTCTCGTTGATCACGAGTTGAGTTGCTGGTTTAATTGTTTGATTGTAGGGTGAGGGAAATGTTTGAGTACAATTATGGTTGAGCTGATGGCCCATGGTGTCTCATGAATGCCTGGTTTGAGCTGTTAGATCTGTTCTGTATCTACCTGTTTAGCATAGTGGTACTGTCAAAGAATACAATAAGTGATGTAAAGGGCTTCTTGAAAATAAAAATGTTTTTTTGGTGATTTTGTTATACTAAAATGTTAGTATCTATGACAACATTGCTTAAAGAAGATTAAATAGTTCAGCCTTGTTTTGCTCCAATACTTGTCCTTTGCAATCAACAGAATATTTGAGATTTTGGAAATCTAATTGCAAGGGTATTTTATGTTTTGTCAACCTGAACAACCAAAAGAATAGAAATGACAAAAGATTTTTTGAGATGGTGTTGCAGGAACTTTACTCAAATTTGATAACTTAGGATGCATTGATTCAGTTTATAGTTTAAAACAGTCATTATTTTCCTGAATGTGGCCTGCAGTTATGAATTTACAGTAAGCCTTTGTCATGGGTTAACAAGGGTAAGTCCATTAACAGCATACTCATCGTTCCAGATCATTTCATTGCAAAGGTCAAGAGCTCTCATTTTTACATCCAAAATTAAATTACTGCTCCCACTGAATCACCTTGACAACATTTTTATTTTGTTTGTGTTCCAGTCTTGTGGTCGGAGTACATGCAAACTCCTTGCCCAATTGAGAGAATTTACTATCCAGAAATGGATACACGCTCAATTAGAGCAGCATTAGTGCCTGTTGTCAATATATTATTTTGATTGCCCAGCAGGAGGACCAGTTATATTGTTTGCATTCAGGCCATTTCTGAAATGGATAATTTGTTCATGTACCACGATCCTCTGCCAAACTAATAACTGGCATTTTGTGACAATGTGCATTAACAAACGATTGGCACAAATACCTATAAATCACCCACCAAGTTAAAACATTCAATTTGAGGTGTTACTAGCTGTCAGTAGAGGAAAATATTTGTGACTTTTTTCATAATGTTTCCATGCTTGAAGCCCTGCTGCCTGGCTGCGTTTCTATTCATAATCAGTGTTTGTCAAAAAAAATGGTGAAAGCAAAAGCCTGTCTGCAACTGCACATTTTTCTAATTTGATACTCTTCACTAAAACCACTCCAACAAAATTTCAGAGTGCTTCCTCCCCTTGCCAAGATCAGGCCCACCTGTTTGGCCATGTCGACCAGCCTCCACCAACCTGTAGCCATAGCATGGATGGTCAGTAGCCAGCTTGTGTGTGTTGTTGTGTGGAGGTGTGGGGAAATGATGCTTGTGAGGACTGATGCTGGAGGATGGGGATGCAGCATTCCAATTATGATGCGCATTGTTTTGTTGGAGTGAGTGCTGAGAAGATGACTTTTCCCAGACAGACGGACAGCAACATTCACAACATGGTCATACAGCTCGGCACACTCTGATTGGTGGGTCAATGTGCAGTGCCACGCACGGACCTCAGAGATCTGCACAGCAGCGAGAAAAATTAGGGGAAACTTTGATGCATAGAACTCCACTCACAAAAGGATCAAGAGCAAAAGAAGCAAATTTAGTGTATGAAGAAATGTCTTCACAAAATGAAAGGGTTGACTCTGGAATGCACACTGGTGGGACATGCACTGGAGGTAGATTCATTCAAGGCATTCAAATTGGCATTAGATGGCTGTTTGAATAAACAACATCCAGGATACAGGGAAATGGCAGGAGATTGCACTAAACCAGAATGCTCATAAAATGCTGAATGACCTCCTGTGCAGTAAGACTTTTAACCCATGCCTTGCCATGCTGCCTGCCACCCCTATGTCTGTTGGAAACTTGGCATGGGCATGCAAATACATAACTTATTTACTGTCTTCATAAAGTCATAAGGATTTTTTCTAAAATATGCTGACTGCTTTTCAATTTTGTCACTAATCTGCAACTACAATATTAGTCTAATATTTTAATGAAGGGTGGAGGTGCAGTTACAACTTCCGTGCCAACCTAACAGTTTTGGGAAAATGGATCCTGAACCACATTAGTGCGAGAAGGAGTTTTAATGAAATATCACTTCTTATTATATTGTGAGCCAGAAGAACATCAGTGATCCCCAAGGCCCAAACTTGGACTACCCTAGTTTTGAGTCTGTTTCCTCAACCTCCTCATTATGATTGGGAGCCTTTAAAAATTGTACTCTTCAGAACTTAACCTTCATGCCAGAGATCATTTTGTCTGATTCCGATTACCAGCCTCTTACTTCCCCATCTTACTGGCCAGGGGACCACTTCCCGCTGACTGCCAGATGACATGGTCAGGAGTTTATGCCAGTGAGACCAAACTAATTGAGTTTCTATGAGCCCTGGAGGTATGTTCTAACCAATCTATTCAGAGATGTTATGGCACATCTCTGGAGCAGGTTGGATTTGAAACTAGGCGCCCTGGCTCAGAGGTAGTGACTACTACTGAACCACACGAGCTGCTCTATGATCCGTTATACTGATCTGAGATAATTATTTTAGCTTGAAATTAACTTTCCTTGATGAAATAAACTGGTATATAATTATTAGGAGACTTTACTGGCTACAACATTATGGAAACACATTTCAACTTCAGCAGATCAGAGATGTGCTATTCATCAGTAAATCTGCAATAAAAGGCAAAGTATATTATGAGCAACTATTTGCGTCTGATCTTGAGTAATATGTCTCTAGGAAAGGGAGATTAGCTGGACAGTCATCACTTTATGCCGTAATGTGTATCATAGTGACTATTTCAAGTGATGATGAGATAGACTTGTGTCAAAAATAAGAGGAAATATTTTTTCCCCACCAATAAACAAATAGATGAGCTGAATAATGTGTTCTTAATCACTGTAATGGTTCCTTGGTGGTTGGTACTGCTTGCCAAATGCACACTCAATTAAGAGCCTCATGCTTGGATTCTTACTGTGAAAATACCTCCCACTGTACAGTGTGTGGAGGAAAACAACTTAATTAGATGACATGGAGTATTCATAGTGTTCTTTAAAATTAAAGCAAATTAAAAGGAAAGTCTTGCATTTATATAATACCTTTCTACTTTCAAACCTTCCAATTTGCTTCATAGCCAAATAAGTAGTTATAGTATACTTGCCATATAATGGATAGAAATGTGATAACCAGTGGTTTCAAAAGCATCAATGAGATAAATTTCCAATTCATTCATTCTTGTGGGGTTCTGACACTGTCCTGCTTTCTGGGATATCTGAGAAATAGGAGCAGGAATAGGCCATTTGGCCCCTCTAGCCGGCCCTACCATTCAACATGCGTGCAGAGGAAGAAAGATGCTGTCATTGTGGGGAATGCTGGTGTAGAGTGCTGAAACATCTGTTGTGATGAGGAATGTTCCCGGTTTGACTGGTGGTATGTGCTGAGTTTCTGTAAGAAATCTGAATTGTCGTGACAGAAGGTTGTACAGGGGTTCCCGAAACAATGGGTTTGAAGATGCCTTCGACATAGCCAGAGAGGTTCTCACACAGAGACCCATTGCCTGATACAATGGGACGTCCTGGTGTATTGTCTTTCTGTATCTTCGTAAGGCAGTAGAAGTCACTTATGTGAGAAGTACATGGGATGAGGGCATGTAGGGAATGCTGAAGGACTGGATCCATATTCCTGGTCACGGGGGCGCTCTTTGGTCAGATCGGCTGGTAGTTGCCTGTGGTGTTCCTGGTGGTTTAGTTGTTGGTACACTTTCTTGCAGTAGTCTGTTCTATTCTGAATGCGATGGCTCCTCCTTTATCTGCTGGTTTGATGACAATGTTGTGTTTGGTTTTGCGAGCATGGATGGTATTGCATTGTGATTGGGTGATGTTTTGCTGTACCTTGTGGGTACGGCTGATGAACCTGGCATTTATATATTTCCTGACAGTTTGAGCATACATGTCAAGCCCAGGGCAGCGGCTCTCCAGTGGGGTCCAAGTTGACTCCTTCTTTGGTCGCTCTTCTCCGGATCACTGTGATGACTGTTCCGGTTTCTCGGTGGGCTCACCGTGGATCATTGCTGGCATCTCAAAAGAATTCCTGGAGTCTCATTCGTCTGATGAATTCCTCAGAGTCTGCTGCAAGGCCAATGTGGTCCATTTTGGTGGTGGAGCAGAAATTGAGACTCCTGCTAAGAGGGTTGAAGGGTGTGGTCTGATAAATTGACGATCGATTTCCCTGCAGTGATAACATTTTTCACTGTGGTGCCAGGGTGGGCTTGGCTACTGCTGGTGGTGATGCCAAGTTTCTCCAGTTTCTTGTTCTTGGTGTGCATGTACATGGTGTAGTTTTGTCGCCTTACCTGTTTGGCCCGTAACTGTACTCCTGTATCCTGAGTGCAGGCTGACAGCATGGACCCATCTTAATTTCAAGGTTGTGGCACCTGCTGTAGAGTTGGTGCACGAGATGATTGAGGAGTTTGCAAGAGGAGCGGTGGCAAAATCTCTCAGCATAGTCTGTGTTGCAGGTTGACTTGAGCGGGCTTGTGATCTGTATTCCTTTTGGGTTCTTTCCTGTTTTCCTGCAGTAAACTTGATGTCTGTGTCGATCTTAGAGATCCTCTCCATTTTAAGCCAGATGTTAGTGGTGTTGATGGTAGTCATGATTTGGAGATGCTGGTGTTGGACTGGGGTGTACAAAGTTAAAATTCACACAACACTAGGTTATAGTTATAGGTTATAGTCCAACAGATTTATTTGGAAGCACTAGCTTTTGGAATGATGCTCCTTTATCAGGTAATATAAATAAACCATGTTGAGGAGTATAAATAAACCTGACGATGCTCAACTCATCGACCGCCAGTTCCAATGTGCCAGAGCGAGAAATTGTAATGACCTCCTCAGGAGACAGACACGAGCTACAACCGACAGGGTACCCTTCGTTGTCCAGTACCTCCCAGGAGCCGAAAACCTACGCCATGTTCTTCACAACCTGCAACACATTATCATTGAGGATAAGAACGTTGCCAAGACTTTCCCCACACCTCTACTTCTCGCCTTTAAACAGTCCCCAAACTTCAAATAGATCATTGTTCACAGCAAACTGCCCAGCTTTCAGGACAACACCATACAACCTTGTCACGGTAAACACTGCAAGACGTGTCAGAGTGTCAACACGGATACCACCATTACACGTGGGGACTCCTCACACCATGTACGTGACAGGTACTCATGTGACTCAGCCAACATTGTCTACCTCATACGCTGCAGGCAAGATTACCTGAGGCATAGTACATTGGCGAGACCAAGCAAAGGCTACAGGAATGGATGAATGGACACCTCACAACAACCAACAGAGAGAAGTGTTCCCTCTCAGTCAGAGAACACTTCAGCAGTCCAGGACATTCGACCTCAGACCATTGGGTGACTGTCCTCCAAGGCGGACTTTGGGATAGGCAACAACAAAAAGTGGCAGAGCAGAGTCTTATAGCCAAGTTTGGTACCCATGAGGATGGCCTCAACTGGGGCCTTGGGTTCATGTCACACTACAGGTGACCTCATTGCACTATACACGCACACGCACACACACATTTGCGTACACGCATACTGATAGATGCACACACACAGGCCGTCCTACAAACACACTCCCCTACACACCCATACACTGATGCAGACCCTCTCTCATACACTCACACATACATTCCCACACTCATACACGCACTGTCTCACAGACTTATACCCCTTTACACTCATACACACACCCTCTCAAAGACACAACCCTCCCATATCTTACACTGCACAACTAGCTGATGAAGGAGCAGCGCTCCGAAAGCTAGTGCTTCCAAATAAACCTGTTGGACTATAACCTGGTGTTGTGTGATTTTTAACTTTGTACACCGCAGTCCAACACCAGCATCTCCAAATCATGTCTTTCATGCTAGCTCATCATAACATGGGATCTTGTGTGTCTAATGAGAGACCAGACAATTTCACAGTTTAGTATGTTACAAAACCACTTCTCAGACTACTGGACCCATTTAAGAATATGTTGATACAGCAAGGAGTTAAATAGGTGTGTGGAGTTAATTGAATAATTAGCTGACTGGGTTGATATAAAGGGGGAACAAATGTAACTGGTGTGTGAAAAAAGGCAAGACTGAATAGTTATTGAAAGAAACAGAGATTGGGTAATAGGTTCCTATCTTTGAGCCATTGGGCACGGATTTAGGTCCCATCTATTCTAGAGGTGTGATATTATATCTCTGAATAAGTTCATTAGAAAATATTGAAGACTGAGTAGTGAAGGCCTGTTGTGATGCAGTGGTAGTGTCCTTACATCGAATCCATGAGACATGGGTTCAAGTCCCACCTGCTCCAGAGATGTGTAATAACATCCCTGGACAGTCTCAGGAGCTACTTATTCTCCGTTTTTTTTCTAATGTGGCACAATCGTAATTTCTGTACCTCTGGACTAGCATGTCGGGGGTTCACATTCCATCCGTCATGGAGGTATGCTATGTCAAACAAGTTTTTTTATAAAAAGTTTCTGTTTAAGCAAATAAAAGGTGTCTTCACTTCTGTCTCACTAAATTAGTTTTAAAGCAGATTGAAATAATGTACGAAAGCGATAGCGTGGATCTTGTTTGTAAATCTGGTAGAAAGAAAGAAGCTCACAATCTACTCACTGAACAGATGGGTGTGCTGCTTCTGATTCAAAGCTGTTACCTGCCATAATTAAATTTCACATTATAACATTAC
Source organism: Chiloscyllium plagiosum (assembly GCF_037043375.1). NCBI lineage: Eukaryota > Metazoa > Chordata > Chondrichthyes > Orectolobiformes > Hemiscylliidae > Chiloscyllium > Chiloscyllium plagiosum. Next base: position 50,435,478 of record NW_028270151.1, on the reverse strand, counting down.
CTTCCATTCATTTCTGTCGCAAAATATACAAAATGTGTTATCACTGTCATGTTGTTTGTTTCATGCATTTTGTTACTGAAAGTTTCTCCTTTATCAAATTTGTTTGAATCATTGGTATCCCAATCATAAGAACATAAGACGTAGGAGCAGGTGTAGATTCTTCGGTCCCTCAGGCTTATCTCTCCATCCTATATGATCAGGGTTGATCTGCCCTGCCCTCAATTTCACTTTAGTGCCAGCTCCTCATAGCCCTCAACTCCTTGATATTTCAAAAATCTATCTGCCTACTTCTCAAATACTTTGTGTTCTAGCCTCCACAACTCTCAGGGGTAAGGAATTCCAGACATTCAGCACCCTCTGACAAAAGAAATTCCTTTGCAAGTAAATGTGAAATGAACACCCCTTAATTCTGTACTGAGGTTCCCTAGTTTATCTCTTATCAATTGCCTCTAATGTCAGATTAGGGCTGAAAATGTGTTGCTGGAAAAGCGCAGCAGGTCAGGCAGCATCCAGGGAACAGGAGAATCGACATTTCGGGCATAAGCCCTTCTTCAGGAATCTAATGTCAGATTAGTCTTTCTCAAATCTTGGAAGATGTTGATTAAACCAACCAGTTTGCTTACCTCACAGCAATGATGTTGGGGGTTCTTTTATTAAATTTTCCAGTACTTATCTTGTTTCTGTCTGTATATGTTTGATGAGGTAGGATATAGGAGCTAATTTTCTTGTACCATTATAAGTGCAATCAGGTGCTAACAAGCATTGTAGTTTAATCAGGATTGTTGCTAGCTAGTTTTTTTATCTCATAGGTTTTTGTAAACAAGCAAATAAAGTACTGCGGATGCTGGAGTTCTAAAGTAAAATATCGTGTTTGAGAAGCTTAACAGATCTCTCAGAATCTGAGCAGAAAAAAGCAGTTATGTTTTGAATTAACAGTTAACTTCTCCAGTATTATCAACAGCTGAGATCATACCATAGCCAAAAGTTGAAAAAACACTTCACATGAGCATTGTCAAACAAAATTTTGGTTCTTTGGATGAAGAGGAGTTATATTGGACCCAGAACATAAACTTGTATTCTTTCCCCACACATGCCATCGGACCTGTTGAGTTTCTCCAGCATTTTCTGTTTTCATTTTTGTAAATGAAAGTGTGACTCAATTTCCTATCTGGGTTCATTGCTTAGGCTTGCAGCAGGCATTTGAAAAGCAGGATTTTCTTAGCTCTTTTAAGATCAAACTACTCAAACAACATTTCACCCATAGTGACCAGTCCTCTCATTAACGCTCATTTTTTAAACCTGGTTCTCATTTTATCTAGTCCTTCAAGTTCAAAGGTGATAAATCTGATGTCGAGGATGTTTCTGTGCACTGAACTTACATATAAGTAGGAACTGTAATAAATGAAATTGCAAGATAATGAATTTCTCACAATTAGAATTGTGGTATAAGGTGAAAATAGGACTTTTGAAATATTTGTATTGAAACGGAAATTGGAAATAAACAAGATTTGGCTGTATTAGCACTGCTGAGTAATAACAATGTTAAAAATCACACAACACCAGGTTATAGTCCAACAGGTTTAATTGGAAGCACACTAGCTGTTGGAGCGACACTCCTTCATCAGGTGACAATCACCTGATGAAGGAGTGTCGCTCTGAAAGCTAGTGCTTCCAATTAAACCTGTTGGACTATAACCTGGTGTTGTGTGATTTTTAACTTTGTACACCCCAGTCCAACACCGGCATCTCCGAATCATGAGTAATAACAATGTTATACATACAGCTTCTTTCATGAATTGATAGAACATTTCTCACCCTTTACTTCTTTTTCTATACTATGACATATTTAACTTTTTGATGTTTAAACTAATTGGATTACATAGATCTTTTTTCTAGCTGATATTGGAAACACTCCTTAGGAATTTTTCACAACTTGTAAAGATTAATATTAAACTAATACCAGCACCTATTTTTGACAGTATTTTATGCCAGTATAACAATTAACCAGTTAAACTATCATATGCAACAGCAGGAACTATTTAATGAATATTGAAAATGTTCATTTTCAGGCAGAGATCATTGATGTACAATATGGAACAATTGATGATCTGCTCCAACTTCAATCAAGCACCGATGTTACCAAAAAAATTGCACTAATTAAACTTGGAAAGGCACCTTTATTATACAAGGTAAGATGTGAAAAATCCTGAATTTAGTTTTACATTCAGACAATATGCTAATTGTTTTTAATTGTGGTGCAAAGTGGCAAGTAACCGGATTAATTACCATTGAAAATATAAACATGAAAGACAAAGTGGATAAAGAATTATTGTCAAATAAATGCTATTTTAGATTATAAAATAACATATACCTTTATATACATTTACATTTTATACTCATCACTAACTTAGCTCTCATTGCATAAAAGCCATCCATTAATACAACCTTTACTTTCATAGATTTATTCATATTAGGGAATATTTGAGTGAAAACCTGTGTTGTCATTCAGATGGCCTGATTAACCCAACAGGTACAAAATTGCTAGAAGTATACATTAAACACTACATGTGTGCCATTATAAAGACTCAAGAAATTAAATTCAATAAATTTAACATCACGTGTTCTTGACAGATTCCTTGATAAATTCTGGAGTTGGAAAACATATAGTCAAAGTTACTAATTCAGATAAATCTATAAAACAGATAATCTGACATATCACTTCACAACAACAAAGGTAACAACTCTAGAACCACTCAGACAATTTTCTAATTGACTGTGATGCCTGTCTGATGATCAAAGTTAAAAATCACACAACACCAGATTATAGTCCATCAGGTGGAAGGAGTGTCGCTCCGAAAGCTAGTGTGCTTCCAATTAAACCTGTTAGACTATAACCTGGTGTTGTGTGATTTTTAATTTTGTACACCCCAGTCCAACACCGGCATCTCCAAATCATGTCTGATGATCCTACATGCTACATCTGAGTGTTGGTAAAGCAATCATGACGCTATTGCCCTTTGCCACACCATTGACTTCAACAGAGAACTAAAGAAGAGGAAAGATTCCTTGGGTCAAGGCTTACTCATTTTCTATGAGTCGATGACAGTAAGCATGAAAAAGGATTGATAATCTCAAATTAAAGAGTCTGCCACTAAGAATGAGATAAGGAGGAATTTCTTCACACAAAGGGTGATGAATCCCCAGAGAGCTGTGGCAGCTTAATCTTTGAGCACATTCAGGACAGAAATCAAATTTGTAAAGATTAATGACATCAAGTGCTATGAAAATAGTGCATGAAAGATGCCCTGAAATAGATGATTGGCTATGATCTAATTGAATTGAATGGGGCAACAGGCTTGACAAATGGATGGTCTACTTCTTATATTGTTCTCAGGTGATATTTGGAGTGCTCAAAGCATATTTGTTCCTTGTGCTTGAATGGTTTGAATGTGCACTACTGTGCCATGATAAATTGGAAAAGTTGTAATTGCAGTTTTGTAAGGTTGTTTTTGAGGGTAAAAGGGTTAAATCTTTATTTCTGATATTTGTAATGAGACCATTTGAAATAGTTCTGTGGTTTTCTTTGCTTTTGTGTGCAATAGACTTTGATGTTTAAAGTCCATTGGCAGTCTCTTATGAATATGTTCAATGATTGACCACTACAGAAAGCAAATAACAACATTAAAACTTATGGTCAATCAAACCAGATTTAGATTCTGACTTCTTCAGTATTCCCACTCGCTGGAATCGTACCAGAGTTTGCAGACCATCATCAAACAACTTTTGACTGAGCCATATAAGGAAATAATAGCGTGGATGACCAAAGTATGAGAAAAAAAGGTTTTAAGGAACATTTTAAAGTAGGAAAGATAGATGGATTGGATGGAGAAGTTTGAAAAAAAAATTCTAGATTTTAAGGCTTCAGCATTTAAAATAGGTGTCAATGGAGGGGCAATTAAGATAGAGAATATGCAAGAGCTCAGAATGGGAGAATAGATATTAGTGGAGAATATAGAGATGTGGAAGAGTAAGGTTTATGGAGTGATTGTGAAACATGAAAAAAGCTGCACCATTGCTTATTCAGGAACCACTGGAGGTCAGTAAGATCAGGGATGATAGGTGAAGGAAATTTGATGGACATTAGCGCACAAGAAGCAGAATTTGAATGATCTCAAATTTATGAGAGTGCGAAGCTGAAAAAGAATGTGTTACAATAGAAGTATCAAATGCATGGATGAGCGTTTAGTTGCACATAAGCTGAGGTGGGGCAATGTCAGAGGATGTTACAGGATGCAAATGGATGATTTTCGTTATGGGGTTGACATGTGGATGGGTGATCACCTCATATGAGTGAAAGTTATTTTGCACAGTTCAGGTAGTTGTTAGAGAAAGGAATTGATTTGGTGGTTTTCGAATGAAGTTTGTGGTAAGAATCGAAAAAGACAGCAGAATGACCTTGAATTACTAATTCTGAAATTACAGAGTGCTCATAAATTGGATGTTAATTTACAGTAGGACATTATTGTGTCCAGATATAATGAATGAGCTGGCTGCAATGTTTCAGTCTTGCTTTGACCCCAATCTTCAACCAGTAACGAGCATTTTGTGAGTTCAGTGCCAGCTCATAAAACAACAGTTGAGCAGTTGAGGCAGCTAGGTCACCTACCTTTTTCACCTCGGTATGATTAAGTTAGATTTAAATGAGGTACAGTAACTCCAAATGCTTGTCTAGGCATTGAAAACACTCATAAGTTCACAAAAATTAGTACTAAATCTGATAATCATGTGCCATAAATTATGGCTAGTACAAGAAATGGAAAGAACCAAATAAGTAAAATTGAAGTATTATGTCTGCACACTGACTTCAAATCAACTGGAAATGCGTGTTACTGATGAAGTGTTGAAAGTACCGATAGTTGGACCAATCAGGGCACTGCAGGAAAAGAGACATTTTAATTCAAATGTTCATTACTTTGTTCTACAACTATGGTAAACTTCCAGGAAGTATTTGATATATGCAAATATCTTAATGTACTTCTAGAACAACACACTGTGCACTGTAGGTAACAATATGGGTTTTTATGCCATATGAGGTGATATCATCAAGGCGAGGAGAAACTGAGGACTGCAGATGCTGGAGATCAGAGTCGAGAGTGTGGTGCTGGAAAAGCACAGTTGCTCAGGCAGCATCCAAGGAGCAGGATAATCGACGTTTTGGGCATAAACCCTTCATCAAGGCCACTGATTTACTGTTGCTGAAGGGAGGCAATAGGCTAGTGGTGTTATGCTGGACTATTAATCCAGAGACGCAAGTAATTTTCAAATCCTGACACGGCAGATGGTGGAATTTGAATTCAATGAAAATGTGGAATTAAGGGTCTATGGATCTATTGTCGATTGTCAAAAAAAACCTATCTGATGTCCTTTAGGGAAGGAAACAGCCATCCTTATCTGGTCTGGCCTACATGTGACTCCAGATCCACGGCAACATGGTTGACTCTTAACTATCATCTGGGTAATTAGGGATAGGTCAGGAATGCTGGCCTAGCCAGAGATTCCGTCAACCCATGAATGAATAAAAAAAATCAACAAATTCCATTTTTATTATTAGCTCCAGGATTATTACGTAAAGCACCAAGATATCATGGAGAGATGTGCCTCTTCTAATTAGAGAGCTTATTTTTAACCAGGACCGAAATGGGTTAAATATCTTTGTTGGATGGTTTGCCCTTGCTGTTGGGGAGGATTTAAATTGATTTGACAAGGGCATGGGGCACAGAGAACATGTAAAGTCAGCAGCAAGGTCCAATTAGATGTAGATGGACTATTAGGACACTTCAGTAGGCAGAGAAGATTTGGGCAGGATAAGGAACATTGAAAGTGTAAAAAGCTAAATTGTATCCATTTTAATGCAAGGAGCCTGACCAGTAAGGTGGATGAGCTCAGAATATTGATCAGCGTGTTGGAATCTGATATTGTTGCAATTGCTGAGACATGTTTGAAGGAAGGACAGGACTGGCAGCTCAACATTCCAGGGTATTGAAGTTTCAGGTACGATATGACAGGTGGGTGGTGCTAAGTAAGAGAGGTGGAGGTTTTGCAGTACTGATAAAGGAAACCATTGCTGCAATCATAAGGGTCTTCAAACAATGCCATCTGGTAGAGCTTATAAATTAAAAAAAGGAGTGATAATGTTGCTGGCTTTATACTACGGGCCTCCTAACAATCAGAAGGAGAAAGAAGAGCAAATCACAGAAAGGTGTGAGCGAAACATGGTTAGAGTTGTAGAGGAATTCAGCTTTGCTAACATTGATAACATTAACAGCTCGGATCACATTGGTATGAAAGGATTAAATTGGGCTGAATTTTTCAATTGCTTCCAGGAAATCTTTTGGTGCCAATATGTAGATAGGTAGATATAAGTATTATGTTATTATGAGAGGCATGGATTAAAGTGGATAGTTGGAGTCTTTTTCCCAAGTTGGAAATGTCAAATATTAAGTGTCACAGGTTTAAGGTTGGGGGGGTAGGGGGTAAGATTCAAAAATGTATGAGTCAAACCGATGTGTTTTTAAAGAGAGGGCCATAGATGCTTGGAATGCACTGGCAGGGGAGGTGGTAGAAGTATGTATGACAGCAATGTTTAAGAGGCATTTATACAGATACATGAACAGGCAGCAAATAGAGGGAAACAGACAATGTGCAGGCAGCTGACATTAGTTTAAAATGGCATCATGGTCAGTGCAGACATGATGGGCCCAAAGATTCCTGTGCTATACTGTTCTGTGTTCAGTGGCTATAGACCTCTGCATGGCTTGGAGCTGTACGCAGGGTGGGATGTCACTGTCCCAGGAAGCGATGCACTGTAAAACCCACTTCCACTGTACTCTCTCATTGCTGGCAGTGGGGAAGGAGAGGTGACTCATATTACATCCTCCCCTACACACTGTAACCAAAAAAAAGGGAAAATCCCAACCATTGGACATTAGGTGGTTTAACATCCCAATCCTACTAAAATAATTTCTCATCAGCTGACCAGTAACAATACTACAAGTAGATATAATGGGACGAGAACCCAACAGCAGCTCAACAGCTGCAAGGCATGCTTAAAATAGCAGGGGCTCCCTCAAGCTGCCAAGACAGAGTTATCTCCTGGCTTTCCAGACTGTTGCCCTGAGAAAATCCTGCCTCTTATTTAACTGTGAGTGATGCAATGAAAGATTTCTTGGAGAAAGATACTAACTTTATAAACACAGAAGTGAACAAAGATTCCCCGTGGTGGATGCTCATGGTAACACTTCAAAAGACATTCTTTTATCAGAGCAAGGTCATTATACTATGTAATAAAAGTACAACTGTACATCCAGCTAAAACATCCACTATCTCCTTCTTATTAATCTTAAAGGGTTCTCGTACTTCACCATCCCAACTGAAATCCCTGGCTGCAATGTATTTATCCTCTGTGAATATGGATAAGAAGTACTAATTTAAGACCTCATCCACGTCCATTGGCTCCATACACAGGTTGCTCCTTTGGTCTGGAAGAGTGGACATATGCTTCCTTCTTTTTCTTTATCAAACTCTCAATATCCCTTGATATCTAACGTTCCCTGGACTTGCTGCCCTCTTCCTTCACCTTAGAAGAACATGCTGGCCCTGAATTCTCACAATCCTATTTTTAAAAGACTCCCACTTTTCAAACGTAGACTTACCTGCAAATATCTGCTCTCATTTTTGCCAGATCCTGTCTAATGATATTGAAAATCGGCCTTCCCCTAATTTAGGCACTTAATTTCTGTACGATCCTTATCCACTTCCATGATGACTTTGAAACTTGGTTGATATCCCAAAAATGCTCGCTTACTGAAACTTTAACCACTTGACAGACTTCAATCCCTAGGACTAGGGCCAGCACTACCTATCTACATATTGGCACCAAAAGATTTCCTGGAAGCACCTTTGTCATTATCCACAACTCCACCAATTTTCATATTGTCTGCAAACTTACTCATCAGACCACCTGCATTTTCATCCAAGTTATTGATATAATTTACAAACAACAGAGATCCCAGCCCTGATCCTTGTGGAACACCACTGGTCACAGAGCTCAGTCAAAAAACTACCCTCTGCCTTCAATGACAAAGCCAATTCTGTATTCAACCTACTAATTCACTGTGGATCCCATATAACTTAATCTTCTGGACCAGCCTACCATAAGTGACTTTATCAAATGTTTGACTGTGAGCAGCTATGCCACTTTGAAGACTGAGACAGTTGGGTACACAGCAACATGCAAGGTTTAGAGCAGTAGGCGAGGGAAGTGGTGATATGGTGAGAGAGAATCCTAGGATGGAGAGTCATGGGGAGAGGAAGGGTAAAGAAGCTTAGAGGCAAGGGTTGGGTGATTCAATTCGTAGACCCTTCCCACACATCGTCCCAGAAACACTTTCACACCTGCCAGGAACACAATCTATCTGGCTAGTGATGTCATGGGGCTGTTAAATGTGGCTGTTAATTGTCCACTTAAGGGCCTTAATTGCAAAGGTAAACCCATATTGATTTGTGACATGCCAGGAAGTAACAATTACATCCCTGGTGCCAACCTGCCCAGTCAGTTTTCTTTCCCACCAGCTTCCCCATTATTTTTCAGGAGAAAATCCCAACTATAATGTATCTTTCTGCTAGGCGAAAATGAGTACTGCAGATGCTGGAGATCACAGTGAAAATTAGAGTGGTGCTGGAAAAGCGCAGCAGGTCAGGCAGCATACGTGAGGCAGGAAAATCAACGTTTCAGGCAAAAGCCCTTAATCAGGAATGATCAGGAAGGGCTTTTGCCCGAAACGTTGATTTTTCTGCTCCTCTGTATCATTCTGCTGCCTGGAACACCACAGTTATTGTTAACACAGCTACAGGTCAGTCAGAACTTAATGGTTGTGTGTTGAGAGAGATATTGAAGTTGGGAATTGTAACTTTCAGGTTGCAAATAATTGTTCATGATTAAGTAATTTATTTTCTTTGAAGTAGAAGAATAACTCCTATCTATGTAAATGTTGTTCTGTTAAATGTAGATCCGTGCTGTATGATGCTGTGCTGTTGTAGAGTCCCTTCATCTAATTATGTTCCAGAGATTGATGACCTCCAGTCTGTCTATGAAGTCAATCAGATTCCGTAATTGTGTACTGTAAATAAGTCAGATTATAGAAAACCATCTGCAAGATCACTTCTAATGTTTGTGCTTAAGTAACTCAGTCACTGTCTGCCACAAAGTAATTGCCTGATATAGAACCACCACAACAGATTTTTCATACACTGCACTTTGCACTTCTGCGTTTTGAGTAAATTGAATATAGAATTAAAAGCACATTTTAAGACTTACACAGAACTTACCTGAGTATTTTCAAGTTGCTTCAACAACCAGCTCCTTTGCACATGGAGGAACATTGAAAGACAATGTAAAATAGGGGGTATAGTGAGGTGCAGGAGCAGAGGGATCTGGGTACGTAGTGTACAGATCATTGAAAGTGGTAGGACAGGTGGAGAGAGCAATACATAAATATACAATGTGTTTGGTTTTATTATTAGGGACATAGAATACAAGAGCAGGGAGTTGATGGTGAACTTGTACAAGATACTTGTTAGACCTCAGCTGAAGTATTGTGTACAGTTGTTGGTGCTACCTTTATAGGAAAGATGTAAATGCATTCAAGAGGTAATGGTAGATGGGACAGTATAGAGGAGAACTGCCCTATTTCCTCAGCAATGTCAGAGGAGACCATGACACTAAATTACAGGTGAGGCAACAACTGTAACCATTGAATGTCTTGCCAAACCGTATGCCCTCCACTGTTTGCCATTTCTATATAGTGCTCCCTTTGTAGCTTTGCATGAGTTGCAGGCAGCCAGCTCACCCTTGTCTGTTTGCTGCTGAAATGCACATGCCAGTCATCTTAATTGTGGAGGGGCCTGGTGATACAATAACATGGATTTGCTCAGTCACATTTCCTCTCCCATTCCTGTGGATTCAAGTTAGCCGCTCAACCCACCCTTCAGCCAAATCCTCTTCCATGAAAACTGATGATCATATCTGCTCCTCAACCCTTCTGAAGGCAGGTTTGGACATCAAGAACAGTCCTGGCCTTTGGTTCTTAATGTGGGAATGAAAATTAGGCCCCTCATCTTTAATTAACTGTGATAAAACATTATTATCTTAAACATTAAGTTGTTTGTTTTTTTCAGACCTATTGAATACTTCTAACATTTTCTGCTTTTATTTCACACAACATCCATAGAATTTAGCTTTTCTAATTAAAGCTCAAACCACCTGTCCTGTTCCCTCATGAGTATTCAGTTTTATTGTAAATCTTTGTATTTTGCTTTCAGCTTCCTCTGTATATTGACTATGAAGTTGGTATTTATTTCAAAATTGGCTTAACTGATTGAGATGTCTTTCTGTTCGCATTGTATCCAAGCATACCGTCCCCCTTTTGACATTTTAGCTTGAGAATTAATGTGCTAGTTGTCTTCCCTCTCCACCAAATCTTGTTTCTGGAAGATTTATTTGATCCTAGGATTAAAATGGTAAAAATCCCATGTAATGAATGGATTTCAGTAATACCAACATTTGCTTCCTTTAATCCTAGCATATAAGTGGATTTTATGTAAAATAAATCTTTTAGTTAACTCAATCTGTTTTTTGCTTTCATTTCACTATGCATAGAATTTATTATGGGAAGTTCAAGAAAATATATATTCTGAATGTAGCCATTTTACAGATCACTATTGACTTATAATTTTAACCAGTGCCATGACTGTATAAAACAGAGAAAACAACTGCACATGGAGATGTGTTTTTAATTTGTATCAGGAAAGACAATTTAAATACATTTTCTGGACTATAATTATATTTTTTCATAGTGTGTCAATTTAGATCAGAATAAGATCTTAGCCCTGTTAGCTTGAAAGTTTATTTGTAATAAAACTTGTGAATCGTGTTAACCATTCTAATCCAACAATCTCATTTGCAAATATTTTTGTGAAGTGATACAATGTTCAGACCTGGCATTGTAACAAGTGTAATTTGCTGGGATGTTAGCATCGTTGCCATGAATAAAACAGATATATAAAAGGTAACAAATGTTTTAAGTGCTCCATATGTCAGTATAATAAGGACAGCATGTGCAGCTGTCATAGCTGAGAGCCAAATCATAGGTTCAACATACACTGCATTCTTGCGTATGTAACTTTTTTTCAATTGGCAAGTGAAGCATATTTTAATGGAAATGGACTAGACTTAGCAAATAATTTCAGATATATTTCATGACTAATTCATCACTAAGTTTTTTAAGCACATCTCTCAACCTATTAAATATAAATCCTTCTGGACTGAAATCAGGAAATAAATAGACAGTGGGATTGTTCTTTGGTCAATGGTTGTGTGTTTTCAGAATTTTAATTATTTTCAAATAGCCGGACATTAGAAATTCCCTTGGAGTGAGTGAAATGACCTACATTAGTAGAACATATAATTTAGGGTGTAGGTTTGCTCGCTCAAAGAAGTTTCAGAAATGACAGCCAGACTACTAAGACCCCTCGGAATCCTAGTGGCACACAAACCCACCAACACTCTCAAACAAAAACTAACAAACTTAAAAGACCCAGTACAACCCATGGACAAAACCTACGTCATCTACAAAATTCCATGCAAGGACTGCCAGAAACACTATGTAGGACAAACAGGAAGCCACCAGGATACACGAACACCAGCTAGCCAAAAAAAGACACTACCCTCTCTCCCTTGTAGCCCTACACATGGAGGAAAAAAAAACGCCATTTTGACTGGGACAGGCTAAGCAAAGACATGCCAGAGAATTCTAGCACTCCAACCACAACGCCATAAACAAACACATAGATCTAGGTACCATCTATCAACCCCTCAGAAAACGAACAGGACATGACATCACCACAAACCCCAGGAACCCTATCCAGGACAAACATATCAATAGAAAGCAGGAGACAACAGCTTCGCTTCACTTGGAGGTCACCAATGATGATGTTACCTAGCCAGGTAATGAAACATCTGGATATCAAACCTACAGCTCAGCGAGCAAACCTACACCCTAAACCTCAACCTGAACTACAAACCTTGCAGAACATATAATTATCTGGATTGCAAATTGGGTTTCCAGTAGTACAGGCCAGCCAACATTTTGAATTAACGTTTAACTCAACTAAACTAACTGAAATATTTTGCATCTGTAACTCTTTAAACAAATTGTGCTTTGTTGTTCAGTTATCTTTATTATTGGAGGCTGGTTTTGGAGGAGCTTTGGTCTATATTGACCCTTGTGATTCGCCCCCAAGGGAGAAACTTGGGGAGAAGACATTTTGGATTTCTTTGAATCCTGGAGGAGACCCATCTACACCAGGATATCCTAGTATTGGTAAGTCAAAAATAGTCCCCTGTTGTTACTTAAAGCAATGATTCTGAAAGAGTTATTCTTGGAGCTTGCATTAAGTTCCATCGAGTCTGATGATGCCATGTTTGGGTGGTATTAAGGAAGAACATTGTCAGATCTTTAGGAATAAATATCGAAATTCACAGGTCTCATTGTTTTCTTCATAACAATGTTTATTTTACTAAAGTAACTTGTATCTGATTGCCAGTGAGCCTCTTAAGGCTGTAGTCAGATTTCCTCTTCAATTGTTAACCAAACAGGCCCTTATATCCAATAAAAGAAAGTAGAATGGTGGCAGCATCCTTCTCCCCACAAATACCACACCAAATATTTATTATTGACAAGTTAAGAAAATGGTTCAGTTAATGCTTAAGTTTTGCAATTTTGCATTAAAATATCCCATGAAAATGATAGTATATGAAAATTATTTGGAGAAGGGAATTACCAGTGATTTATACATTTTGTTCAAAGAATCGAACAGATATCCTACAGTGTAGAAGCAGCCCCTGCGACCCATTGGATCCATACTGCCCCTCCGAAGAGCATCCCAACCAGACTCACCCCACTACCCTACCACCCTGCATTTCCCATTGGTGATCCACCTAGCCTGCATATCTACAGGTAATTCAGCATGGCATATATTTTGACTGTGGGAGGAAGCCAGAGCACCCTAAGGAAACCCATGCAGACGTGAACAAAAAACTCAAACTCCAATCAGTCACCTGAGGGTGGAATCGAACCTGGATGCTGGCACCATAAGGCAGCAGTGCTAACCACTGAGCCGCCATGGTTGGTAATCATTTTTGCTGTGTATCCTGTGTGAGGCGATATAGATTAGATTAGATTACTTACAGTGTGGAAACAGGCCCTTCGGCCCAACAAGTCCACACCGACCCGCCGAAGCGCAGCCCACCCAGACCCATTCCCCTACATTTACCACTTCACTTAACACTACGGGCAATTTGGCATGGCCAATTCACCTCGCCTGCACATTTTTGGATTGTGGGAGGAAACCGGAGCAACCGGAGGAAACCCACACAGACACAGGGAAAATGTGCAAACTCTACACAGAGAGTCACTTGAGGTGGGAATTGAACCCGGGTCTCTGGCACTGTGAGGCAGCAGTGCTAACCACTGTGCCACCGTGCTGCCCACGGGTGAAAACCCTTTCACCCGACTTTGGGTTGTGATAATACTAATGTCAGCTTTAGTACAGAAACCATGTTGAATCTTTGTCACAGGCCCATTTCCCTTACTGACTTTCTGAGTAACACTGTTAAATGTGAATTATTGCTAAATTATGTAGTTTTGTGCTATGCACATATAAATGGAATGGACCCTCTAACCTGTTTAAGTTAGAATGCTTACTTAACTAGTCTAGCACATAGAACATAGAATAATACAGCACAGAACAGGCCCTTTGACCCACGATGTTGTGCCGAACATTTGTCCTAGTCTCTGTTGCTTTTGAATCATATTTCTAGTTGTGGAAGAACAGCACTGTGTGCTCTTCAATAATTGTATTGCAGATTTTATTCTTTTGAATCATCGACTTTCTCCATACATACAATGTGGAATATAAATCTAGTGAAAATATAAAGGACCTCCAGATCTGATGGAAAGTGACCTTAAATCATATAGTCTATAAAGTATCCTAACATGTCTAATATTTCTACTTTCATTTCTATAATTTGTAGAGCTCCAAGGTCTCCATTGGAATGTAATTGAAATACATAAATTAAGAGTCTTACTGTTTTTTTTTGTTTATTTTTGAGAAAAATGCCTTTTAAATTATGCCACCCTCCTTGATTTATTTCAAGGTACTTGATAGCATTTGATTTTAAGTAGACATTGGTGTCTGACTCATCTAATTAAATTTCCATATATATTGTCCTCAGAGTCCACAAAAATAAATGCTTTGGACAAACAGAAGCAGTCCAGAATGTTCTGAAGTTGTAATTAGGGTGGATTTTCCAGGAATATTCTGAGCTTTCCTTGGGTTTGCCACCACCTTTATAGTAGAAAACAGTATTTACATGATTTGTGCTGAGTTCTGGGAGAAATGTCAAAGAATTGCCTGGCAATTATTGCAACTGAGTAATGAATGTTTACACTTCTATTTCTGTGATTATATATCTCTCCTATAATTTCAGTGAAACTATTTTCAAAGGAATGAAATATAATATTATACAACATAATAAAATATTGTTAGATTATGGTCAAAGTATTTCAAGGTAATACTTTGCTATTTGTGTTTTGCAGTGTATTTGGATAAATAAATAATGCTATAAAAGTATATTTTTGATGAACATCTTTCCATTAATGCCTATGGACCAAAACAAGCTCAATCCAGTGAACAGTATTAAATAGTTCTCTAGCAAAATGCAATTGAAAATCAATGCACACAATATTTTACTTTAAAAGAAATATTAAATGTTACAACACCTGGTGTCCTGAGCAATACAGTGACGATAAAATAATTTATCACAACTTGGAAGTAACACATCTTCACAGCTTCTCATAATTTGCGGGGTCTTGTTCATGGATATCAGCATTGGATGGCCAACAAAGTTTTGCAATAATCAAGTTTTTAAGTACGAGAGGCTTCAGCAACAGATACACCATCTGGGAGACATGGGCAATTACGCAGAAGGGGGAAAAGGTGATCATACTGATAGCAAGAAAGTATGTTTAGTGACTTGGCTTATGTTGATCAGAATAGCAAAATTGTTCACAGATTGATTCAGCTTGACAGATAAGTCAAATCTATTTTAAAAATTGTATACTGTGACCTAACCAATGTATGGTTTTTCATGCCCTATTTTGCAAAAGACGCCACCATGGAGAAAGAAAGAAAGAGATTTACAGGGATGATATGAGGGATAAGAGGTTTTATTTGTTCGGAGCAATGAGAGAATTTGGAGTTCTTTTTCTGAGAGTTGAAGACAAGTAAAGGGGATCTAGTAGAAATTTTAAATTATTAACCAGGTAACTGTGAAGAATTCACTTTCACTGGATGGTGAGTTGGTAACTAATGAGTAAAACCCCTGGTCATAGTTGAAAGAGAAAGATCAAGGTCATTGATAATGTGGAAGGTTGTTAGGGGATAGCATGTCCCAACAAAACCAGTAGCAGATCCAGAGTCCATTGTACTTTTTAAAGGAGAAATGAATACTTGAGGAAAAAAAACATAAAGGTATGGAGAAACAAAAGAATAGGACTTTGCAAATGTATGACTTTTGCTATCCAAAAAAACAAGGACAGCAAATAAACGAGAAGACTGCCATTTGAAAGATCCCCTCCAAGTCACTTACAATCCTGACTTGGATGTATATTGCCATTCCTTTACAGTCACTCAGTCAAAGTCCTGGAATTCCATCCCAAGAGTAACGTGGGTATCTCCAGCAAATGGACTGCAGAAGAACAAGGAGGCAACTTGCCACTGCCTTCTCAAGGGCAACTCGGAATGAGCAATAAAGGGTAGCTCAGTCAGCAGTCCCTACATTCAATGAATGAGTAAAGAAGAATGTAGATAATTCTGTCAGAATACAAATGTAGATACAAAAGGCCAAATTGTGCCCTGCTGTGTTACAAAGTTCTGTGGTTACATTATTCCCTGTTTCTAAATTTATAAAAGCATTCTGAGTACCCAGAGCTGTAGAAGTAAGTACTTATTCAACCATGAAATGCTCAGACATGCTAAAATCCTATGATGTATTCTCTACGGTGAAAATGTTTACTTCTACTAATTCCCGTCTTTGTTTTATGAGTATGATACTTTGAAATCCACCTGACTTAGAATTATTTCTGAAGTTATTTTAGTGCGTGTGTGATATGGTCATAACCTCAAATACATCCAAGTAGTTCCTTTCCTTTCAGCAAAATTATCTTTGTGAACAAAACAATAATGAGCTGTTTTGTCAATCATCTGAGTGAATATGTGAAGTATGAGTTTTTGCATATAATGTTACCTTTCATTACTTATATCTGTATTAATTTAGTGGCATTCAAAAGAGATGGTTTTGGTTTGTGGAAAGCTTCTATCATGAGATGGAGTGCTATTTTTGGAACAGTTAAGGTTATTCCTAAGAACATTAAGCAGTTCATTTTGAAATATGACTAATCACAGCTTCATTGGTGTAATATTTTAAGTAATCTAACTGTAATTACTTTGCTATTTTCTACTTTTAACACCGCTGTGTTAATCTACAATAGAGTGTGCTTCTTTTTTTCCATGTTGCAGGCATTTTATACTTATCCTTTCCTATATACTTGAAAGTTAGGCTTGGCTTGTGTTCAGACTTTGGTAGGCAACCCATCTATTGAATGGAGTCTGCAGGAAGGGCTGAATGATCTAATTCCTGCTCCTAATGTTCTTAAAGTGGGGCATAGTAATCATTTTCTCAGCTATTTTAAAAAGTACTCATAATCATTTGTTGCAACATGGGGTAAACCCTTCTGCTAATTTGATGCAGACCCACAGAAAAGCTCACCTTGCCACGTAATGTTAAAGTATGAGTGACCAAGAACTACAAAAGTTCCTTTATGTAAAGAAAAAGAATGAACAATTTATTCCTTAACTCCAAGAAACATAAGTGCATTAAACAACAACTATCAACATGGTAATCCTCCTTTGTATGATCAATTATCTACCCCCCACTCTACAACAATATAGTGATCTGATAAAACCCCCTGGTTAACTTTAGCAAAAAAAACAATCCTATTTCAAAACCAGCCAGTTGTCGATTTTCCTTGATATCTTGGTCTGTACTTTCCTGGGCCTTTTCTTTGGTCTTCTGCTTCATGAATTTCACATAGAAAGGTGCCTTTCAGAGAGAGGCTCTACAGGCCGTATTTTTTTCATTGGTGCTCTTTGCCACTCTCCCTCTAACTGTTCAAAATATCTGATTTTATACCCCAAAACATCAGATCACTTCATTGGTTTTATGTCATCCAAAATAGTAAAATTCAAATTCGATTGAATTTTGGTATCTGGAGCATAATTTAAACTGATTGGACAAATTTGAATTTGTTTTGTACCATGGCAACACAGTTCCAGCTCTTTGCTTCAACCAAATGTTACACTTTTAAATGTTGCAGCACATTCTGTGCCAGCCAGGAATTTCAGCTCCCTTGAAGGTACAGTGCACGTCTACACCTTCATAACACATTTAACATTGACCTTGAACCTGGAATATTAAAATTTTACTTTACAGCACTCAAACGGTGATCATTATGAGCTGGGGTGTAGGCAATTTTTGGATGGGGTAAACTCCTGAAAGGATGTTTTTTGAACTAACACAGAAGGTTGTGCAAACAGAATATGTGCTGGATCTAATTTGAACTTGAAATTTCACAACCTCTGCATTAGTTTGGCAAATGCAGAGTGAATTGCTGAAATCCCCAAACTTGCATCCTTTGACTGCAAGATATTAAAGATTATAAGGCAGAATCGAACTGCAATTAGCCTTGCATGTACTTACATTCATGTATATGCATATTTTACACATGCAAGTTTGTAAATAAATCTCAGAAGTCACAGCACACTGAAAGGATACTTGGGGTGCCACATGAAGTTGATTGAATACAGCTGCATCTACTCCATCCATGCCTGATTGATTATACATGTTCATGCTGTGATCACATAACTTTCAGTTGAAATGTTTATTTCTTTGTGGTTTTGTTTCTTCATTTGAAACATTATAACTATTTTGACAAAGTAATGACATTACCTAGTGTTTTGATATTTTAAATGTTTTTAATATTTGCATGAAGCAGCTCCTTATAAAATCATCTGTCCAGATTTGTACTGTTTTGATGTGGATTGCTTTTCCCTACTGGTTGACCTTGTATTCAGGAAAGGATTCTGTATAATACAGGTAATGTTTTTAGTATATCTGGTATTTTTACTTGTACTAACTTGCTGCTTGCATTATAGTTTAAACATTAATGAAAAATGATAAACAGCAGTTTACTTTAAATGTGGCATAGATTTATTTTACCAGTGGACAAGAATGATAAATTCTGAAAGCTGAACCAAAGGCCAGAATCTTGTTTAGAATCCCTCCAGTGTGGAATCAAGTCATTCGCCCAACCAGTCCACACCAACTCTCTGGAGAGCATCCCACCCAGACTCACACCCCTACTCTATCCCTTTAACCCTGCAAATCCCATGACTAATTTATCTAACCTTTATATCACTTGACACTTTGGGCAATTTAGCATGGCCAATCCATCCTAATCTGCACATCTTTGGATGTGGGAGGAAACCGGAGCACCCGGAGGAAGCCCACGCAGACATGGGGAGAATGTGCAAACTCCACACAGTCACCTGAGGCTAGAATTGAACCCAGGTGCTGGGTGTTGTGAGACAGCAGTGCTAACCACTGAGCCACCGTACTGCCGTATGTCTTCCTGGAGTCGTGAGCTTGGATACAGGAAGAACATTTAATTGGGGGTAGTGTGAAAATGGTTTTGGGTACAGTCTTCTTACTTCCAATGGCATTAAGTGCAGGACAAGAAGATTCATGGCATACTATTTCTGGCCCTTTGAGTATCCAATTAATGACCTTTTAAGGGGCTCAGCCACTGCTGATGTAATTAACCCAGATGCAAGTGAGCTTGTCACTGTGCTAACAGATTTGCAAACAGCTTGTCAACTGAATTTGTGGGTGGGGATTAAAGCCAGCAGTGCCTTAGTGTGGAACTGAACAGACTGTAGGGAAGAGTCTGCAGAGAATCATGCACCCTTAATTTTAAATCCTTTAGCCCTTCTCCCTACCATTCTCAATCCCAGAAATTCTTCCTGCCCATTTTCTTCACATCCTAACAAATCATTTGTGTTGCTTTCTTTGTCCTTCGTCTCCTGGGTGTTTTTCTGGTAGTAGCCATGGCCACCACCATGGCACTTGGTCGAATTTCAAGCAGTGACGTTGATTGGTAGATTCACAAATGCCTCTTTGGCATTAGATTTGTACAGGCCTTCCACGAAGAGGCAGTATAGGCTTCTCATCGCTTGAAGCGATCCCTGCTACCTCACCAAGATTATGTTTAACATTATAAAAACATATTTCCTGAAAATAAAATAGTCAATTCACTCATTTTAGTTTATGTTACTCCATCAAATTATCATATTGTTTCAAAGCCAGAAATGTCTGGAGAAACTCAGCCGATCTGGTAGCGTTTGAGGAGACAAAGTTGAGTCCACTGACCCTTCTTCAGAAAGTGGACTGAACTCTGCTTTCTCTCAGGTGCTGCCAACACTTTCTGTTTTTGTTTGTTTCACATTTCCAGCATCCGGCGTTCATTAGTTTGCTTTTTTTTGTATCTTGTTTTTTTTTGTCCTGCAAACATCTACTAGCATGGAGAGATCATGTTCTGTCTTATTTGTCGGTTTGTTTGGTTCCTGTCTTGGAAATCAGTCATTTCTTCCAGTTGTCATACTGTGTATTTTGGCAAACTGGGGAGAGACTTCAATTAAGTGAGGCAAAAAAATTATAAAGACGTAAATTGAAAACTCTGTGAGGTGCTTTTGCATAAATGAAGCCTTTGGTCAGGATTTTCTGGATGTAACAGAAATCCCAGTATCGAAATGAGAATTGTCCCACTACGTGTCAAAGTGGGATCTGAGCCATTCATTCTCGTGAATGAATAGAAAAAACCTCACTCACATTGAGAAGGCAAATTACAGTGATAGCACAATGGTTGTGGATGATATCCAGTTTAGGTTGGAGCTGTCAGGTCCAACAACACCTTAGGATGAATTGCCATCAGTGAGGATGCACAGGGAGAAAGTTGACTTGCCACCAGGTATGTGGTGCTGTGGACACTGGGTACAGTCAAGCAGGTCCTGATCTGTAGGTTTGACAGCAGGAAGGTGCTTCCCGTACCATTGTGCCAGTTTACCCAACAGTGAACAGAGTCTCAAAGACCTTGTGCATTCAACCATTTGAGTTTTACTAAATGTCTTATCACGGTTTCATTTTACTGGAAACTGCTTATATATTAATGAACAACAGTACTTTGGCAGAAATAGACTGTGTGAAAGTTTAATGTAATAATTGTGCCTTCATAAAGCTATTCCTGTGAAACAGTTTGTTTAAAAGTCCATTTTTAGGAAAATCCATAGGTTTGAATGGGGAAAAGAAGTGCTCTTTTCTTTTTCACACTTTGATACGGATGAAAAGCATTTTGATGCATAACTGATCATTTCACCTAGTTGTTAAAATTGTGGTAGATAGCTTTTCACAGTATGGTATGGCAGCTCAGCCGAATAGAATGTAGTATGTGGCAGGTCATAGACATACCATGTATTCGAGACGAATACATCTGTAAGATGTGTCACTGGCTGCATCAGCTTGAGCCGTAGGTTTCACAACTTGAGCTGTGTCTGGAGTCACCGTTGTATATCTGTGAGGCAGACAACAATGTGGAAACAATGTGGTTCAAGAATGCAGCTCACCGTCACCTTCTGAAGGGCAATTAGGCTTGGGCAATAAATGTCGACCAAGTCAGTGACACCCTCATTCTCTTGAATGAATAAAAAAGCCTCCCTCATGTTGAGAAGGCAAATTACACCAAGAGCCCAGTGTAATGATTGAAACGAAGACATGGAGTTGCAGATCAATGATGGAAAGCACAAGCCACCCATTTCAGTCAGTAAATGTAAACTGGTAACCCCAACGTGCCAAAAGAAAATTGCAACATGTCTCATAATGTGAAAGCACTCATCACTGAGCAGATCCAAGTGTACATGTTTCAAGATGCAGGTCATCTTTCTGGAGGTCATCATCTCAAGATGGATGACAGTGCAAGACCATTTTAAGCATCTGTTGAAGTAAGATTCTGCTGCTCTTAGGGCCAACTTGAAGAATAAGACAGAAGAACTGAAAAAAAGGAGTAATCAAGAAAGTGATAAGTCCCGCAGGATGGATTGACAGCAGAGTAGCAGTGAAACAATCTAAAACATTGACCCAGTTGATCTAAATAAAGCTGTAAAGCAATCTCATCCCTTCACGCCAGCCTCAAAGGAATTTTACCCCAAGTTGCAAAGACAGAGGTCTTCACAACTCGACATCCAAGCATGGTTACTGGTAAGTGAAGTTGAATGGAAGTAACAGCTTTTTAACTGCATTGTGAATGCCATTTGGAAGATACAGTTGAGCATGGTGTTTGGCACTTCTGCATTACCAGAAGAGTATAGCAAAATTAAAGTGATAGTGGCTGATCCCATAATTTTATGGATTGGGAGACATGATGGAAAAAATACACTGCTGACTAGAATCAAACTGTACTGTGACCACTAGACAGTGTACATCAGATGAACCTGAAGCTGAATAAGAAAAAATTGCACATAAAGATGTTTGAAGTCAAGTGTATAATTCAGTACTGACAGTAAAATTTCTTCACCAGGATCCCAAGAAAAAGGTGAGAGCTGCAGCAGTAACCACAGATCTAAAACTAATGCACAGTTGGTGGATTCGTCAATTTAGCAAAGTCCCTGCAAAATTTGTTGTTGGAGAATGAACCATTATGTCAGTTCACTGCCACGGACATGCAGTGGCTTCAGGGTCCAGAAGACAAAGCAGCATTCACTGAAAGCAAACAACTAGTAATAGCGATGTCAGTGCTGAGAAACAGTTATGTAAATGATGAAATCATCCTGCACTATGATGCCAATGATGCATTATTTGGAGCAACTCCAATACAATGAGGTTAAGTGATTGCATGTGCACCTAGACTCTTAACATAAATGGAACAGCATTACATCAAATTTAGAAAGAGTGTTTGATTATTTTCTTTGCCTGTGAATATTTTCATCACGACCTGCTTGGAAGAGACAAACTGACAGTGAAATCTTACCACAAGTCATTTCAAAGCATTTTCTTTAAGCCACTAGTATCTGCTCCAAAGCATCAACAAAAAAAAATCCAGTTACAATTTGGAGATGACAAACAACCCTGAGAAATGACATCGCTGAAAAGCTGTCCAGAGCAGTATTCCTTATGAAGAAAGTGGAGGATGCTGAGACAACATGTGAAATCTTCCAGGTAAGATGTGAAGCAATAGCTCACTGTGAGCTGGAAGTCATTGATCCAGCATATACCAGACGAGTGCTTTGCTCAAATCAACCAAACTACCCAACGAGATGAAAGGAAGAAGAAGTGATGAAAGGATAGCGTGAAAGCATGCAGGATATTTTTTTGATCATGAGAATAATGGGCATACAAAGATGAATTAATAGCTCAAGGTGGCATATTGTCCAAAGGCAATGCAAGGCTCCAAGGAACTAAGTCACATCTGAGGAAAACAAAAGAAAGGCTTCATTGACCAATAAGGAGCAATAAAATCCAAGATCACGTGAACCAACGTAGAGCTTGTAATATGTACCAAGCTAAGCAAGGGCCGCTAATGAACATTGCATCCCAGAAAGAAACATGGATGAAGATGGGACTAGATCAAACTTCAAGATGTGGCGCAGGTGAGGTTGGCAGTGTTCAGGCTTCTGCATCCATCTGCTCCAGGCAGCCACACCCTCCCTTCTTTCCTACCCTTTTTGTCATTTTTCTTTTTCTGTGTCTTCTTCCTATTGATGGCAGAGGAGGGAGGGCTGACATCGTGGAGGGGAATGGCCAGAGCAGGACTCTTGGTGAGGTGGCGGCCTAGAGCTGCTGGTTGTGATGGACCTAGAATGGGACATCAGGTGGTGGTAAGGCAGTGCTGGCAGTTCCTGGTTATGGTATGCTGGAGACAGGGGCTCCTGTTTGCAGGGTGTGTGGGTCCAGTCCGGGACCTCGCATTGGAAGGCCATCAGTGGGGTGGGCCCAGCAACAAAGAGATGGCATCCAAAGATTGGTGACTCCGTTAATGTGCCCACTGCGGGTGGAAGCACGGGTGTTGGTCGCCTGGCTGGGGGCTCATGGTGGAGGTGGTGGAGTGAAGATGGACTTTCAGCTTTGTCTTTTTATTTTTTTTTGTTCTTGAAATGTTCAAATGGTGTGGGATTGTGACAACAGTTGAAGTTTTTGACTGTAATTTCCGGTGTTGTTCATTGTAGAGTACAAGTGACAATAGCTCATAATTCCTCAAGAAGGGCTTATGCCCGAAACGTCGATTCTCCTGCTCCTTTGATGCTGCCTGACCTGCTGCATTTTTCCAGCAACACATTTTTCAGCAATAGCTCATAATTCACCTGTTCACTCTCTCAGTCACCATAGACTACTATTCTGATTACTGTGAGTCAGAACAGTTGATTGCAACCACCTACCAGTGAAAATGTAGAATGTCTGAAGGCGCACTTTGGTCATTCCCGCATGCCAGACATTGTGATGAATAACTATGACTGTCAATTCATGAGTGAAGAATTCAGCCCCTTCACAAAGGATTAGGAAACTGAACACCATGCAACACCTCTGTACTATCCAAGTTAAATGGAAATGTTGAGGCGGCAGTTAAAATTTCCAAAGAAATCGTAAAGGAATTAATCAAATCCAGTACAGATGTATACAGGCAGTCTTTGTGGAAAAACATGTCTAGTTATAAGCATAGGATGTAGTTCAGTAGAAAAGAGTAAGATCATCACAACCAAGTTACTCTTCCAATCGCAAAGAAGTTACTGAAGCCAGAGTAGTAATCCACGTCAGTGACAAAATCAAGGTGAAATAACAGCCAAATTTAATCCTGACAAGACAGCCAAACAATTGCCAGAGTTGAACATTCAAAATTCAGTTTCAGTACAAACCTTCAATGTTGTCAACAAGAATCAGCCCAAGAGGAAACTTGAAACATGGAGAGAGCTGTTGTCACTGATCACATGGATGTGGTGGAATTGAACTATTAGAAATACAGATATGTATGCACAAAATGGAAAAGATGTTTCTTTACTGCAGGAAGCTGATCAGGAAGATGAGAACTTGCTGTCAGCACAAACCACAGAGCAGTCATCAGTCCCAGAGCTCCACAGTAATGGAACTGGAACAGCACCAATTACTATGGCAACAACAAGCAATGAACAGCAGGCACACATACCTAAACAATTTAAAGACTGTGTAACACATATGCAATGACTGATAAGAATAACAAACTGCTCATGCATGAGAACAGTTTTCTGCATAGTGGGTGACTTGGGTAACTAAGTGTAAATGATAATGCATATAATTCTTTCTGGATGAATTGGGAAATGTTTAGGAAAGAAATGCAGTGCTATACAAATGTGCCTTCTGATTTGCAGGAATCACATTATTTTCGTCAATGAGCACTCACTGCAAGCATCCATCTTATAGCAGTTCAATAAAGGTACAATACAGGCTCAGTTGTTGTCCTCTGAGCTTATTGCACTTTGCCTCTCATTTCTCCTGGAATGTCCTATTGTGGGACTGTAGTGAGGGACCTCTCCCAAGAACTGGAACAAGAAGATTGTCTCTCCCACCAGGTAGGCATGGGTAGAAGTGGCCAATGAAGTCAGCAGTAGGAATGTGGTCTTTCTAATGTGGAGACAGTGCACCAAGACAATCCAAAATAACAGGAAGGTGGTTGAAATGATTTGCATAATACTGTTAGGTGCTTAGCCCATATTCTGACATCCCCAGTTTTGACCCGAACAGCTCTCCTCAGACCAAAACACCTTCTGAAACACTTTCCAAAATTCTCTTCCTCCAAGCACTCAATATCCCCACTGGGGAGCTAACACTCCTTCTCTATGTATTACTCTCTTGCATCCACGTCTCACGATCAAAGAAGAGTGCACACAACTTTGCAATGAGGCAAAGCCCTAGATGGCTATTTGGTGAAAGACACTTGAGTGGATACTGGCAATGTGTATCCCTGCTTCATTGAGAAGGAGGTCTTGTTGCAGTCAGCTACTGGAGTCTGCAATAACCTGCTGTGAATGTTTAGTGCAAATATGATGAGAAGACAACTCCTGCACTGAGATGGGAATCTCACCAAGTTACTGACAAGACTGTAGCTGTTTGTGTTGCTCCTTTGTCTCTGTGCTTTTGGCAATGGTGTTGTCTTTCTTCTTCTTTCTTTCCCTTTCCAAATCAACAGTGCTGATGTTAACTAAATTAGACCGTCACCGCCCAGAAAAATGTTTTTGTTTCCAAAATGGATGACTACAATTATTTACAGAATATTTATAAAGCTTCCTCCTTCCTTCTGCATTTTTAATACGTATAATTGACTGTTAGGAATCAAAATACCTGTTTAGAGCATTTTGGTCAAATTGAGTGATTTGATTAGTTTTGTCTACAATCAGTAAGTATTCCATATATTATCTCAGTCCTTTCAAGAAAATTGTTTACAAAGAGATGCAAAATAACATTTCTCCAAGAGTTTTCAGTTCTTTTTAAAATTACTGAGCCTGTTTGCACAGTTAATATTTGTAGTGTTTATTTAATTAACAGAGCAGCTTAGCCAATCATGAATGTGTGATACCTCATGGGTACAAATTTGATACATTTTGTTTTAAGTTACATCAACAGGAAGCTAATTGAAGATTGTATTAACTTGATTTAGACTTGTGGACAGAATTATGCTCATGTAATTCTTTATCGTTAAGGCTAATGATTATGAAATTGGCTTGTCACCAAAACCAGACATTAACTAGGGCTTTTCAAATATGCTTTCTTCCTTTTAGTAAAATAGTTTGTATCCTCTTCCTTATCCAGGTCTTAGGCAGTAACCTTGAGGTAACATTTTTAAAAAAATTTATTCAGGCTTTGAAAATTCTATCTCTTCCTTTTAACTTTGAATTTCTCACATCTTGTGATAAATTAAACAAACTGATTTTGCATGCTAATGTAACACCATTGATAGGAAGTGAGGAAAAGATAGATGTCTCTTGGGTTATTTATGAATCTTGTTTCATATTATGAGGTGCCATTGCTTTATGCTTTCAAATTTGCATTCTTATTTGAATATTGCATATTTGCATTATGTACGTTTGGGAATTGCTATTCCAAACTGTTTCTTTCAATCTGTGGCTGCTTTAACTGATTTTTAAAAAAATAGAATGAGTGAACATTGTAATCAATATTAACCTAATAGCTGGTCAACACAAGACCTGAAACCACTGAATATATAGCACATAAATACCCATGCATTTAACAGTCCTGTCCTGGGTAAATGTTCTCCTGACACTTGTTCCAATACATTTATTTCCACTAGGCTAATCACTTAGTAGATATTTACAGTTCTTAGCTGGCTAATATTTAAAATCTAAGTGAACAGTCATTGGAGTTCAAGTTACCAAGGGCCTCCTATAATCCATAGTGCAGCATAATTAGTAATACCAAAAAAATCTTCACAACAAACATACATATAGAACATTTATCAAGCTTTATTAGGTTTGAGTGGTGATGTTCAATCATCCTTTAAGACTCAAAGTACTTGAATTTGGATTAATCTTATTGTCATGTTCTCAATTGAGTACAGTGAAACATTGAAAAGTTTACAAGTCGCCACTTACGGTGTCATCTTAGGTACAAAGGTACCTAGATACAGATTCTTCAGTACACGTTCTTAGAAAAATACTGAAATAAAATATTCAGCATTACAAATCATAGGAATAAATTTGAAAAATAGAGAAATAAAAAGTTCAGTGCCTCCAGCCCACACTAGGCCGTGAGTCACCTGAAGACCAGAAGTCCACACTGAGCCACACCAGGCCAATAAAAGACAATATGCCACCAAGAGACAGCCACGCCAGGCCGAGGAAATTTCCCCTGGCTGCTAGTGCTTATGAAGATTATTCCATAAGTTTAGTTTTGTTTACAGCAATACCTTTGTTAACATTAATGAATGGATAAAATATGTACCATGAAGCTTTTTCCGTGTTATTGTGTGGTTTTCTATGTTCTGGGAATGAAAGGAATCCACACATGTGTAATACAACTTCCTCCAAATAGCTAAAAGGTCTTTTGATTACTTTTAGCTTGGAGCTCACTCTAAAAATGGGAAAATATTGTTCATGCCTTAATATGTTTGGCATTATACAATGTTTGTCATTCAAAGATACAATGATATTCTGTCAGGTCATGTTTACAAAAGAATATTCCTCATATTAAATGCTAATTTTCAGTTGGCTGCACTTGAATTGCTTAAAAGGTGTATATTTATAGATTGAATTAGGTAGAAGAATACTTGCAGAAATTTTCAACAGTTTTATTATATATCTGTAGTTTAGCCTACACAACTATTTCTGTCTTTCCCTTCTGAACTCTTTCCCTGTCCAAAAGTAACCACCAATTCAGCTTTCTTATTTTCAGAAAAAGCTTGGCTGTGATGTGACACATCTCCATGGTCGTCACATCCTAAGGTGGGACTTTAACACAGACCTTCAGGCTCAGAGATAGGACACTATCACTGCACCATAATATCCCCAAATATACCAAATGGCTGGTGAGTTCAAAATGTTAGAAAGCGGGGTCTCTGCGTAACTGCCCCCTTCTTTATACCTTATACGTGATGACATACGACTATTTCTTGCATAGGATTAGTTTTATGTTGTCAAAACCATAAGATTTAAATTTAATTGTTTTTTGGTATCTCAGGGCTTGATTCAAATTGATTGGCTAAATTCAAAACTTGTTGTTTTGATCACAAATCAAATCTGCTACTTTACCTGCTAACTGCATGGCTTTTTGGTACAAATGTTTCAATTCGAATACTTTCTGTACTGGCAAACCCACAAGCTGCTGCCCACAGCCATTTTGTTTAAATCTGGAAGCTCCATCTCTTAAAGGGACTATGTAAGGCGTTCTCCCCTTAGTATTTTCCACACACTGAATTCTAATGTTCTGTCTCCTGATTTACAATTATTCTACCCAACTTGGCAACAAAAAGCTGAACTAAATACAACAAGGCTGTAGAGATTTTCTAATTAACCTGTTCAGCGATGGTATTATAGACCTCTGGAGAAGGTGGAACTTGTATCCAAAGCTCCTGGTTGAGAGGTGGGGACAATACCACTGCAGCACAAGTGATAAAGTCCAATGAACATCCCCTAATCTTAATCAGTTTTGGAGCCGTTCTGATTGATCCTGACTCCCTAACATTGACAATTATTGAATCAGAAAAATATCCTTTCATCCTTAATCCAGAAATATCACATTCACAGTGTCATACTTTTTATTACACGTGTAAAACTATTTTGAAAGAGAGCAAGAAGATCATTATTGACCTGGAACCTGACAGCAGAAGTAGCAACAAATAATCTTGAACTGAAAGCTGTAAGCTACTATATGCTGCAGTTACCTGCTTGTTCAGAACAGAGCCTTAAAGGCTGAGCAGCTTGCTAGTTGGAGACATAGTTCAAATGTAAACTTTGTGTGGATAATGGTCAGGGAAATCTGCATTTTTTTAAACAAGCATTGTCATAATTTTGTCATGTTTGGTTTCCAAATTCATACTCCTTCATTGTAGTACTGAGACAGGCTGTCAAACCTGACATTTCTCTGCATAATTTGAGCTTGATAATGGCCTGTTCATTCTGTTGATAAAATAGTTAGTTAGAAAGGCACCAATGTTCTTGAGTCTACCACAAAAAAAAACAATGTAACCCTGACTTCTTGTGTTTTGGAAAGCCACAAAGCTTTATTTTCCCATATAACATTTAACACAACACAGAACTTTTATCAAATCAGGTTTCATCTTCCTTTGAAATATTCTGCTGAATTTTGGGCACGGCTTCAGGAGAACATGAAGGTTTCGGTGAGGATGAGGAATGATTTATAAGAGTACTTCCAGGGAGAAAAGAATTCAATTAACGTGAATACATTGAAAGAGTTGGTGTTGCTCTTAGAAAAGGTTGAGATGAAATTTGATCGAGGTGTTGAAAATCACGAACGATCCAGACTCAAGCATCAGATGTGGTATTGGGATGGCTTAGTGGCTCAGTGGTTAACGCTGCTGCCTCATAATGCCAGGGACTTAGGTTTGATTTCAGTTTCAGGCAACTGCCTGTGTGGAGTTTGTGCATTCTCCCCGTGTCTACGTGGCTTTCCTCTGGGTGCATCAGTTTCCTCCCATTGTCCAAAGATGTGCAGGTTAGGTCAATTGGCCACGTTAAATTGTCCACGTTAAATATGTTGGATAGGTGGGTTAGCCATGGGAAATGCACGGTGGCAGGTTGGATCGGAGTGCGACACTCTTCAGAAGATTGGTGTGGATTCACTGGTTCAAATGACCTGCTTCCACACTGTAGGGATTCTATGAAGTGATTGGTAAAAGAACTGAAAGGAGACACTGAGAAAAAACTTTGTTATGCACCAATGGTAACAATCCAGAATGCATTACTTGAAAAGGTTGTGGAGCAACATTCACTCATGGATTTCAGAAGGAGATTAGGTAAGCAGTTTGAGGGAAGAAAAAAGCAGAGTGACTTTAGAAAGGGCTGTGAGTAGGATCAGTCAAATGGATCTAAAACTGAACAGGTTGGATTAATTGGCTGAATGGACTCCTTCTGAAACTGTTCCTCTTTTATGCATATTTACAAAGATACCTTATTTATACATGGGTATCTAAATCTCTAACTCAAAGCAAAATGAATACATTGTCATGGTTATCTATCAAGGTGTTTTATTTATTGCATTATATTTGTTAAAATGTTCAGAATTCAAAAGGCACCTGACTGGTTTATTGAAGACAACTTAGTTTAGCCAAACACTTAGGATGTCGCAAGCTATCTCATTACCATAAATCGATTTTGAAATTCAGACATTTTTCAGTTATATTTTCTTATCAGCCTCTGCAGAAGTAGGACCAGCCCTAACCACAAATCAAAGCAACGCGGAAAGTTGTCTTGATTGAAAGGTGAGAGCTGAGTGGCTGTCCCATGCACAAAGTAGTGTCCCATAGAGGTCCAACTGATCTTTGTGGCTATCTCTTATTTCTCTAACTTTTCTCCATGTGCATATGTGACCAGTTCGAACAGGCCTCGGGGGCCAAGGTAAACCAAGGCAAAAGTGAGGCCATGCTCTTTGAGAACTGGGCTGACCAATCCTCGATCCCCTTCACCATCAGGACCAACCACCTGAAGGTGCTGGGTATTTGGTTCGGGGGGGTGGGGGTGGGGGGGGGGTGCTGGGACATGTGCCAAGTCTTGGGAGGAGCGTATCAGCAAAGTCAGGCAGAAACTGGGCAGATGGAAGCTACGGTCGCTCTCCATTGCGGGAAAAGACCTGGTCATCAGGTGTGAGGCACTGTCATTGCTGTTATACATGGCACAGGTCTGGCCTATTCCCAGAACCTGTGCCGCTGCAGTCACCCGGGCCATTTTCCAATTTATATGGAGATCAAAGATGGACCGGGTCCAAAGGGACTCGATGTATAAAGATCTGGGCAACGGGGGAAAAAATACACCCAATGCCACCCTCACCCTGATGGCCACCTTTGTGTGTGGCTGCATCAAGCTGTGCGTAGATCCCGGTACACAAATACCAAGTGTCACTACGTACTGAGCTTCTATCTGTCCCCAGTGTTGCGAAGGATGGACCTGGCCTCGCTGCCGCGGAACGCTCTGAGTAGTTGGACCGTTCTGAATCACCTGTCCTTTGTGGAGAAGTTTATGAAGAAAAACACCTTTGACCACAAGTCCATCAGCAAGTGGTCAGCACGTAGTGTCCTTGAGACCCTTCGGGAAAAGGAGAGGGCGGATCCTATCGAGCAGTTCCCTGAGCAGACTGTCAAACCCATTTGGCAGAATGCCTCATCACCAGAACTTTCCAATAAGCACCAAGACATGACTTGGCTGGTGGTGAGAAGGGCTCTGCCTGTGAGATCCTTTATGCACGCCCGGACTCTCTGCCGCACTGCACGCTGCCCTCGAAGCGGCTGTGGGGGGGACGAGACTGTCACACACCTCCTTCTGGAATGTGCCTACGCAGAAGAAGTCTGGAGAGGAATGCAGTGGTGTTTGTCGAGGTTCGTCCCGAGCAGCTCTGTGACGCGGGACTCCGTGCTCTATGGCCTGTTCCCCGGGACGCACACCGAGACAAACATCAATTGTGCCTGGAGGATCATTACTTGGTGAAGGATGTTCTCTGGGCGGTCCAAAACCTGTTGATCTTCCAGCTGAAGGAGCTGACCCTGACTGAGTGTTGCAGACTGGCACATTCCAAGGTCCAGGACTACGTGTTGAGGGACGCGCTGAAGCTTGGGGCAGCTGCCAAGGCGCGGTGGGGAAAGACCACCGTGTAACATCTGCCTGCCTAAGCAGAACAAGGGGCCCACCCAGTCATTTGGGCTCTGCTGACGCCTCAGCTAAATATATGGATATATGATTGATAAATGTACAGACCTGTATATACAAATGGTAAATTTTGATCTCTGTATGCAAAGAATTGGAATGTTTACGTATGTATGGCATGACCAATTGTACAGATCATCAAAATATTTATGAATAAAGTATATTTTTGAAATTAAAAAAAATTTCTCCAATTCCTGCCTCAACCCATCCAAGTTGACTACCTGAGTGCAAACAGAAGCAAAAGATTGTTTGGTGGAGAGTCAAGATCAGTTTGTCCTTGAAGTTTTCCAGCTGTAACAAGAAAATTCAAGTGTGGAAGAAGGGTGGGAGAGATTAGTTTAATGTCAATATAAATGTCAATTTGCATTTTGTGTGAATTCTTTTCATCAAAATCCATCTCTTTGAAGCCAATTCTTTGTTCGTCTCTCCAGCTATCTTCCTATATGGTTTAATGTCACATTGTATTCATACTGTTGCTTTGTACTCATGTGGGGCATTATACAACCTTAAAAGCACTGTGTAAATGCAAGTTGTGCTTTTGATTAAACTTGTTTGAAGTTACTTTCCAAAACCAACACAGAAGGTATAATATTTGGCCTTCTTTAGTGTTATTGTTTCGCAATCAGTCAGAGGAGGGAGACATAGTGGTAATGTCACTGAGCTGGTAGAGACTCAGTCTATTGCTGTATCGACACATGTTCAAACCCCACATGGTCATACAGAGTGAATATATACCTAAAACATGGATTTGAAAGTGAAACTCAAATAGTCTATTATGTGATCAATTCCTTGTGGCTTTTCCATTGAAGGCAAACAGTAACTGTGAATTCAATGCCACTAAGGTCTCAGAGCTGAAACACTACCTGCTGGCCATGTTACGGCTATATGAAATCTATAGTTTTTCAGAAGAATGACACCAACAATGCTGATATTGAGGGTGGTTAATGCAAAATCAACCATAAACAACCGCTCACAGGCCAGTGTATTTTAAATTTAAAGAGAGAAGAGCAAATTGTTTTGCAGGCTGAACTTCCCAGAATGTAGTGGTTAGAGCTTACGAGGGGGCAATATTGGTCACATGGTGATAGTAACTACATTCATGGAAAGCAGCATTGATATTATAAACATCAGACATCTAACACGTGTTTGCCTCAAGACAGGAGGACAACTCCAAGGGTTATAGAGATGGGCTTCTCCATGTAGAGGTGGTGGCACAGCAATTTTTTATCCTATCAGCCTGAGGAGAGTCCAAAGTATAGATTCATCACATGAAGATATGGGGAAAAGACAGGATATTGGCGCTAGGCATGATGGGCTGCGTGACCTTTTTATCAGCGCCATAATCATTTTGTGATTCTATGAATAATTTACCCAGTGCAAAACCCTCAGATTGATGCTAAACGTGGTATTTTGTCTATCTCCCCTTCTGAGTTCCCAGCCATTGTCGAGCTACATCAACAATCAACTTACTGAAGGCTCTGTATAGCGAGTTCTGGAGTGCTTCCTCTGAGTGGGCCAGCCAACGGTTACACTTTCTCAGAGACCTGTTGTCTGTTCAATGACAGATGCAAAATAGCATTACAACCTAGCTCGGCATCAGTCTAAGAGTTTTTTAGCCAATACTGAGAAGTGGTAAAAGCAATTGTCACACAAATGCCCCCTTGCCATAAAAGTAAATCTTGTTGCCTGCAGGTAAATCTGTGCATGCTGCAGTGCAAGTACATTGCACATCTCTTTGTTTCTTTTCCACCAATAAATGGAGCTGACCTTGCTAGGCAGAGCATGGGGCTGCAGTTGTGTGACTTACATGGGGGTGGTGTTTGTACGACACAAAGCAAGATATCCAAGGACCATTTCATTATTGCAGAGATTTAGTGGCACTGTGCGTAATGCATAGCTCATGAAAGATAGCCACTTAACCTGCGCTCGCACTTCCCAGAGAGTTTCATACTCCTCAGATAACCGATTTGCTTGCAATCCTCAGCGCTCCACAGAATGCTAGATCTCATTGTTTCTCACTTTACAGTGGAAAGAAAATACATCCTGTGAGATATTGTAACTGATAGAATGAGAGCATTAAAATCTAAAAGGTCATTCATTTATTTGAACTCGGTGATTCACAAAAGGAGTCATCCACATAGTGGACCCCATGAGACCTCCGATATCAGCGTTCTTAGCAGAGGCAGTAATTCAGAGACTCAAACAAAAAGCTCTGCCAACCATCCAACCCAAACTTTTGGGTCTGCTACGTGGATGACATGTTTGTCATCACTAAACAAAACAAATTCGAGGAAACATTCAAAACCATCAATAATACCCTTACTGGCATAAAATTCACTGAAAAGGAGGAAAACAAAACAAACTGCGATTCCTAGATGTCACAATAGAGCAAACAGCCAACCGGGAACTTCAAACCAGTGTCTACAGGAAAACGACACATACGGACCAAATATTGAACCACAGAAGCAATCATCCCAACATCCACAAAAGAAGCTGCATTAGCACATTATTTCAATGAGCCACCACACACTGCAGCACAGAGGGACTACAAAGAGCAGAGGAAAATCACCTATACAGTGTATTCAAAAAGAACAGGTACCCAATGAACACAGTCCACTGATTTCTCACACTAAACACACTAACACACTAAAATAGTAGCTAATGAACTTGAAAGACCCTGCACAGACAAAAAGCAAAACAATGTCATTTACAAAATACCTTGCAAGAACTGTAACAAACACTACATTGGACAAACAGGCAGAAAACTAGCCACCAGGATGTATGAACATCAACTAGCCACAAAAAGACATGACCCCCCTCTCACTACAATCCTTACATAAGGAAGGGCACCACTTTGACTCGGACAACACATCCATCCTAGGACAAGTCAAACAGAGACATGTACGAGAATTCCTAGAAGTATGACATTCCAACGGAACTCTATCAGCAAACACATTGACTTGGATCCCATTTACAATTTACCACCCCCTGAGAAAAATAACAGAAAATGACATCATCACAGGAAATTGCATCACCAATCCAAGGAAACCCAGACACATAAATGGAAAGTGGGTTACACCACCAGTGTTTTTTCCGGAGGCTCATTGAAGAGGTTACCTAGTACGGTGACGAAACTTCTCAGCAAGCAAGCCTATATCCAGAGAGGTATACATTCCTGTCTGCTGATAAAATTTGGTAATTTAGCTGCATATGCATATGTAATGAACTTTAAGTAATATAATCATGTGGGGAAAACTCGCCCTGCCCATACAGAGAATTAGCTCCTGCTTTTGTTCACTGTTTTTGAGCTACCTATGTGAACTCCCCAGTCTTCATTTAAAGGGCCCTTAAATGAAACATAGCTGTTTCCTGCCGTTGTAATTCCAGTCTGTTGGCTGGCATCTTATTAATTTTAAATCTAGCTCAGTGTCTTTTTAGGCTACTCACCTTTGTTTTGCAAAAAATATTGTCTTGTCAACTTTAGATGTCACTATTCTCGAAGGAGTCAGAATCTCTGGTATTACACGGTTTTTGTGGTCTGGCTTGAAGAAAAACGTGGTAATGTTATGAGCCTTTGTTTTGGTGTTTACGTAATGTATAGTTTAATTCTATTATTATCTCCTCTAGCAGATGTACTCTGGGATGTTGTTCATTACATTCATTGGCATCTGTGCTATGTTATTCTTTTCTGCATGTTTCTTCCTTCTTTGCTGCATTTTGATAGATCATTATTTTACTGATGCTCGCAGCTTATTGACAACTTTCTCAAGTGTCTGCTCTTTAACTGATGAAGAAGCAGTGCTCCGAACCCATGACTCTGAAAGCTAGTGCTTCCAAATGAACCTATTGGACTATAACTCGGTGTTGTGTGATTTTTAACTTTGTCCAACACCGGCACCTCCAAATCATGACCACCATCGACCCTCTTTAACTGTGTATTGTTGTACCGTTTAACTATAGCAGCACCAAAGTCATGACTTAATTCAATGCCTGCATGCGCACTTCACAACAGGGTTAGCAGGTAAAGGTCATATTTGGACATAGGTGAGTTTCACCTGCTGAATCATTAGAATATAGATACCACTTGAGGATCTCAGCTAATCTGCATGGTTTAACAATCATAAATTTGAATGAAATGCAGCAGATGATCTTCAGTTTTACATCAAATCAGTATTAGTCAAAAACCTCACAGCTGAAGTAATAGATAAGGGCTAAATTCCTTGTTAGGTGGGAAATTGACTTGACAATCGAAACTACAAGTAGTTATTAATAGTAATTGTTCACTTGATGCAGTGAAATCACAAAGGATCATTCCTATGATCTCTCCTGTTATAGTGACCTTGATAAGGTAAACCTAAGGGGTATTACCTTTGCTGGTAATATGAAATTGTATGAATTGCTGGGAAGTGTCAGTCATCCTGTTTGAACATGTATTGAATGATACCCAAAGACTTTCATTCTAGGTAGACAGGTTGCAAATAACATTAAAAAATTAACATTAAAAAACGTTGGACAATTAAAATGTGCTGACATGTTTTATTTGTAAAAAAGAGGTTAACCTTGAGGAATGTTGAAGGGGAGAAACTGTGTGTAAGATAACCTTGTTTTGAAACTGCTGTATGGCATTATTCCTTCCTACCATTAAAAGTATTCCATCTGACCCTAACCAACGCACACCTCATCTATCCAGAGCAGGGTTAGCGTTACATTCTGGTAAGCACAGCACTAACACTGACTAGAGGATAAAGTGTAGATATCTTCAAGTTGTTCTTTCAATTACTCCATCAAAAGAGTAAATAAATGTTGACCTGTTTTTCTTTCGGAAATGGGAGTGATCAGCTGGGGAACTTGTTTGTCATAAACGTTCCTCCAACTTAGCAGCCCTCTCTCTGATAAGATAAAACTTAAAGAAGTTCTTCAGTCCAGGCACTCGGAATGGGACTATTTGGCGCTGCCCTTTTGGCACCGATCATTTGGCCTCGCTGTTTTGGCTCTAAACTGTTTTGGCGCTCATTACTTTGGCGCTGAGCTGTTTTGGCCCCAATACATACAGATAACCATCATGTGAAAATTTTGGTTTGTCTCTCTTGCTCAGAATGTTTTCAGCCATTTCTGGTATGGGCTCTACAAGAAAATAGAAAGAAAATTGTATTACAGCTTTCCAGTGTGAAGACAGAAGGGCTTAAGTATCATCAAGACAGTAGATGACTATTAACAATTGTTAAATGAGTAAATGATTACAAAATGAGATTTGAATCTACAGCGGGTCATTACAGCTTTGACTATCAACTCTTGCTAGTTGAGAAAATTACATCGGGTCGTTAGTCATCCTCTCTTCTTTTTTTTTAAATTTTTTAAATTATAAATTTAATATTTTTACAAGTGTACAAAAATAAACAAAACTCTCAGATATAAACATTGATATACAATTAGCTCAAATATACAATAGCCAAAATTTAACAAAAAAAACAAAACAAAAAAAACCAAAAAAAAGAAAAAAAAAACAAACATAACTCAACTATCTACTAATCTAACCTACTACTAACCAGAGTGTATATTTAAGTCTCTTACATGCTCGGAATGTGTTAGCATCAGATGTAATAAAACCCGTATTCGTGCGGGATTCCTCCCCCGAGGGGCCCCGGACCAGCCAGGTTTGTAATCTCAATTAAATAAAAGCCCTTGTTAGGATAGCCGAAATATCCTATTTCCGAAATATCCTTGAATTTATGTAATTCAAGAAGGGCTGCCATATTTTATAAAATAATTCGGTCTTTCGGTGCACCATATTTGTAAGGAAGTCAAGGGGAATACATTCCATAATTAGTCTGTGCCAATTTGAAAGTCCAGGGGGGCCCTCAGCCGCCCAGTTCACCAAAATATTTTTCCTTGCTCAGAAAGAAAGAATAGAAAATAGTCTCTTCCCATACGTGTCCAGGGAGGGAAAGTTCGAAAAGCCCAAGAGGAGAGATACAGGGTCCACTTTAATTTCCGTTCCTAAAATTTCTGTCAGGGTACTTGCTACTTTAGTCCAATATCTACGGATCTTATGACAGGTCCATAAGCAATGTACAAGAGTGCCCACCTCTATTTTGCATTTAGGACACATTGGAGATGCTCCTGCCTTAAATTTTGCCAATCGAACCGGTGCTAAATGGACCCTATGAAGTATCTTCAGCTGGATAGCCTGGGTTCTGTTACAGATAGTAATTCTTCTAGCGTTTTCCCAA
The DNA here is from genome assembly GCF_037043375.1 of Chiloscyllium plagiosum. Lineage (NCBI taxonomy): Eukaryota > Metazoa > Chordata > Chondrichthyes > Orectolobiformes > Hemiscylliidae > Chiloscyllium > Chiloscyllium plagiosum. The sequence continues at coordinate 50,397,547 of NW_028270151.1, read as the reverse complement.
ATATCATTCCACGTTTCTATAGAGATTTCTAGTCCCAAATCCTAATCCCATGTTTTAAGCAGATTATCCATATCTCCCAATACTTCATCATGTAGTAAATGATAAATAGTACTGACGGAAGATACCCCCACTGGTCGTAGGACACTACATTCTCTATCGGATTTATAAAGACTATCTAATAACGTAGTCTTCTTCTGTATATAATCTCGAATTTGGAAGTATCGAAAGAGGTCTCCATTGGGTAATCCGAATTTCTGACGCAGCTGTTCAAAAGACATGAGGACCTCATCTTTAAATAGATCCCCTAAACATGAGATACCCCGGATCTCCAGAGTTTAAAAGTGGCATCTGTTAACCCCGGTTGGAATCCCCATGCGCCAACTATCGGTGCATAGGGGGATGTTTTATGTGAATTGCCCTCATTTTGCCGCATTATATTCCAAGCCTTGATTGTATTTAGTATTATCCGGTTTTTACAGTGATCTGTAATGATTTTCCTCTTGTCTGAGAATAAAAGGTTAATAAGTGGGTATTTTACTTGAGAGGCCTCGATGTCCAACCAGATTGATTGTGGATCAGACAAGACCCAATCAGCTATGTAACTTAATAGGGAACTTAACTGATATTTCCTAAAGTCTGGGAAGTCCAATCCACCCCTTGCCTGTGGAAGCTGTAGCTTCTTCAGCTTAATGAGGGACCGCCTATGATTCCAGATAAAGGAACCCAGCCAGCCATATAATTTACATAAAGCCGTCCTCGGCAGCATCACCGGAAGCATTCTTATAGGATATAGGAGACGGGGCAGGACATTCATTTTGATTAGTGCTATTCTACCCAACCAAGAAATTGGTAGGTCTCCCCATCGCTGGAGGTCCTGCCTTATCCTTTCCAATAAATACACAAAATTAGCCTTATACAACTGACAAAATACTGGAGTAATAAAAATGCCTAAATATAAGAAGCCCTCCAGGGACCAGCGAAAGGGAAAAAGGGATCCGTCCGCTAAGCGGGGTATCACAGCAAGGCCACCCATTGGCATAGCCTCCGATTTTGAAAAATTAATTTTATAGCCTGAGAATGCACTAAATGTATTGATAACTTGGATTAGGCGAGGTATGGACATCAGAGGGTTACTGCAGAATAGAAGAACATCATCTGCATAAAGGGTAATTTTATGTTTACCTGTACCAATCCTTGGGGCCACGATATTAGGATCAGCTCGTATAGCTTCTGCTAGTGGTTCAATTATTAGTGTAAATAACAATGGCGAGAGGGGATATCCCTCACAGCAGCCTCTACCCACACTGAAGCTATCCGAACCTAATCCATTGGTAACCACAACTGCTTTGGGATCACTATACAATGTTGAGACCCATTTGGTAAACACCTGTCCAACACCAAACCTCTCCAATGTGTAAACCAAATATGACCATTCGACCCTATCAAATGCCTTTTCCGCGTCTAATGAAACCACTACTCCTGGTATCTTTCCCTGATGACAGGCTTGAATCATATTAATAGCCCTTCTAACATTATTGGATGATCTACGGCCCTTAATAAACCCCGTCTGATCCTCCTTTATAATATGTGGCAGTATCCTTTCTAGTCTCAGTGCTAACATTTTAGAGAGGATTTTAAAATCTACATTTAGCAAGGATATTGGTCTGGATGATGTACAATCTTCTGGGTCCTTTCCTTTTTTAAGGATAAGAGATATTCGCCTCTTTCAGCGAAGGCGGGAGACAGCCCTGACTATATGCATAGTTATACATGTCCATAAGTGGACCAGCCATTATTTCTGTAAATTCTTTATAGAATTCAGCTTGAAAACCATCTGGTTTTCAACGCCTTACTGCTCTGAAGTTGCCTAATTGCATCAAGTATTTCTTGGAATGTAAGAGGAGCATTTAGGACCGATACTTGTTCCGGAGTTAGGCCTGGAAAAGTCAAATTTTTAAAAAATGACTGCATCCTCTTCGTCCTATCTTCACAATCCTGCGATTTATATAACTCAGAATAAAATTCTCTAAAGATCGCATTAATCTTTTTGTGATCATGAGTCAAAATACCCGTACTTTCCTTGATAGATGTAATAGTCTGAGGGGTCTTTTTTTTCTTTGCAAGGAATGCTAAGTATCTACCCGGTTTGTCGCCATATTCATATAACCTTTGCTTTGCAAATAATATTTCCCTCTTAGCCGTTTGAGTAAGTGTAGTGTTGAGAGCTGTCCTAAGAGCTGTAATCCTTTGCAATTTAATAATAGAAGGTCTATCAGTGTATGCTGTTTCAGCCCCTTTTAAGCGGGCTTCAAGCAGACGCTGTTGTTCTCCCTTTAATTTCTTCTGGGTCGCTGAGTAGGAGATGATCAAGCCTCGCGTGTAAGCTTTGATGGTCTCCCACATCATTGATGGGTTGCTAGCTGTACCTGAATTAATTTCTAAAAAAGTTTTAAATTCTTGAGAGAAGTACTTTACAAATTTACTATCTTTCATTAGGAAGGGGTCCATACGCCAATGCCGAGGGGATGTCCCATTGTTCCTCGCCTTAGTTTCCATATATACAGCAGCGTGGTTGGAAATTGCTATACTACCTATTTTACAGGATGATATGGAATTTTAAAAAATCGAGGGGGCAAAAAACATATCAATTCTGGTATGACATTTATGTGAATTAGAGTAGAAAGAAAAATCTCTGCCCTGTGGATGAAGACATCTCCATACATCTACTAATCCTAATTCTTTGTTCAGATCCATCAATTGTCTAGATCTGAGAGATACTCCTGCAGTACTCTTAGGAATCCTATCTATTTCCGGATCCATAATACAATTAAAGTCTCCCCCTATAATTATATGACGGGCATCAAAAGCCATCAATTTTGAAAAGGCTTCCGTTATAAATTTAAAGGGGTGTGCCGGGGGGCAGTACAAATTTAAAATCCCATATTCCTCTCCATTTATGAGGGCTTTAATCAAGATATATCGTCCAGATTCGTCTTTTAACTGCTTTAGGATTTTGAAAGGGAAATTCTTCCAAACAAGAATAACAACTCCCCTGCTTTTTGAGCTAAAAGAAGAAAGAAAGGCCTGATCAAATCCGCGCTGTCGTAATTTCAAGTGTTCTTTATCTGACAGGTGTGTCTCCTGTAGGAGAGCTATATCAATTCTTTCCTTCTTAAGATTTGATAATATTTTCTTCCTTTTGACTGGCGAATTACTCCCCTTGACATTCCAGGTGCACCACTTAACCGACTGATCAACCATAATCCTCTGGGCCAATCCGAGACCCCTCGGGAGGGGGAACCCTATCCAGAACATCCCGAGCATAGAACATATAAAATTTACAAAAATAAAACCTCTTTAATACACCCACAACAATACAATAAAAAACTATTTCTAAATAAAAAAAATATAAAACGTATCTAAGTGGAGACTTTCCCCCTTGTTCCCAGGGGGTGTCACTTCCTCTCCAAAAGTCCATCATATCCTCTCCCAACCAATGTCCCATCCTTGACCCAGGCATTCCTCAATAAAATGAGGAGAATTCAAATATAATACAAAGCTAGAGTTAACAGTGAGCACCCAATCCCCACCCATACCAACACCTGGGTATATTTGGTAATGTTAATACCATATATAAACATATAACTATAAAATTACCACCTCAACAAATAATAATTAAATATAATAATACAAAATAACAAGGGGAAAACAACCCCGCTCCGAGAGACAGAGGTAAAATTGAATAAGGTAACCACCTCCCCCCACCAACATTAACCAAATCCCCCAGCTTTTATATATATATATATATATATATACACACACATATACATACATCCCTCATATATACATAAAATAATAACAGAAAACAACCCCAAGGGGGGGGAGAAAATCAAATCCCTCTCCCCACCCCCATGATAATATTAAACAGTAAGGTAAGAGAAAAAAAAAAGGGGGGATATAAACCAAAGCGGGGGGAAAGGCAGACCAACATCCATTATGTCTTACAGTTTATCTAAGAGAGTCCAAGAATTCCTTAGCCTTTTCTGGTGATCCAAAGTTATATACGGATCCTTCATGGTTAAAGCGTAACGTCGCTGAGTAGCGTAAGGAGTACTGAACATTTAAGTCCCTTAAACGCTTCTTCGCCTCGTCGAATGCCTTCCTCTTTCGAACCAGAGCCGGGGAAAAGTCCTGAAATAGCATGATCTTGGATCCTTTATAGATCATAGCTTGGGGGTCTTTTCCGAGATTTCTGGAGGCTTCTAGGAGTATCTGCCTCTCCTTGTAGCTCTGCAGCTGGAACAGGACCGGGCGCGGGCGCTGGTTCGAGCCGGGCCCGCGTATTGCGACCCAGTAGGCCCATTCCACCCTTACCTGGCCTGATCCAGCTTGCAGATTTAAAAGTTGTGGCAGCCACTGCTCCAGGAATGCTGTAAGCTGGCCTTCCTCTTCCCGTTCGGGAAGGCCCAGCAAACAAATATGTTTTCGATGACCTCGATTATCGGTATTTTCGGAGGTCGCGGCCTTTAACTCCGCCCCTCCGACTCGGCGTTCAATTTCTTGGACTTCTCGGTCGTGCTTCTGCAGCGCGGCCGAGAGCGAGTCCCAACGATTTCTGGATTCTGCAATAAAGGCATCGATCTTCGAATCCAGCTTGGAAATCATTTCTGCAAGGCTTGTTACTGTAGGTAAGTCCCCTGGGGCGGCTGTGGACGCCTCTGCTGCAGCTGGAGAGGGTGGGGGAAGGGTTCCTGCTTGCTGCGAGCTGCGGTCTCCCTTCCCTTTAGTCATTTTTACTTAGGATTAAATTGTTTAAATGTAATATTACACAACTAATTAAATTACACAACTATTATAAATGATTTGGTGAGCGTGGTAGGGGGTGGGTGACCCATTGTACCGAAGTCTTGGGAGGAGCACTATAGACTCAGTCTTGCTGGGTCGCCGCCATCTTGGATCTCCCATCTTCTCTTCTTTAACCAAACAAGGCGTTTTTTTTAAATTCTGAATTAGCGCCAAAACAGCTCAGCACCAAAGTAATGAGTGCCAAAACAGTTTAGAGCCAAAATGGCAGGGCCAAATGATTGGCGCCAAAACGTACCCAACCCCCAGGCACTATCTAAAACTGACAGAGCGGGGTGTTAGCAAAAAGAAGCAGTTATTGCCTGCCATGTAATTACTGGTTTTGGTGCTTTTGGATAAAATATTCAGTGCCATTTGGGGACAGATGATGCCTGTAGTCATTTTAAAGCAATTTTAATGATTTGTATTTTTGGTAAGTCCCTTGCTCCTGTGTTTGGCATGCCAGCAGTCTTGGGTTGTAGCTTCATCAGGTGTCCATCTGATTTTTAGTTATGTTTGCTGCTGCTCTAAGCATGCCTTCCTGCATTTTAATTTAATTAATCCTGATCACCAGCTTGAAAGCATTCCTTCCTTGCCTCACCTCAGAATTGATGCAGCATTCAGCTAGCAGGCCTCCCATTGCAGTATCCCTTACCTAAGCATTTCTCTCACTTTATATCACTCCAGGCTCCAAAATGCAAAGTAAATACTTTGACCAGGTCTTGGTCACACAGCGTAACATCTTTTGAGTTGCCATCCACTCTTATCCCTGTGAAGAATGTTAGTATTTTTTCTGTGTGGAAAGTGCTGTATAAATGCTGGACTTCCAAAATCCAAATTAGCTACATAGATTTTCATGACCTTACCTGTATGTAAATATAAATTATTATTGCCAGCAATTCTGCGGTAGGCAGTGGCAAGCAGTGTTGCTGTTTGTTGTGCACAGATCTTTCACAGCCAAAGCTGTGAGGAGTCCAAAAGCAGCATGTCCCCCTCTATAGGAAATGCAGAATGTGTATGAACAGAGCAAGCAACAGTATGTCTTTTGTACAATGAGTTTGGAGAATCCTTGCTGAGGCACACAATTTTTTTCTTCTAAATCTGCAACAATAATTCAATTCCATAGAAATGTGACACCATTTCTGTAAAATAATATTCAGCATGCAGAGAGATCGGTAGTGTTTCAGACTCTGCAGTAATTCAGAGACAGTAGTGCTGTCGAAAATTTGCTTACACCTAATTTGACATGAAATATTTCTTCTGTTGTATTTAGTAGTTATATTGTGAGTAACTACAACAACCCCTCACCCTCTTTGGAGTTAATGACAAGTCTGCCTGGGTGGTACAGATATAGTAAAGCTTTTTGAAGAGCAGGAAAATTAGGCAGCTACTATCTGAGTGATAATACCAGAGGTACTGTATAATTCATCCCTTAATATTAGGGATTGTGATGTAGGGTGAGAGTTTTATATATAATTAATATCATTTATTTTGCATTTTTGAGTTGTTAAACTAGTGGCATTTAGGTTTGCTAAGTGTCTGAAAGGGTTTAATAATTAACTTGAAGATACTTCTGCAGCCGTAGTGATTTCTTTTTTGAAATAGTGTGAAAAAGAGAATTTTAAGAGGCTAATAGGAATTTGTTTATTTTGGAAGTGTTTACATGTAAACAAAGTAAACGATGTCGAGAGTTAGGTTTTCAAATTTTTCAAGAGCTGCGAGGTTATAATGGAGGCGTTTGGGATGTGAATTCAGTAATGTTACCTTGGGTGGTACCTTTATGGAAACCTCAGCAGGTCACAGGAAGTAAGCCCACAATACCGGCGCCATTTTGCATGTAAACGAGCTGTTTCTGTGGCAGAGAATTCCACAGGCTCAGCACTCTCTGGGTGAAGAAAACCCTCCTTATCTCAGTCTAAAATGCCTAACCCATATCATTAGTCTGTAACCCCGGACTCCCAGTTCATTGGAAACATCCTTCCTGCATTCACCTTATCTCATCCAATTAGAATGTTACAGTTTTTTTATGAAATTCCCTGATTCTCCTAAACTGCAATGTATATAGTGCTAACTGGTTCAGTCTCTCTTCATGCATCAATCTTGACATCCCAGGAATCATTCTGATAAAAGTTTGTTGCACTCCTTCCATAGCTAGAACATTTGTTCTCAGGTAAGGAGACTAAAATGTACAATAATTCAGATGTGATGTCACCCAATGTCCTGTATGATTGCAGCAAGACATTCCTGCTCCAGTACTTAAATTATTTTGCTATGTCTGCTGTACTTATTTATTTACTTCCAGTAACTAATGTACAAGTCTTGTTACTCCTCGCCCCCCTTTCCTAATCCATCACCTTTCAGATGCTAATCTACCTTCTTGTTTTTGCTACCACAGTAAGCAACTTTACACTTATCCGCATTATATTTCAGATGTGAAATAGTTGGAATTCTCTCCAGTGTGAGCGCTGTAAAGGAGTGTTTTGGGGATCAATCGACCTTCTAATTTATGGTGTGTCTTGAAATGTTTGAGTATGTGTTCGATGTAAAGAGATTGCTTCATTCTAGTTTGTTTTAATTTCTTCTGAATCATAAACTTTTAGTTTATTGTTAAACCAGAATCTGCACCACTGGGCGTTTGGGTTTCAGTGAAAACCACTTAATTAAGCCAAAATGTTTTAAGCCAGGTTTCGGACTGAGATCTAACTTGTCCAACTAGGTTCATAATAGGATTATATATACTTTTACTGTTCTTCCTTCCCCAAAATCCAGGCCATTTTGCCCTCTTCTCATGTGTTTTTACTTGTTCATGCATACCGATGCTGGCAGGGAGATTGCTCTTGAAAAGATGCTGCTTTGTTGAACTACTCTATAACAGAAATAAGGTGTTTATTCCAAACAGCACATATTTCAAGAAAGTCAACGACATTGTCTGACTGTAGCAGTGGTCATTTCATGTGTAATACAGTTAATTGAGTGGTACGAAAGGTATATAAACAATGTTTCTAACACAGGATAAAGAGAACATTAATAGCTATAGCTGCTTTGATCCTGATTTAAAGCTTTGAAGCACAAAATTTCCCATGTGTTTCCAATATAGTCAACATCGAAAGTGTATAGCTTTAAAAAGTAATGTACTTGTGTAGTAAAAGATGCTAAGTTGTACTTTAGATATCTGTGATTGCACGCGCATAACCATTTTCCCTGAGATTTGTGATGTTTGTATTTGTTTATGTTTGTGTGATGGCATGATGGGCTACCTAATAGAACATTGGCATGAGGTCTGTTGCTGAAGCTGAGTTCAGGAATTCCTGCAGCTTAAGAGCTTGCAGATACCCAGATTTACAATATTGCACTGGCTTCAGGGCATGAAGAGAATTACAGTTCTGAACCTCAAAGGCAGTCTCCTCAGAGTCATTTGGTGCAATAAACCTTGAAGATGCTATCTACTGGATGAGTGCTGCTATTAACAGGCAAGAGACCAACATTCAAATATGTAACAAGATGCCATATCTAAAAGGAATGATCAAGTTTAGACTACTGTGTAGCATCCTGTGCACATATGCCACAAAAAATATTCCATTTCTGCCTCTGCTTTCTATTCTGTTTATTTTCCCGAGCTGAAGAATTTTGTCTTTCATATTATGTTTCCTCACAATCACTTGCTGTCTTAGATTTGCCCCATCTGAATCGTTGTATGACTCTTCATCCCTTTGAATACTCACCATTCATTGTCATGGTAGATGTAACAAAAAGATGTTATAATTTGCTTCTGAATTCTGAACTTGCACAACTGTTTATATCGTTCACTGAATGTTCACCAAAATTGTTGCAGTGGAGGTGTGGCTGTTATCACCTAATCATACCTTGCTACTTCTCTTTTACTACCTTACCTTGTCCCACCAGTCTCTCCTTTGTTTAAAGTCCCCATTTTCTATTGTCCACCTAATTACAGTAAAAAATGTTCTCACAGATGTCTTTGTTGCTTACTTCCCTTGTGCATGGAATGAGTTATCTTCCTGAGTGACTTATACCTGTCCTCTGAAAATTTGAGTTCATAAGCAGGTTGATACCGGCGCAGTCATATCAATGATTGCAAAACTAGTTTTTGATAAAATTCACTGTGCACTGCAGCTCTTAACTTTGCATAAGACTTAAGCTAGACTGAGAACCTGTACGGGAGAACATTTACAGCTTAAGCGTTACAGCCTTTTTTCCAGTCTCTTATGAAAGGCAACTGGATCAGTTACCAGTGATTGCAGTGGAAGGCCTGGGAATTGGTTGAGAAAGGTTCAACTTGATTGGTTCAACATGTTTTGATTAGAAAATGGCTGCCTCAGTGAAGTCCTAATTTAAATACCTGGATGTTTTCCAGGATGATCTAGGGACTACCAGAGGAGCTAAAAGCTTTGCATGTTAATCAGGAATCCAGACTAACATGCTGAGCGGGCAGCACCAGTCATACTAATTGTGAAGCCCGATAGGTCAGTTCACCTTTGTGGGCATTTTAAGCAAACATTAAACCATCAGCAATGTGGCTCAGTGGGTAGCACTGCTGCCTCACAGTGCCACAGACCCAGGTTTGATTCCACTGTTGGGCAGCTGTCCGTGTGGAGTTTGTACATTCTCCCCCTGTCTGCATGGGTTTCCTTGGAGTGCTCTGGTTTCCTCCCATAGTCCAAAGATGTGCAGGTTTGGTGAATTAGCCATGGAAAATGCAATGTTACAGGGATAGGTAGGAGGGTGCGTCTGGATGGGATGTTCTTCAGAGGATCGGTGTGGACTTGATGGGCCGAATGGCCTGCTTTCACACTGTAGGGATTCTATGTTTCTAAACCATTTCTAGCAGTTGGATAAAGACCCAAACCCTCAGATAGAGGATTTGTATGCAAAACTAGCAGGATGTTGTCCTGCATGAAGCTGGACATGAGCCACCCTTACCTGCAATTGTATTTAGACCAGGATTCTTAGAAGAATGCTGCAGTTAATACCCACCAGGGCTTGTACCAATATCTGAGACTGCAATTTGGCATATTGTCAGCCTATTCAGTGGACTATGGAGAATGGTTTGTAAGGTCTACCTTAGGTTGCTATTTACTTAGATGACATCCTGATAACAGGGAAAACTAATGAGGAACTCTTAGAGAATTTGGATAAAGTCCTAAGCACTTTTCCAAAAAGAAAATAACGTGTGTTCCAGGCCCTCCCAAGTGACCTACTCGGGCTGCAGATTCAATAAGACCAGGCTACGGCCATTAGAAAATGAAGTGAGGGTGATCAACGATGCTCTAACTCCTACGTTTGTCCAGAGGTTTAGGTAATTTCTTGGTCTGGTATATTATTACTTAAAGTTTATAAACAGTCTGGCATCCATTGTGGCACCATTGCATCAACACCTTTAAAGAAGGGTCAGCTTTAGAAATGGCTCCACAGACAGGCCCCAGCTTTCACTGTAGCAAGAAACAACTCTTAACCTCGGAGGTGTTGCTACACTATGATCCCAAGAAGCATCTGGTATTGATGTGTGATGCCTCTCCATACGGCATCAGGGTGGTAATAGCTCATACATGACCCACTGGAGAGGAATTCCCAATAGCTTATGCATTCAGGCTTTGACTAATGCAGAGCATAAATATACCCAAGTAGAAAAAGACAGATTGGCTGTCATATTCGGAGTTAGAAATTTCCACCAGTACCTTTCTGAATGAAAATTTGTGACCACAAACTCCTGCTTAAAGAGGACAAGACAATGCTGCCCATAGCTTCAGGCTGCATTTGGTGGTAAGCTCTAATACTGAGTGCTTACAATTACAAGTTAGAACACGGTCCAGGAGGTCAAACAACAAGTGCAGTAGCATTGAGCTGTCTTCTGTTATACCACCTATAGCTGTCCCCCACGAGTGGAAGAGTAGGTCATGACATTGAATTCTCTGGGCACGCTATCAGTCACAGCTAAAAATATCAGATTTTAGTCACTGAAAGATCCAGTTCATACCAAACTGAAACAACTGGTGGTAAAGGAGGAAACCAAAGGATTGTCGCAGCTAAAACTAAAACTTTTTGGGGACCGAAGAGACCAACTCATGATAGAGGACGGCACGTTGATATGGGGAGCGAGAGTGAATATCCTGAGCAATAGTTGCTGCCAAATACTGGCTGATCTCCACCAAGGTCATCCAGAGGTTTCCAAACTGAAGATGTTGGTGAGAGGTTATCTCTGGTGGTCAGACTGGGTTGCAGCACTGGATGCTGTGTTGGTGGGGTAGTGTCCTGAGTGCCAATAAGGGTTACTGCAGCAACTTTACCACATCCTTTGGCATAACCTGGTAAACCTTGGACATAACCTGGTAAATCTTGGATATAACGTGGTAAACCTTGGACTTGGTTGCACATCATCCTTTTATGCACTCAGTAGTTTTAGGTCATTGTAGGCGCCTGTTCAAAGCAGTTGAACACACTGAAAGTCCGTTCGTCGAGGAGTGACAATAGAAAAATTGTACACATGTTTTGCAATACATGGAGTCCCAGCGGTATTGATCACAGAAAATGGGCCATTGTTTAGCAGTAGAGACTTTAGTTGCTTCTTAAAGTTGAATTGGATTTGACATATTTAGACAATTTCCGACCAACCATCATCTAATAGCCTGGCAGAAACAGCAGTCCAAACTTTGAAGGTTGGATGAGGAAACAACCTACAGCCTTGCTCGATACCAAGTTGTCCCAGTTCCTGTTTGATTATAGTACCACTCCACATGCAATGACACGGATAGCGTCACCAAGTTGCAAATGGGGAGAAGACTCTGCTCCAGGCTAAGTCTGATCTTACTGGACCTGGAGATAGGAGGGTGAAATGGCATCAGGAACTCCAATGCCTATCCCAAGACTCTGCCAAGTCAGAGACATTTTGATACTGGGGACAAAGTTCTGGTGTAAGAATCACGGAAGTAGCCCTCATGAGTAAGAGGCATCATCGCGAGATCAGGACCAGGGACTTATTGAGTTTGTGGTTGTCTGACTGTTCTGAATAAGCATGTTGACCATATGAAAGCTGCATATTTGCAGACTGAGTGGGAACAAAACTTGCCCCACTCCTCTGAGCCTTCAGAAATTATTTCAGGACCTGTTGATTCACTATCTCCATCAGAGATGGACATGACAGAAGTAGCCGCCTTGATGTGTCTGTTTTCGGAAGAATGAAGTGAAAGTCTACTGAGGTGCTCCAGATGCAAGAGGCAAGCTCCCATTTGTTACACGCCTCCTGTGTCAGATTCCGAGTTGGAGGCATCTGACCTGGTGTTAAAAATGCCCCAGGTTTGCAAAACAAAGGTTATATGAATATGGCGACAAACCGGGTAGATACTTAGCATTTCTTGCAAAGGAAAAAAAAGGCCCCTCAGACTATTACATCTATCAAGGAAAGTACGGGTATTTTGACTCATGATCGTAAAAAGATTAATGCGATCTTTAGAGAATTTTATTCTGAGTTATATAAATCGCAGGATTGTGAAGATAGGACGAGGAGGATGCAGTCATTTTTTTTAAATTTGACCTTTCCAGGCCTAACTCCGGAACAGGTATCGGTCCTAAATGCTCCCCTAACAGTCCAAGAAATACTTGATGCAATTAGGCAACTTCAGAGCAGTAAGGCGTTGGGCCCAGATGGTTTTCAAGCTGAATTCTATAAAGAATTTACAGAAATATTGGCTGGTCCACTTATGGACATGTATAACTACGCATATAGTCAGGGCTGTCTCCCGCCTTCGCTGAAAGAGGCAAATATCTCTCTTATCCTTAAAAAAGGAAAGAACCCAGAAGATTGCGCGTCATACAGACCAATATCCTTGCTAAATGTAGATTTTAAAATGCTTTCTAAAACGTTAGCACTGAGACTAGAAAGGGTATTGCCACATATTATAAAGGAGGATCAGGCGGGGTTTATTAAGGGTCGTAGATCATCCAATAATGTTAGAAGGGCTATTAATATGATTCAAGCCTGTCATCAGGGAAAGATACCAGGAGTAGTGGTTTCATTAGACGCGGAAAAGGCATTTGATAGGGTCGAATGGTCATATTTGTTTTACACATTGGAAAGGTTTGGCATTGGACAGGTGTTTACCAAATGGGTCTCAACATTGTATAGTGTTCCCAAAGCAGTTGTGGTTACCAATGGATTAGGTTCGGATAGCTTCAGTGTGGGTAGGGGCTGCCATCAGGGACGTCCTCTCTCGCCATTGTTATTTACACTAATAATTGAACCACGAGCAGAAGCTATACGAGCTGATCCTAATATAATGGCCCCGAGGATTGGTACAGGTAAACATAAAATTACCCTTTATGCAGATGATGTTCTTCTATTCCTCAGTAATACTCTGATGTCCGTACCTTGCCTAATCCAAGTCATTAATACATTTAGCGCATTCTCAGGCTATAAAATTAATTTTTCAAAATCGGAGGCTATGCCAATTGGTGGCCTTGCTATGATACCCCACTTAGTGGACGGATCCCTTTTTCCCTTTCGTTGGTCCCTGGAGGGCTTCTTATATTTAGGCATTTTTATTACTCCAGTATTTGGTCAGTTGTATAAGGCTAATTTTGTGTATTTATTGGAAAGGATAAGGCAGGACCTCCAGCGATGGGGAGACCTTCCAATTTGCTGGTTGGGTAGAATAGCACTAATCAAAATGAATGTCCTGCCCCGTCTCCTATATCCTATGAGAATGCTTCCGGTGATGCTGCCGAGGACGGCTTTATGTAAATTATATGGCTGGCTGGGTTCCTTTATCTGGAATCATAGACGGCCCCTCATTAAGCTGAAGAAACTACAGCTTCCACAGACAACGGGAGGATTGGACTTCCCAGACTTTAGGAAATATCAGTTAAGTTCCCTATTAAGTTACATAGCTGATTAGGTCTTGTCTGATCCACAATCAATCTGGTTGGACATCGAGACCTCTCAAGTAAAATACCCACTTATTAACCTTTCATTTTCAGACAAGAAGAAAATCATTATGGATTACTGTAAAAACCCTATAATGCTAAATACAATTAAGGCTTGGAATATAATGCGGCAAAATGAGGGCAACTCACATAAAACATCCCCCTATGCACTGATAGTGGGAGTATGGGGATTCCAACCGGGGTTTACAGATGCCACTTTTAAACTCTGGAGATCCGGGGTATCTCATGTTTAGGGGATCTATTTAAAGATGGGGTCCTGATGTCTTTTGAACAGCTGCGTCAGAAATTCGGATTACCCAATGGAGACCTCTTTCCATACTTCCAAATTCGAGATTATATCCAGAAGAAGACTACGTTATTAGATAGTCTTTATAAATCCGATAGAGAATGTAGTGTCCTACGACCAGTGGGGATATCTTCCGTCAGTAATATTTATCATTTACTACATGATGAAGTATCGGGAGATATGGATAATCTGCTTAAAACATGGGATCAGGATTTGGGACTAGAAATCTCTATAGAAACGTGGAATGATATTTGGGAAAATGCTAGAAGAATTACTATCTGTAACAGAACCCAGGCTATCCAGCTGAAGATACTTCATAGGGCCCATATAGCACCGGTTCGATTGGCAAAATTTAAGGCAGGAGCATCTCCAATGTGTCCCAAATGCAAAATAGAGGTGGGCACTCTTGAACATTGCCTATGGACCTGTCATAAGATCCGTAGATATTCGACTAAAGTAGCAAGTACCCTGACAGACATTTTAGGAACGGAAATTAAAAAAGACCCTGTATCTCTCCTTTTGGGCTTTTCGAACATTCCCTCCCTGGACATGTACGGGAAGAGACTATTTTCTATTCTTTCTTTCTGTGCAAGGAAAAATATTTTGGTGAACTGGGCGGCTGAGGGCCCCCCCGGACTTTCAAATTGGCACAGACTAATTATGGAATGTATTCCCCTTGACTTCCTTACAAATATGGTGCACCGAAAGACCGAATTATTTTATAAAATATGGCAGCCCTTCTTGAATTACATAAATACAGATATTTCGGCTATCCTAACAAGGGCTTTTATTTAATTGAGATTACAAACCTGGCTGGTCCGGGGCCCCTCGGGGGAGGAATCCCGCACGAATACGGGTTTTATTACATCTGATGTTAATACATTCCGAGCATGTAAGAGACTTAAATATACACTCTGGTTAGTTGTAGGTTAGATTAGTAGATAATTGAGTTTTTTTTTCTTTATCGGTATTTTTTTTTCTTTTCTCTTGTTAAATTTTGGCTATTGTATATTTGATTTAATTGTATATCAATGTTTATATTTGAGAGTTTTGTTTATTTTTGTAAACTTGTAAAAATGTTAAATTTCTAATAAAAATATCTATATAAAAAAAAATGCCCCAGGAAGCCCCTCTAAGGAATCAGACCGCCCTGTGTCCTCAGATTCGAGGTGGGGGGGCGGAGAGGCGATGTACTGATTGTAACAAGGTCAGCCAGCTGGACCTCTTGGAGTGTGAGTTCCCTGATTGGGGCTGTAAATCTGGTCCAATCAGGGAGCGCTGGCTGACATAAAAAGATGACCGTCAGGGATCTTGAACCCCTGAATTCCTGAATCAGTGAGATGTATTGTGATTGTCAAAGGCTATAGATTTGTAAATAGAGGGTGATTGGTGATGTGATGCCAACCTTTGAAGAGTTACTTCACCCTCCATTAAGATCAGTGAAGAAATTCTTCCAAGTCTGGAATATTTCCCTTTCTTGGGAAACTACCTCTCATCTAAGGCTGATGTCGATGCACAGTTTCATTGCCACATTCGATCTGTGAGCACACTTTTCAGATGGTAAAGCATGGGATTCTTTGACGACCATGATATCAGTGTTGATACCAAGATTCTTTTTTATAAGGCAATCACCCTTCTGGCTCTTGTATATCACTCTGAAACTTGTATAGACACCACCTCAAGACCCTTGAGAAGTACCATCAATTGGGATGGTATCAGCTGGGAGGATAGGTGTACTAACATGAATGTCCTTGAAGCAGCTATTAGCAACTCCACTGGGTAGGCCACGTGCTTAGGATGCTGGAGTTCTGACTGTCAAAACAAATAGTTATCCAGCGTAAGGAAAGTACTCGAATGAGAGTAAGACCAAGGAAGTGTTTCAAAGACTCCCTGAAAGCTTCTCTCAAGAAGTGCAATGTAGATGTCAGTGCATGAGAAACCTTGTTTGGAGGGAACCACCTCGAAGGAAAGGGATTTCATAATTTGAGCTGCTCATCGGCAAGAAGAAGTATGGAAAAAAAAACGAAAAAGGAATGTCAAAGATCTCAAGGCCAAGGACCAATTCCACTTTCTGGAAGTACCTACCAAAGTTTCAGTCAGAGATGCAGCTCTGGGATCAGGCTCCTCAGCCACACAAGGATTCACAGAACCTATGCCAGTGATACTAAAATTCTTAGGTGGCCAATCATAGTCATTAGAGAGTGATTGTCACCACAGACGAAAATAGCAATCTCCACTTTTAGAGGGGCAAGCCAAGTAGCTACACGACAGCAGCATCAGCTCCAGTAATACATCATCCTTCATCATGTTTAAAGCAAAATCCTGAGACTCCTTTACTGAAAACATTGTGGAAGCACTACCTGGACTTCAGCGATTGAGGAAGAATACTCCTCATGAGTTTCTGAAGGGCAACTTGACAATGGTATCATGTCCAGACAGTAAATTTAAAAAAAGGCCACAGAGAACTGTTATACCACTTTTTTAAAAAAAATAGACAGACTGAAATATAACAAGAGCATTTGTTGGTAAAACTAATTCACCACTAAGTGCATAGGAAAAACTGCTTTGGGACATAGCACTTACAATGTACTGACTATGTAAGAAATTACTAATCCCCCAGACATGCTAATATATACAATGTACTTGTTAATATTTTATTAAAAGTAGCAGTTTTATTGATGTGTACTTGCTTGTGCACTAAAGATAGTATTCTGGCTTTAAACACATCTTGTTTAATTGAGAAAGAAAGTTGAAGAGTGAAATGTGCAGCATAATACCAAATTAACGAGTAACCAGAAGTACTGTAATTAATTAGTGGGTATATCTGGTCAAAAAAATTGATTCTGTGAAACTTCTCTGGTAATCAGTGTAATCTGACTTCAGAGCTTGTTTTTGCACTGACCCAACTTAGACTGATGGTAAAGAAATAACTTATACAAATTGTTTCATTTCAAATATAATTGTAGCATTCTGACCCTCCGACTTATCTGATTGGTTTACATTGAAATCTCACTTAAATCGCCCAAAAAGAAAATTCCTAGTTCTTTACCTGCTGATTAACATCAAATGTTTATCATGTCTGTCAACATTAACAACATAAGTTCTGGCACATTTAATTTAATAATATCTGAGATTAGAAGAATGAAAGGCCTCTTCTTTAATCTTTGTGTCACAACATCTCAGGGTGATCAATACTGAGAGGAAAGAATAAAGGACACTTTGGGGCAGGGATTGTGGGTGGAGATGGTGACAAGGTAAGGCAACTGGGGAAACCAGAGATCGAAGCTCCAAGGGAGCAAGACACACAACATTGAGGTCCAAAAAAGCTGCTGAGATAAAAGGAGATGCTGATCACAACATTCAACACACAAGGTACTTTAATTCGTCTGCCTCCATGACCCCACTGATGTTGCACACACTACAGCATAAAAAGCTGTATGTTGCTCTCCAAACAATAAACACAGGCCTCTGCCCAAAATTCCTCTCCAGGTATAGGTACTGAACAGCTTCTCTTCCCAATGGTCCCTCAACTGCCCTGTTTTCCCTCTAATGCTCCCCCTCCCTAATTCCAAATTCTCACTAGCCTACCAGATATCCCTCCATTTCAGGCCTGACTGAAGGAAAATCTGCAGCATTTTGTTGAACCAAAACAAATGAAATAATGATCTATCAAGCCAGGTTCTGGTCTATGATTAGACTTCTCTGGTAATAATATCAGCCTGTGTCATATACCTTGTGGATGCCTACAAAATCCAAATGACTTTCGGTCTTATAAAGAGCCAATATATCTATGTTTTCTTGAATTACAAAAGAGTGAGTTGTTGCAATGCAAGAAAAATTCGTAATGTAACACACATATCGATAGATCGGAAATAAGAGGTGAGTCCAAAAAAGTTTAAAAGCTAGGCAGATCAGTGCCTTAAGAGTGGTAACTAAACTTTGTGGCTTTTTTCTGTGGATGATACCAGTAATATTGACACCTGTACTTGAACAGTCCATTTCAAGATCCTTGGCTTTGTAGGTTAGTTGAAACTCTTCTGTCTTGGTTCATGTCAGGAACTGACTGGAAGCACTCAGAATGAGAGTATTTTCCCTTTTCTTTATCCCACAGTGCAGATATGTTTTCAGCTGTTCTCAGAGCTGTGAAATAGATACTACATTAGACTACATACCACTAACACACACAGATTAGTGTTATCGGGTGTTTTTAACCCGTTTTTTTGTGTATTCCCAGATGGCCAATACATAAAATCCCGCAGAGAGTGGCTTTCCTTAAGAGGGAGAAGATAGTCATCCCCCTTATTATTTTTGCTTGTTACAGTTCTCTGTTTGGTCAAGTTTTCACACATACTCTATGGGTGTGACATTTCAACAGCAACTGAATCTATATCAGCTGTCTATAACAGACTTCTTTTAAAAAAAAAACACAAGGTGGAGCTATACTTAATAATGCCCCTGGTCCTTTGGTATCCTGATCTATTGTGAAACATCTGGTGCCATTTGGTTTAGGCATCTCTACCAGAGCCTCCTTTAACAATCTCCTGGGTGGTATTCAGGAGACAGGTATCCTTGTCCACCACATCTGCTCTGATATCTTCTGTTGCCATCCTATCCTGCAAGAGAGGGAATAGAAAGTCAATTACTATCTTGCACTATATCTGGATGATGTGCCTGCCGCATCTGAATAGATGGAGAAATGTGAAAGCAGCAGAAACTAAATGTGAGGCTAGTGTCAAAGTCACGTTTATAATGACGAGGTGGAGCACTTGGCTGCTGAACTGGATTTCTGACTGCCGCCAAGTATTTATGTGTTAGTGAAGGTGGTGTCAAATACTGAGCAATATAAGAAAGTGGTGGAGTAGTGTGTTGGGGGATGTCATGTGAAAATACATTCACTGACCTTGACCAACCATATCAGGTCAAGTATACTTTTTGTGGCATTCCTGCCAAATGCTTGATACGAGGTTCTGGGATTTTACTTTTCTGGCCACCTGCTTCCAATCCTTTTTGAGGATGATGTTTGAGGCTGTCCTGATCATGCCATCCTTGTGAAAACCTAGTATCTGTTCTTCATCAACAAAGCTTCCATGTATCTACAGTCCTCTATATTTCCTGGTTGTTCTGTTGTATAGCCCTACACACAAACATCAATGTATGCAATCATATATCATAGAACAATACAGCACAGGAACGGCCCTTCAGCCTATGATGATGTGCTAAACATGACGCCCAATTAAACTAATCCCTTATGCTTGCTCTTAGTCCATATCCCTCTACTTCTTGCATATTCATGTGCTTATGTAAAAGTTTCTTGAATGCCCCAAACATATCTGCCTCCACCACCACCCCAGCAGTGCATTCCTGACTCCTATCACTCTCTGTGTAAAAGAAAAACTGGCCCCTCACATCTCCTTTCCCAATCAATGGCAACTCATTTCCTTTCTTATTCATTCAGGGAATGGGAGCTTCGCTAGCTGTGTCAGCATGACACTTCAATCTTTTTTTATAAATTCTGCGTCCTATGATCCTGCCTCACTAGCTACCTGACGAAGGAGCAGTGCTCTGAAAGTTTGTACTTCCAAATAAACCTGTGGGACTCTAACCTCTTGTTGTGTGATTTTTAGCTGTAGGAGAAAGTGAGGACTGCAGATGCTGGAGATCAGAGCTGAAAATGTGTTGCTGGAAAAGCGCAGCAGGTCAGGCAGCATCCAAGGAGCAGGAGAATCGACGTTTCGGGCATGAGCCCTTCTTGGCTCATGCCCGAAACGTCGATTCTCCTGCTCCTTGGATGCTCCCTGACCTACTGCGCTTTTCCTGCAACACATTTTCAGCTCTGATTTTTAGCAGTGTCAACGGTTATTGCTTGTCCCAAATTGCCTGCAAGAAAGTGGTGGTGAGCTGCCACCTTGAACAACTGCATTCGTTTTATATAGGGACACCCGTAATGTTATTAAGAAGGAAGTTGGAGGATTTTGGTCCATGTGTGGGAAGCCTGCCTTGAAGAGGGCCAGGATGATTACACAAATAGATAAAGTGAAGGCATCTTGCTTGACCTTCTGGAAACACAGGCAGTGCCCACTTAGGGCAGTGCTATGTTAATTGCAGTACCCCCCCCCCCCCCCCCCACCCTCACCCAAATAAGGGGAAAAGGCCAAAGGCCACTAATGACATTTTTCCCATGCTCAAAAGTTACGTAGAACAATTTTTAGGCTGAGTTTTAATTTGTGACTATGAAAGAGGGTATAATCTACAACACACACTGGTCCCAGTTATTACTATCTCTAGCACAGATTTCTGTTGAAAGTGATAAAGATTTTGCTTGGTATTTTTTTCCAAATCACTTGATGAAACAGCATTGTTCATTTATATGCAAAGACTTTCCCTGTGAAATGCGGGTTTATCCACAGAATCTGTCATCCCTTGTCTTCTGAGTAAGGACTGCTATATGAGAAATTCCACAGGGAGTTGCAGCTGACAACAAAGGTAGATTAAAGTGGGCATTATCTAATAGAAGGTCATTTTTGCAAGTAAATCCCAATGCAAATTTCGATCAATCGGTGAGCTATCAACAGTCCTGAAAGAGAAACATGATACTGCTCTGCAGAAGCATATGCTGTCTGCTGTTTTTGCTTTGAACATTTCTTCATAAGCTTCAAATACTTGACCAAGCAATGTTTCATCATTCCAGTTCACTTCAAATGAAGATAGGTTCCTGTTATCTACCTCCTTTTAGTGATTTTAAACTAAATATCCTCATTTATTTTTCCTTGTGATGTTAATGCTTTATTGTCACTGAACTCAGAATATTGTGTGACAACAAGCTGAACATTAGTGTACATTGTTTAAGGAATTTGAATCCCCCTTTGCACAATAGTACCTAATTGCAGTGAGCCTGTAATACTGTGCCACTTTGAATATACTTCATATTATTGTTTCCTCATTTATTTTCTAAAGGTGTTTTAGGGATAAGAAAGCAATTTGGACAATTTGTGCATGCAGCAGCCTGGAACTAATAACTACTTTTCAAAAAAAGCACTTTGTATATTACATATAATTAAGAGCAATGACCATGTAAATTACTGCTGGATTCTGTAAATTGTCCTCTAATAACCTTGTCAAAACAATCTATTTTTCAAAACAAAATTATTTAAATTATTAGGGAAAGCAGCTCATTGATGAAATTTCATCCAGTAAAATATTGGAAGATTATTGTCTTTGAGCCTTATCACAAACTGTATTTCGTAATGATCAACCTTCTCATCCCTGCTACTTCCTTATTATCTACCACATTTTTGCACTTATTTGATTATGAGCTCAGTTTCAATGACATATTTTCTCAATCACCATAGACCTTCCATCTGTAATATTTGTTCTCTCCAAATCTGTCGCATTATTCATGCTTTTGTTACCTTTGAACAGAATTCGTCTAACAGAGTTCCAAGCTTGAACCCTTTGTAAATTTAAGTTCATACAAAACTCTTCAGCAACATATATAACTTGTGCCCCTTAAGTCCACTTTATCACATTTGTGGTTGTAAATTACATTGACTCTGAGCCCAAGAGCATCTGAAATTTAGAATTCTCATCATGTTTTCAAATCGTTTTTTGGCCTTAGTCCTAACCTCCACTGAGCTTTCTGTATTTCTCCAATTCTGACCCATTTTCACTTTCCCAAAGTCCTTCAAAACACTATTGGCAGTCATGCCTTCAAATATCTAGGTTTTAATCTCTGTAAATCCTTCCTTAACCTCCTCCAAATCCTACTTTCAAACATTCTTTTTGATTAAGCCTTTGGTCACTGGTCTTAATAGACAAGGTCTTTTGGTCAGGAGCAGTGTTGAAGCCTTTTCAAACTGCAGCTTTATCATTATATGGTGGATCTTTAGCATCTTCCTGTCCTGCTGCAGTATGGATCCAGTTTTCAGGGCGAATGGTGATCCTTAGTGATGAGATGCATTTTCGGGTTCGCAACTCTCTCTCTTTGATGTGACAAGTTAAATCGTGCCCTTCAGTCAGTTTGGTAAATTTCTGTTATAAAATTACCAGTCATTTCTTTTTATTTCTAGTTTCCCCACCCTTATTCAAATGGCCGATCTGTACTGTTCACCCACTCATGAAATCTCAATACAACAATCAACTCCGCCCCATGATATTTAACACTTTCTATCTACTCCAAAACCAGCTGTCCTCTCCAGGCACTGCCCACCCTCTCCAGTCACCGCCCACCCTCTCCAGGCACTGCCCACCCTTCAGATACTGCCCACCCCTTCCAGGCAAGACCCAACCCCTCCAGGCATGGCGCACCCCCTCCAGGCACGGCGCATGCCCTCCAGGCATGGCTGACCCCCTCCAGTCACGGCCCACCCCCTCCAGTCACGGCCCACCCCCTCCAGTCACGGCCCACCCCCTCCAGGCACTGCCCACCCCCTCCAGGTACTGCCCACCCTCTCCAGACATGCTCCACCTTCTCCAGACACTGCCCACCTTCTCCAGGCACTGCCCACCTTCTCCAGGCACTGCCCATCTTCTCCAGGCACTGTCCACCCTCTCCAAGCACTGCCCACCCCTCCAGGCACTGCCCACCCTCTCCAGACATGCTCCACCCTCTCCAGACATGCTCCACCCTCTCCAGGCACTGCCCACCCTCTCCAGACGTGCTCCACCCTCTCCAGGCACTGCCCACCCTCTCCAGACATGCTCCACCCTCTCCAGACATGCTCCACCCTCTCCAGGCACTGCCCACCCTCTCCAGTCACGGCCCACCACGTCCAGTCACGGCCCACCCTTTCCAGGCACTGCCCACTCTTTCCAGGCACTAAGTTAAAAATCACACAGCACCAGGTTATAGTCCAACAGGTTTATTTGGAAGCACTGACTTTCGGAGTGCCGCTCCTTCATCAGATGGTTGTGTAAGATACAGAATTTAGAGCAAATGTTTACAGTGTGATGTAACTGAAATTATATATTGAAAAAGATCTGGATTGTTTGTGAAGTCTCTCATCTTTTGGAATGATCATGTTGGTTTCGGTTTTTTCATATGTAAATCCCAGAACGTTTTAAAAGTTACATTCTCAAGTGAACTTTAACAATTGGTGTCATGTCGGCCTACATAATGCATTGAAGGTGTGAGCTGCCCTGTGTGAGGCTGTCTGTGCTATAATGGGCAGACTGATTCTCATCTAAAAAACGGGTTCACAGAATCTTACATGGATTCATTCAGTTTTTGAGCAAAGTAAATTGTAATTCTGCAAGTACAAGTTCACCCCACAAACGTATGTGTGTATTTGTGCATGTGGGTGTGTGTGTGTGGCGAGGTGGGGGCTATGAGTGTCTGTGAGAGAGTGTGTGTATGTGTGTGAGTGTAATGGGGTCTAAGTCTGAGAGGGTGCGTGTGAGAGAGTTTGGGTGTGTGTATCTGTGTGTGTGTGTGGTGCGGTGGGGTCACCTGTAGTGTGACGTGAACCCAGGGTCCTGGTTGAGGCCATCCCCGTGGGTGCCGAACTTGGCTGTCAGCCTCTACTCTGCCACTTTTTGTTGTTGCCTATCTCGAAATCCGCCTTGGAAGATGTTCACCGGAAGGTCTGAGGTCGAATGTCACAGATCGCTGAAGTGTTCTCCGACTAAGGAGGGAACACTCATGTCTGTTGATTTTTGTGCAGTGTCCATTCATCCGTTGCCATAGCCTCTGCTTGGTCTCGCCAATGTATCATGCCTTAGGCCATCCTTGCATGCAGCTTATGAAACAGACAACGTTGGCTGAGTTGCATGGGTACCTGCCATACAGGCACTGCCCACCCCCCTCCAGGCACTGCCCAGCAGACTAACCAATTGGGTCTCTCCCCTCCCTAAGTTACCCCCAACAGCTGAACAGTTGCAGTTGGGTCAGCAAATGGCCCTTAAGCGACGATTATCTGACCACATCAGGGCCTGAATTGGACCTCATGCACTGGCAATTAGTTATGGACAAACAGATAGGCAGCAGGAAAGTCAATGCCCAGAATTTTAGAGACTTCCTGGTCTGAAAACCCATCCACATAATTCTATTCCTGGCTCTTCCTAGTGCAGACATTTCCAAAAAGTCTAAATGTCACCGTGTACCTGAAACTTAGCCCGTATGGTGCTTTGGTGTGTTTCACTTCGATTGGAGCCACAACTGAAATCTTCTGCTTGGAAATGAGAACACAAATTTTAAAATTTTAGCTGAGTTCTGTCACAACAAGTCTAAAACTCTGCAACGCAAAATTTATTTTGGATTAGTGGTGCTGGAAGAGCACAGCAGTTCAGGCAGCATCCGAGGTGCAGCAAAATCGACGTTTCGGGCAAAAGCCCTTCATCAGGAAAAAGCCCTTTTTCCTGATGAAGGGCTTTGCCCGAAACGTCGATTTTGCTGTTCCTCAGATGCTGCCTGAACTGCTGTGCTCTTCCAGCACCACTAATCCAAAATCTGGTTCCAGCATCTTCAGTCATTGTTTTTACCTAATGCAAAATTTATACCAATTCCAATCATGTATACTTAAACCAAAAATGCTCTACACAGTATAAGACCCTTTTTTTATTGCACTTCCAAGTCATTGTTCTATACCAG
Organism: Chiloscyllium plagiosum; assembly: GCF_037043375.1. Classification (NCBI taxonomy): domain Eukaryota; kingdom Metazoa; phylum Chordata; class Chondrichthyes; order Orectolobiformes; family Hemiscylliidae; genus Chiloscyllium; species Chiloscyllium plagiosum. The sequence goes on along the minus strand of NW_028270151.1, from coordinate 50,372,879 downwards.
TATTTCAGATATAAATAGAATCTAAAAATAAAAATGCTTTTTCCATATATTTAAAATGATTTCTTAAAACTTTCTGGATTTTGGTTTTGCTTTATTTAAACCCAATGAGCACCCCATGAGCATGAGCAGAATGAGAGTAGTTAGGCTAGATTACAGAAGGACATAAGAACTGGGAGCTGGAATAGGTAATTCAGTTCCTCAAGCCTATTCCACCATTTGATATGATCAAAGCTAATCTCATCTTGACCTAAACTTCACTTTCCTGCTCACTCTCCATCCTGTTACTAATTAAAAATCTGTCTATCTCTGACTTGACTTCACTCATTTTTCTCACATCCACCACACTCTTGTTGTGAATTCCACAGATTAGTGACCCTTTGAGAGAAGGAATTTCTCCTCATCTCTTTAAACCTGTTATCCCTTGTCCTAAAATTATGATCTTCCATTCCCGTTTGCCCCACATGAGGAAACATCCTCTCTCTGTCTAATTGGACAATATCCTTTTACATCTTTATATCCCTCAATTTGCTGTTCTATTCTTCTGAACTGCAGAGAGTATCGGCCTAAAGTGCTCTTCATATGACAAATCCCTCATCTCTGGAATCAGTCTAGTGAACTTCACCCAAACTGCCTCCCAATGCAACTACATCCTTCCTCAGATAAGGGCATCAAAATTGTACACCACAGTATGGTGGCTGGTTAGAGCAGGACAGTGGACGACAGGTATATAGTTGAGTATGGGCTATTTTCCGTAAGCTTATTGGTTCAGAATGTTAACGGCAATAGACATGTATGTGATCATATTGATTACTGGGCATGGTTTTACTCAGCATCTGTCACAATCCTGCTGTGAGCTTGCCTCACCACCCCGCTCCAGCATGCGGCACATTGGCCCAACTCGAATTCTCCTCCCTGCTGCACTCCACTGTTTCTATCTCAGTCTCATTGCTCCATTGTGAATACATTCCACTTGCTACCTGTCCCTTTTATAGTCATCTGTACATTCACAGGCCAAAACCTTCTCAAAGTGGAACTATTTCAGGGCAGAATTTCCCCTCCTTTCAACCTTCACTCCCAATTCTAAGATTTAATTATAGTTTTTAATCAATAAATCTTGAACAATCTGAGGCCCCGTCCTTCACTCCCACAGATATTGCCTAGGTCTCTTAGTAGTGACACAGCCTACAGCACTCTAATTCTGCACAAGGATACGCTGTGCTCCTCACAGTGAGGGCGCTGGCTTTCAATGCAGCCTTTCGGTTTGTATTTTCAGTGTTGTCATTGAAATTAAGGGTTTATTCAGAAGCAAACTTTCAAATTGCTATAAACTGAAACTATTCCACAAAACCTGAATTATTTGTTTCCTGCATCTTATGCTCACTGAATTATGCGCTGTAGTTTCTACTCTAAACTAATCCTTTTCTTTCTCCCTTTCTATTTTTCTATCTTTTTGGTATGATTACTGTTCCTTCTTGAACTGGATTTCCACATTGAATGTCTGTCCTCTTCTAAATCAGTCTGTTACACCTGTATGAATAGACAAGTGATCTCAATCATTCCTTGCAGTAATACTGATTGATGTAAGTACACCTCTATCTTTACTACATATGTATTAATTGATTTATCAACACAACTTGTAAAATAAAATTTATTGACATGTTAGTGGGGGAAGTCAAATATAATTTAAATTAATGTAAATGTAGTGGATAATTTATGATATATGAATCATAAGTGCCGGACAAACTCAGAAGGTCTGGAAATATTTAGAGTAAGAGTAGCAGAGCTGATGTTTGAAGTCCATGTGTCTTTTGGAATGCCTTACAATATACCTGCTTTGAATTGGAGAGCTTGGAAAGGAAAATTCCTGTAATACTTGTCTTGTTCCAAAATTCTTGAACATTTGAAAATGTTTAGGTAAACTTAGTTGAAGATGGTAAGAATCTGAAAATTAGTATAGATACAAAATTAATCAATATTATCAGCCATTCCTTTCAAATGTGCCAATATATAATTTTAGTTGAGATTAATTGCAAGTGAAAAGTAAGTTTCCTTCAGACTTAATGAAAGTATTTTCAACTTTTCATGTACAGTGCATTATTATGTGCTAGGATGCCTATGCAAGATAACCAGCTATAAAATCAAAAGGATCACACCACATGATAAATTTTGCACACTTTTGCCATTAAAAACATTGGGATGCATTTATAAGGGTACGTATTCCTCATCCCTTAATGGTTGAAAGTCTGTCTGTGACTTGCTGAATGTGAATCCGGTTGTCCAACTGTAATAATTTTTGGGGCACCCTTAATGAGGTGAATGAAAGTGCCACCCCTCAGAGATGGGGGGTGGTAGCTGCCTGTCAATCTGATCTGTTGATGTCTCTTGCAGTACCAGAAACTCAATGTTGAGACTACACACAATCATGAAAAGAAGGAAGATGGATACCATCCTTAAAGCAAGTCTGGAGATCTTGTTGGGGGAGAAATCAGTGAATCTAATGAGGGGATAGAATGGGGTCAGGCATCACATTTTACAAGCCTGGAGTTGGGGGTGGGGGGGTGGGGGTGGGGAAGAGGGAGAGTGAGAAGGGAGAGAGTAGGGGGTTATGGAGTTGGGTGATTTGAATTAAGAAGGATGATAATCTACTTGTTTTGGATTGTAAATGCCACTGGCTAGGTCAGCACTTATTGCTCATTTCTAATTGGCATGGAAAAGGTGATAGTGACTGTCCTTTTTAAACTGACTGCTCTAGTCAATGAGATGTATATACACTCATAGTATTGTTTGGAAATAAATTCCAGGATGTTGTTCCAGGATCTTTGAAACGCATGCTCCTGATGAATGAAGGGTACTTCCCACCAAGGAAAGCCACCTCCCGTTTCCATCTCACATTTGAGCTCGAGCTGCAAACTTTGTTGGCTGGCCAGGCTCCTTCAGCCTTAACCAGCTGCTTGCGTTCTCATTATTAGTAGTAGCACAATTATTGTTGTCTTCACTAGCCATTAATTGGCAACATAAGAGCCTCAGCAGACCTATGGGTGGACTGTCTGGCTCCTTAAACTAAAATGCGACCATTTGTGGTGGTTGAGAAGGTGGTGTACTTATCATCCATTGGTTTTACTAAACATTCATTCACAGGATGTGGATGTCACTGGCTAGGCCAATATTTATCACCTATTCTTAGTTGCCCAGAGGGTAGTTCAGTGTCAACCACATTGCTGTGGGTCTGGGGACACACATAGAGCCAGACCAAGCAAGGATGGCAGTTTCCTGCCCTAAAGGACATCAATGAATCAGAGGGGTTCTTCCTAACAATGGGCTGTGGTCATCACTAGACTCTGAATTCCAGATTTTTATTCAACTCGAATTCTATCGTCTGCAAGGGCGGGATTTGAACTCGGGTCCCTGGAACATTACCTGGTCTCTGGGTTAACAGTCTAGTGATAACACCACTGGACCATCAGCTCCACTTTGCACCCCTCACCACTGTACACACTATCAGGGACCCATAACCTTCACTGCACAGCATCATGGTCAACTTGTATGGGTTCACACTAAAAGTAACTTCATATTGTATTCTCTGGGTCCTCTCAGAAAAGAAAATTCCAATGCAGATGGGCATGGACATCCACAGAAGTGACAGTTTAGACGATTATTGGTAGTTTGTGTTGGGAAGGGGTGTGCTTCTCTCAATGGACTACCACTTGCCTTTGTCGGACATGTTACTGTTGAGAGGGCAGAAGTGGGTACTGCAGATCTGGAGATTGTAGTCAAGATTAGAGTGGTGCTTTTCTGATTGCTTTTCTGATGACGGGCTTTTGCCTGAAACGTCGATCTTCCTGCTCCTCGGATGCTGCCTGACCTGCTGTGTTTTTCCAGCACCAATCTAATCTTGACTCTTGTTACTGTTAAGAGTTTGGTGCACCTAGTCTTCAAAACGTGCTAAACCAAATTTCAGTGCTTGTCTCAAGGCTGGAGTCAGTGTTTACCCCAAGAGTGCTGGGCTGCAAGACAGCATGTTCTAAGACTCATTTTCTTTAATTTAATGAGTGTCCTTGTTTTATTTGTATTGAACCAATCTGGTGCTGTTTGCCCTGAATTCTCCATAAAAATCATGTGGGAGATGTGGCCTGTCGTATTGGAGAATGCTCCTCATGTTGAGCCCTGCACAGTGAAGGACTTCATTGGTGATTTTGCTGTGCCACTGAATTCTCACAAAGACATCAGGAGGCTGTGGTAGGAGCTTTCTCAGGCTTTGTTATGCCACTTACATTAGACCTAGTTCTGAGGAAGGGTCACCAGACCCAAAATGTTAACTTTGATTTTTCTTCATAGATGCTGCCAGACCTGCTGAGCTTTTCTGGTTTTTGTTTCTGATTTACAGTATCCGTAGTTCTTTTGGTTTTTATGCTATAAACTCTCTCTCTGTCCTTCCACATCACAGGCAATAATCAACGCACATGTACCCCAGCTTCCCCTTGTCCCAACACTCCTTAAAATTCTGCCATTAAGGATATATTGTCTTTTCTTATTCTGCCAAAATGTATTACCTCTCTGAATTTCTGGATTAATTTCCATTCATCATTTGTCTGCTGATGGAGGTGGTGGTCTATGTGGCTGAAGATGGGTGGAGATAGAAGCAATACACAGGAGATTGAAATCAGAGGAATGGTAAGATTGCAAAGGTGGGGAGAAATAAAACTATGGTGTGTTTTAAACAAGGGATTGTGAATTTTAAAATTGGGCTATTGGACCAGATCCTCAGTCTCTAGTTCAGCAAGGACAGGAGATAAGTATGGCTTAGTCATGGAGATGTACAGCATGGAACAGATCCTTCAGTCCAACCCGTCCATGCCGACCAGATATCCCAACCCAATCTAGTCCCACCTGCCAGCACCCGGCCCATATCCCTCCAAACCCTTCCTATTCATATACCCATCCAAATGCCTCTTAAATGTTGCAATTGTACCAGCCTCCACCACATCCTCTGGCAGCTCATTCCATACACGTACCACCCTCTGTGTGAAAAAGTTGCCTCTTAGGTCTCTTTTATATCTTTCCCCTCTCACCCTAAACCTATGCCCTCTCATTCTGGACTCCCTGACCTCAGGGAAAAGACTTTGTCTATTTATCCTATCCATGCCCCTCATAATTTTGTAAACCTCTATAAGGTCACCCCTCAGCCTCCGATGCTCCAGGGAAAACAGCCCCAGCCTGTTCAGCTTCTCCCTCTAGCTCAAATCCTCCAACCCCAGCAACATCCTTGTAAATTTTTTCTGAACCCTTTCAAGTTTCACAGCGTCTTTACCATAGGAAGGAGACCAGAATTGCACGCAATCTTCCAACAGTGGCCTAACCAATGTCCTGTACAGCCACAGCATGACCTCCCAACTCCTGTACTCAATACTCTGACCAATAAAAGAAAGCATACCAAATGCCTTCTTCACTATCCTATCTACCTGCGACTCCACTTTCAAGGAGCTATGAACCTGCACTCCAAGGTCTCTTTGTTCAGCAACACTCCCTAGGACCTTACCATAAAGTGTACAAGTACTGCTAAGATTTGCTTTCCCAAAATGCAGCACCTCGCATTTATCTGAATTAAACTCCATCTGCCACTTCTCAGCCCATTGGCCCATCTGGTCCAGATCCTGTTATAATCTGAGGTAACCCTTTTCGCTGTCCACTGCACCTCCAATTTTGGTGTCATCTGCAAACTTATTAACTATGCCTCTTATGCTCGCACCCAAATCATTTATGTAAATGACAAAAAGTAGAGGGCCCAGCACCGATCCTTGTGGCACTCCACTCGTCACAGGCCTCCAGTCTGAAAAACAACCCTACACCACCACCTTCTGTCTTCTAACTTTGAGCCAGTCCTGTATCCAAATGGCTAGTTCTCCCTGTATTCCATGAGATCTAACCTTGCTAATCAGTCTCCCATGGGGAACCTTGTCTAACGCCTTACTGAAGTCCATATAGATCACATCTACCACTCTGCCCTCATCAATCTTTTTTGTTACTTCTTCAAAAAAACTCAATCAAGTTTGTGAGACATGATTTCCCACACACAAAGCCATGTTGACTACCCTGAATCAGTCCTTGCCTTTCCAAATACATGTACATCCTGTCCCTCAGGATTCCCTCCCAACAACTTGCCCACCACCGAGGTCAGGCTTGGTATGGAAGGAGGTATGGGCATCAGGATTCTGGGTGAGCTACAGCTCACAGAGGGTGGAGGCAATGGTCTTGTGGTTTTATCATGAGACCATTAATCCAGAAACTCAGCTAATGTTCTGGGGACCCAGTTTTATATCCTGCCATGGCAGATGACGGATTTTGAATGTAATAAACACCTGCATTTATGAGTCAAGTAATGTCTGTGAGTTCATTGTCAATTGTTGGAAAAGCCCATTTGGTTCACTACTCTCCTCTAGGGAAGAAAATATGCCATCCTTATCTGGTCCGGCCTACACGTAACCCTAGACCCACAGCAATGTGGCTGGCTCCTAACTGTGCTCTGGCAATTAGGGATGGGCAATAAATGCTGGCCCATCCAGAGCTGTCCACATCCTGTGAGTGAAAAGAAGAAAAAGGATGGGAAGGATTTTCAAAACTTTGTTCTTGTGGTTGTGATGTGGAGGTTTTCGTGTTGAACTGGGGTATATAAAGTTAAAAATCATTCTCCCAACCCCGCCCCCCCCCCCCCCCCACACACACACACACACACACACACACAGACACACACACACACACACACACATACATACACACATATACATTTGTGGGGTGAATTTGTACTTACAGAATTACATTTTATTTTGCTCTGTAAATCCTTTTTTTAAGAAATAGAATCAGTCTGAACATTGGGATACAGACAGACTTTAACTTACACCTTCAATGCATTATCTGACCTGACATGGCACCTATTATTAAAGTTCACTTGAGAATATAACTTTTAAAAGTGTTCTGGGATTTACATATGAAAGAACTGAAATCAACATGGTCATTCTAAAAGATGAGACACTTAACAAACAATTAAGGTCTTTTTCACTATATCATCTCAGTTGCATCACACTGTAAACATTTGCTATAAATTCTGTGTCTTATGATCTTATACTCCACAACCAATTGATGAAAGAGCAGTGCTCCAAAAACTAGTACTTCCAAATAAACCTGTTTTTGGGTTTGATATTGAAATATTCTTCCGCAATGTAATAAGACAAAGTTACGAAATGAGAAATCACCATTTGGCCTATTAAGCGTAGTCCCACTGCAGATCATAGGCAATTTATCTTGTCATATGAACCACACTCTCAATTAACCTGATCTTGTAAATCTAATAGTCTGCAGCCTAAGGACCTGTGTCTATCTCTTCAATTCCTTTCAATAGCTGGTTACTGTTTACTTCACCTCTGCACGTTTTCTCATACTACATTTGTATGCTATCAGATTTTTCATGCCAATGTATGTACCTCTACTTCCATCCACATTATGGTTCAACTGCCATTCCTTAGCTAGTCCTTTGGTTTGTCTCAATGTTTTCAATTTTGGTCATCCTACCACATGATGTGGTGGCTAATTTGTCAAAAGTGTGTCCCTCTCCCAGGGCATTCTAATGCAAGAAGACTCTTGGCATCATTGATAAATTAGGTGTAGAAAGCTCTGTTGCCAAAAGAGAGCTGGAGAGGAAGCATTATGTACGAGAGCCTGGAAGCCAGGACAATGGGGTTGATGTTGGGGTGTGTGAATGATTTGATGCAAGTACAGTGTGTGGTAGATTGATCCCATTGATGGGCTTAAAGACAAGGATGAGGATTTTAAATAGGAGCCACTAAAGACTTGTAAGTTCAATGTAGCAAACTTGTCCATGATTAACCAAGTTTTCATGAGAGCAAGAAGACACAATGACATTTTCAGTAGGGTTTAGACTAATCCTAAATTGAAATGATTCTGGAATCAGGAATGATTCAGTTACGTCTTAAAAGACACATAAAATATTATCGTTCCTCACTTGAATAATTGAAAAATCCTTTACATATTAAAAAAATTATGCAATTCTAAATTGAGGGAAACAAACGTGCTTGAGCATCTAACTTAGGCTTTATGTAAACAATTCATTTTTTTCTAAACTGTGAAAATAGAGATTGTGGGCTTCTTGCTTCTTCTGAACAGTTACATTAATGCACGATCCATGTTTTAAACCTGCACTTATTTCTAATGAACAATATCTACAATTTCTAAAATCAAGTATTAATGTATTTTAAAACTGCTTTCATGCTAATACAACAGTTAATATTGAGGTTTTCCACCTTTACATATCCATCTATTTTGAATCCATCAACTCATTAAGTAATACTTGGACAGCTATAAGTGATACCAGTTTGTCTCAACTTTCTTGAATTTAAGGCTTAATTGCAATTGAATTTGCAAGTTAGTATATCTTTCTTAATATAATGAACAGCATAAGTTTATTACAGAGCTGCAGGCCTGGGAGTACTGGGTTGTTTACTTGGCCTTCAGTTGCTGGTTGTCTTCAACTCACTTTCATCTTTTGTATGTGAGTTCAAACAAAAACATAAAAAAAAACACCTCTAAGCAATTCCTGCAAGAAGCTTCTGTCAAAAACAGTACTTTAAAAAGTTAGACTGAGAAAAACATCTGAATAATATGGTTTTGGAAATGACGATGCGAGTATTCTGATCATAGTTTAATCCTTTGTGTTTTTGGCTTACTTTATAATTTCTTGTTATATTTGCATGTATAAAGGAAAGCCTATTAATGAGAAATGTCATCTGAATTGTTAAAGGAAAGAATCTTTTAAGCTTGGTTTACTGCAGTTTCACTCTATCATCTTGGTTGAAATTAGCATTTGTTTTATATTCTGTTTAATCTGTATACTAATATCAAGGGGTCACCTAAATAACTCAGAGATCATTCAATTCTGTTAAGCTTTCATAGAGTTATACAGCACGGAAACAGACCCTTCAGTCCAATGCATCTGCACTGACCATATATCCAAAACTGATCTAATCCCATTTGTCAGCATTTGACCCATATCACTCAAAACCCTTCCTCTTCAAGTATCCATCCAGATGCCTGTTAAATGACATAATTGTACCAGCCTCCACCACTTCCTCTGGCAGCTCATTATGCACGCACCACCCTTTCTGTGAAAAAGCTGCCCCTCAGGCCCTTTCTAAATCTTTCCCCTCTCACGTTAAACCTATGCCCTTTAGTTTTGGACTCCCGCACCCTAGGAGAGAGACTTTGGCTCTTCACCCTATCCATGCCCCACATGACCCTATAAAACTTCTATAAGGTCACTTCTCTGTCTCCAATAATCCAGGGAGAAAAGCCCCAGTCTATTCAGCCTTTCTCTACAATTCAAACCCTCTAATTCTGACAATATCCTTGTAAATCTGTTCTCCATCCTCTCAAATTTAACAATATCCTTCAATAGAAGGATGACCAAAATTGTATGCAGTATTTCGAAAGTAGCTCCACCAATGACCTGTACAGCTACAACATGATTAGATTAGATTAGATTCCCTACAATGGAGAAACAGGCCCTTTGGTTCAACAAGTCCATGCTGACCCTCTGAAGAGCAACACCAGACTCATTTCCCTCCGACTAATGCACCTCACACTGTGGGTAATTTAGCATGGCCAATTCACCTGCACGTCTTTGGACTGTGGGAGGGAACCGGAGCACTCAGAAGAAATCCATGCAGACACTGGGAGAACGTGCAAACTCCACAAAGACAGTCGCCCGAGGCTGGAATGGAACCTGGGACCCTGGTGTTGTGAGGCAGCGATGGTAACCACTGAGCCACCATGCCACCCATGATGTCCAAACTCCTGCACTCAATGCATTGACCAATGAAGGCAAGTGTGCCAAATGCCACCTTCACCACCCTGCGATTCCACTTTCAAGGAACTATGCACCCACGCCCCTAGGTCTCTTTGTTCAGCAACAAAGGCCTCATCATTAACAGTATAAATCCTGTCTTGGTTTGCCTTGCCAAAATGTAAAAAAGCATGTTATAGATGGGCGATACCAAACATAGGAATTTGTCTCTGGGATCTCAAAACAGAATTGTACATGGTGAGGAGAATTGTTAGAGGATACAGCAAGATATAGATCATTTGGAGGCATGGGCAGAAAAATGGCAGATAAAGGTTAATCCAGATAAATGTGCGGTGATGCATTTTGGAAGGTCAGGTTCAGGTGGAAATTAGACAGTGAATGGCAGAACACTTAGGAATATTGATATGCAGAGGGATCTGGGTTTGCAAGTCTACAGATCACTGAAGGTGGCAGCGCAGGTACATAAGATAGTAGAAAAGGCTTATTGCACGCTTGCCTTCATTGGAAGGGGCATTGAGTATATAAGGATAGACAAGTTATGCTGCAGTTTTATAGAACATTAGTGAGGCCACACTTTAATATTGCGTACAGTTCTGGTCATACACTACCAGAAGGATTTTGATGCTTTGGAGAAAGTACAGAAAAGGTTTACCAGGATGTTACCTGATATGGGGGATTTTAGCTATGAAGAAAGGTTGGATAGACTGGATTCATTTTCACTGGAACGCAAGAGGTTGAGAGGTGACCTGACAGAAATTTATAGGATTGTGAATGGCATTGATAGAATGGAAAGTATGAGGCTTTTTCCCAGAATGGCGTGGGGGGGAGGTGCGGGGCTACTTCTAGGGGACACAGGTTCAAGGTGTATGATGGGGGTGGGGGCAAGCTTAAAAGAGATATGCAAGGCAAGTTTTTTCACACAAAGGGTGGTACGTGCCTGGAATGTGTTGCCAGAAGAGGTGGTGGAAGCAGACACAATAGCGGCATTCAAGAAGCACTTGGAGGAATACATGAAAAAGAAGGCAACAGAGGGATATGGATCCTGTAAGTGATGACAGTTTTAATGTGGGAGGGGAAATGTGTCGACGCAGGTTAGGAGGGTCGAAGGTCATGTTCCTGTGCTGTATTGTTCTTTGTTGTATTCCAGTTGTCTTCAAGAGGGCAATTAGATTTTGGAATAAATTCACCACAGGGGTAATTTAGAATCAGGACACACTATCTGAGCAGCTCCTTGTAACACACGCATACATGCACACACATACACAGATCAACACCCATCAATCGTGGCACAGAAAATCCTAAACTATCCCTAAGCCTGCAAAACACCAATCAAACAAAATACCATGAAACCTAGTTTTAAAAACAATCAGATGTTTTCACTGAAGCACAATCAACATAATCTGGAACTGTATGACTTCTAAGAAATCCCAAGGTTAAAAAAATGTTTGTCTTTTCATTGACCTCTTTCTAAAAAGATGTATTTCTACAATCCTTCAAACTCAATTCCAAAAAATGATTAAATATGAAGTTATCATCATAGTACTTTCCATTTCAAATTTCAGCATTTTCATTCTCTCACTTTGAATATTCAAGACTTTATGAGGCAAGGTTTTAAAAGTGGTTTGTGTGGTTCATTTGCAATGTATAATTGGAGATGTTTTTTAAAGTAAATTTGAAAATCACAGCAATATCAAGTAACAAGTTCAAATTCCAGGACTACATTGAAATGACTGAACCCATTTCCTGAAGCATACTGGATTATAATCACTCTGCCTTTATTACCATACTTTCAGCTGACAAGGCCCGAAAGTTTGCAAATCCATTGCTAAACTCTGTATCTCTATCTCATTTTCCTTTTCAAATGCTTTTTAAAAGCTACCTCTTTGGCAAATTGTAAGCCCATTCATTTCTATATCTTCTTGCATGTCTTGATGCCAAATTTTCACTTTATAACACTCCTGTGAAGAGAATATATTGTGATTTGAAATGGACTGTAGCAGTACAAGTTGATGAAGCATGCCTGTGATTCCAGCTGTAGTCCTCATTGTTGTTGAAATTGTCCCATATATATTTTTGGCACTTGCTACTGTAACTGGATTCATATTAAAATGACTGTGCCTGTGCAAGTTAGTTTGTGTGACAAGAAACCTCCACCTGTGGCTGAAACCTATAATTTAACAAAAATGAAGTTGCTTTGCATGAGTACTAGAAATTCATGATACCACAAATGTGTCATTGTGTAAACCAAAACTACCACCACTCATTCCGGTGAGAAATAATCGCAGACTGCAGAGCTAGAGTTGATTCAAAGCATTTCCAGCAAACATTTAGTCTCACTTCTATATTAGCATGAGGTACCATTCTACTTTTGTAGATGTAAATGGACTAAGGATTTTTTTGTATAGTTTATCTTTTCCAGTTATGCTGGTGGGGTTGGGTAACAGTTTTGGATAATGTGAGAAACTAACATTTAAGCCGTGAATCAGGCCAACAGCAAGCTTGAAATATTTTCCGATGGAATCATAGAATCATAGAATTTTACAGTACAGCAGGAGGCCATTCAACCCATTGTGTTCGTACCCGTTCCCAAACGAGCTACCCAGCTAGTCCTACTCTCCAGCCTTGTCTCTGTAGTCCTCTAAATCCTTCACTTTCTGAGACCTGTTCATCTGGCATCATTTCATTGCTTATGTGTTGTAACCCTGTGAAATGTTAACCTTTTAACGAATATCATAATGTAGTTTAGGCAATAATCATTTAAAATATCTGATCAAAGTCTTGAATGCCGAAACAGATGGCGATGCCTTGGAATGAAGCCCATTGTAATCACATTAGACACTGTGCAGATGCTTTGCTGCGAGATGCTGAGATTGGATGTATGAAAGGGGACTGTAGACCGGTGCATGAAACAACTGAAATATTGAAAAGGAGAAAATATGGATGGTAAAATATGCCATCTTTTTATTTTAACTAAGGCAGATAGCAAAGGGTTTCCTTCTGCTCTGAATAGTGTGATAAAGCTCCTGTGATAATAGAGGAAGCCAGATGGAGTTGCATTAGAGGTGTCATGTTGAAAGAAAGAAATATCGTAATGACAAGAAGAGATTGTCAATACTTAGAGAACTACAGAAAAATCCTTGATGGAGAAAAGAAAATCTTTGTTGTGTGCTTTCCTTGAAAAGACAATGACTATATCCTGGTGCCAATGTTTCTTCATAACAGGATTGAAGTGTGAGAGTCATGTTGCTGTGATGCTGATAAACTTGAAATCTGTCATGCACAAAAAATTAAATTGATTTTTAAATATATACATAACTGTATTCATGTCTGATTCAGTTGGTCTGAATGTCGTTTATATTTAGAGACATTAGGTATCATTTGTCTAACAGGGATGAGAATTAAAACATAAGGTTGAATTTGCTCACTTTTTGACAAGTGCTTTGTTTCAGTAAGGTCTGTGCAGCCGATCCACAGTGGCTCTTGTCAACTTTCCTCAGGCATTCTCCTGCTCTTCAACTCATTAATTACATAACCGGCCTGTACAGTGTCTGTCTCAGGGAAGCTTGCAGTCGGAGAGAGGAAAGTGCTCACTGCTGCCGGAACTTTATAATGTTTATGACAATGATGCCATATTTAAATGCCAGCTGTACAGAGGTTCAGGTGCTGCAAGCCACAAAAAATGTCCTTCACATTCTGCTGCTGCTCTACCGTTGCAACCTGATTATCCAAAAAAGGGAGCTGGCACCTCATTGTTCTGACAGAGACCTGGAAATGCCAGGTGTAAATAATCTTGCACTTTTCTAGATCTATGTTCACTTGCAGTCTTAAAGTTTCTGCCTGACTCTCTTTGTAGCTTTTGGACCTGATAAAGCCATTCCTGATGATGGGCTTCTGCTTGAAACATCGATTCTCCTGATTCTTGGATGCTGCCTGACCGGCTTTGCTTTTACAGCACCACACTCTTCAACTCTGGTCTTCAGCATCTGCAGTCCTCCCTTTCTCCTACTTGATAAAAGCATACCCATTTGAGATATGAGTAGCCTCTCAGACATTTCAAGAATGATAGTAGTTGGATTGGCTCAGCATTGTTCATTTCTCTCAACCAACCAACCTGTTGACAGCAGACTGTGTTAGACATTGAGGATCCTTGATCTATGAAGTTGGTGATTACAGCCAAGGTGTTGTACTTTGCTTTTAACCTCTGTAATGTCCATCAAGTTACAGCACGGACTGTGGTAGGTCCTGGCCTGCACAGATCATCCACACTTCAATATATCTTGAGTTAGCATGGAATCAGTGATCACATCTCTGTAGGCAATAATTTATTCATTTTTTCAGCCTTACAGAGGAGTCTATTGCATTCAAGGCTGTGGAATTCACATGTTCCAATGGGAAATTCACATCTCTCTTAGAGCTCAGTGATCTGCTGAGAGAACCTGCCTGAAATATTGCCTGTCTTGGGTTAATTTCTATTCTGCAGATTGCTGAAACATTTCAGAGCAGTTTAGTGTTCTACACAAACACCTTCAGCAAATCAATCTCATGAAAATCAACCTTTAAACTTGATCTTCCCAATTTCTTCAGGACACCAATGTCTGCCCTTGATAAACTACCCAATCCACAGGACCCAGCATGGCCCATTCACAAGGCTGACTCAGCTGAACACTCTGGACTGAGAACTGCCCAGACCTAGACCACAGCACCACAGCACCCTGACTGAGCTACCTGTAAATCCCTTACACTTTGCACTTTACCTGCAGGGCTGATCACGGCATAATCTCTTAACTGCAAGGACACTGATGCCTGGACTCTGGTACATAGGAATATAGGCCATTCAGCCCTGTGAGCATGTTCTGCCATTCAGTTGGATCATGGCTAATCTCTGGCATATCTCCATAGCTGTTTTGGCCCATATCCCTAATATCTTTTGCTTAACATCTATCTCAAATGTAAAATTAACAACTGATCTTGCATCTATTGCCTTTTATGGAAGAGAATTTCAAATATTTACCACCATGGATTGACCTTGGACTGGGATTAGACCAGTTATTTGACGAACTAAGGTAGCACCCCTGACTGACTGTAGTGCCCCTTCTTCCCACTGTGCTGTTGGGCTTGCAGTTGTGGCCATCTACTCAACGTTTGTAATGTGTTTGACATGTAAGCTGCTTGCAGATATGACAGCACCATTCCAAACAGCAATATGATTGTTTAGTGGTCTTGATCATGAGAATCTGCCTGGCTGTTTTTCCACACTAACAAGTAATGCAAGCATTGAAGCTGACAGCCTCCAAGTCAACACAAAATGAGTGAGAGTTAAGAAATTTTGCTTAGAGTTGTAAGATGCATCCTTTGTCGGTGCATGAAATGTGTATATATCCCAGCAAAGTAGCTTTGCAGAGGGATTTAAGTTAACGGTGTCCCTGAGCTCCAAAGTAAAATCCTGAAGGGCTGAAGTGCTGTGAGAGTTGTTCCGAAAGCCACCATGATATGATACTGTAAGACTGTTGGCTTGGTGATGCCAGTTGCTTGTCAAAGTGTGGAAGAGGACAGTATCCAAGGAGCACACAGGAACATTATGGTGAAGATTGAGTTGGATGAAGACTAGGAAAAAGAAGCTGTGAACTATTGCTGCCAGTTTACTGCCCAAGTTTTTATGTCAGGAATTGACACTGTCTAGTTTAACGGGAAAGAGAGGAGATTTGGAACTGATTAGAAATGAGGGCAGGTTAGGTATTACGAGATGCACATGCATAGAAATAAGGTAGTTGTCACTAATTAGCAAGAATCTGTGTTCGCCATTAAACCTTCAAATGTTTGAAATACTCTTCTCAATGCCATGAATCTGATTTTGCTATTTTCACCATATTTTCCTAACTTTTTTCACAATTGTTCATATCACTTAAGGAAATGGAACATTTCGTAAGACCATAAAAAATAGGAGTCTGCTCTGCAATTTGCTCATGAGTTGATATGTTTCTCAAACATATTCTTCTGCCCTTCTCCCCATAACCTTTCATCTCTTTATTAATCAGAATCTATCTCTCTATCTCAATCTTAAAGGGACTCAATGACTTGGTCTCCCCAGCCTCCTGTGGCAATGAGTTCCAAAGCTCAAACAGCCTTTGACTGGAAAAAAAAATTCTCTTCAACTCAGTTCTAAAGGCTCATGCATTTACCCTGAGGTTGCACCCTTGAGATCTAGTCTCCTGCTATTAGTGGAAACAGTGTATCCACTCTATCCAGGCCTCAGCATTCTGTAAATTTCATTCTGTAAATTTCAGCCCTCATCTTTCTAAACTCCATCGAGTACAGTCCCAGAGTCCTCAAGTGATCCTCATATGACAAGCTCATACATCCCTGGGATCATTATGGTAAACCTCCGTGCATGATCTCGATGTTATTTACCCTGATACCCGGTTTTCTTACATGTATTAATTGAAGAGTTACAGCAATATTTTTGTGGGCATACTTAAAATAACAAGGATTCTTGATTAGTATAAAAAAGTGTTTAGAATCTATCCATATTCAGATCAGAACAAAAATTTCAAAATGTTATCACTGCGTGGAGCATTAAGAGCCAGTTGACAGAAGTAATATTAATTGTTACATTCAACCATTCACCTTGGAGAAAGAATTAAAGGACACAAGGAACATTCTACATGACCTTAGGCATTTCTATTTTCTTTTAGAAGGGGTAGGAGTGCTTAAAACTGTAGAAGATATAAAAATATCAATATACAAGATAGTGGGCATACTATCCAAAATGTAGACACAGTGTCATGTTTCAGAATTTATTTTGCTTGTATGCTTAGGCCCTCTTAATTATGTTTCTAGCCAATGTGGAAGATAAGGGATAATGTATTCTTTCCTGAATGGATCTCACAAGTCTGTGGTGAGGAGGATGTTATTTAGTGAGGCATTGGACAGGAGCTTCCCATTTTTTTCCCTTAAAAGAGGTCAGGATTTTTATTTTCTTTGCTTTTTATAGTTAGGAATTACTCTGATTCCTTTTTGTACATTCATTGCTCAAAATAGGTGAAAATATTTAACTGCAATGATGGACATTTTACATGAATTGGGATTTTTTTTGGATTACACAAAACACACCATGCGTTATTAACCTGTAAGGATAACCAAAGAAAGTGACACCGACAACAATAATGATTTCACAGAGAAATTTCCATGTGCTTACTCCTGAATATAATTACCTGACAAAGGTCAGAAGACTCGATCTGAGATGCCATACTGCTTCGTATTGATGTATAATACATCTGATACATCATTACACAACTTGCTTGAGTTAAGATCAATATCTCGTTTTAAAGAGAATTGTGATGTTTACTTTCAGGTTAGGCAAAGCCAACATTTGAGCTATAATCGCTGAGATTCAGTTGAAAGCAGCTTTAGAACCATAAAGATCCAAGCTGTCAGTTGCGAGTCTGGGTTTGCTGATCCAGGGTTTCTTGTTCAAAGTTAGATCCTCACTGTAATTTGATATAGCTCCTCCAGTCTATATCATGGCTGCTCCCATCCACAAATTCATAAAGTGGATGAAAATCATTGCTATTAACGCAAACCAATGCTTATATTAAATAATGAGCAGCAAAAAAGAATTCCATGTAAGTGTTATTGAAAGAAGATTCTTCTCATGTGTGTCAATTGTACATACGCTATAAGAAATTATATTACAAGATTAAAACCTTTTGAATCACAAGATCCAATATGACAGAAGTACTGAAAAGGTTAGTTTGAGTGTCTTTATTGAGTTAACACCTCTAATTCTGTCCTAATTATAGTTTCCAACAGTCAACCTTTCAAGCGGCAATCCACTTTTTTTCCATTGGGCTATCTACTGTTGATGAAACCACAGTGTAAAAGTTTAAAATATAAATAGAAAATGCTGAAATAGGTTTGTGGGACAGGCTAGCATCTATGGATGGAGAAAATGAGTTCATGAAGGATGATGTTCACTTGTATACGTGGGCGGATGGCTTTGTGAAGGAGGAGTAGATGAAAAGAGCACAAATTGCTGTAATGCTGGAAAGCTGAGAGGAACCCACCAAAGTCCACCTTTAACCAACAGCAGTTGAGGGGAAAACCCCAATGGCTTGTCTATTTGAATAATGACTGGTTAATTATTTACCTCTTTAACCTTGAATTCTGATTTTTATAGTGTATTTCCCCAGGGCTTCTGAAATGTGCCAGAGCAAGCAAGATGAAAGAGCAGGAGTTGGGGAACTGAACAATTAATAGGCAAGAACTACCTTAAATACTGAGATCATGCACATGCTTCCTTGCCTAGGTGAAAGACTTTTGCTCACAGGATTTGTTCTGACAATGTTATTTCACTGCTATGTAGGTGATTTCCACTATCTTAGCATTTTCTGTCTTTGATAGACACTTTCAAACTGTCAGTATTTGGATCAGCCAGTGGTACTTGTGCGGTTTTCCCTTTGAGCTCAGTTGAATAATGAGATAAACCATAGTAGCAGCAGCAGCAGTTTTCTCCTCAAAACTGCTTTTTAAAATCAGATTAAAGGGAAGTTCAACATAGTCATTCAATTGAGTATACAGGGAATATGTCTGAGTTATCAAACTTATACACTTAATAGTAAGCTCCTCGGGAGTGTTGCTGAACAAAGAGACCTTGGAGTGCAGGTTCATAGCTCCTAGATAGGATAGTGAAGAAGGCATTTGGTATGCTTTCTTTTATTGGTCAGAATATAGGAGTTGAGAGGTCATGTTGCAGCTGTACAGGATGTTGGTTCAGCCACATTTGGAATATTGTGTGCAATTCTGGTCTCCTTCCTATCAGAAGAACGTTGTAAAACTTGAAAGTGTGTTGCCAAGGTTGGAAGATTTGAGCAATAGGGAGAGGCTGAATAGGCTGGGGCTGTTTTCCCTGGAATGTCGAAGGCTGAGGGGTGACCTTACAGAGTTGATAAAATCATGAGGCATGTGGATAGGATAGATAATGTCATTTCCCTGGGGTGGGTAAGTCCAGAACTAAAGGGCATAGGTTTAGG
This sequence comes from Chiloscyllium plagiosum, assembly GCF_037043375.1. Lineage (NCBI taxonomy): Eukaryota > Metazoa > Chordata > Chondrichthyes > Orectolobiformes > Hemiscylliidae > Chiloscyllium > Chiloscyllium plagiosum. The sequence continues at coordinate 50,353,979 of NW_028270151.1, read as the reverse complement.
GTGAGAGGGGAAAGATATGAAAGAGACCAAAGGGGCAACTTTTTCATGCAAAGGGTGGTGCATGTATGGAATGATCCTCCAGAGGAAGTGGTGGAGGTTGGTACGATAGCAACATTAAAAGGCATCTGGACGGGTATTTGAATAGGAAGGATTTGGAGGGATATGGACCAAGTGCTGGCAAATGGGAGTAGATTAACTTGAGATATCTGGTCGGCATGGACCAAGGGTCTGTTTCCATGCTGTACATCTCTATGACTCTAGGTGACACAAACATCTGAAATGCAGTAAATAAGGGAACTGTTACACAGTCAGGAAGACATAGACCAGTAAAATGGGCAGTTATATAGAGTCATAAGATGTACAGCATGAAAATAGACCCTTCCGTCAAACTCATCCATGCCAACCAGATATCCTAAATAAATCTAGTCCCATTTGCCAGCACTCAACACATTACTAACATCGCCAGGCACTTTATAATGATGTACGTCAGAGCCACTGGGTGGTAGTCATTAAGGCACGTTGCCAGATTTTACTTTTGCACTACGGTGATAGATGGTTTTCTAGAAGCAGGTGGGAACCTAAGGAGAGTTTAAAGATGTCTGCAAATACTCTGTCAGCTGGTCCGCACAGTATTTATGTGCATGGCCAGGGCCTCCATCTGGGCCTGTTCAGCCTCTCCCTATAGCTTAGATCCTCCAACCCTGGCAACATCCTTGTAAATCTTTCCTGAACCCTTTCACATTTCACAACATCTTTCCAAGAGGAACAAGAGCAGAATTGCACACAATATGCCAACAGTGGCCTAACCAAGGTCCTGTACAGCCGCAACATGACCTCCCAACTCCTGTATTCACTGCTCTAACCAATAATAGAAAGCATACCAAACATTGTCTTCACTATCCTATCTACCTGTGACTCCACTTTCAAGGAGCTATATCATGTAAGCTTTGCCACAGTCGGTGTGTGTTCATGTGGTTTCTCTGGGACCAGTTGTGGTGAGCTGCCTTCTTTAATTGCTGCAGTTCATTTGTATAGGTACACTGGCAATATTAAGGAATAACTTCCAGGAACTTGACCAGCGACAGTGAAGGAATGGCATTATATTTTCAAGTCAGGATGGTAAGTAACTTGAGGCGGGGGTGAGGGGGGAGCGGGGGCTGTGGGGGGTGCTGGGAACTTGCAGTGATGGTGGTTCAAGTGTCTTTGTCCTTCTTGCTGGTCATGGTCATGTGGTTTGAAGGTGAATTTCTGCAGTGCCTCTTCAAAATGGTGTTAGCTGATAGTGCTGTTTAAAACACCTTCCCTCACTTTACTGATGGTCAATTAATGAGATTTTAGTAAGGGGAAATGTAAACTAAATGATACAATTATGAAGTGGGTGCAGGAACCCGAGGGGTGTAGCTTTAAAGGTGCTGGATATGTTGAGACGCTACTATGCAGAACATTTTTTACTTAATTAGTAGCTGAAAGGTGTACAACAGTAAGGAAGTTATGCTAAACCTTTAAGACTGCTTATGCCTTAACTGGAACATCGTATTCACCTCCAGACATCACGCTTTAGGATAAAGGTAATTTTCTTCAGGAGGTTGCAAAAAGGATTTACCTGAATTGTATCCAGGATGGAGGACTTCAGCTATGGAAAATCTGGAGAAGCTGGAATTGTTTTCCAAAATGCAGAAAAACTAAAGAGTTGTTTTGAGAAGGTGTTCAAAATCAAAAGTGGATTAAGTAAATAAAGAGAAACTGTTTCCAGAAGATGGTTAAGCAGAAGGCACATATTTAAGATGGCTACTCCTGCTCCTAATTAATATGTTCAAATGATCAGCAGAGGAACTGTGAGGGAAAACCGTTTTACACAATGTATTGTTATGATTCAGCGTAAGTTACAGGAAAGGTTGGTGGAACGTAACTTGGATAAATACTTTAAAATATATAAATGCCATGGGAAAAATAAACAAATCAGGCTGATGACTTCAATATTGACGAGGTAGCACTGGCATGAAGGGATGATTGGTCTCATATCAAGTTTAATGTACATAACTTGATATGAGGTATGAGTTTGTGCAGTGCAGATGAGATTGGGCTCACCCTCTCCGTCCTGGCGCAATGTGATGGCAAGAGTCATCCCTGGTGATGATGGCAGTCATCCTGAGTGGCAGTGAGTGCAGGAACCTGCAGCCTGGGGCAGCTGGTAGTGAGAGCCGAACCTGCAGCCTGGGGCAGCTGGCAGTGAGAGCCAGAAGCTGCAGCCTGGGGCAGCTGGCAGTGAGAGCAGGAACCTGCAGCCTGGGGCAGCTGGCAGTGAGAGCAGGAACCTGCAGCCTGGGGCAGCTGGCAGTGAGAGCCAGAAGCTGCATCCTGGGGCAGCTGGCAGTGAGAACAGGAACCTGCAGCCTGGGGCAGCTGGCAGTGAGAACAGGAACCTGCAGCCTGGGGCAGCTGGCAGTGAGAGCCAGAAGCTGCAGCCTGGGGCAGCTGGCAGTGAGAGCAGGAACCTGCAGCCTGGGGCAGCTGGCAGTGAGAGCCAGAAGCTGCAGCCTGGGGCAGCTGGCAGTGAGAGCAGGAACCTGCAGCCTGGGGCAGCTGGCAGTGAGAGCCAGAAGCTGCATCCTGGGGCAGCTGGCAGTGAGAACAGGAACCTGCAGCCTGGGGCAGCTGGCAGTGAGAACAGGAACCTGCAGCCTGGGGCAGCTGGCAGTGAGAGCCAGAAGCTGCAGCCTGGGGCAGCTGGCAGTGAGAGCAGGAACCTGCAGCCCGGGGCAGCTGGCAGTGAGAACAGGAACCTGCAGCCTGGGGCAGCTGGCAGTGAGAGCAGGAACCTGCAGCCCGGGGCAGCTGGCAGTGAGAGCAGGAACCTGCAGCCTGGGGCAGCTGGCAGTGAGAACAGGAACCTGCAGCCCGGGGCAGCTGGCAGTGAGAACAGGAACCTGCAGCCTGGGGCAGCTGGCAGTGAGAGCAGGAACCTGCAGCCCTTGGGCAGCTGGCAGTGAGAGCAGGAACCTGCAGCCTGGGGCAGCTGGCAGTGAGAGCCAGAAGCTGCATCCTGGGGCAGCTGGCAGTGAGAACAGGAACCTGCAGCCTGGGGCAGCTGGCAGTGAGAGCAGGAACCTGCAGCCTGGGGCAGCTGGCAGTGAGAGCCAGAAGCTGCAGCCTGGGGCAGCTGGCAGTGAGAGCAGGAACCTGCAGCCCGGGGCAGCTGGCAGTGAGAACAGGAACCTGCAGCCTGGGGCAGCTGGCAGTGAGAGCAGGAACCTGCAGCCCGGGGCAGCTGGCAGTGAGAGCAGGAACCTGCAGCCTGGGGCAGCTGGCAGTGAGAACAGGAACCTGCAGCCCGGGGCAGCTGGCAGTGAGAACAGGAACCTGCAGCCTGGGGCAGCTGGCAGTGAGAGCAGGAAACTGCAGCCCGGGGCAGCTGGCAGTGAGAGCAGGAACCTGCAGCCTGGGGCAGCTGGCAGTGAGAACAGGAACCTGCAGCCTGGGGCAGCTGGCAGTGAGAACAGGAACCTGCAGCCTGGGGCAGCTGGCAGTGAGAGCAGGAACCTGCAGCCCGGGGCAGCTGGCAGTGAGAGCAGGAACCTGCAGCCCGGGGCAGCTGGCAGTGAGAGCAGGAACCTGCAGCCCGGGGCAGCTGGCAGTGAGACAGGAACCTGCAGCCTTGGGCAGCTGACCCAAGGGGGCTGGCAGTGAGAGCAGGCTGCTGCTCCTGACTTGGGAGGCAGCGAGAGCGAGAACAGGCAGTTAGGTGCAAGAGGAGGCAGCTGGCTAGAGCGGGAGCAGACTGCAAGGTAAGGTCAGACTACTCTCGACAATGGCAGGGGTGAGGATTTGATCAAGCCCTAATCGGGGAGTTGAGACCTTGGGAGGAGTGTGCGCCCAGCAAGGCCAGGCGCTTATGGTCTGTGGTTTTGAACTTTTAACTTTTTTGTTCTCTTTTTCATTAAGAAGGACTTTAATGTTTTACTTTTTAACTTAGTTTTCTTTCTTGTACTGCTTTGTGCCAAGATTCTGTACCTAGGTACCTTTGTATCTAAGATGTCACCATAAGTGGCGACTTGTAAACCTTTCACTGTACTCTTGTGTGTAACTGTGACAATAAACCCAATTCAATTCAATTATATGGTAACAACACTAACAGGTGGTAGGAGCAAGTGAGGACGGCAGTTGCTGAAGGTCAGAGTCAAGAGTGTGTTGCTGGAAAAGCACAGCAGGTCAGGCAACATCCGAGGAGCAGGAGAGTCGATGTTTCGGGCAAAAGCCCTTCATCAGGAATTTTAGTTCGCCAGTTAGTAGTGTCATAATGCTGCGTTTTGGAAAATAAAGTCCTTTAAAAGTCCATTTGCTGCCACAATTCTAGTGGCAGGTGAATTGGGTATGGTCTCTTGTTTTTCTTTAGTCTCTTTCTTGGTAATTTGCAGTGAACCTGCACAGGCTGTACTTTGTTAATTTGTTGTGGAGCTGTCATGAGAAGACTGCAGATTAATCAATATGCTTAAAAGTGACAGCATTGATTATAAGATGCAGTTTAATGTATTAAAGCGGCTGATGCCCTCTTCGTCACTAATTACTGTCTGAAAGGTCCCTGTCACAGGAGGCTACTGTCAGCCATTTTCTCAAAATTCACAGTATTTTATTAATTTGTTGTGATCTGGTTAAGAAAGGCTTGCAACTTCCTTCTCCATTCTACTCGACTTCACTTGTAAATTGATGGCTTTAGTGCAGAATTAATGCTTTTGAAGTCAAGGATGGTTTCTTTGACTGCTTCTCTTGCAATTCTCTTTATGTGTAAGACACATGCTAACCACCTAGCCTGAAAAAAAAATGCATTCAATTTTAAATCTGAGCTTTGCAAGGACAGAGGAACCCTAGAGGTTGTCAGAGAGATCCACAGCACACATAAAGGCCCTTTTGGCCTAAAATGTCTGTGCTGGTCAGAAACAGCTACCTAACTATTCTAATCCCATTTTCCAACACTTGGCCCATAACCTTGTTGCTTTGGCATCACAAGTGCACATCTAAACACTTCCTAAATGTTATGAGGGTTTCTGCCTCTTTTGTCCTTGGAGGCAGTGAGTTTCAGACTCCCACCACCCTCTGGCTGAAGAAGTGTTATTTCATACCTCTAAACCTTCTGACTTTTACCTTAAATCTTTGCCCTGGTCATTGATCCCTCCATCAAGGGGAAACGTTTCTTCCTGCCTCCTCACCTTTCTGGGAAAGGATTAGATTAGATTAGATTAGATTACTTACAGTGTGGAAACAGGCCCTTCGGCCCAACAGGTCCACACCGCCCCGCCGAAGCGCAACCCACCCATACCCCTACATGTACCCCTTACCTAACACTACGGGCAATTTAGCATGGCCAATTCACCTGACCTGCACATCTTTGGACTGTGGGAGGAAACCGGAGCACCCGGAGGAAACCCACGCAGACACGGGGAGAACGTGCAAACTCCACACAGTCAGTCGCCTGAGGTGGGAATTGAACCCGGGTCTCTGGCGCTGTGAGGCAGCAGTGCTAACTACTGTGCCACCGTGCCGCCCACAAGGGAAAGACTTTAGTCCTAAAATTCGCACATGTGGAGTTAAAGTTGATTACCTGTCAGAAAAGTACTGTCTTCCCACTGTTTCTGGTGTTATGAGGTACTTTAAAATACAATTAAGCTGTCCTTCTAATGCCAATGGCCTTTCTCCTCGACCAAAAGAACTGAGGAAATTTGACTGAGTTAACACAACACAGCCTCAGGATTATGAATGAGACCTTTATTTTCACATTGCACATATTAAGGTTACGCTCAGTGAATTATCTTTGCAATTTGAAAATGAAAGTAATTTACAATCTAAATATGATAAGGTGCATTTTAATGTTTAGAAGGAACTCTCTCCTCTCCCCCTGCCCCATACCCTCCGTAAAAGCAGTAGAATTGGAAATGGATGTACATGTCATGCTCCATTTTGAAGTGTACAAGAGAAGTCAGACCAGTTTATGTTATTCAGGAATTTTACCTTCAGCAAAGTTTTAACCTTCTGTTTCTGGATTGAGCCCATGGAGAATATGAGTTCAAGGTTTGTAGTACCAATATTTATTTTTGCTAAAATATTGGAGGTGAATTTGTGATTGTTATCTTACAGTTTTAAACCAGTGAACCATGGTTTAATATCTAAGCAGCGTGATCATTTTCCATCAGTTACATCTAGTATGGTTTTCTATTTGGAAACAGATCATACATATTTACAAGCCTAATGTATTGGTCCCAATCTGAAATGTGGACTCCCCTGCTCCTCTGATGCTGCTTCACCTGTTGTGCTTTTATCCACCTCCACACTTTATCAATTCTTATATATATTTCATTCCAATGGAAGTGTTAGCTTTGTCTGAGCACCCTATCTTCCCTATTTTGAAAATCATGGTTCAAGTCTCCCTTCACCAAACTGTTAGAGTGTTGTACAATTGTTACAATGATTGTTTATTTCATGGATGTCTGTGGGGCACAACTGCAGATCGGTTGGTTGCTACATTTGTCAAAATGCAGCAGAAACTGCACTTCAAAAGTATCTGTCACATGCACTTTGTTTAGTAATATGTACTGATCTGGGTGACTTAATTGCGATTTATTTAAAGTCATGGTGCCTTGAAATGCCAAGATATTCTCGGTTTTTTTCAAATTAAAATATATTTAATGAAGTAATGAGTTAAAACAAAAATAAATTTATCACTGATTTTAAAAAGTTGGCCATTCTTTACATTTCTTTTCCCAAAGGGTTTTCCCCAGCTTATATTATAAGTAAGGAAACAGTTAATTTGACCATGAACTAAATATATATATATATATACACGATGATTATACCTTTTTAATATTTTCCTTCCTATACCAGGTCAGAAAGAAAAGGCAAACGATCTGAGAAAGAAATACACATACATTGAGTATATTAGTATGGCACTTGTGTAATGGTGTTGGCATTGCAGCACTTTGCATTCAGAGTGATAAAACCTGAGTCCATGTTCATGTGGAATATCCAGTCTGAAGCCAAATGGTTCTCCAGGTGAAGAGCAATGCGATCACTTGCTCTAGGTCACTCAAATTCATTACTGAGAAAGGTTAATTACTTTGTCCAGACACTCTGATATTTCATTTGGTATTTAGAAAAATAAGTTAAGGTTAAATCATTGTGCAAAATGTTGATAGATGGAGTATAATATGGAAAGTGAGAAATTAGATTAGATTAGATTAGATTAGATTACAGTGTGGAAACAGGCCCTTCGGCCCAACAAGTCCACACCGACCCGCCGAAGCGAAACCCACCCATACCCCTACATTTACCCCTTACCTAACACTACGGGCTATTTAGTATGGCCAATTCACCTGACCCTGCACATCTTTGGACTGTGGGAGGAAACCGGAGCACCCGGAGGAAACCCACGCAGACACGGGGAGAACGTGCAAACTCCACACAGTCAGTCGCCTGAGGCGGGAATTGAACCCAGGTCTCAGGCGCTGTGAGGCAGCAGTGCTAACCACTGTGCCACCGTGCCGCCCTCAGGCACTTTAGTCAGAATAGAATCTTATGAGGGCCTGGCTGATGTGGGTTATGATGAGAAATGAAACAGGAGCATACAGGGTGTCCAGCAAGGACTATCTCAATGTGGGGAATAACTCACTGTATTTTTGAACTAAGTTCTCTGTCAAGGTGAGATTCTCATTGGGCAGTGACGAGGTAGCTATTAAGGAGGATAAATGCTTGTTACTAACCTTAATAACTGCAGATCTCACCTCATTAATATGGAGCTTCCTAGTTTACCATCCACTGAGAATAAACTGGACACCAAAGGATTCCCAATGTGAAAGTCAGAGTGAATACCTGGCGCCTTCGCGTCACTATTGGTTGCGAAGGGCTTCCGTGTTTGATCACCACACAACAGTAACTCAGGGCACATCCACGCATCCACGGATATTGGCATCTGACATGCCACCCTCAAAGGCACGTCTCTGATCTACTTACTGGACAGTTTTGTAATTTAATGCTATACCAGCATGGATTATTGTAATGCTGCAACATGGACGTTGTGTGATCAGGGACACACATCCAGCTGACTGACTGAACCAAGCTGTATCTCCTGTCTGTTTGCTTGCTGTCTTAGTGCTCACTCATTTTGAACCTATCTGGATGGTCAGAGCATCCATAGCTTTAGCTTTTCATCCCTTGCCTCTGAGCCAGAGATAACAGGCTCACAGTAATACTGCACTTTCTTGCTGTTTAGCACAAACACAAAACCAAGAAACTTTGCATGTTTTTCAACTGTATTTCATCAAGCTAAGGAGATAACCGTCGCTCAGGAGGTTCAGTTACCCAGTAAATTGAGGGTAGCATCTAATATCAGTCAAAGTGCTCAGACATAGTTAGTTAGCCACTCGGGGAAGTCAGAGTCAGGATCCTCCCTTCATAAGGGTTAAGGAATTGAGTTTTGAAAAGTCCACCACTCTTGATTCCTTCAACCCTATGTTGTGGGGCTTTATTTCCTCTGAGACTGAGAGATAAACCGCTTCTAAGGAAGGTTAAAGTGGGCAGCACAGCTCTTATTTTTGGTTCAGCTGGTTGGTGTCCCGAATGTGTGAATAGGCAGCGCAGATTGCAGACAGTGTTACGGAGGGAAGGAAGATGTTACAGGCAATAATGAGAGTAGTAGAGAATGAACCTTGGTGGAAGGTTGGACAGCAGCTGAGATAGAGTGTGAGGCATTAAGAGAGGAAGGTGACACTTGCATTGGGAGAGTGGCAAACCTCATTGACTTTCTTTCTATATTATTTGTATTCCTTTCACATAGCTGAGATTCTACTGACCCAGTTGGCATCCTCAGACCAGACTGGCATGATCTGGTGTCATGGATCCTTTGCTAACTCACACTTCTCCACCAACCAATCCAACAGGATCCTGCCCACAAAGTGAGGGGCTAATTTTCCCTTGTCCCCTGTGCTGGTGCAAATATCAGGACCATGCAGGACAGCTCAAGACTAACTGCATGCCAGCCAAACACAATCATCATTTAAAGATGGCACTGGTGCTAAGGATGCAGGTCTATTGTGGCAAATCTTTCTGGGTACACCAAGTGGTACAGGTGCACAATCCTTTATCCAACATGCTGGGGACCAGCTGGTTTTTGGAAATCAGAATTTCTCGAATTTCAGAATAAGTGACAGTTTGATGGTGAAATTTAAAAAACTCTTATCAAACAGCAGATTTACTATGAGTAAAACGTGCCCTGAAACAGAATTGAGGCCTACTGGTGCTGGGTCACGCCTCCACACATTGCATCTGAGTGACACGCATCGAGAGGGTGTGAAGTTGGGTTAACTATTTGCACACCAAAAAACCCTGTTAATGAGAAAAACTTTACAAAAAACCTTCGAATTTCAGAGCTTTTCGGATTTCGGGTAAAGGGTTGTCTACCTGTAATATCAGGCTCAAATCAGCCAAAAGGGTGCCTTGGGGTGGGCTAGGTAGTTAATGAGGTGGGTTGGTGAGATGTGGTAAGAGTCCTTGTCTTTTGGAGCCCATGGACTATTTTTTAATTGTTGAGGGACTTGTGGGCCCTGAGCAAGTCTTTGTACACATTTCACTGTACTTCTGTATCCCTGTAAATGGGTACATGTGACAACAAAAGTAATTCTAATTTTAACTTGTCAGTGTTAGTATTCAGAGATATTAGAGGGTACTGGTATATAAATCACTAAAAAGTTAATACACGACCAAGCAAATTTGGTACATTTAATGTTGGCATATAAGAGTAAAGAGGAGAAAGTGAGGACTGCAGATGCTGGAGATCAGAGCTGAAAATGTGTTGCTGGAAAAGCGCAGCAGGTCAGGCAGCATCCAGGGAACAGGAGAATCGACATTTCGGGCATAAGCCCTTCTTCAGGAATGAGGAAAGTTTGTCCAGCAGGCTAAGATAAAAGGTAGGGAGGAGGGACTTGGGGGAAGGGCGTCGGAAATGTGATAGGTGGAAAGAGGTCAAGGTGAGGGTGATAGGTCAGACTGGGGTGGGGGCGGAGAGGTCAGGAAGAAGATTGCAGGTTAGGAAGGCGGTGCTGAATTCGATGGATTTGACTGAGACAAGGTGGGGGGAGGGGAAATGAGGAAACTGGTGAAATCCGAGTTCATCCCTTGTGGTTGGAGGGTTCCTAGGTGGAAGATGCAATAGATGATGTGTGTGGAGGTGCAGGTGAATCTGTGGCGGATATGGAAGTTTCCTTTGGGGCCTTGGAGGGAGGTGTTGAACAGCTTTGGCTGTTCTATTTCTTTTTCGTACTTTAATTGAATGCATCAGTTGCAACAACTGCACAATCAGGTTTTCGTCGTAACATATTCATGTTATACAATCCAAAATAAGAACTCAGTTAAATCATGCATAATAATTCTATATATTATATGATTCTTAAATCCACAAAATTATTGCATTGGCATTGCTCAGGAAGCACACTTCATAATTCCAGTATAACTGACCTAAACAGAAGTCTTACCTCTACATTTCATGTGTGCTAATGCTGAGTTAAAATACATCAGAGAACAAAAAATACAGACTTCAAATTACATGAAATTTGGAAGATACACTTATGTAATCTCAACCTCTCCCAAGGACTATATGGTCCACTTAAACTCTTCGATCACTTTATTAGTTTAAACAGAACACATAAGACATGGACAAATTATTTTCCTTTAACTAGACCTGTTTCAGAAAGCATCCACCATAATTAAAATGGAAAGATTTTAAACTCTTTCTGCAGTGAATCTAGCAACAGCCCAAGATTTTGAGATACATGGGGAATGTGAATTCATATTTTCTGTAACAGCAGATCACACAAGATATAGTTGAAATAAATGACTATTTAAGCAGTTTTTATTTGGTGATATTGCGAATGAAAGAATTTTGGACATGACTGAAGCTGTGTTCCAGGCTAATACATTTGTACATACTTGTGTATTATTCAATCATACTTGCGCTGTTTTGAACAACAACTGGATTATAAACTAATTATTATTTCTTAAATCTTTTTGATCTTTTTATTGATTTGACTATATTTCAGATTTGGGGACAAATAATTCTCATAAGGCAATATGCCAACTTATAACCTTTGCACTTTCATTAAGATGTTTAGTACTTAAATAATGGATAATCTTATAGTGTCTGTTGGGTGAAAATATTATTACTTGCTAAAAGTGTAAACATATCAAATGTTATGTTTGACTTACATCACATTTGTCATTTGACATGCTTGTTAGTTTTTTGAGCATTGTTTAATAATAAGGCCTCTTCTCTAAGCTTGTCTTATATTTTAAAAGGACAAACAAGTATATGGATTCTGTACCAAATATTTATCGACAATCAAACCGGTTAATAAAAAATAAATCTCTTGCTTCTCTAATAGAGGGATTTTTTTTATTTTGTATTGTGCTTAAATATGTAATTCATATTTCCATTCCTTCCATTATCATTTCTTTTTCTTTAATAGATCTTGGTCCTTCCCAATGAAAGCTCAAAAGAAATGTTCAAAATGTTCTTCACTAAAATGAATAGTTATATTCTCGTTTCATACCTCACTGCACATAGTAATTATACTTGTATGTCAAGGAAACCACTTTGTGCACAAGTTATTTGTATTATTAACGAACCAAAATTCTTCATATCACAACAATATTAATAGACTTTCTTCAGAAACACTTTATCCTAGTTACCATGGCAGCAGCAATAAAATGATTCTGAATGAACTGTTATGGATTCAATGAAAAACTGGCTGAAGTGTAACTAATTATAATGGAAAAATATTCACTGCAGAGCTTAATTTTAAAAAAACTATCTATACCAAGAACTCTTATTTGTCAGCATTAAATGGACAATAATAGATTTGATGACCTGAAGCTGAATACAGTTCACTCAATGGTTTAATGAAGCCATATTCACTTGTATCTGCATAATCTATTGTTTGCTTCACATTCCCTAGAACATGTACTATCAGAAAACCAGTCAAACTGCTGAAAAGAATCTGAACCATTAGAAATGCTACCATACTGAAATAGCTACAGGACTGTGGTGAGAGGGAAGAAACATCTGACTGCGTAATGAAAACAAATTGTGTCTGATATGGAAGATGCTCTGCAAAGTACTTTAGTATTAAATGATGTTGCACAGTGGAGTTGTCTTCATTTTGTAATGAATATGGATATTGTAAATGAGCACTCATTACTGATGTAAATAACCTCGAATGTAAGAATATAGGGTTTAAGTGCCCAGAATGTGCCATGCAACCCTTTGAATCTGCTCTGCCATTCGATAAGATTATGATTTTCTGTCAGCTCTCCCATGACCTTTAACATTGTTGTCTTTCAATTTCCTGTCTAACTCAGCCTCGAATAAATTCAAATACCCAGTGTCCGCTGCTTTCCGTGGAATAAACCTTAAACACACTGTAACACTATCCTAAAAGTGAGAATTTTTTTTCCTGAATTCTGTCCCTAGTTCTAGTCTGCTTCACAGGAAAACCTGTGCAATCTTGTCCGAATCTTCTATTTTTCAGTAACGTTCCTTCTCATTCTTTTCGACTCTAATGTGTATGTGCCCATCCTGTTCAACCTTCCTTTAAATGAAAAGTCCTTTGTCCCGGGACTGTTGACTGTAATCATAAATTGTAAGACATAGAATTTCTACAATACAGACAGAGGCTCTGAGGCCCATATCAGTTAACAAACATCCATCTATTCTGATCCCATTTTCCAGCACTGGCCTGTGATCATGTATGCTGTGCTATTTTACATGATAATCTAAATAGTTCTTGAATGTCTTTAGTGTTCCTGCCTCTACCACTGCTTCAGGTGAGTGAGTTCTGGATACTCTCAACCCTCAGAGGTTTTTTTTCCCCTCAAATCCCCTCTTGACCTCCTCTTTACCTTAAAAAATGTGCTGCTTGGTTATTCATTCCTGTACTAAACGGCAAAAGTTTCTCCCTATCTACCCTGTCTATTGCCTGTCAGAACACTGTACAACTCAATCAGATTTTCCCTCAGCCTTCTATGCAGTAAGCAAAACAGCCCCAGCCTACCAGGTTTCTCTTCACCGCTGAGTGCTCCAGCCCTGGCAACATTCTGGTGAATCTTTTCTGAACATTTCTATTATAACATCCTTGCTATAGTATGATCAGAACTGCGTGTACTCCAGCATTCAGTCCTCCAGCCTAACTAGCAATGTGTCCTTCATTGCCTCCTTGCTTTTATATTCAATGGTTTGACTAATAAAAGCAAGAATCCCATATGCCTTCTTTAATTACCTTATCTACCTGTCCTGCCACCCTTTGAATTTCACATTACTATTCTGCCCATCTGATCAGTCCATTGATACCCTGCAGCTTACAACTATCATCCGTACTATTTATACCCTATCAATTTTCGTATCAACTGCAAACTTCTTGATTGTATCCCTTACATTTCAGTCCTAGTCATTGATGAGTGCTGCAATTAGCAAGGGCCCTAGCACTGAGGCCTGTGGAACCCACTGGAAACAATCTTCCAGTCACTGAAACTTCCCTCTACCCTCACTCTCTGCTTTCTACCTGTCAGCCAATTATGGATCTGATGTGCTACTGTGGGCTCTTATTTTCTTAACCAGTCTGCCAAATTGTACCTTCTCAAAAGTCTTGCACAAGTCCATGTAGACCACATAAATGAATGATCCTTATTAACATTCCTGGCCTCCATCTCAAAAATTATGATCAAATTTGTCAAATAAAATTTCCCTTAACAAGTCTATAATGATTACCCCAGATTAAACTGTACTTCTGCAAATGCAGATATATTGTGTTCCACAAATTAAATTTAATAATATCACTCCATTAAGGTTAGCCTGACTGGCCTGTAACTTCCTAGTGTATCCCTTCCTCCTTTTTATAATAATGGGAGTAATGCTCGAGAACCTGATATATGGCCAGGGAGCATTTTAAAATGACTGCTAGCGCCCTGAAATCTCATTCCTCTAGGGACTCTATTGTATTAAACCCTCAGTATCTGTCATAAACTTCTTTATTTTCTTAATCCCTAACCTTTATATCCAAGATTTTCCAATCTTGGTCCTACCCTTTGTTTTTATGGGAACACAGTTCCCCATACATTTGTTACTTCCTCCTTGAATATTTTCACGGCTCTGACACATTTTTATTTGTAATTAGCTACACCCAGTACTTTTGGGCTAAATTGTATCACAGAAATATTAGCCTTTCTTTAGTTTAGAATTTTTATTTTTGGCACATCCTTATCTATTTCTATAACTATCCTAAATCTAACTGAGTTATGGTAATTATCTCTAAAATGCTCCGCTGTTGATAGCCTTTCTCCTGGCCAGGCTCCTTTCTGAGTATTAGGTCCAGCATTGCCCCCTTCCTTGTTGGTACCTATCTGAAATTTGATTGTATATTTGATCGTCTAAATTTACAGACTGTTTGGAGGCTTAAAGGACACATCCCAACAGCATGTTGTGTGTTTGCTTTTTGTGTTTTTTTTACTTGTACGCATATGGCAAAATCGAATGATCCTTCTAAGATATAATCTGACCTCACTGTTGTAAATGATTCCAAACCCATTTCTCCTATTCCCCCATCCATCTTGTATGGATATCCTACAACCAGGAATTTTGAGCGACTAGTCCTCTCCATCTTTCAGCCAATTCTAAGTCATAGCTATGATGTCATACTCCCATGTGTCTATCTGTGCCCTCAGCAAATCTGTCTTATTCCTCAGGCTCCTTGCATTCAAACATATTAAATTTCACTTGTGAAACTCACTTTTGTTTTAATCCAGCTTATGTTTCCTCTGCCTTCGAAGCTCACTTGCTTGTTTTAATTTCTAATTTCATCTCAATGTTTTCCCCTTTGGACAACGTAATGGCTCCCACCCCCCCTGCCAATCAAATCTAAATGCTCCCAATAGCATTAACAATCTTCCCTGTGAGGATGTTGATCTTGTCCCTGTTCAGATGTAGTGCATACAAATTGTACGGGTCCCACCCATCTGCACCAATGGTGTCAAGGCATGCTGGTTGCACTATCTCTCCAGCCACTCATTATGTAGCACTAGAAGTAATCCAATTGAAGTTCTGCTTTATAATTTCCTCCCGAGCTTCCTAAGGTAGCTCCAGCCAGAGGCAGCTCCTGCACACATGGTCATCCAAGCAAACAGGACTGTCTGAGATTTCCCACATCATGCAGAATGTACAAATCACAGTCTGAGGTCCCCAGACATATTGTTACAAAATTGAATGTGAACTCTTGCTTTTTAGATTACCCTTACTTCTAGTCATAGAGATTGACATAGATCTTTCATGTAGGTTATTAATAATTGAGGTTCCAACACTGATCCCAGTGGCACTCCTATAGTTACAGATTGCCAACCCAAAAATGACTCATTTATCCCGACCTCCTCCACCTTGTGAGTTAAACAATCCTTTATCCCATACTAATATGTTACCACATATCATGTGCTCATAACTTGCAGAGCAACTGTTGGTGAGATACCTTATAAAGCGTCTTCTCGAACATCAAATGCACAATATCTACCAGTTTTCTTTTTTTCACCTTTCATGTTATTTGGTCAAGAAGTGGGAATAAATTGGTTCAATGTAATTTGGTTTTCCCCAAAACACGTTGACTCTGCCTGATTGCAAGATGATTTTCGAAGTATCCTGCTATAACATCTTCACTAATGCAATTTAGCAGTTACCCTGTGACAGATGTCGGACTATTTATTCATATTTATGACCCCTCTGCACTTAGATTAGATTAGATTACTTACAGTGTGGAAACAGGCCCTTCGGTCCAACAAGTCCACACCGACCCGCCGAAGCGCAACCCACCCAGACCCATTCCCCTACATTTACCCCTTCTACTAACACTACGGGCAATTTACCATGGCCAATTCTCCTGACCCCCACATCTTTGGATTGTGGGAGGAAACCGGAGCACCCAGAGGAAACCCACGCAGACACGGGAGAATGTGCAAACTCCACACAGCCTGAGGCGGGAATTGAGCCTGGGTCTCTGGCGCTGTGAGGCAGCAGTGCTAACCATCGTGCCGCCCACTTGTTGGTTGTTTCATTCTCCATCTCCAGAAATAAGTGGGTGTGGCAGGCCTGCAGAATTTAGATTTGATCCATTGGTTATCGGATCACTTAGTGCTGTCTTTTGCATGCTGTTTTCACTGTTTGGTATGCAAGAAGTCATGTGTTGCAGCTTCAGTAGATTGACACCTTCTTTAGTTATTCCTAGTGCTGCTTTCTGCATGTCCTCCACTCTTCATTAGACCAACGTTGATTTTCCCTGTCTTATGTTAATGGTAGAGTAGCAAGTAGGCCAGGTCACGAGGTTACAAATTTTGGTTAAATACAATTCTACTGGCCCACAGTGCCTCAGGAATGCTCTGTTTTGAGTTGCTGGATCTGTTCCAAGTCTGTTCCATTTGGCATGCATACATTTTCATTTATAAGTTTGCTTTGAGCTGAGAATTCTCTGCAAATTTCCAATATGCGGCTTTGGAGGAAGTACTGCCACTTCTAATTAATTCGCAATGACATCAGGTTTTTTTGTGACTATCTAATAGTACATGCACTTTTTGATCAAAATGTGATTTGAGTGGGGCTGTTAATATTGTGAATGCAATTCATTATGTCTTTGTAATATAAATATAACTATACTCTGACATCAGAATGATATTTAGAAACTTTGTGATTTAAAATATTGTTTTTCTATTTTCTTTGCCCTTCCCTATAAAATGAAATTCTGAATTTCAGTCATTAACATCTACAGGCGTTTCCAACCAAATACGCATAGCAATATTTTCCTAAATGCAAATTGCACTATTGACTATGCATTTAGATCATATACTATTTATATCTCAATTTAAAGTCCAAACATATTGAGCTAGATTTTATGCTTGGGAAGTATTGTTGAAGCAAAGTCTCAGTCATTTGCAGTTAGCTTTGCAGCTCTCTAATTTCATGATGAAGTCATGAAGAACATCTACAAATACTCAGGTTTATAGCGAACATGGTAGTCAGTAGCTTTATAAGTGCCAGAATTGATCTATGAATAACATTACTGCACACTGTTGAAAACAAGTTACTATTGTTCAGATTAATTAATTAATCAATGGCAATTTCTTGCTTCCCTCCAGCTATCTTCATTCCACCAGGGTGTCATATTAAATGATTGACATTTTGCACAGTGCAGAGTTTCTCTTTTCATTCTTTTAAAATCTCTGATGACAGGCATCTTGACAGCCAATGCCTACTTTACTGGTAAAAATCACACAACACCAGGTTATAGTCCAATAGGTTTTTATGAGAATACAAGCTTTTGGAGCTACTAGTCCCACTAGCTATCTGATGAAGGAAAGCTTATACTCTCAAATAATCCTGTTGGTCTATAAATTGGTGTTGTGTGATTTTTAATTTTGACAACCCCAGTCCAACACTGGCACCTCCACATCATCACTTTACTGTTGGGAAGGAGATCTTGTTCCAGAAGGATGTAGAGGTTAGCTTTGACCTGTCATAAAATTCTGAGCCTCCTGAGGTACTGGTGCTTATACATGTCAGCACAGCTGCCTTTAATCCCTCTGAATCCATTCCTTCTCCCCTGTACGGGGCATGTAGTTGAGAAGAGGTGAATAGGTGTTGGAATTGCTTTTGACCTGCTGCAGCTTCTGTTCTTACTGATGTTGCTCCTCATTGTGCTGTTCATCAAAAATGCAAGGTGATGCAACTTGAGTAGTTTCCATGCATCGGCAAAAGCTGAATACAGAATATTTCAACTGAAAATGAGTGATGTAGAATCGGTGTCGTCATTTCTCAGAAGTTAGCACTTGCCTGTTAAGTAGTGAAAGAACTGTGAAGGAGTGCTCTAAGCAGCAGCCTCTCAGCTGGCCATGGCTGGAGCTCTTCATTTTCACTTCAAAACCTTGTACTTTCATTAAAGACAGATTCCCAGTTGTGTATTCAATTCAGCAAGTTGCTGACAACTCAGGTACTTGGCCCACTGGCTGTAAAAACTAGGATCCTTAGTTTGAGCATTTAAATATCTTTCCTGGCAGCTGCTCAGGGGTTTCCTTCAAAGCTGCATAGTAGCAACCTGAAAAAGGTCAAAATGATGTCGGGATCCTGACCCGTTAGTGCTTTTCATAAAAACCTCACAATACAGAAAGAGGCCATTTGGCCTATCTAGTCTGCACAGACTCTCTGAACAGCATACCACCCAGACCCAGCATTCCCACCCTATATCCCATCAATGCCGCATTTAGCATGGTTAATCCACCTAATCTTCATAAACCTGGATAACTATTTAACATGGCCAATCCACCCACCTTGCACATCTTTGGACTGTGTGAGGAAACTGGAGCACTCAGCACGCGGGCAGAGGGATGACATGCGAACTCCACACAGACAGTCTCCCGAGGGTGAATCAAACTTGGATCTCTCGTGGTGTGAGGCAGCAGTGTTAAACACTGAGCCACTGTGCTGCCGTGCGTTTTAGTTTTATTTAACTTTTAGTTTATTCAACTTCCCGCATGCACCTAAAGCCCACTTGGAATAAATCTGCTTGTAGAGTAGATGGTGTAATATTCGTATTTACTATGAATGAAGATATAATATTGAAAGCGATGTGTGTGGTCTTATCTTAAAATAAACTATTTCAGAAGACTGAAACATCTCATGTTAATGGAATGGGCTTGTAATGAGTTTGCCTGTGGTTTGTGATCTGCCTGACCAGAGTGATTTCTATGATTGTTAGACCTAGTTAGTGCGTTTCACACAACTGTTATCTTCCCAGCCTTAGAAGAGAGTGGACATCTGTAGCCAGGATGGTTAACTCCTCAAACCCTGGCCCAACGACCTGTCAACAGTGTCACAACCAGTGTAGTGACCTCATATGGGTGCTTGAGGTTAGCATGTGAATCTTCCCATGCTATCTCCCAACTCTGCCATCAAAGTCTCACAGCATCACTAGATCCGAAACATTAACTCTGATTTCTCGCCCCAGATACTGCCAGATCTGCTGAGCTTTTCCAGCAATTTCTGCTTTTGTTTGTGATTTACAGCATCCACAGTTCTTTCAGTTTCCTTCAATGTGTCATGCTTCACAATGTGTTCATTCACCCAGCAGTACTCCCTGGTACACAAGCCCAACATCTCACTTCACTCTCCCAAATATAACCAATGTTGCCAACCTCAGACCCACTTTTTGACACCTACATAGACCTCCAGCTGTTTAGCAATGACAGGAACATCTGGCAAACACATTGCCATACAATCACTGGTATTTTGACCTCTCCCTTACAGAATTAGGCGCATGCAATTGAAGAGAGTGATGCAGAATGATGCCTGCAACTTCAAGCCAATGGGGAAAAGGTTTTCCAACATTACAGGACCAGCTTCTGAGTCTATGTTTTCAGACACTAAAGAAGATGCTTCCCAGTCAGCCCAGCCCAAGACGTGAGAGAGCAACCACATGCAGGCGATGGCCATGCAATGCAAGGCAACATGCAGATGGTTTTAGGCTAAATTGATGCTCTTTTGTTTCACAGCTGATATTTGAGAGGAATAATTTAGATATCAGATTTTTTTTTTCCATAGTCCAGACTGTGCTACAGACAAGATAAGTATGGGTGAGATGTCCTTTCTGTTCCTATTAATTCACCCAATTAAGGAAAAATGTACAATACTCTCATCACAGTACTCAACTCTAAACAGCAAAAAGAGCAATGCAGCAGAGGAACATGCTCTTCAGCCCACCAAACCCACACCAACACATAACACCTTTCTAAACTAAAAACCTTTGCCTCTATGCAATCTGTATCTCTTCATCCCTACCTATTCATATATTTGTCAAGGTATCTCTGAAATGTTACTATTGTATCTGCCTCCATCACCTCCGCTGCCATGCACTTGCCTATCACATGTCCCTTAAACTTACCTCCTTTACCTTAAACCTATATCTCCTAGTAATTGACATGCCTACCCTGGGAAAAAAAAAGACTCTGGCTATCCACTCAATGATGACCTCAGATAATTTTGTAAACTTCTATCAGGTCGCCCATCATTCTTCAACGTTTGACTGAAAACAGTCTACTTTTGTCCAATCTGTCTCATAGCTAATAACCTCAAAACCAGGCAACAACCTGGTAAACCATTTCTGTACCCCCTCAAAAGCCTCTACATCCTTCTGGTAATGTGGCGACCAGAACTGTGTACAATATTCCAAATGTAACCTAGCTAAAGTTCTACAGAGCTGCAACATGACTTGCCAATTTTTATACTCTATGCCCTGACTGATAAAGTTAAGCCAACCATATGCCTTCGTGACCACCTTATCCATTTGTTTTTCCACTTTCAGTGAACTATGAACCTGTACACTTAGATCCTTCTGTATATTGATGCATCTGCCATTTACTGTATACTTCCCTCCTGGATTAGATCTTTCAAAATGAAACACCTTGCCTTTGTCTAGATTAAACTCCACCTGCCATCTCTCTGCCCAAGTCTCCAGCCTATCTAGATCCTGCTGTATTATCTGGAAATCCTCCTCACTGTCCGCAACTTCTCCAATCTTTGTGTTATCCACAACCTTACTCATCAGGTCATCTCTATTCTCTTCCACATCATTTAGATATATTACAAACAGGGGTCCCAGCTTTAATTATTGTGGAATACCACTGTCACAGATGTCAAGTCAGAAAAATATCTGTCCATTGCAACTCTCTACTCTCAGTCTTCTATGACAAACTTACCAGGTCACTGCAGATTCCATGTGACTTCATCTTTTGTGTCAGCCCGCCATGAGGGATCTTGTCAAAAGCTTTGCTAAAGTCCATATTGACAATATCTACCATTCTACTCTCCTTAATCATCTTTGTCACAATTATCAAATTTATGAGACATGACCTTTCCCACACAAAGCCACAGATAGTCCAATAAAAATAATCTAATTCCAATAATAATCCTCACCACTTAATTGAAAGCTCCATTCCATGTGTTCATACTCTGTGTGAAAAGCTTAAAATTTTTTCAAATGTTTACCATTCCTATGCCTTTAAAGTGAAATTAGCATTGTTGCTTGCAGCAAAAGTAATGTTCATTGTACACTGGTTACCTCCTCATGATCTGAGGACCAATGCTGTTTGTCTGTTTAAATATGGTAATTGTTGCCTTTGATTTCAAGGCTGAGGTCTACTTTGGAATATGGATAAGACATGATGAAAAGACCTTTGTCTACGAGAGGGAAGGGCTGTCCTGTTTAGTGCGATTCTTGCTCTCGTCGTACTGGCACAAGGGATGATTTTTAACCTAATGCAATATTCCCCACATTAAAGGCACTTTATAAATATCAGTTATAGGATTCTGGCACAGGTAGAACCTGCTGAATTGTCAAATGACAGATTTCTATGAACAGCACAAAATAACTGAGCTAATTTTGCCAAAGATAGAAGGCATTTGAAGATCAAACAAAAGGAGTTTTTAAAAAAAAAAGATACAAGGGCATGAGGCATGAAAGCTGACAAACTGTCTGATGAAATCATCAAGTAACTGCATGAGAATTAGCTCCTGGGACCCAAACCATTATAAATTCATTACGTTTAGCCTGTAGTGAAAACTTCAGGATGAGAAGAGAATGGGCAAATATCAACCTTGCAAATAGAGACAAGTGAGCAGAAATACATTGCTTTGTAAACAATGCTAAACATGGAAAGAAAGTTAAAAGTATTTAGGTTGCGAACTCGCACTCAGGAATGAATAATTTGCATGACGTATAATTGAAATGAATTTTAGTTTTACCTCCTGAAGCTGGTTTAGTTTTTGTTCTAAAGATTAAAACAATGATTATTAACAGCGAGGCAAGCTATCAAAAACTGAGAGCTATATTTTGTAAGGCAACACATCACTAATGGCTCTATTAACATAGAATATTAGACATGATCCTTTCTGACACAATTACATTCTCTGAGTGGTCAATCTCAGGGTTACATTATACATGAAAGTTTGAAATCAAATACCAAGATCAAAACATATTGAGTATTATTGTTTATAATTAGTCTCATTGCAGCTTGTCTCATATAACTGAGATTTGGATTCTAGGTCCAACTGAGATATTTTGATTTCCTGCCTGTACATTTTCTTTGCTATGATTTTTTTCTCCGGTTTCACATGGAGGTAGTTCGGTAAAGAAATTGCTCCCATATATCTTCAAATGCCATTCTGAATCTCTCCTGCTTAAACTTACCCAGCTGCAAAAGCAAATTGGGCATTCAGGTTTGGCTTGCTGTTTGAGACCTCGGGAAAGTAGCCTGCTCCAACCCTGAGAAAGGTTGCCATGTTTCATGTGGTCTGTCTGGCTATTTGAGTATTCTCAGTTCCAACTTGACAGCCAACTCACTTTTTATGGTGTACATATTGCGATGTTGCCAGTTAAAATTCCCACCCCTGTTAAAATGTGCATGTGGTATAAAGCAATTGGTGATTAGCGATTTCAAGATTAAATTTTGAATTCCGCAACTTCAGCATTGACATGCAGCAGAAAGTATATGTCAAATCAGCAAAATCTCTGCCTTCAAAAGGAAGTTTTAATTAGCATCACATGTGGAAGGTAAAGGCTGTTATGGCACAGTGGGTATTGTCTTTCTCTCTGGACCTGAAGGTTAATTAAAACAATTTATAAAGCTGCATAAAACACCTCGAGATAAGATTGTCAATGAGCCATTGGACCTTAAACAGATCAATTTCTGAATACTGGAGTTAAACAACCCTAGGAGCCTTTTATAAAATGTTGCAGCTAAGATTCTCTTTTTGTACAAGATACATGTTTTCTTCACTGGTCACTGTAAACTAAAGTGGAAGCTGGGGTCTAGAGTGTGTTGCTGGAAAAACACAACAGGTCAGGCAGCATCTGAGGAGCAGGAGAATTGATATTTCGGGCATTAGCCCTTCATCAGGAATGAGGCCCATTCCTAATGAAGGGCCTATGCCAGAAATGTCGATTCTCCTGCTCCTCGGATGCTGCCTGACCTGCTGTGCTTTTCCAGCAACACACTCTCGATTCTGATCTCCAGCATCTGCAGTCATCACTTTCTTCCAAACTGGAAGTTGGACTGATAGAACTAAGAAATAAACTGGTGAGTTTTTACAACTTGAGCTCTGTAATACAATATTGCTTTTTTAGGCATTAAAGAGGAAGAATTTGAAACTTGAGCAGCACTGAGAATCTTTCAAGTAAAGAAAACTCTGCCTGACAACAGCTGCCTGATTGGTTGTGCTGTTTAGTATCAGGCCAGCCAGGAAAAATTTCCATTCTCTACCTCTCTATTCCTCCATGTGAGGAAAGGATAGAAAAACTAAGAAGGGTTAAAAAGAAAGAATCCTAAAATAAAAGGCCAAGGTTCTCCTGACCAACTATGGAATTCAACAACAACTGTCACCCTACTTACATATCGTTTTAATGATTGTAACAAGGTCAGCCAGCTAGACATCATAGAATGTGAGTTCCCTGATTGGGACTGTTAATCTGGTCTAATCAAGGAGCCATGGCTAACATGTTAAAAAAAACAGGATAGTCAGAGACTTTGGCACTCTGAGAGCTTATTCTGAAGAGGCGGTATTAGAGTCAAGCTTTTTTCATATGTAAATAAAGGGCAACTTGGTGATGTGATACCGGCCTCTATGAAGTTATTTCAGTGGCAACGAGAGTAAAGCACGTTCCTGAAGACACTTGCTCACAAAAGTCACCTTTGAGTTGGAGTAAGCGTTTCTTGCATCATGCCTTTGGAAAGCATGACTCATTCAACCCTGCCTTCAAAGACTAGGCTCGGTATGTGAAAAGAATGCATTATTTTTACCAGGCAAACAACATTGTGGCAGAGGAAAATCAATGAGTAGTTCTCTTAACAGCCTGTGGAGCTGCAGTTTCTTTCTATTATTAGGAGTCTCGCTTTTCCTGCTATGTGGGATTAATGATATAATGATGCAAAAGTGTCTAGCTGAAACTCAACTGGACTTCAAATGGGCACTCCAACTGGCTTTATCATTGGAAAATGCATCAAGTAGAGCATATTCTGTTGGAAGTAGACACCCTCACCAGTTCAACTGAACATGGGGAACATTTGAGTGAAGACAATTGCATAGCCTCACTCAAGGCATATCCTAATCAGATGGACTTTAGGATGGCCCGCAGCAAAACCTCAAAGCCAAGCTAAGCCTTGGCCAATTGGTTAAAATTTTCTTCAGGATCCTGGCTGGCAACCATTGTAGTTGCTGCCGGTATGTGGCTAGGTTGAGAACCTACACTGGAGAATGTTTACAACTTCACTTCCAATCTCTTATGCAATGTCGCTGGTTCAGTTCCCACTGATTGTAGTAAAAGGCCCGGGCCCAAGCTTGATGGGGCGAAATTGGTTGTGAAAGATTCATCTAGGTTGGCTCAACATTTTTCAATTAGAAAATGGCTGCCTGAGTGAATCCTAAATAAGTACCCCGTAAATTTTCCACAAAGTTCTAGAGGCTAACAGAGGAGCCAAGTCTACCTTGCATGGTTACCAGGAAGCAATTCCATGATTCTGCAAGATCTTCCTGGTGTCATTTGCCTTAGAAGCAGAAATCAAAAGGCTGGAAAGTGAAGGAATCATCAAACCTGTCCAGTTGGCAGAATGGGCAGTACCGGTGATACTGATTGTGAAGTGTGAGGGGTCGGTTCGTCTTTATGGGGGATTTAAACAAACAGTAAACCACTTTTCGCAGCTGGATAAATATCCAGTCCCTTGCACAGAGAATTTATATGGAAAGCTAGCAAGGGCTGCTTTCCTTCATGCAGTTGGACATTAGTCATGTTTACTTGCAGTTGGGTTTAGACCATGATTCTTAGAAGTATGCTATAATTACTTCAGGTTTATATCAATATTTGAGACTGCCATTTGGGGTATCATCAACCTATTCAATATTTCAGTGGACGATGGAAATTATCATGAAAGGTCTATCTTGGGTCGTTATTTATCTAGATGACATTCTAATAACTGGGAAAATTAAAAAGAACTGTTAGAGAACTTGGATATAATCCTAAGGCATTTTTCCAAAATGGAAATACACCTAAGAAGAGAAAATGCATTCCAGGCACCCCAAGTGATCGACTTAGGCTACAGAGTCAACAAGAGTGGATTACAATGGGTGGAAGATAAAATGAGGGTTATCAAAGGTGCCCTGACACCCATGTCTGTACCAGAGCTTAAGTCTTTCCTTGGGCTGGTGGAAGTTCATACATAACCTTGACTCCATCCTGGTACCTTTGCATCAACTCATGTAAAAAGGTCAGCCTTGAAAGTGATTATATAGACAAGGCCTAGCTTTCAGTTAAGTAAAGAAACAGCCATCATTCTCTAAGGTTTTGGCACACTGTTATCTCAAGAAAGATCTGCTATTGACATGTGATGCCTCCCTATACAGTGTCGGGGTAGTTTGAGCTCACAGGTGGTCCAATGGAGAGGAGTGCACAATAGCATATGCATTATGGACTTTGACTAATGCAGTGGGTAAATAGAAAAAGACAGATTGATGGTCATATTTGGAGTCAGGAAGTTCCACCAATACCTTTATGGATGAAAATTTGTGATAATCACGGACCATAAACCACTGATTGTTCTGCTTAAAGAGGGCAAGGCAGTGCCGCCCATATTAAGTGCTTGTAATTGCAAGTTGGAAATCTGTCCAGGTGAATGCGGCTGCATTGAGCTGCCTCCAGTTAGTAGGTCCACAGCCAGTGGTACCGCCACTGGAAGAGTCTGTAATGAATTTAAATTTTCTGGACATCTCCCAGTCACAGCTAACAATATCAGACTTTGGATGCAAAACGATCTAATTCTGTCAAAGCTGATTTAGCTGGTGGTGATATGGGAAACTAAAGGGCTATCACAACTAGTATTGAAACCTTTTTGGACCCAGAGAGACCAGCTCCCAGGAGAGGACACCACTAAATATGGGGAGCAAGAGCAATTCACCCAAGCAAAGTTTGCTGCCAAGTACCTGCTGAGTTCCACCAGAGTCATCCCAGAATCTTTAAAATGAAGATGTTGATAGGAGGTTGTGTCTGGTTGCCAGCTTGGATGCAGACATAGTTGCATTGTTGGGGCAGTGCCCAGAGAGCCACCAAGGACAAACATTACTGCCAGCAGCTCGGGAATGGGCAAATAAAGCCTGACTCGGTTTATAGCAACTATGCTGGTCCTTTCATGGGCTCAATGTAGAAGCCCTGTCAAAGTCGTTGGTCAAACACGAGACTACAGCAGAAAAACTGCACGCAACATTTGCACCACAGAGTCCCTGAATTGTTGGTCATGGATAATGGGCCAATGTTTACCAGCAGTGAATTTGGGTCTTTCCTAAAGTCGAATATCATTCAACATATGAGGACAGCTCCATGCCACCCATCATCCAGTGGTCTGGCAGAAAGAGCAGTCCAAACTTTGAAGGCAAAAGAAACAGCCTACAGCTTCACTAGATACCAAACTGTTTCTGTTCCTATTTGATTATAGACCATACCAACTGCAGTAATAGCACCAGCAGAGCTGCTAATGGGCAACAGGTTGAGTCTGATGTTTCTGGAGCTTGGTGGGGGGAGGGTGAAATGACATCAAGATCTACAATGCCAGACACAAGACTCTGCCAAGTGAGAGATTCAGTTTGACACAGGGGATGAAGCTTGGTGTAAGAGTGGGCCTGCATGGGTAAGAGGCATGATTGACATGAGGTCAGGACAAGTGATGTATAATGTTTGGGTAGGTGCAATAATCTTGAACAAGAATGTGGATCATATGAAAGCCACCAATTCACAAATGGTGCAGGAGCAAAATGTACCCTGGAAGGGCTTTTGCCCGAAACGTCGATTTTGCCTGTCCTCGGATGCTGCCTGAATTGCTGTGCTCTTCCAGCACCACTGATCCAGAATCTGGTTTCCAGCATCTGCATACATTGTTTTTACCTTTTACCCTTTTACCTTTTTACCTTAGAGCAGTCAAACTCTGACTGTCTGAACCAATAGGCTCATCCTGTCCACCAAACATGATGAGTCTTCTGAAGCAGAGATGGGCATAATGGATGGAACTGCCTCAATGCCTTTGCCTCTAGAACAAGAAAGTAAAATTATACCAAAGCACTCCTGGCTCAAGAGGTGAGCTCCCATGCATTGCCACCTGTATCGGATGCCAAGCCAGAGGAACCCAGTGTTAAAATGCCCTGGGAGGCTCTCCAAGCAAAAGAACCAGCCCATGCCCTTGGACTCAGTGGGGAATGATGTAGTAAACATCAGCTAGCTGGTCATCATAGAAAATGAGTTCCCTGATTTGGGGCTATTAAAGAGGAGTGTCAGAGCTTCTGGCATTCTGAGTGTTGACTGTAAAGAGACAGTACTATATTCAGGAGCTTCTCATGTGCAAATAAAGGGAGGCTTGATGATGGGATGCCAGGCTCTGTGAAGTTATTTCAGTCATTATTGCGAAAATCAAAAGGATGTCAGAGAATAATTTTCCAACTTGTAGTTTGGACAATTGGTCTTTGGAATTCTGTTTCTCATGTACATTTTCTTTCTTACCCATAGTATATGTGCCTTCTGTCCATCTTAATGGTCGCTTAGAATGCATGTGAATTTGCAGTTTTGAAGGACTAGAAGTTAAGCTGTATAGTGTTAGATTGGAAATCCTTCTATTATCTCACTGATCTGAGTTTTTTTCTTTTACATTACTGATGAAATCTGGTTCAAGTTACTACGGTCCTGAGTAGCAGTCTGCCAAGCAAAGTGGTCATTTCGCTGGTCTCATTATGGTTTTATACATTTTGTGATTGCTTGTGGAACTGAGGGACATGGTTAAGAGTGCACTTTTCCCAGTTAAGTCATGGAAATCAGTGGAAACAACAAAATTCATATCAAACAACCCAACTTATCTCTGATAATTAAGTGACAACCTCATGGTGGCAGCATTTATTAATTTTGAATATTCACAAAGATCATAATGAACATTAAACAAGTATGTACTATCGCTGGAAAATCAGTTTGATAATACTCGGGGGATTGAGTGAATGGATTTTCAAAGGGGTATTGGAAGATTCATTCTGTCATGACAGGAAGAAGAAAGCCAACAGAATAGCTAAGATTTAGTTTTGAGACGATAGCGCTGTATATTTATAATATGGTGAAAATTAGTTGAAAATTATTTTTGCAGTTATATTAATTGAGAAGAACTTTTTAACAGTGTTTCTATATTATTGTGTACTAAACAATGTTTAATCTGTGTAGTTTTATTGTATTTGTTACAGTAAAACATTTAAATGTGAAATCTTTGTGATAATACTATGGTTTTATGTGTAGTTGTCCTTTTCTTTTAAGAGAGGTTTCAAGGCAGAGATGCCGAGCAGTCTATGCAGAGCCACTAGAGCACATAGTTTGTGAAGCCTTAGGATATTGGTTTTTTAAGGTAGGACTGTAGAAGCAGCCTGAATGGGTGGGATCAAACTCTCACAGAACCAGGAGTTTTGTTTTTCAGTAATAGTTGTTGCTGGGGATCTCAGCAGGGTTTGGAAGCTGCAGTATATATCTCCCTGTCATACACTCTCTCTCTCTGAGTTTATCCCTTGATGTTTTTCCTCTGAGACTGGAGGATTGTCTGTGAGACAATCTATTTTACTGAATTTGCCTTTCACCAAGGGTATGTTTCTGGGTTGTTACTATATTGGAACAGTTAACTAGAAATAGTTACTGTATCTATTATTTGGTTAAGCATTCCAATAGAGTTACAGGAAGCCAAAACTTTTCTTTATTTTTTCTTTTGTTGTAATTTAACTATTGTGTCTGAATAAAGTGTATTTTTATTTAAATCCGGTAGCTTGACCAGTTGAATTGCATCTGGAATGTAACATCTAAACTTACCTTCAAAATAAGATGAAGTTAGGGTCTAGACTGTCTCCTTAATATATTTTGAGGGGGTTTGGTCTGGTCCATAACACCTTGTCACATGCAAGTTTTCTAAGAGTCACTGGCAATCTGTACGTTTTTAAAACATTATTGGTCTCTCCAGAGATTGTAACAATGTTTTCCATTATGTAAAACAGACCACTGTCATATTCACAGAATGTTCCTGTGGGTAAGATAGGCTTGTGAGACTCAATAATCACAAGTGTAGTGGTATAGCCGAGGTACAGATTAATTGATTAGTCATTATTTCCACTGAACTCCAGCCATGTTTGTTGAAAATGGATTGTAAACTATGTGAAAGCATATTCACCTTCTCTCTGCTATAATGGGAGAACTACGATTGAGCAACCTACATTGAAACATTTTTAAATGAAACCGTAATAGAACAACTCTTTTTCCTTGTAAACTGCATGAAACATTGTCAAAAGAATGATGTCATGATCTAATTTATAAAGGAGAAATTGAAGCACTGAAAGCAATCAGAAAGGTTCACTCAATTTGAGTAATTTCCTCCATGGTGCACTTAAATTCAAACAGATTTACAGCATTTGGAAAGCTTTAACCTCTCATGGACTATTTCAAGCAGAAACAGCCTGTTTGTATCACTGACTGTTGGGGAATGTCATTCTGCAATGTGCATCACATTCTATAATGACATTTGCACAGACACAGATGCCAAAAAATATCTATAATTTCCTTCTTGCTCAGTTAACTGCAAGCAGAGTTGGACAAAATCAGGACAAAAGAGCTGGTCTTGACTTAGGGAAGCAGAGTGGAGGGCACACTCCTGTCTAAATCGGTGGTTCTGAAGTTGAGATGGTCAAGAGCGTCAAGTTCCTACGGGTGATGATCATTAACAATCTGTCCTAGTCCATTGATGTGGCACTCAAGAAAGCACAACAACATCTCTGCTTCCTCAGGAGGCTAAGGAAATTTGAATGTCCATAAAGACTGTTACCAATTTTAATAGATGCACCACAGAAAGAATTCTATCTGGATGCATCACGGCTTGGCTTGGCAACTGCTCTGCCCAAACAGTAAGAAACTACAAGGAGTTGTGAACATAGCCCAGTCTATCACGCAAACCAGCCTGCCATTCATGACTCCATCTATACTTCTTACTGCCTTGGGAAAGCAGCCAACATCATCAAAGACCCCTCCCACTCTGGTTATAATCTCTTCCAACCTCTTCCAGTTGGGCAGAAGCTACAAAAGGTTAAACACACATACCAACAGATTCAAGAACAGCTTCTTCCCTGCTGTTATCAGATTTCTGAATGGACCTCACAAATTTTAAATTTAATGTTGATCTCACCCTTGTGCACCTTTTCTGCAGCCATAACACTGTGCTCTTCACTCTGTTCTATTATCCTAATGCACTGATGATCTGCCTGCACTGCATGCAAAACAAAACTTTTCACTGTATCTAGGTACAGGTGACAACAATAAATCAAACTCCAAAATTTACCTTTATAATATCTTGTTCAAGGATTTGTTTAATTTTTGCTTTTAATGAGGAGATCAGCTTATATGGTCATTTTTCTGTACTGGCTTAGTTCCAAGTAACAAAACTCATGATCATATTGCTGGGTTCATTATAAGCTTATTCAACGTAACTATTAATACAGAACTCAAATGATTATTTTACTACACTCTTCAGATGGTTTTCTGAGACTGAAATATTTCAGCTTAATCTAAATAAAATGACACTAGATCTGGCCTGTTTCACTTGACAATGAGAATGTGATTGAATCCCAGATTTTTGAACAGATTGTTCTGCATCTAAATGGTTCATGTTTTTGTGATCTGTAAAGTAACTGACAAGTTGGATTCTCTCTTGTGTAGAGAAGAATGCCAGTAAAGAATAACTGATAGATATTTTACTGACTAAAGAAACTGCCTATACTCGGAGTACAGCAGTTGATGGGAATTTTTTTCTGTATTTTTTAGTTTTTTTTCTTGTTGGAGTTACTATCACTTAATCCACTAGCCATGGTTCCTTGGCATCTCACATGATGCATTACATTCTTGCAATAGGAGCAGAAAAAAGGAATGATTCTCATCTTAATATAATTGATCTAACAAGAATAAATTCTACTGGTGTAATTTTCCCCTTCCGAGTGTGTCAAGACAAGTGACAAAATAGAATGACAATAAAAAAAAATCAGATTCTCAACGTTGGGAAAATATTTTCCCAATTTTGTTTTCTCTCCTCGAGCCTTAAATGGCAAATTCAGAATCTCACCCTTGAGTTTATTTCTGTGCATTTGTATCTCATTAAAGCCTCAACTTACTCTACTTATATCTTACTTCCAACTTACCTGTGCTCCATCAGGAAATAAGATGGTATAATCTCCTGACAGCTAAAACAGAGTAGGTACCTGGAGGCTGAAGCTTGTCAAATGATAGTCCCAGCCGTTGGACCTTTGCTCATGTCCACCATTCCCTTTGACCCTCCATCGGCAGATCTCAGCATTGGTAAGTCCCCTGCGCCCACATGTCATTATGACTGCTGTCAGATCAACTCAGACAGCATGTCAGGCTACCAACACTTTAATTTGGAATTGATGGACGCTCATGACTTGTAAGTTTCTATCCGGTGCCTTTATGAGTTGGAACAGCCACTCGTCAAATAGACTTTCACATCTTATGGCTCTTAGCCTCCTTTCTTACCACTCACTCCCTTTCACGGTGTCACATTGCTTTTTTAATGCACACTGAATCTAGCACTAAATTACACGCTGCCAGAAATTGCAGTTAAACTTGCTTTTTAGCCCAGAAGGAGAGGCAGGCATCATGTGCTAGTGGGAAGCTCTCTACAGTCAGTGTATCAATCTGATGGAAATGGACATGTCACTGAGTGACACTGTACCACATCACTGTCAGAGCTGTGGGCATGTGCCAGCTGATGTGATAACATATTGAATGTAGTTCGAGCAAATGGCAATGTGTGAAAGTCAAAGGGAAACAGTCCTCCATGGTGTGAAAGGTGACTACGGTCAGTCAGGGACACACTTAATTACACTGCAGGGAGTTGGTCATGATCAATCCTTCATGTCAAGTGCAAGCAGTGCAGGGATTACCCGTAGGTCAGTGAGCTTGCTGTCAATCATTGTTTTAGGAGGTGGGCCATATTTCTTGGAATGAAACAAAGGGAGGGATTGAAGATGATGGAAATAGACACAAAACTGTATGATGGTTAGTGGCTATGCAGGAGAGATGGTGAGGTATCCCAACTGAATGAGTAGGAAGCATAGAAGGCATGAAGTATTAGTAGTTGGGGAGCATGAAGTGATTGAGAGACTTTGAGTGGACGTACTGTTTATAATGCTGAGTGACCTTGAGCCTGCGTGAGATGCACACACTGTGATGAAGTTACAGTCAGTGCTGTTGCACTTTGTGGTTTTCTTCCTATTAGTCCATATGACCCATACAAAAGGGAGTCAGATTCTTGTTAACACAGACGCCTGAAAGTTTGTGGATTCTGGGTAATCCAAGATGGAGGATGGGAAAAATTTCTGGCTGTAAGAGCTGCTTTTTTTGAGGTATTTTAGGTGATTTCCTCGAATTCCAGGAGCAACAATTACTGTTTTATATGCTGTTGCATTGTTTTGGAACTTTGTAAAAAAAAAGTTAAAACAACAGCAGTTTTAAAAGGAAGAAGAGCAGACAAAGGAAGCACATGGTGAGGACAGTGCAGGGGGAGAGAGAGAGAGAGAACAAACCTGCACAGTTACTGCCTTTGCTGTTTGAATTCGTGTATCGCTGGACATCGAATTGCATCTGGGAAAATTAACAAACAGTGAAATTCACAACTAATCTTGGAGGAACTGTTGGGCGAAGTTCACAGCACAGAATCAGATAAGTTAATTGTTGTTTTAAGTCTGTCCAAGAGAAAGGCTGCAGTAGTGAGTATAGTGGATTCTTTCTTGATTATATGTTTTTGGAGATAAGTCTCTTGATTAAACATAAAATATAAGCCATAGGTATTAATTTAACCTAGGGCAGTGTTTGTAGAGGAATAAGACGGTGTTATTTTCTGGGTCTGTAGATTGTGAAGGAGCAAAAATGGCCTTTGCAATGATATGTACTTCTTGTCAGATGTGGGAGTTTAAAGAGAGTTTAAGGGTTACTGCGGATTATATCTGCCATAAATGCTGTTGGATGCGAATCTTATCAGATCGAGTGGATTGGTTGGAGAGACAGATAGAAGCGATGAGGAATTTGCAACAGCAACAGTATGTGATGGATGGCAGTTATAGGAAGGGGGGAAATTCTCTGATACAGTCACATAGATGGGTTAACTCCAGGAAGAGTGAGAGAGGTCGGCACCTAGGACAGGAATCTTTTGTGGATATACCCATTTCAAACAGGTATGCTGTTTTGGAAAATGTAGAGGGTAATGGATTCTCAGTGGAACGTAGCACGAACAGTCAAGTTTCTGGTATTGAGACGGGCTCTAATGCAACGAGGGGTACATCGGCTTCCAAGAGATCAATTGTGTTAGGGGATTCTGTAGTCCAAGGTACAGACAGACGTTTCTGTGGCCAGCAGAGAAAAAGCAGAATGGTAAGTTGTTTCCCTGGTGCCAAGATCAAGGATGTCTCAGACAGGGTGCAGAATGTTCTCACGGGGGAGAGGGGCCAGCAAGAGGTTATTGTCCACATTGGAACCAATGACAATGGAAGGGAAAAGGTTGAGACTCTGAAGGGAGATTACAGAGAGTTAGGCGGAAATTTAAAAAGGAGGTCCTCAAGGGAGTAATATCAGGATTACTCCCAGTGCTACGAGCTAGTGAGGGCAGGAATAGGAGGATAGAGCAGATGAATGCATGGCTGAGGAGCCGGTGTATGGGAGAAGGATTCACATTTTTGGATCATTGGAATCTCTTTTGGGGTAGAAGTGACCTGTACAAGAAGGATGGATTGCACCAAAATTGGAAGGGGACTAATATACTGGCAGGAAAATTTGCTAGAACTGCTTGGGAGGATTTAAACTAGTAAGGTGGGGGGGGTGGGACCCAGAGAGATAGTGAGGAAAGAGATAGTTCTGAGACGGGCACAGCTGAGAACAGAAGTGAGTCAAACAGGCAGGGACAAGGTAGGATTAATAAATTAAACTGCATTTATTTCAATACAAGGGGCCTAACAGGGAAGGCAGATGAACTGAGGGCACGGTTAGGAGCATGGGATTGGGATATCATAGCAGTTACGGAAACATGGCTCAGGGATGGGCAGGACTGGCAGCTTAATGTTCCAGGATACAAATGCTACAGGAAGGATAGAAAGGGAGGCAAGAGAGGAGGGGAGTGGCATTTTTGATAAGGGATAGCATTACAGCTGTGCTGAGAGAAGATATTCCCCGAAATACATCCTGGGAAGTTATTTGGATGGAACTGAGAAATAAGAAAGGGATGATCACCTTATTGGGATTGTATTATAGACTAGGAGAAAGTGAGGACTGCAGATGCTGGAGATCAGAGCTTAAAAATGTGTTGCTGGAAAAGCGCTGCAGGTCAGGCAGCATCCAAGGAGCAGGAGAATCGATGTTTCGGGCATAAGCCCTTCTTCAAGAATGAGGAGGGTGTGCCAAGCAGGCTAAGAAAAATGTTAGGGAGGAGGGACTTGGGGGACGGGCGTTGGGAATACAATAGATGGAAGGAGGTTAAGGTGAGGGTGATAGGCAGGAGAGGGGGTGGGGACGGAGAGGTCGGGAAGAAGATTGCAGGTCAAGAAGGCGGTGCTGAGTCTGAGGGTTGGGACTGAGATAAGGTGGGGGGGTAGGGGAAATGAGAAAGCTGGAGAAATTTGCATTCATCCCTTGTGGTTGGAGGGTTCCTAGATGGAAGGTGAGGCGCTCTTCCTCCAGGCGTCGTGTTGCCATGGTCTGGCGATGGAGGAGGCCAAGGACCTGCATGTCCTTGGCGGAGTGGGAGGGGGAGGGGGAGCCACGGGGCGGTTGGGTTGGTTGGTGCGGGTGTTCCAGAGGTGTTCTCTGAAACGTTCCGCAAGTAGGTAGCCTGTCTCCCCAATGTATAGGAGGCCACATCGGGTGCACCCTCGAAGAAGGGTGACTGAACTGGTCCTCACTCTGAACAACTTCTCTTTTCAATCCTCCCACTTCCTCCAAACCAAAGGAGTAGCCATGGGCACCCACATGGGCCCCAACTATGCCTGCCTCTTTGTTAGATATGTGGAACAGTCCATCTTCCGCAGCTACACTGGCACCACCCCCCACCTATTCCTCTGCTACATCGATGACTGTATCAGCGCTACCTCGTGCTCCCATGAGGAGGTTGAACAATTTATCCACTTTACTAACACCTTCCACCCCGACCTCAAATTTGCCTGGACCATCTCAGACTCCTCCCTCCCCTTCCCAGACCTCTCCATTTCTATCTCGCACGACCGACTCAACACGGACGTTTACTATAAACCGACTGACTCCCACAGTGACCTAGATTACACCTCCTCCCACCCTTCCCCCTGTAAAAACGCCATCCCATATTCCCAATTCCTTTGCCTTCACCAAATCTGCTCCCAGGAGGACCAATTCCAATACCGAACAACCCAGATGGCCTCCTTCTTCAAAGACCGCAATTTCCCCTCAGACGTGGTTGACGATGCTCTCCACCACATCTCCTCCACTTCCCTCTCCTCCGCCTTTGAACTCCGCCCCTCCAATCGCCACCAGGACAGAACCCCGCTGGTCCTAACCTACCACCCCACCAACCTCCAGATACATCGTATCATCCTTCGTCATTTCCGCCACCTCCAAACAGACCCAACCATCAAGGATATATTTCCCTCCCCTCCCCTATCAGCGTTCCGGAAAGACCACTCCCTCCGCGACTCCCTCGTCAGATCCACACCCCCACCAACCCAACCTCCACTCCCGGCACCTTCCCCTGCAACCGCAAGAAATGCAAAACTTGCGCCCACACTTCCCCCCTCACTTCCCTCCAAGGCACCAAGAGATCCTTCCATATCCGTCAGAAATTCACCTGCACCTCCACACACATCATTTACTGCATCCGCTGCACCCGATGTGGCCTCCTATACATTGGGGAGACAGGCCGCCTACTTGCGGAATGTTTCAGAGAATCCCTCTGGGACACCCGGACCAACCAACCCAACCACCCTGTGGCTGAACACTTTAACTCCCCCTCCCACTCTGCCAAGGACATGCAGGTCCTTGGCCTCCTCCATTGCCAGACCATTGCAACACGACGCCTGGAGGAAGAGCGCCTCATCTTCCATCTAGGAACCCTCCAACCACAAGGGATGAATGCAGATTTCTCCAGCTTTCTCATTTCTCCTCCCCCCACCTTTTCTCAGTCCCAACTCTCAGACTCAGCACCGCCTTCTTGACCCGCAATCTTCTTCCCGACCTCTCTGCCCCGCCCCCTCTCCGGCCTATCACCCTCACCTTAACCTCCTTCCACCTATCGTATTCCCAACGCCCCTCCCCCAAGTCCCTCCTCCCTTACTTTTATGTTAACCTGCTTGGCACACCCTCCTCATTCCTGAAGAAGGGCTTATTCTCCTGTTCCTTTGATGCTGCCTGACCTGCTGTGCTTTTCCAGCAACACATTTTTAAGCATTGTGTTATAGACCCCCCCAATAGTCAGAGGGAAATTGAGAAACAAATTTTCAAGGAGGTCTGTTATGGTAGGGGATTTTAACTTTCCAAACATAGACTGGGACTGCTATAGTGTTAAAGGTTTAGATGGAGAGGAATTTTTTAAGTGTGTACAAGACAATTTTCTGATTCAGTATGTGGATGTACCTACCAGAGAAGTTGCAAAACTAGACCTACTGTTGGGAAATAAGGCAGGTCAGGTGACCGAGGTGTCAGTGGGGGGGCACTTTGGGGCCAGTGACCATAATTCTATTTGTTTTAAAATAGTGATGGAAAAGGATAGACCAGATCTAAAGTTGAAGTTCTATATTGGAGAAAGGCCAATTTTTACGGTATTAGGCAAGAACTTTTGAAAGTTGATTGGAGGCAGATGTTTGCAGGTAAAGGTACAGCTGGAAATGTGATAACAAGAATCCAGAGAAAGTATATTCCTGTCAGGGTGAAAGCGAAGGCTGGTAGTTATAGGGAATGCTGGATGACTAAAGAAATTGAGGGTTTGGTTAAGAAAAAGAAGGAAGCATATATCAGGTATAGACAGGATAGATCGAGTGAATCCTTTGAAGACTATAAAGAAAGTAGGAGTATACATAAAAGGGAAATCAGGAGGGCAAAACGGGGACATGAGATAGCTTTGGCAAATAGAATTAAGGAGAATTCAAAGGGTTTTTACAAATATATTAAGGACAAAAGGGTAACTAGGGAGAGAATAGGGCCCCTCAAAGATCAGCAAGGCGGCCTTTGTGTGGAGCCACAGAAAATGGGGGAGATACTAAATGAATATTTTGCATCAGTATTTACTGTGGAAAAGGATATGGAAGATATAGACTGTAGGGAAATAGATGGTGACATCTTGCAAAGTGTCCAGATTACAAAGGAGAAAGTGATGGATGTTTTGAAATGGTTAAAGGTGGATAAATCCCCAGGACCTGATCAGGTGTACCCGAGAACTCTGTGGGAAGCTAGAGAAGTGATTGCTGGGTCTCTTACTGAGATATTTGTATCGTCACAAGTGCCGGAAGACTGGAGGGTGGAAAATGTGGTGCCACTGTTTAAGAAGGGTGGTAAGGACACGCCAGAGAACTATAGACCGGTGAGCCTGACCTCGGTGGTGGGCAAGTTGTTGGAGGGAATCCTGAGGGACAGGATGTACATGTATTTGGAAAGGCAAGGACTGATTCGGGATAGTTTTTTTGAAGAAGTAACAAAAAAGATTGATGAG
Source organism: Chiloscyllium plagiosum (assembly GCF_037043375.1). Lineage (NCBI taxonomy): Eukaryota > Metazoa > Chordata > Chondrichthyes > Orectolobiformes > Hemiscylliidae > Chiloscyllium > Chiloscyllium plagiosum. The sequence goes on along the minus strand of NW_028270151.1, from coordinate 50,316,092 downwards.
GGCCGAGCAGTAGATGTGATCTATATGGACTTCAGTAAGGCGTTCAACAAGGTTCCCCATGGAAGACTGATTCGATCTCATGGAATAAAGGGAGAACTAGCCATTTGGATACAGAACTGGCTCAAAGGTAGAAGACAGAGGGTGGTGGTGGTGGAGGGTTGTTTTTCAGACTGGAGGCCTGTGACCAGTGGAGTGCCACAAGGATCGGTGCGGGCCCTCAACTTTCTGTCATCTACATAAACGATTTGGATGCGAGCATAAGAGGTACAATTAGTAAGTTTGCAGATGACACCAAAATTGGAGGTGCAGTGGACAGCGAAGAGGGTTACCTCAGATTACAACAGGATCTGGACCAGATGGGCCAATGGGCTGAGAAGTGGCAGATGGAGTTTAATTCAGATAAATGCGAGGTGCTGCATTTTGGGAAAGCAAATCTTAGCAGGACTTATACACTTAATGGTAAGGTCCTAGGGAGTGTTGCTGAACAAAGAGTCCTTGGAGTGCAGGTTCATAGCTCCTTGAAAGTGGAGTCGCAGGTAGATAGGATAGTGAAGAAGGCGTTTTGTATGCTTTCCTTTATTGGTCAGAGTATTGAGTACAGGAGTTGGGAGGTCATGTTGCGGCTGTACAGGACATTGGTTAGGCCACTGTTGGAATATTGCGTGCAATTCTGGTCTTCCTATTGGAAAGATGTTGTGAAACTTGAAAGGGTTCAGAAAAGATTTACAAGGATGTTGCCAGGGTTGGAGGATCTGAGCTACAGGGAAAGGCTGAACAGGCTGGGGCTGTTTTCCCTGGAACATCGGTGGCTGAGGGGTGATCTTATAGAGGTTTACAAAATTATGAGGGGCATGGATAGGATAAATAGACAAAGTCTTTTCCCTGAGGTCGGGGAGTCCAGAACTAGAGGGCATAGGTTTAGGGTGAGAGGGGAAAGATATAAAAGAGACCTAAAGGGCAACTTTTTCATGCAGAGGGTGGTACGTGTAAGGAATGAGCTGCCAGAGGATGTGGTGGAGGTTGGTACAATTGCAACATTTAAGAGGCATTTGGATGGGTATATGAATAGGAAGGGTTTGGAGGGATATGGGTCGGGTGCTGGCAGGTGGGACTAGATTAGGTTGGGATATCTGGTCGGCATGGATGGGTTAGACTGAAGGGTCTGTTTCCATGCTGTACATCTCTATGACTATGTCTCTAATATTAATTATTCACATGGCTGTGATATCACAAGATTACATACATAGTCAGGCTTCTATTCTAACTAATGTTCCTGTGTATTACATACATGTAGCTGACTGACTGAAGACACTGCACTGACTTCATTGAATAGAGTGAGTGACTGGTGTTGAGGCAGATACCTGTCTCAGCCAGAATGTCACATGTTATGGTGTCACACAGCTGCCTTGAAAGATCGTGCCTGCCTGGTCTGGAATCTATTCCAAAAAGGCAAATGCTGACCCAGTGAGTGTCAACTAGTTGAGAGAAGACGGTTGTACTTCCCTGACAGAATACAGAAGATTGATTTAACTCTTGAAGCAGTCATTCCTTCATTGACCTGTGATGCAATTTCTGACTGGGCTCCCTGGGTGTTTTGGCATGACCTCCTTTGGTGATCAGCAGGAGGAATCACTGTTGTCCTTTACACCACATGTCCACCAGCACCTATCCTGTCCTGGAAGCAGAGAGTTGGCTTGCCTTTCACCTGAGATATTTTCAGGGAACACCATCACAATTTGAGAGGAATTTTCAGACTTTCAATCAGTGGTGCCAGAGACATGTAAGTTGAGCAATCTCATCAGGAGTGAGCATTTCTGCCTTTCTGATTCCTGGAGAAGGATGCCCAATTGTAGGTGAATTGGCCAAGCTAAATTGCCCATCGTGTTCAGGGATGTATAGATTAGGTGCATTAGTCCGGGGAAAATGTAGGGTCATGGCTCTGGGTGGGATATCCTTTGGAGGGTTGGTTTGGACTTGTTGGGCTGAAAGGCCTGTTTCCACACTGTATGGATTCTAATTCCAATTCTATTGAAATCAATTGGAGAAACAAGGTGAAAAGTGGAAGTCACTGGACAAAATTCACCACAGGTCACAGTGGACTGAACACCATGAAACCCAGTCACTGCTGCACATACCTGCAAAGGAGAACACTCACACCCATATTTTCAATTCAAGAAAAAATATGAAACTCTCAGAAGCTTGCGTTATTTAAATTATCTGAGAAGGTTTTTCTTAAGCATTTTGGGCTGAATCTTCTCAGGAACTGATCAATATTGGTGAAGGTTGGGCGAATTATATGAGATCAGCAATGAGCAAAAAGACTGTGTTGAACAGCAAGACCTGATTCTCATCATTGAATGATGAGAGCCCTGTTTTCTTGCATTAGCATCCTCATCATAATCTCATTCCTCATTGGTAAGCAGTTTCCCATTCCCCAACCCTCCAGACAGAAACTAGATAGTGACAGTTCCCAAAATGAAAGTCAGAATCATAACCTGGTGATTTCAACTTGCTATTTGCTCCTCTGGCTCTCCATTAGTCACCAACGACTCAGAGCACGCATCTTTGTCAACAATCTCACACATCTCCCACCCAGCAGGACGTCCAGGTTCCCCATCAGCAAAGCAAGGTGCCAGTTAACCTCTGTCCAGCATGTCCAGGGCAAATTAAATGAACTGTGCTGGGCAGTTGCTGACTGCCAGCTCCTAACTGGGTTTAGAGTTGGCCCTGATGCCAGGGATCCCAGTATATATTCTGGCAGTGGAGAGGTACTTGCACCTGGTAAGTTGAAGAACATGACGAGCGAGGTGCCATCAGTACGAGTGCATGGGTAATGATGCAAATTTAGGAAGATATTTTGAGAAAATCTACGAGGTCCTGTGGAGTGAAATCCTCCATGAAACTCAGTAAAAATGCCAAGAGCTAACTTCCAATAAGCTTCAGCCCTCTGTTTTTCAAATAATGCTTATGATTTAATTTAAGTTCTCCAATTCAAATCCCATTTAGTTGATACATCACACAGTGTCTTTTGTTTCAGTTCATTTCTTTGTTGAGGGTATTTATTTTTTGTTTGTATTTTAGGGTGTTTAACGATATGAAACAGGCAAGCCGTTGTAACAATGATGATTGTGTTGCAAATTGAATTTGTGATTGCCACTTGGTTTGAAGACATTATTAATATATCTATCAAAGAAGAAAAGCATTTTGAGGATATATGATTAGAAACAAAAGTAATTATAAATTTGCATAGATAATTGGTGAGTTCCCATTTGGAATAGATTGCCAAATGGCACAAAAATGCTTTCAAAATGTCGACATATTTAGATGCTGCAGAAATAAACAAATGCTCCAGAGAACACAACAGCTCTTGCCCTGTTTTGAAAAGCTGTCAGCAGAGTTGAATATTAGAGGTCAATAATTATCATGAAATTTCTCATCATTACCTTGAGAAGAAATCAAAAGCAGGAAGAATTTCAAAACCGTTTCCCCAGTGGAAAACAAACTGTTGACGTAAAAACTATGAAAGGACAGTTTGTACTTGTCCTGTTTGTGCAGCAAGCTAATTAAGTCAAATGGGCTTTTCTTGTTCCATGTTTTCTGGTGTATTATTTCCATATTGCAGATTTTCCAGAGCCTACATACTTTTGCAAATTGTTCAAGGGATCATGATTTGGAGATGCCAGTGTTGGACTGGAGTGTACAAGGTTGGGAGTCGCAGCGCCAGATTGTAGTCCGGCAGGTTTGGTTGGAGACGCGCTAGCTTCTGGAGCATCGCTCCCTCATCAGGTGGTTCACAACCACCTGATGAGCGGCACTCCAAGGGCTGGTGTGCTTCCGGTTGAACCTGTTGGACTATGGTCTGGTGTTGTGTGATCTTTAACGTTGTTCAAGGTATCAGCATTGATTTGCAGTGGGTTCTACAGAAGATAAAACAGTGTCATCCAGCTGCAGCCAATGTGGCTCTCGGGCATTTGGAGTAATACACAATGTTAAGACATATCTGCAGCTGGTCTTGTATTTATGTTAATGTTTATGTCAGACATCGACGTTAAGAACTCTTGTGGTGATTCTCCAGCCATAATCTTATTACATACTGAGAGACCAACTAATTCTGTCAATGTTGAAGAAATTAAATTCAATCTGCCATGAGTTGGTTATCTTATTCATTGGCCCTTGATCTTATACCTGAAAGTCTGAGAGACAGCAGACCTGCAAAGAAGCAGATCTGAGTGGAACAGTATAAATCAGGGCAAAGGTTCGAGGACTATAGTCACTCAGCTGGAAGTCCAAGTTGGAATGGGCACATGTCTCAGTTTGAAAGATGAGTGAAGAAAACAAAATAATATCACAAGTTCATAGATTGTGAAATATTTCCTACGTTGTGCCTTTGTTTGGGAAGCTTAACATTTTTGACCTTGCCACCAAGGATTGGGCCCATTATGTGGAAAGAATGCATTATTTTTTCCAGGTTGACAGCATTGTGCAGACAAACAACAAATAATTCTCCTGACAGCCTATAGAGCTGCAGATTTTTTTTCTGCCATTAGGAGCCTGATTTTCCCTGATGCACTAGATACTAAAACCTTTCAATAATTGACTACAATTGGGCGTATCATCAGCCTGTTCAATTTTTCAGTGGATGATGGAAAACCTCAGGTCACTATTTACCTAGATGACATCCTCATATCAGGGAAAATTAATAAGGAACTCTTTAAGAACTGGGATATAGTCCTAAGACAGTTTTCCAAGGCAGGAATATGCCTGACACAGGAAAAATGTATGTTCCAGGCCCCCCAAGTGAACAATGGGCTACAGAGTCAACATAGCTGGCTTACACCCATTGGAAGAGAAGATGAGGGTGCTCAAAGGTGCCTGGTTGCCCTGATTATTCTTGGGCTGGTAAATTATTATGGAAAGTCCATCAATTCCTAAAAAGGGGTCAGCCCTGGAAATGGTCTCATAGACAAGTCCTAGCTTTCAATGAAGTAAAGAAATAGCTATCATCCTCTAAGGTGTTGGCACACTGTGATCCCAAGAAAGATCAGGTATTGACATGTTTTGTTGCCCTGTATGGCATTGGGTGTTATTAGCTTATAGGTACCCAATAGAAAGGAATGCCTAATAGCACATCCATCCAGGACTTTAGCTAATGCTGAGCGTAAATACTCCCAAATAGAAAAAGTTATCACATTTGGAGTCAGGAAGTTCCAACAACACCTTTATGGATGAAAGTTAAAGAGGACAAGGCAGCACTGGCCATAGCTCAGGCCGCACTCAGTCGTGGGCTCTAATACTAAATGTGTATAATTATAAGTTAGAGCACTATCTGCGAGGCCGAGCAGGGAATGCAGTTGGATTGAGCTGCCTCCCATTAGCTGGTATACCATCAGTTGTACCCCCAGTGAAAGAGTCTGTAATGATATATTATTTTCCTGGATATGTTCACAGTTATAGCTAATAATATCAGATGTTGGACACAGGAGGATACAGCCCTTTCCAAACTGAAATAACTGGTATTGATTGGGGGACCTAAAGGGCTGTTACAACTAGAATGGAAACCTTTTTGGACCCAGAGAAACCAGTTCAAGGTAGAGGATGGTATAATGAGTGATTGTTCTGAGCAAAGGTCGCCATTAAATACTGGCTAAACTCCCCCTGCGCCATCCAGGGATCTCCAAAATGAAGATGTTCTGTTGATCTGGTAGCCAGGCTTGGGTATAAGCACAGCTGTGCTGTTGGGACGGTGTCCAACTTACCAACAAGGACAGACATTACTGCCAGCAGCTCGCCCACATTCGTGGGAATGTTGCCTAAACCTTGGACTTGGTTGTACACCAACAATGCAGGTCTTTTCATGGGTTCATATACTTAGTCATTGTAGATGCCTACTCAAAATAGTTGAACGTGCTTACGGTCCATTTGTCAAACACTGGGACCTTGATAGAAAAACTGCGCTCATTTTTTGAAATACACAGTCCCTGAAATGTTATAGAGTCACAGAGATGTATAACACAAAAACAGACCCTTCGGTCCAACTCGTCCATGCTGACCAGATTTTCTAAACTAATCTAGTCTTATATGCCAGCACTTGGCCCACATCCCTCTCAACCCTTCCTATTCATACACGCATCCAGATGTCTTTTAAATGTTGTAATTGTATCAGCCTCTACCACTTCCTCTGGCAACTCCTTCCATACACACACCACCCTCTGTGTGAAAAAGTTGCCCCTTAGGTCTGTTTAAAATTTTTCCCCTCTCACCCTAAACCTGTGTCCTCTAGATTTGGACTTCCCTACCCCAGGGAAAAGACCTTGTCTATCCATGCCCCTCATGATTTTATAAACCTTTGTAAGATCACCCCAGCCTCAGCAGGGAAAACAGCCCCAGCCTATCCAACCTCTCCCAAGAGCGCAAACCCTCCAACCCTGGTAACAAGATTTTTTCCTGATAATATGCCATTTTGTTTTTACCAGCAGGGAGTTTAGGAATTTCTTAAAGTTGTATATGATTCAACATATGAGGTCAGCTCCATGCCACCCATCATCCAATGGCCTGGCAGAAAAAGGGGTCCAAACTTCGAAGGCTAGATTGAGGAAAGAGCCTACATCTTTGCTAAATACCAAGCTGTTCTGGTTCTTGTTTGATTATAGGACAGCCCCACCTGCAACTTCAGGGAATAGCATTGACAGAATTGCTAATGGATATTAGATTCTGCACCAAGTTGGGTCTGGGGGACAGGGGGAGCATAAAATAGTTCAGGAATGCCAATGCCAAACTCCAGTCTCTGCCAAGTGAGAAAGACAGTTTGATAGAGGGGCCGAAATATGGTGTAAGAACTATGGAAAAGGCCCTGCATGGTCAAGAAGCACGGTCTACATGACATCAGGGCCAGTGATGTATACAGATCGGGTATCTGCGACGGTCCTTAACAAGCACATGGACCATATGAAAGCCGCAAATTCGCAAACGGTGCAGGGCCAATGTGTGCCCTGTCCCTCAGAACCATTGCCAATCCTGCCAGAACCTATGGATTCATCTCTCTGTCAAACATGGTTGAGTCCTCCAAATCAGAGATGGACTTGATAAAAGCCATTGCTTCAATGCCTTTGCTACCAGTAGGAGAGGGTGAAATTCTACCGGGGCGCTCCTTGTGCAAGTTCTGAGCTCCCGTATGTTACGTGCCGCCCATGATGAACACTGAGTGAGAGGAACCTGACCTGGTGCTGACACCCCAGGAGGCTCTCCAAGAAGCAGGACCAGCCTATGTCTGCAGACTTGGAGGGGGAGGGATATAGTGGTTGTCATGAGGTCAGCCAGATGGACCTCATAGAATATGTGATCCCTGAAGTGGGGCTGTTGATCTGGACCAATTGGGGAGCCCTGGCTGACAGATTAAAAAGGGGAGTCTAAATAAAAAGAAAAAAAAAGAAAAAAAATAGAAGTGTCAAACATCCTAAAAAAAAAGAAAAATAAATAAATAAATAAATAGGGGCGTCTGTCTTTTATGTACTTGTCATTGTTGCTGTTTTGTGATATGTGAAACTGGGATTTGAGGTTTGTCCTCATTTCCATGAAAACGGATTGAACGGTAGGGTTTGGGGCCTGGCTTTGCTGCTCGTCTCCCTTGTAAAATTGCTATTTCTCTGTATACAGCTGTTAATGTTAACTGTTTTGTAAACTGAACTGTTTAATAAAATTTAAAAAAGGAAAAAAAATTAAAAATTAGAGTGTCAAAGATACAGACACTCTGGTCCCTAACTCTGTTTAAAATTAAACAGAGTACTACAGTCATGGACTGTTCCAGTGTAAATAAAAGGTGACTTGGTGATGGGATACTTCTGTTGAGTTATTTCACAAAGGTATTAGAAATAGACAGGGGATTGATACTAAGTCAACATGTTCATTTGGCAAATTGGTGCAGGTACAGTGGAGGAAATAATATCTCTGCTTCAGGCCCAACAAATTCTTCTAATATCCTAAAGACCTGCATCAGATCATTACTTGACCTATTAAACTCAAGGGAATATAAACGATATTTATGCCATTGTTGTTCATATTTCAGGAAGATTCCTATTTATCCACAGCTTCCCAACTACTATTGTGCAAGCATCGTCCCAATGTGATTAGCCCAGCAGCTGAAATGAACTGAGTAAAATTACAATCCTTGAAGAGCAAAAATAAATGAGTACTATCAGGTTCTCTTTTGTCGATAATTACTAGTTTCTAAATAAACTTGTTGGACTATAACCTGATGTTCTGTCTACCCCAGTCCAACACTGGCACCTCCAAGTCATTGATAATTATTGACATGGTCACAAACAATTTGTTTGATGTGGCTTTAACTTGTCACAGCACTTGATCCAGTTGCTGACATGTTTCATTGAAAATACATGTGTAATCATTCTAACTGCAGGTTTCAGAATGCTTCTGTACATCTGTGGTTTATTCACAAGTTTTGAATAAACCACAATGTTTTCCTCACTACCTCATCAATCATACTCTAACTGTTTATAACTTGAAAACTTTGCCAACACACAATGGCATGGAGGCTCAGTGGTTAGTACTGCTCCATCACAGCACCAGGGACCTGTGTTCAATTCCACTCTTGTGTGTGGTACACTCTGTGTGTGAGGTTTATACATTCTGCGTGAGTTTCCTCTGGGTGCTCTGTTTCCTCCCACAGTCCAAGGATGTGCAGGCTAGGTGGGTTTGCCATGGGAAATGTGGAGTTTCGAGGATAGGGTGGGGGCCTGGGTCTGGGTGGGATGCTCTTCAGAGTGTTGATGATACTCGATGTGCTGAATAGCCTCTTTCCGCACTGTAGGGATTCTATGAGAATGTGTTTATCGCTGAAAGAAGAAGGGATGCATTCCTAAGTGTCTTAGGCTTTATGTGAAAGCCAAAAGGAAAAACGAGAATTGGCCCTCCTCATCCCAATCCCCTGAGTTTTGTCTCACTTTGAACAATTTAACCCTCAAACTATCTCATTTTCTTCTGTCAATAATGTGGCTCTGAGTATCCAGCTGGGTTCCAGCTATGCCTATCACTTTGTGGGATATGTGGAACATTCTTTGTTCCAGACCTGCTCAGGATCCCTACCCATAGTTTTTTCTTCGCTACATTGACAACATCATCAGTACTGCTTTCTGCTCTCATCAAATTGGCAAAGTTAGTCAGTTCCATTTTCAATTTTTCACCCTTCTCTCACCTTCATCTAGTCCAACCAAGACTCTCCCCTTCTTTGACTTCACTGTTTTCATTTTGGAGGACAGGCAGTCCACCATCAATTACAAGCCCACCATCTCCCACAGTTGCCTTGACTACACATTCTCACACCCTGCAAGGATTCCATTCCACTCTTCCAGTTTCTCCTTCTCCATCACATCTAGTCTGATAATGCCAGTTTCCACTGAGATCTTTCTGACATGACCTCCTTTTTCCTCAACCAAAGACATCTCTTCCCCAAACCCTCAAGGCATAGTTGTCAGGGCCCTCAACCATATCCGCCCCATCTCCTGTGCTTCTGCCCTCACCTCTAGCCAACATTAGGGTTTCCTGTGTCCTCATTTTCAACATCACCAGTCTCCACATTCAAAGGATCATCCTCTACCATTTCTGCCACTTTCGGCAAGATACTATCATAAAGTCCACTCTTCTCCACTGTGAGCATTCTCCAGGACCCTTCCCCCTGCCACATCTCGTCCATCATTCCTAATGCTTCCTCATTCCCTTACGGCATCTTCCTATGCAGTTGCAGAAGGTGCAAATCTTGCCCATTCACCACCTCCCTCCTCACTGTCCAAGTCCAATACACCTTCTAGGTTAAACAGCATTTTATTTGTAATTCTTTCAATCTAGTCTACTGCATTTGAATCCTTACAATGTGGTCTTCTTTACACTGACAAGACTATGTACAACCTGAGTAAGTGCTTTGTGAAACAGCTCTGCTCTGTACAAATGACCCTGACCTTTCAGTTACTTGCCCCATCTTGCTCTCATGCTAACATTTCAATCCTGCCACAGTGTTCCAACAAGAGCTTCATGCAAGCTAAAGGAACAATGCCTCATTTTCTGCTTAGGCGCTTTGTAAGTGTCTCGAATTCAATATTGAGTTCCATAACTTCAGAGTAACTTCTGACCACCAGTTTTCTGACATCCCTCATCCTCATCCTCATCCATCTGTATCTTTCTTGGGTCTTGTTGACTTTGCTGACAGAACAGCAGACCCATTTGTTTTTTCCTTTTCACACCTATCATTTACCCTTATTTTACATCTCCAACTCTCCTTTACCACCTTTAGTACTCCCTTTGCTTTCTGCCCTGGGCACCTGTTTCACTTGCTCCTCCTCGCTCCCTCTGTCAATAATATTAAAAATACCATTTTCCAGCCATTTTCAGCTCTGAAGAAGCTTTCTATTCGACTCAATGTTAACTCCTCTCTCTACAAATGCTGCCAGTTCTGCTGAATTTCTCCAGCACTTTAATTTTATTCCAGCTTAATAAACTTCACCTCACAAGACCTCCACTTTCTGTAGAACTCTGCACTAATTCTGTCCTGTTCACCTGTTGCCTTGATTCTTCCCAACTTCAATCGATCTTTTGGCCACCAGTTTATCAACTTCAAATTGCTGAAACATGTACTCGAATCACTTTACAGACTTGCAGATATATCCTTCCCAACTTTTGTGACCTCCTCAAGTCCTACTCCTCTATCCATGCCTTTTGTTCTTTCCACTTTGGCTTAAAATACATCCCTGTATCCTTAATCCTGCCTTGCTTTTAGAGTCTTCTCCTATCTTATCCTCAAATTCTTAAATTCTATTCCTTAACCTTTCCATCCTGCTATATTTTTAACCACTCTTCAAATCCTCCTTATAAGCTAACTACTGTTCAATAACTAACTTACATCACCTTTCCAACCTGCAGCCACTACTATCAGAGACTGAACCCTCCACCCTGCCCCCAAACAGCAGAAACTTTGAAAATGCATTTCTGTCATTGTTGTTACACATCACATCTATCTATGACTGAAGACTGGGGACGAAAGCTTACCAGGGTCTTGCAGGAATGTAAAGTTGAGGTTAAAATCAGATCAGCCATGATCTTATTGAATAGTCGAGCAGGCTCGAAGGCCCAAGTGGCCAATTCTTGTTCTTTGTTCATATGTTCACATGAATCATAGGATCCGCTTTGTTACGTATCCCTACATCATGTACTGTTTGGGATGCAAAATTCAAATAGAATTTGTAATTTGATGATTATTATGTAACAGTTTAAAAGGCTTTGAGCTTATGAAAAATGATAAAATTGGACCTAATGTTCACATATTTGAATAAATTATGTCTCTGCTAACACTATAGGTGTACAGCCATTGAATGTTCAACTCTATTCATCGATCAACATTAACAATTAAAAATACTCTTTTTTTTAAATATTACTATCTGCATAATAATAACCTCATGGTTCTTTTTGGGATATTTTTTATAAAGGTCTGAGGCAGATTTTCTATATTTTTGTAATTTGGTGTAACTAATTAACTCTCCTAGGATTACTGAATTGGTTATCAAGTACAAGATGTCTGGCATTTCAAATTAGCTCTCGAATGGGCTGCCACCATAATGGGTCATCTAAGGTAACTGGTTGTACAAGAAAGCTCTGCAGCCTCAATGCCTGTATATTTTAATTATCTGAGGTTGTGCATTTGTTACTTCTTCCAAATTCATTCATCATACTAGTAAAGTCTTCATGACTTGTTCTAAGTTTTGGCTTTAATGAGGTGAAAATAACTGCAATATTGAAAAGATCTGAAATCTCCAAACCAGAAGCTAAATAATTTATATTCAGTGTATGGGATAGAATAATGATATCTAATTAGTCAAGTCTTTCTAAAAGAAAGTGTGTTTTTTTTTTAAATCAAAGACCATTTTTGATTGTAAATACAAACAAAGACTGAAAACATACATTTTTATTTTTATATATTTCAGTCACAAAATCTTATCATCTCTTCAATTAGAATGTTACCATTATCTGTAGTAGTATGGTGCTAAACTACAGATTTTTCTTCAACTTGATTCAAATTGCTAAGAAATGTTATGGATTATTTATCTTCAAATGGAAATCTATAAAATAGCTGATGCTTCTTCTCCCTACAATAACAAAATAGAAAAATAATGCCCAAAGGGAGAAGTCCTATTTTTACCTGAAGCATGAGAAAAACAACACTCGATTTGGTCATTGTTAACATTGTATAATAGAAAGGTTGCTTACTTTAGTCAGTGAATGTTTACCATCAGCTTGAGTGTGTAAATTAGTTTCCATGACAACCTTGGAGGACATTCACCCATATTTTCAGTTGTAATGGGGGTGGCAATGGCTTAATTGTATTATCGCTAGACTATTGGTCCTCAGCTAAAATTCTGGGGAACTGGATTTGAGTCCCACCAGGACAGATGGTTGAATTTTAATTCAATACGACAAATTCTTCAAGGAAAACTCTACTGAACAGCATGAAATCATTGTCTATTGTCAGAAAAACCCGTCTGGTTCACTGATGTTTCTTCAGACATCCTCACCTGGTCTGGCCAAAATGTGACTCCAGACCCATAGTTAATTCTCATGTGCTCTCTGAAATGGCCTAGCAAGCCACTCAATTGTATCAATCTTAATGAAGCCTCAATGAAACCAGATGAACTTGGCACTGGAAAAGACAATGGCAGAAATAGCCCTGTCAACCCTGCAAAGCCCTCATTGTTAATATCTGGGATAGCTGTCTCACAGACCAGTCAAACAACAGTCCAACATAGTCATACCCACAGAATCACACCTGATAGACAATCCCCCAAATACCATCATCACTATCCCTGGACATGTCCTGTCCCAACAAGTAGCACTGATGCAGCAGAGGTGGTGGCACAAGAGGATACAATTGGGAGGGAAGAGCCCTGGGAGACCTCAACATTGACTCCAGACCCCATGAAGTCTCATGCTTCAAATTAAACGTGAACAAGGAAACCTCCTACTTATTCCACGTGCTATGCTTTTGTGTACTGTACTCCCTCAGCTGGTGAGTTGGTACTTCTCCATATTGAAAAACACTTGGAGGAAGCGTTGAGGGTGCCAAGGGCACAAAATGTACTCTGGGTGGCGAATTTCAATGTCCATCACCGAGTGGCTCAGCAGCAGCACTGCCGATCAAGCTGGTTGGTGCCTAAGGGACATCGCTGCTAAGCTTGGTTTGCAGCATCCATAGCAACTGCTAGCTGAAGATGAGACTATCCATTAGAGTGTTGGTAAGAGTGACCATCACACAATCCTTGTGGTAACAAAGTCATGCCTCACATTGACAATATATTCCATCATGCGTTGTCTGGCTGTATCACTGTGAACAGATCTCGCAACTCAAAACTGGGCATCCGTGAGGCACTTCATGCCATCAACAGCAGCAGAATCGTACTCCAGCACAATCTGTAATCTCATGGCCTGGCATATCAACCATTACCATCAAGCCAGGGAATCAACCTTGATTCAATTGAGATTGCAGGAAGGCCTGCCAGGAGTAGTACTAGGCACATACCTGGAAATGAGGTATCAATCTGGTGAACCTACCAAACAGGACTCTTTGCATGCCAAACAGCATAAGCAGTAAGTGAAAGACAAAGCTAAATGATCGCAAAACTAACAGATCTAAGCTCTATTGTCCTGTCACAGCCAGTCGTGAATGATGGTGCATGAGTAATCAACTCATTGGAGGAGGTGGCTCCACGAATATCTCCATCCTCAATGATAGAGGAGCCAACACATCAGTGCAAACGATGAGGCTGAAGAATTTGCAACAATCTTCAGCCAGAGGTGCCAGGTGGATAATCCATCTTGGCCTCCTCCATCATAATAGATACCATTCTTCAGCCAATTCAATTCACTCCACATGATATTAAGAAATGGATAGAGGCACTGGATACTGCAAAAGCTCTGCGTCCTGACAACATTCATTCACCAGAGTGTAGGAAGTTGAGGGTTGACCCAGTAGAGGTTTATAAAAGCATGAGGGCATACATAAGGTTAATAGCAAAGGTCTTTTCACTAGAGTTGGGGAGTTCAAAACTGGATGGCATAATTTTAATGTGAGAGGAAATAGGGTGGGTGTGGATTTGTTGGGCCATAGGGCCTGTTCCCACAGTAGGGATTCTAATTCTAATAATGAATTTGTTTGCATTTGCTATTTTCAAAACTGTAATAGTGACAATAACTTCTGGCTTCAGAACATGTGCAATTAAAAATGAAAATCCAGAAATTCTTGCCTGTCATTTCCTGCTCATCCATATGGTGTGCTACTGAAGCCACTGAACTGTTGAGAAACTTGCCTTTTGACACTGTAAATTTGCTCTCTAAACCCTTTTAAAAATGTGAAATTATCTTGTTAAGGTATAACTTTTAATAATGTTCTATTTCCTAACCAAAAGTTTCATGTGTTATATAGTTCTTTCCTAATGTATACATTTCCCATCTTTAAATATTTTGGAATAAACTTGTTTTGACATGGTGTGAACCTAGATCTCCTGGTTCAGAATTAGTGATGCTGCCATCACCCCAAACACCCTCATTCCTATCTTCAGTTTATTCTGTAAATTTATAACAAGTGGAAAATAATTACTTTTTGCTTGCTGACTGTGAGAACTGGCCTATATGATTGGCTGCTTAATTGCATCTCTGATGCTGGCCACTTGGAGATCCACTTGCTTGGTGCCAAATTCAGACTAAAGTTTGGAAAGATGCCACAGAAAGCATTAAATTTTTTCGGGCAAGTTTCATTAAGGACAGCAGTGCGTCCCTTCTCTTTGTCATTGTCTGCAAAATACAGACTGGTGTGTCAATTACAACCAGTTCAAAGCAGACTGCATGACTTGCGATACACAATGTCACTTTAAAATCTTTACGTGATACTTTCATCTTGAATTACAAAGGCCCTTCTGAAATGTCAAAAGGGAAACATTCGAATAATCTGAGAAAAAACACAATTTTCAGATTAAATATTTACAAAGTATTTTATAGATGTCGCCTTCCTTGCTTGGCGTACTGCCAATTAGTACAGTTATTGAACTGCACTTATGAAGAATGGTTTGTTACTCCTCAAAGTGAAGACTTTTTAAAACACTTTTCATTTTTATTTATTCCCATACTAGTTTTACTCCAAAGCTATTCCAGGTATTTTATTAAAATGCACATGCTACGAAAGCTGTGTGTATTTTTTATAAATTAGTTACACGATCTATGTTTTTGTTACAATAAATTTGCATTTAGTCAAGACATTGCAAGTATTTGTTGTTTGCAAGATTTATATCAAATAACAGAAGGCTTATTTTATTTGGAAGAAGTCTCCTTAATGGTAGTGACAAACAGTAGAGACATGGTGATTGTAGTTAGCCTATGATTGTTAATTATAAAACTGCTTAACAGAACTATTTCTTAAATGTGTTAGTGTCACATTTGAGAAGTGGAGAAAAATACGTACTGTTCAACAATGACATGTCATTGCAATTTCACTACATTTTCAATGTTTTTTTTCTGTATTGTATCTTTTGTGAAATTAGTCAAGCTTTTTTTGGAACCAAATGTGTGTCTGCAATCATTTGTTATGTAAGATGCATGTATGTTTTAAGAAGAGTTTGTGGACTTTGAGTCTGCAGTAAATTGTCACTGAACAGCAAAAAAGAGAATTTTTTAAGGATACATACAGTTTTGTCAGAAAATTTGACATTTTAGTTAATTATGTCAAAATGCTATTATTAATTCTCTCATGAAGATGTAGGCATCATTGCCCACCTTCATTTGTTTTGGGAAGTTGGAAATGTGTTGCTTTCTTCTATCTGGTGCAAGTACACACTGCCATTGCTGGGAGGAAGAGAGTTCCAGATTCGATCCAGCCATAGTGAAGAAATCACAATATAATCAAAGTCAGGGGCTCTTGTAATGCAGTACCTCTGAACTAGGGGACCAGTGTTCAAGTCCCATCTGTTCCAGAGATGTTTCATAATATCTGTGAACAGACTAATGAGATGTAAGATATATATGTGTGTTCTAGTTCAGGATAATGGAGGGGACAACGTAGGTGGTCCAGTTCCCACGCACCTGCTGCCCTTGTCTGTTTAGGTGATAAAGGTTCAAACTTTGGAAGGTCTTTTCAAAGAAGCCTGAATGAGTTACTGTATTTGCCATCTTGTACACAGTATACGCTGGTGCTACTGTGCATCAGGGGGATAGAGAGTTAAAGTTGAAAGTGGTCGATGAGGTACCAATCAAGTGAGCTGTTTTGTCCCGGATAGTGGTACAACTTCATGAGTGATTTGGGAATTATACTCATCCACATGAGTGCAGTAGATTCCGTCACACTCCTGACTTGTAACGTTTGGGTAGTAAATACAATTAGGAAAGTCAGGAGGTGAGATATTCACTGCAGAATTCCCAGCCTCTTATTTTCTCTTGTAGCCATTGTTTATGCAGCTGTTCCAGTTCAAAGTTTGGTCAATGGTAACCCTCATATGAAAAGCTTTATCTTGGTTTCCAGTAATGTACCACATATAGTAATACCAAAGTTTTTAAACTTAACATTAAAAATAAGTATTTTTGACATTCTTGCTATTCTTACTTTAACTGCAAGACAGCCACCAATAAGGAGAAAAGGCAGTAATCTGAATTTCTGAGTCATATTGATGATTTTCCAGTCTACCTGAAAGGTATACATATCACTTGGTCTAGAATGAACTCGAATTTACTTTGATAATTTGAAATGCAACAGCCGAATGTTTAATGTGAATCTGAGCTGAATAATCAGCTGGAAGCTCCTTGGGAATTTGTAGTACTGCTGCATCTTTAGAAATGGTTGCATGGAATCATGGTGGTTGTTAATCTTGAATGCTTACCTATACTTCAGCTCTTGTCCAAGTGGGTTCTGACCACAGGGATTCCTTTACTGTTGCTGGGTCAAAATCATTGTATTTGAAAGCTTTTCTTGACATCTTTCTTTGAAAATTGCAAAGTGATAGCGAAAGCATTAGCACAGCTTTGTGCAGACTATTTTTAAGTTTTAGTGTGAACTTTTCGTTGAACAAATGGAAAGATGTTGGTACTTCTCCATTTCAGAAAGATGAGATGCAGCATTTGACTTCAACAGACTCTCAAAACAGAAGGTAGTAGATCAGCTTCATATTATATGTCAGGCTGAATTTTATTTCAATTGTCTTCAATAGAATGGGCAAACTGGTTTAGTGCCTCTGTTGAAGTAAAATTTTACCTGTCTAATAGCATTTCAAGCATCTCTTGCTCAGGTTCATAGATACAGAATGATTTTCCCTCTATTCTGCTCAGTACTAACCTTACCACAGCACCATCTGCTGTAACATGTCATACTTTTTCTGTTTACTGCAACTATTATTATATGAGTGATTAATATTGCTATTTAATGTCAGTTTTGTAATGATGTCCTGTGCCAACCAAGTTCTGGAACGCAACACCAGACTAGTGGAAGAATTTTACAGCCAGCTGACAGATGAGATCAGTTTCAGATTTGGACAAAGATCTTGAAATGAAAGATTGCTTTATCCAGTTAACTTTAGCTCCTCCTCACTGCATCTCTCCCATCCATTCAAGATTGTGCATATTTAATTTAACGTTAAATAATTTTGCTCAACAATGACAAGACTATCAAGATGAAAGGATGGAATACTTTGTTTATGTGTTCCCTGCTCAAAGAATTGTTGCATCCACCTGCTTTGCTTCAGCTATATGGGTTTTCCAATAAGAATGTCTCTTCCTGCTTTACAAGGTGAAGGAAGATGTGCAGAAAGCTAGATGGGGTGCCTTCTTAAAGACTTCATGGAAACCATCTCTTCCACACTTGTACATTTCAATCTATATTCAGGGTCCAAGAAAAACTTGCTTTAACCTTTCTGCTGTTAGCAGCTCAGAAGGCTACAATTTCCTGCTGAGATTACAGATGGAAACTTAATGATGAGGCAGGGGTCTCACCAGCTGGCTGACTCTAAGACAAGGCCCATCAAATCTAATGCCAGCCAGGTATTTATGAGGCCACAGGCAGGCCTTTACCGGGAATTAAGACCCAGGTTTGGAAGACCTGCCCAGCAAGGTCTGATCAATCTGGTGCCATGCTGCTGCAGGACGAACAATTGGGTTCACACAGAACCAAGACATAAAGTGTGATTATTTTGTTTCAGTGGGGGTGGATTCTGAGATTGGAGGTCAGAGGGTGAGGTTGTCAGGATAGTTAGAAGCAATGGTGACTGGGGAGAGTGGACTCATTTGAAAACATTTCTTCATGTCCAGTCCCTCAGTTGGGCACAAAGTGGCTTTGGTTGAGGTACCACATGCACATGTTAATCTATTGGGCATGCCTCATGACAACATGTCCACTTGCAACTGAGTCAAACCCAGTGGTGCTGAGCTGAGGCCATTTAGTGCTCCACAATTAGCTGCTAAAGGGCCACAATTGGCTGTGGGTTGGAAATGGTGACCACCTTCCTGTCTGAACTTAATTCCATGGAGGCAGGATAGCCCCAGCCCCGTCATTAAGTGAGTTGCCACTTCCTGAAGCACAGTATTCTGCGGTATGGGTGCAGAAATAATTGAATATTCAAACTAAAGACAATCAAATTTTAAGAGGGAAAGGAAAAAAATGAACGAGGAACAGTTAGGAAATCTGAATTGGGAATATTCAATCCTAAATATGATGGATGTTAAAATATGGAAAGCATCAAAATGAAATTAAATAATATGTTTGTTAAATTTTGTTATGTCAAAATATCTCAAAATATTTCATGCAATCAAATCTTTTGAAAGTGTAATCACTGCTGTTATGTAGTTAAGGGAAGACCATAAACATAGGAACTTCAGTGAAGCAGGACTAGGGCTTTGGTCCTGAGTTTGATCCCTTCAATGGGATCATGACTGAGCTTCAAGCTCAATGCCATTTTCCTACATTATCTCTGTATACTTTCATATCTTTAACCCTAGAAACATATCAATGACTGAACAATTAACAACTGCTCAGGTGGAGAATTCAAAAGATTCACTTTTCTCTTTAGTGAAGAAATTCTTCCTCATCTCAGTCCTGAAACTCTTTAAAAGACCAATTAATTAGTTGCAGTCCTTTGCTCTATCCCGTCGTCCTGCAGAGTTTTATCTTTTAAGTACTTATCCAATTCCTTTGTGCATCCCAGGTCATCATAACTCACTGCACTTTCAGCTTGCTTCTGCTTGCTTGCCAATTATCTCAAATCTGTGTTATGTAGTTATCCGGCCTTCTGTCATCAGGAAATTGTTTCTTGTTATTTACTCCATCACCTGAATGAACTCTCCCAAAAATCACACGGAGGTCTTAACAATATTACAAAACCCCGTCTTTTGTGTTATAATGAGACACCAGCCTGTTGTAGGGAGCCCAGTCATTGTTTTTACCTAACCCAACAACAAGTCACAGCCAGCTTTAAACCAGGTTGAAGTGAGGGGCAGTTGTTAGTCTTTAATAAAGGAATAATTAAGGCTTCGATAGCATCAATTCCACTGACAGGTAGGCTGGTCAGTAGCCCAAATCCCCTCCATGTTGTTTTAATTGATATTTTATGATTTTTTTAAAAAAGGTGGAATCTTCAGGGAACACCAAACAAATATTACATCTTTGCTCGTTCAACCAATTGCTGCATCTCTGGCTAAAGAACTTCTTTCATCAACTGAGAAAGCAAATGGAAATGAATGCTTTCAGCTCACCAACTCAAGTGCAGGTAACAAATGCTGTTTAACATCACATTCAACTAATCTTTTTTGTTTTTGATACGTGTTTATTTATTCATTTTTTAAAAAAATCCTTCCGTGAAGCTAAACTATGATAAAAATTGTGCCATGATTTATGCCTATTTTAGATAAGTAAAGTCTTACAGCTGTGTTCTCATACATACAGTAATAATCAGCTGGTGCAGATTTTCTGCTTTGGTTTACATCACACAGCAGCCTTGTGCTGCAGATCTGAGGTAATGAGCATTCTCCACCCCCCCCCCCTCCCTTGCCCTGGCCCGATGTGGATAGAAGTAACATCAATTATGAGCTTATTTGAGCAGATCTACGTAATTAGCACTGTATGCAAATGCAGTGAGAAGGAAAAGCAGCTGACTATGAACTAATTTCTCTTGTTCTTGGAATCAAAAGAGCAAGTTTTCTGTTTGCTGTGAAACCAATCAGGGAAATAAAATTTGTATTCCAAGTTACATGGGAATACCTGACTAATGATAAAAGACAGTGCTTTTTGTCAAGGTAAAAATAAACATATATTTTATGATTTGGTGAGTTGCGTGGATGTAGTTGTCTTGTTTATTTTTACTATTAGAAAACAGTCTTGGCAGAGGCATAACGTTTGTTAAAAATACATTCTAAAAATTCACCATGCAGACTCTATGACTTGCTAAGAGTGTTGCTGCAGATTGTTTGTTTGGACATGAATTCTTTTGGCATTATCAATTTAACAGATTGGGCCTAGCATGGAGATGTACAAATCAGGAGTAGGTGGTTTGGCACCTCGAGCCTGCTGTATCATTTAACAAGATCATGGTTGAGCTGATTTTCACTTCAACTCCCCATTTCTACATAGCTCTGATAACTTCTGACTCCTTTGTTAGTAAAGAATCTACTGACCTCTGCCTTAAAAGCATCCAATGAATCCACTCTACCATTGCTGGAGAATGAAGTTCCCAGGACTCTCAACCTGGGAAAGAGAAAGAGTTTCTCCTCATCTCCAATTTAAATGAAAGCTCCATAATAATGAAACATGCCCCACAAGGAAAACATCCTTTTAGCATCCACCTTGTTAAATCCTCTCAGGATCTTGTAGGCCTCAATATGATGACCATCTCTTCTTCAAAAGTTCAATGAATATAGGCTTAGCCTACCTAACCTTTCCTCAGAATGTAGTCCCTGCATCCCAGATATCAGTGAAGTGATCTTTCTTTGAACTGTCTCAGATACATTTACATCCAGTATTATGCATGAAGACTAAAACTGTACAATTACTGGATTGGATTTAGTCAGCTTGATGGGGATCCAGCAGGGATCACCAGACAGTTTCAGAGGAAAAGACCAACATTGTTAAAATGCCTTTCAAAGTTAAGTGGTTACTATCAGGCCTTTCAAGGAATTCAATGCGATAATCAGAGACTGGACAATGCTCATTGCTACTAGTACCAGATGATTAGGATCAGTGAGGAATCCTAGGATGACAGAGTTGACAGACGTGTACTTTCACTGAGTTACAACAATACAAAGATGCATTGTTGTAACTCAGTGATAGTTGCGGGAGCGTCATGTGGGGAAACTATTATAAAGAATTCAGGAACAGAATGCAACTGCACTAGGAGAGACCTGGATTAATCAGGGATAGTCAGCATGGATTTGTTAATGGATGGTTTTGTTAAATAAATTTGATCTAGTTTTTTAAGGAGTAACCAGATGAGTTGGTGATGAGTATAATTAATTTAGTATAGTTTCTGTGGACTTATCAAGGCTTTTCACAAGATCCCTTATTAGTAGACTGGTCAAGGAAGTAAAAGTCCCTGAATCCAAGGCAAAGTGGCAACTCAGATACAAATTGCTGAGAGGCAAGAATCAGAGAGGGATGGAATGATATTTCAAAATGGATGAGGTGCCACTTTGTTTTGGATTCAGGGACTTTTACTCCCTTGACCAGTCTGCTAATAAGGGATCTTGTGAAGATTAGTGTTGGGGCCCTTGCTGTTAAAAGGTGTACATTACTGATTGGGGCTTAAATGCAAGGGGTATGATGAGGGAAGGTCATAAATACCACAAAAATTGGCAGGGTAGTAAATAGTGAGGAGGGAAGCCATAAACTGCAGGAGGATATCAATGGGCTAGTCACGTGATAGAACAGAGAAGATGCAATAAAAGCCAGAAACAAAAACTGCTGGCAAGGCTAGTAAAGCAAGGGAATACACGATAAATGGTAGAACCCTGGAAAGAAGTAACTCCTCCAACTGTACTTTCCAAACCTGTGATCTCTTTCATCTAATGCAAGGTAACAAATGCATGGGAGCCCCAACACCTGCAAGATCAGCTCCAGGACAAATACTGTCTTGAGCTGGAATGTTATCATTATTGCTTCTCTGTTGCTGGGTCAAGTTGCTGGTATTCCTTTCCTGACTACACTGACAGTTCCATGTAATCCAAGGACTTTAGTAATTCAAATAGGCAGTTCTCCACCATTTTCTCCAGGGTAGTTAGAGCAAGGCAATAATTGCTGCCCCAGCCTGTAATCCTACATTCGATGAAAGAATAACAAGCCCTGAAAGGATTAGATGAGGTGAGGAGAAATCATTTGGACTTTGTTTAATCCATAAACAAACAATGAATTGCAGGTGTTGAAGGGATTAATGAGTCTAACTGACATCTCTCTCCAGGCAGCCAAGAATTCCCCCCTCAGTCCTTTTGTGTTCTAGTAATCATGGGACTGATGCAGGGCCACTCCCTCATTTAGTGCACCCTGCCTGCTATGATTGCTGTGGTAATACTCACGCAATACTCACAACATCACCTCATCAGTAACGCAACCAAGTTTTTGTAGAATTGCACAGCTGGAGAAACAGATGTGTGTGTGTGTGTTACTATCAGAAAATTCCAGGTTGCCTACTGGTGCTGCCATATTTGAAGCCCAGCTGCACATCACCTGCATGCCAACAACTGACTAGCAACATCTGATGCTTGATCATTATCACTGAGGAATAGTCATGAGGAAAGAACGTTTGGTGCTTGCTTCATGGGCAGGGAATCT
Organism: Chiloscyllium plagiosum; assembly: GCF_037043375.1. Taxonomy (NCBI): domain Eukaryota; kingdom Metazoa; phylum Chordata; class Chondrichthyes; order Orectolobiformes; family Hemiscylliidae; genus Chiloscyllium; species Chiloscyllium plagiosum. The sequence continues at coordinate 50,293,252 of NW_028270151.1, read as the reverse complement.
GAGATGTTGGTGGATGTGCTGGTTGAGTGAACAGCTGTCTTTTCTTTCCTGTAGACTACCACAGGAGGCCATGTGACTAGACATATGTGGCGGACAGATAGTTTGCAGTTTTGTCAGTGCTGTGTCCCAGGTGAAGTAGTATATATAGCAATGTAGGCAGAGGTCAGTGATAATCTGTTATCCACAAGGGTAAGCACCTAAGCCACCAGTTACTCTAATTCTGTCATTGCACACATCTCTCACAAAGACTCAAACTACAACTTTCACTCTTGCATCCAACATGTCCATTCAACAGATTTCATCCGTTGTACCCTTTGAACCTATCAAACATTCATGCCCTCTGTGTTTCCTCTTCAATCGCTGTGCTAAGCAACATGGGTAAAGTTAGTTTTTGTACCATTTTGGGAATTCCTCTTGGAATTATGCCAAGAAATAGCTGCTATGTATTTGAAATAATTTTATGTAATTCAGTTTAGAAAATAAGTTGACACAAATGTATCAAGATACTGCAAGATATAATTCTCTTGTCTTTTCAATGTTTCATGAATTTATGACTTTCTCTACAGAAAAAAGTCACAGAGAATAACTTTGTTTTGAATCATAGTGCATTACTAAAATAATTTTAAAAATGGAGGTTTGAGGTGTAGGACAATTAAGCTGTTAATGTACTAGGATTTATGTTTCTTCCTTCTCCATAATTATTTCATTGTTTGAAGATTTTTTTATCTTTAAATTTAAACAGTCTGAAAATATAACAATGTCAGACAACCAAAATATTGTCTGCTGTTAACAGAAGATGCTGTGTCTGAAGCAGAAAGTCCTTGAGAAAGTTGGGTTCAATAAGCAGCAAACCTGGTTAGGTTGAGCCAGACAATCATGGAACTGTATGGCTGTGTTGTTATCCTGTTATTACATGGAGACAAGTTGTCATGACTGAACTAAATATAGCTGGTTCTAATTATTGCTTGATATCTTCACCTCACTGAAGAATAAAATAGCTGCTCAATTAAAACTAAGCCTCACCTCGTTTCATATTCACTCAGTCTGTGACTAAGGAAAGTGAACAAATGTATATGTAAAAGATGTGCATTCAAGCTCAGCTTACATGCTAGAACCTTGGGTCATAATAGCATGCAAATCAATCTAGGAAAGTGTGAATGAACTATCATCAAGTTAACATACATAGACTCATGGTAACAGTCAATACCACAAAAGCCTTAAAGGTACTTGCAACTTAGGTAGATTTGTGACAGGTGTTGACCCAAATAGGATACCAATGATTAACCTTTTAAGAAACAATAAATGTAGGATCAAGAAAAGTAATGATTATCCACTAGTAACCCTCACTTAAGTATTCTACTCCTGAAAGTAATCGTGAGATCTCTGCAGGTCCTACTTGCAAATCAATGTTAGACCTCTGGCAGCTGAGTCTGTTACTTGTGCTAGATGACGAGGCTCAAATATCATAATTAGTGAGGAGACTGAAGGTTGCTCAGCCATGCTGTAGTGTGATCAAAACTGATGGTACATCACACATCAACTAGATAGTGTTGGAGAGGTGACAAACTGAATACTGTTTCTCACTCACACACTCTGTTGTTTTGCTGACAAGTTTATGAAACAAACAAAATGGAATTAAACTCCAAGGAAACAAGATTCAGAGTGCAGAAGGAAACCACTATTACAAAAAAAAGTTAAAAATCTCACAACACCAGGTTATAGTCCAACGTGTTTAATTGGAAGCACTAGCTTTCGGAGCGCTGCTCCTTCAGGTGGTTGTGGAGGACACAACTGTAAGGCACAGAATTTATAGCAAAAGTTTACAGTGTGATGTAACTGAAATTATCCATTGAAAAAGTTTTGTGATTTAAACATGAAAGAAATGAAACTATCATGGTCATTCTAACAGATGAGAGACTTAACAAACAATCAAGGTATTTTTCAATGTATAATTTCAGTTACATCACTCTGTAAACTTTTACTATAAATTCTGTGTCATACAATTGTGTCCTCCACAACCACCTAATGAAAGAGCAGTGCTCTGAAAGCTAGTGCTTCCAATTAAACCTGTTGGACTATAACCTGGTGTTGTGTGATATTTAACTTTGTACACCCCAGTCCAACACCGGCATCTCCAAATCAAAAAAAAAGAGATATTGCCAATAAGTAGGACAATAAGATATTAGCAAAATAGTTCTTTTTAAGAAAGGGATTTGAGCCACAATGTTGTATAAATTGAGGTAAAAGCCACAATAGAAATGCTTATGTTATAGAAAGAGAAAGTAATAGTGTTTGGAATATATTCAAGAAAATTAATGTTGTTAAATAAAATGGTTATTGATGTTATGATTCAGGTATTAGGAGGAAGCAGCTCTGACCTGCTTGAGGTTTTTTTTGATTGATGTACTGGTAAGTTGCACATCTGAGTGTTAGAAAATGGATTCACAGAACGTGGTTTCGAGGCCCGACCTGGGATGCAATCGGATGTGGACAGGTGCTAAAAATGACACTGCCAATCTTCGTGCCAGTACCCTGCCTCCAAGGTGGGGTAAAGGTGCCTGTCCACAGTACCGAGGCACAGTAAAAAGCTTTGTCTTGTGAGTAATACAGACGGAATGTACAGTTGCCACACCAGGTAGTGGTACATCCAGACAGAATGCTCTTGATGGTGCACCTATAAAAGTTAGCAAGGGTATTTGCCGTCATGCCAAATTTCCTCAGCTGCCTGAGGAAGAAGAGACATTGTTGGGCCTTTGTAACCAGTGCGTCCACATGAAGAATCCAAGAAAGTTTGTTGTGGATGACCACTCCCAGGAGCTTGACACTTTCCACTCGTTGGGGAGGAAGTGAGGTCTGCAGACGCTGGAGATCAAAGCTGAAACTTTATTGCTGGAACAGCACAGCAGGTCAGGCAGCATCTAGGGAACAGAAGATTCGACGTTTCGGGCACATGCCTTTCCACTCGTTCCACATCTGTGCTGTTAATGTGTAGGAGGGCATGAGTAACATCGCGCCGATCTGTAGATTTTCGACTAGAGAGACAAAGAGGGGATGAATGGAAGGATGATGCTTTTGTGAATGTGGAGAGAGATGAACTGCAGGTCATTTAGATACCTTGTTATCAGGAATCCAGAATTACATAAGCGGATGTATTGAAGCTGTGTGCCCATCAAAGGAGTTTGTTACAGAAACAACTTGAAGCTTGGGAAAATTTTAAGGAAAAAGGCAAATAAAAAAGATCACATGGAAATAATCCAAATTTATGTAAAATTTATTTTGCCAATGGTGTTAAAAAAAAACTGAATAACATTGACATTTTAAGTGCTTGCAAAAAAGTTGGAAGAATGTTTTATACAAAAAGGATAAAATTAGGAACAAATAATTATAGATCAACTTTTTTTATATAATGTATTCTGAGTAACTGAAGACAGTCATTCACTTGACCTGATATCATATTAAATTCAGTGCAGACAAAACCTACTATTACTTTTCAATCCAATTTTCTGCCCCTGTTTGAGAGATTATATTTTATGCCATGGGCAGCATTATTGAGCCTATGAGTTAACACCCACGAGGCATGAATTTTACAGGTCTATTTTCACTCCTTATGAAGGCACAACACAGCATGCTTACTGCTTAAACTCTTAACAGCTGTGTTCTCTTCACACCCACGCACTGCACAAATATTCTCTTAGCAACTGCGCTGCCACTGATGAACAGGAGCGTTAAGCTAAAGAATTAAAATGGCTTTTGCAGTCACAACCATGGCAACAACCTCAGAACCAATGTATGTATTTTTGATTGGAAAAACTGTCGCATCTGGCATAATGCCATGATATCATTAAATGCTGCATTGCTTTAATCTTAAGTGAATGTTCCTTTTCTTCCTGTTTTCAATTTTTTTTCCTTCTTCCTTCCCATCCTTCCACTCTTGTTCTGAAGCCAATAACTTCTATTGGGTTTCAGTTACAGAGAGACTTTCAGTTCTGGCAATGGTACAAAATGACCATTTTATAACTGGAAACCTACATGATAACCATTAAGAAGCTGCTCAACTATGACACATCAGAGAACATGATATCCTCTCAGGCAAGCTTTGAGCAGAGCTTCTGGATAATAATTAGCTAGGAATTTAACTGCAATTTTTCCTCCAACCACCTAGCCCAGAGACTTTGCAACTGTTTTGTGTGTACTGCCATCATCTAATCATAACATTCCTACAATGTGGAAAGCGCCATTCAGCCCATTGAGTCTGTACTGACCCTCCGAAGAGCACCATACCCAGACTCAGCCCCCTTTCCTATCCCCATAACGTTGCATTTCCCATGGCTAATCCACCTAGCCTACACATTCCTGAACACTATAGACAATTTAGCATGGCCAATCCACCTAACCTGCACAACTTTGGACTGTGGGAGAAAACTGGTGCACTCGGCAGAAACCCATACAGACATGGAGAGAGTGTGCAAACTCCACACAGACAGAGCCCGTATTACTGGTGCTGTGAGGCAGCAGAGCTAACCACTGAGCCACCATGCTGCCCTGTAGAAGTGAATTAAAGTTTTGTTGTTGACGCAGCTGATGCATTCGTCTGTGATAGATACTAGGCCTTCCTGATCTGTAGGCAATATTGCCACATCACAGAGAACACTTACCTAAAGGACCATCAGGAGAAATTGACATGTAATGTTGGACTTTGCAAGCTGTAAGAATCATAGAACCCTACAGTGTGAAAGCAAGCCATTTAGCCTATCAAGTCCGCATCGATCCTCTGAAGGGTATCCCACCTCGATCCAGGCCCCTACCCTATCCCCATAGCCCTGTATTTCCCATGGCTAATCCACATAGTCTGCACATCCTTAGACATTACAGAACAATATACCATGGCCAATCCACCTAACCTGCATGTCTTTGGACTGTGGGATGAAACCCAAGGAAACCCACACAGGAACAGGGAGAATATGCAAACTCCACACAGGCTATCACTTGAGGCTGGAATCAATCCGAGGTCCCTGGTGCTGTGAGGCAACAATTTGAACCACTGATCCACTGTGTCGTGTTTATGTTTACAGAACATCTTGTCCCATACATTATTTGACTAATCTGCCCTTTGGATAATGATTATAACAGACAGTTCCTTAAAACGTAGCCTCCACTTTCTTTGTTCTCACTTCAAAATTCAAAGCACCTTCCAGCTCCACTAGCATTTTCAAGGAGATGTTTGGTTGCCACCTGTGTTATTAGGCAACCAATCTCACAAATTTGTTGCCTTTCATCAAATTTGAAAGTTATTTTGTGATCAACTGAAGATGAATGAAACCCAAATTCCTTTATCAATTATGACTAAAAATGACAGCTTTCAAGATTGTACAAGACAGATCAAAACTGCTAATCACCACTTTAGTTCAAGCTGAACTTTGTTACTCTCGGATCCTAACTTGTACTTGTAGCTGTTTTCCCAATCCAGGAACTATTATATATGCCATATTGTTTGTTTCTGTGAACGTTCTGTTTTCTTCACACAGACTAAAGCTCTAGAGACCCTATTAATTGGATATAAATCTGTATTTCTATTGTTGTGCTAAATATTGAATTATGCTCAAATGTTTGACAGATGCTGCTGCCTTGCAGAATAATTAAAGACCTCCCTGTTGGCATTCTTAGCCCAGTCAACCCACCCAAAGTAAATTTTGTGCTTCTGCATTTGCTTTCATTAGACTAAGTTGATAGTCATAAGTGTCTGTTTCCCATGCCTTGTTTAGCATGCTGTGCTGTTTTTTTTTAAATATGTTGTTCAGGACTTGATCAAAGTGCAGTTGTAGACAGTTATTTTTCATTACAATCAGAATAACTCATCAAATCATTTGTGTTAAATCCAAACTTTCAGTACTGATTGCTAAATTGCTCTCCTCTCTCCCTTTCCAACATCTGGGAGCCAATGCTGATTTTGCAGTGAAATTGTTATTCCTTATTACAGAACAATTGATATGGTCGACCAGTTTAATTTTACTACTGCCATCCTTAGCTGTTGTGCTGCATACAACACTCCTCATTTTTACCCAGAACTTGTCTCTCTGTTGTCAAAGATGATAAGTGGGAATCCTCTTTGATTGTGAAGTTTGCATTTCCCGATAGTGAAATTGCATCTCGTCCATTTCAACCAGAATACCAAATGTTGTTGAGCACCTATATCAAGCTTTATTTGTATTCTTCAATGTAGACCAAGGACACATCTTTTAATCCTTCTAACTTCTGAAGGTCAGTAAATTTTTTAACTATTTTCCCCGTTAAGGATTTATGACTACAGATAAATAACAGTGGAAGTGCACAGAATTCAGGTGAGTCCACTTCTACGCAAAACTGATTTAAGAGAGAGAAAATGTTTAAATTTTCCTTGCTAAATTTTGAATTTAGAAGTTTAAATTTAATTGCACTGCTGTTCAGAGTATAGACATAGCTTAGTACAAACTATGTGCTTTACCAAACACAGAACCGCTCTTAGTTTCTACTTTATTTACAAAATGTTAAGAGTAAAATGGAACCAAGGAAGGGAAGTCAACATTGGGAAATATAAATCAAATGGCTGCAGGCAACATTATACACCAGAGGAGAGAGATCTTGTGCATAGCACTCCGAATGCACAGTGCAATTTACAGCCACAATAAAGAAAGCAATAAAGAAAGGGTCTTGGGGATTTATAGACAGTGGAATAGACCACAAATCCCAGGAGGTGATAATGAGCCTGTACAAGAAACTGGATGTTTAAACAGAAATGTTGTGTTTAATTCTAGTTTCTTTGCTATTGCAAGCAAATTTAGGCAAAGGAGATTTGTGCAAAAAAAAGCTAATCTGATACCTATTAAGTGCATTTCAACAAAGCAGAGCGGTCAAAAAATCTGAGATTATTTACACTGGAGAAGAGCAGATTCAAGGAAGATAATTAAAATGTTCAAGATCCTTAAATGAAAAGATAAATTGAACTCTGATAATGCATTTGAATTATTATAAATCGATAAACAAGATGAGATTTCCTCAAGATTAGTGAGGGGTACTGTGCAGTTTTATGTATAAATGCCTACGAACAATGAGTACATCGTGTCCAGGGATATAGGAGATATGGAAAAATGGAGCCACAATGAAGACAGTTGGTCTCAAGAAGAGGGATAGAACTTGCAAGAAAGTTATACCATTCAGCCCAAAATAGAGCCTCTAGCCTCAAAATCTGATGTTCAGTTGGGATATTAGCACAAAGGATGTCAGTGGTGGGTCTTGGAGGTCAATCATCACAAATATTAAAAAAAATTCACTCATGGCATCTGGCCGTTTCTGAGTAGGTCAACTTTTGTTACCCATTCCTAGTTGCCATTGATAAGGTGGTGGTGAGCTGCCTTCTTGACCCACCGCAGAGCAATTGATGCAGGTAGACCCACAATGCCATAAAGGAAGGATATGAAGATTTTTGATCCAGCAACAGTGAAAGAACGGCGATATAGATTCAAGTCAGGATGTTGGGTAGCTTGGTGGAAAACATATAGGTGGTGGTGTTCGCATGTGATGGCTACCCTTGTCTTTATAGATGGAAATGATCATGGGTTTGGAGGTATTGTCTAAGGCTTTGTGATGAATTTGTGTAGTACACACTGCTGCTACTGAGCATTGGTGGTAGAGTGACTGAATGTGTGTGGATGTGGTGCCAATCAAGCAGGTTGCTTTGGATTGCACTGAATGAAATCAAGCCCCTTGGAGTTACAGCCAGGTAGAGAGTATTCTGTCACTCTCCTGACTTGTGCCTTGTAGATGGTGGACAGGCTTTGGGGAGTGAGAAAGTAGTTACCAGCTGCATTATTCCTAGTCTTTCACCCGCTCTTGTAGCTCCTTTATTTGTATATTTAGTTTCTGATCAATGGTAACACTCAAGATGTTGATAGTGGAAGCTTCAGTGATGGTAACACCACTGAATGTCAAGGGATGGTGATTAAATTTGTCTCTTATTGGTGATGGTCATAGGCTGGCATTTATGTGGCAAAAATGTTACTTGTCAGCCCAAGCCTGGATGTTGTCAAGGTCTTTTTGCATGTGGACATGGACTGCTTCAGTATCAGAGGTGTCATGAATGTTTCTGAACATGGTGGAATCATTGGCAAACATCCCCACTTCTGACTTTATGAAGATGAGAAGGTTGTATTTGAAGCAGCTGAAGATATTTGGACCAAGGACACTGCTCTGAGGAACTACTGAAAAGGGGTTCTGGAACTGAGATGACTGACCTCCAACAGCTACAACCATCTTCCAGGTACCAGGTAAGACTTCAACTAAAGGAAAGCTTGCCCACTGATTCCCATTCATTCCTGTTTTGCTGGGGTTCCTGATGCCATAAATGTAACCTTGAACTAAGGCTGTAATGAAGTCAGCAGCTTAGTGGCCCTGGTGGAACCCAAACTGGGTGTCACTGAGCAGGTTATTGCTGAGCAGGTTCTGCTTGATAGTAGCTGAAAATGTGTTGCTGGAAAAGCGCAGCAGGTCATGCAGCATCCAAGGAACAGGAGAATCGACGTTTCGGGCATGAGCCCTTCTTCAGGAAATGATTTTTCAGCTCTGATCTCCAGCATCTGCAGTCCTCACTTTCTCCTGCTTGATAGTACTGTTGATTACAACTTCTATCACTTTACTGATGATTGGGAATAGACTGCTAGTGGGATAATTGGCTTGTCTGGATTTATCCTGTTTTGTTGTGTACAGGACGTAGCTGGGCAATTTCCAGATTGTTGTGCTAATGCCGGTGTTGTAGCTATGTAGAAACATCTTGGAAAGGGGTTTGGCTAGTTCTGAAGCACATATCTTCAGTAGTATTGCCAGAATTTTGTCAGGGTCGTAGTCTTGCACTATCCAATGCCTCCATATCATTCTTGATATCACATGGAGTGGATTGATATGGCTGAAGACTGGTATCTGTAATGCTGGGGACCACTGGAAGATGCTGAAATGGATCATTTACTCCCATTTCTGGCTGAAGACTGCTGTGAGTTCCATGCTGTTCCAGGCTAGGAGCTCTGCAGGAATTCCTCAGGGTAGTCTCCTAAACCCAATCATGTGTAGCTGTTTCACCAGTGAATCGCCTTCCATCATTAAGTCGGAAGTGAGGCTGTTCGCCAATGATTATTCAAAGTACAGGACCACTCGTGACTCTTTTGTAGCACTGACTGACATCGAAAACTGGACTTTGCATATTCTTTCAAGCATAGTGATTGGTGCAGGCCTCAGTGGAGGTAGATACTTTGCCAAGTTTAGCCCTTCCAATGTCTGTAGAGCCCAAACCAACAATTGCAGAATATAACTTTTTCAGCCATAATGCATTTATTCTATGACAATATACTGTGCCATATGCATTTGAACAACCCTGACAAACCAGAAGGCGACTACTACATGACCGGGGTCATTTGCTAACAACACAGATTCTGCTGTGTAGTGCATATACAAGTAGGTGGTATACATACAATGAAACCCATTCAGGCACAAGCCATGTGATGGAACAAAGCTTTGGCTGCCTTACTTATTCTCCTAAAGCCAGTTTGTGCATAACAGAGATTTGTCATGGTCTGCCGTAGGCTACAACATTTTGCCATCACGAGGGAACTAGAAGTGATAAGGCAACCAGCTGAGGAGGAAGGGGAAGGAAGGGAGGGAGGAGACAACTAACATAATCTCTTTCTGGCTGAGCAGTCAGTGAAAAATAAATCATCTCACTACAATGCCTGTAATTTCAACCGTGGACTGGATTTTACATTTCTTGGCAAGTGATGGGCTAGTAACCCTGCCCCTGCCATCTCCATTCATGTATTATATGGCCAATTAGAGTTTATCCTCTAGGAAGAAACCAATTCCTGGAGCAAACCCTGACCACAAGCTTTTGACTTCCTGATCCGTTCTGTTCTGTATCTTCAAAGTTAGAATTAAATTTTATTGTCACATGTATTCAAGTACAGGGATACTGGAGTGCAGTGAAAAGCATAAAAAGTTGCCATTTCCGGTGTCATCTTAGATACAAAATCTTAGGTACAAAGTAGAAAAATAAAGAAAAAAGTTACAAGTTTAAGTGTATTATATGGTCTTATGTGTGCAAGAATAACCACCCTCTGGTCAAAAAGAAGATTCTGGTCAAAAAGAAAAAGATGGAGTCATGATGTAGTTTAATACATTCTGCAATTATTTACAAATTGGAAGAATTGGCTTTACATACAACAAAAGACTGTTGAGAGCACCTAGCTTTAGTCTGTCTCCCATGTGATCTTATTTTATGCTCTCACCAAGTTTTCATGATATTACCACAATGGATACTACTTATTTGAATCAAGCATTAGTTTTTTTTTAGTTCCTTCCAGATTTATCGATTACACCTTTTGTAAAATCCAGTAGTTATCCTTGTCACTGTTTCTCATGCCTGTTTTTAGATGCAACAATATAGTCAACACTTGTGACTTTATATTACTATAAAAGAGAACATAGTGTTGATTTTTTGCTGCAGTTAAATTCACAGAGGAATATGAATCACATCTTAGTGTGAATATATAACTGGCAGATTCCAAAAACCTCTGATGCAAAGTGGGATTCCATGTTCAACTAGGTTTGGAGACTGGGATGCCACACACAGCAGAGGAGCAATGCTGCGGTCACAGGTTGGATGATAAGGGCCACTGCTCCCAGAATCAATCTTTAGTGTTCTTAGAAGTTACCAAAGTTTTTAAAAATCGTTAAACAACATGCACTTGCTGCCACCTTCCCCTGCAGAATCTGCTAGTATATTCCATTGTAGCCTGGGTGGCAACCTGCTTCTACTGCCCTGGTGCAAGCTCAAACACTTCAAAACATTCTTATATCCAGTGCTTGAAAACTAAAATGGACAATGAACACTTGTGAATTGTCAGATTGCTAACAAGCTTAATATCTTGCTCATTATTTATTTCATAATGCAGAATGGGCTGTTGATTTTGGTTCTTGCATGGCTTCCTTACTATCGGAGACTGACGTGATGATGCCAGGACACCAACCTGACATTGTCACATCAAATGTTTAATTACCACAAAACGACAGTTTGCCCAATTTAGAGTCATGAAATTTAGCCCGACAGTTCTCCATTTACTTACAGTTCCAAACCGTACCTCCCATGTTTCTAAACATCAACTTGGCCACAATACTACATTTTAAAAAACAATTCTAAATAAGTATTGCATAGCAAGTTTTGAGTCAAAGTATGCATGCAAACATCAACTAATCAAAAGGATCCCTATACGTTTCCTTAGTGCCTATTTTCTACTTGCCATACCTTGTGCTCTTATGTAATGTTACAACAGTGACTATAGTATGGATGATAGAAGATTACTGACTTTCAGTAGGAAAGCCTGCAAACGGGCTTGAACAGTTCCTAAAAGGCCCAGTTTCAACCTGCACCACGGCAGTGTTTGTGGCAGCAGTCTGATCTGGTGGGTTGAGAAGTAACAGCAGGGGCTGTAGTGGAATCAAGTGGTGGAAAGATGAATGCTCTCATCCTGAGCGGGCAGCAGTTTTGTGCCCCTCAGGATGCTGTCACATCCCTGGACAATGTATCATCAATCCTGACAATCAGTTGACAATTGCTGAACTGTTGTAAGACCTTGCAAGCACGTTATCCTCCTCCCTGTTCAATGCTAACTTGATTTAGTCTCAATCCCTCCCCCCCCCCATCTCCATCCTAACCTTCATAAGTTGTTTTTCTCCCTTTTTTGTGTTTTTGCCTCAGTGGGCAGCATATGTCATTTATTGTTTTGTGATTTGGTGGTGAGTTTATTTTTAAAAAGACCTTGCAAGCCCCTTTGGATACAACACTACCACGATGGCAGCAGTGTGAGCTCGTATGACATTTGTCTGAACTTACATTCCCTCAGACATGTGGTAGCTTTTCTTTGTGCTACAATAGAAACATTGATCACCAGTTTATCTACAACTACGGATGGGTTCCCAAGCTCTGCATAAAACCATTTTCTAAGTTGGTATGGGGCTCCTCCATGTTCCTTATCATTGCTTGCATGCTTTCTGCTAGGTCATCCAATGCACCAACCATTTCTGTGTTCCACCTTGGCCCATTGCCTAGTTCATCTGAATCCTTTACAACGGAACTCGTGTGATATCCCACCCTTTGGAGAACTGTAGCTACATTATCCTGGCCCCTCCCCACTTCCTGCCTGGTTGCAAGTGACTCATGCTTGGTGGTGTACTAGGTGTTGGTGCACTTAAGATGTCCTCCAAATTATATGTAGTGTCAGTATCTGAGCTGGTGACCCTAAGTGTGTCAATATTTCTCCATCATCAGCTTTCCTGCTGTTCCACCATGATTGGCTTGGTTCAGTTTCTTAAGCCTCTGAAAGCTCAAGTACAAGGGTAGGGTTCTGGTTAAGGGAGGTTAGGGTAGTTGTGGCAGTTCGGTGAGCCACAGATACACGGTTATGACATTTGCAATTCCAAAGAGTTATAGGACAGTTAGGTGAAATGTGCAAAAGAGAATACCAATATGTTTAATAGTTTCAACACCACTTTTAACTAAGACCTCTGTATTAGCAAGTCCAATTCAGGTAAGAACCATCTCCTCTGTTAAGCACACTGCTGCCACAGTTCCACATTTAGCTGCTTCCGCTTGCAATTAGGCATCAGTTGTCCTGCAAAAGTGAGAGAAGTATGTCAGTGAGTGTGGTACACACTACTTGGGTGAAGTTCTCTAATAACTGAATAGCTGGTAGTTGGCTAGCTCTGAGTGAAGCTTGTAAACATTTCTGAAGGTGAGTTATAAGTTATGAATTTGAAGTATGGGTCATAATTTAATAGAGATTTTAAACAAGTGAAGATGGGAATGTGATACAGTTGATAGAATAAAGCTTTTGAAGACAAATTCAGGACCTTGACCATTTATTTGAGGTCATGAAACTTCTTGTGGCATTGCATTAAGGTCCATTGGGATTGACTGCTGGCATTGATCATTATAGCTATCTGCTCCCAAAGGTTTTTGCACCATTTGTCTAAGGAACACCCTGGGTTCTCCTCCTTTCTGCTTCTTTCACCCCAGTCTTTACTACAGTATCAGAATACTCTGGCACATGCTATCTCTCTTGTGACTCTCAATCCAATTATTAAAGGGAGTTCAGATTCCCTTCCACAGACAATTCCAACTTTTACATCAGCCAGAGTGCATCTCCCTTGTTTAAAAAAAAACAAGCTGGCTTTAAGTGGTGCCAGACTTACATAAACATGTGCATGTTGTGGTGTGCAGCCACTCAACGACACATTTAGCAATAGCTGCACGAAACATGCAGATGTCCAAACAGCATGAAGTTGACATGTCACAGGCACTAGAAGCAATGGGCACAGATTGATTCCCAAGTGCAATCAATTTAGCTGCCATTGTCTCCTATGGAAGTTTTTTGGAGAAATGAAATGATCCATCAAAATAGTGTGCACATTTTGGCAGACAAAATAAGTCTAACTCTTTGAGTAGGTTTGCAGTGCCAACACTTTGTGACACTTGTATTCATCAATAGATATTCTGTGACCGTTTGAATTGGAAATTTCTATCTGTCAGCAATGGATGAAGCACAGCACCCTCCTCAACATATCCAGGATACATAAACAGAGCAAGTAACTGTATCTTCTTCTTAAACAATCAGAGTGCTTAAGAAGCGGCACTGAATCTGAATCAACAAGCATCAATTAGAATATTCAATACAATATTATTTCACATTTGCAAGTAAAATGAAGAAAGAAAAAAATTAAATCAAGAGAGAAAGTTACAGAATGAAAAAGTCAAAAATGTTTTTTTTTGAACGAGGTACATAAAGCAACTTCACACTGTTTCATTGGTTATGTATCTTGGCAAGATATGGTTATACTGTAGCTTCTGGAGTTTGAAGAGCATTTTGCATTGTGGTGTCCACTTTTATTCATATAACTACATGCTACCTTCACTGGAAGTTACTCTCTAATTTCTGCAATCCCAATCAGAAATTACACAGATACTCACAGGATTAATCTAGCAGAATTGACAAAGGCAATGAATTTACTGGCTATTATTGTTAAATGAGTTGAAGCTCATAGATTTTTAAATTTTACCATAATACTTATTTTTGTCTCCCTATTTTTGCTGTCTGTCCTTTAGTGAAATTTAATGTCCTCAACAGTTGGGTCATTTGATATTTAAAGTTCAGTATTTTTTTAACTAGAGGTTAGAAATGTCAGACAACCCCTACCTAGATGATTATTAGACTAATGCTTCTGTCTGCATTACATAGAACATAGAAAAGTACAGCACAGAACAGGCCCTTTGGCTCACGATGTTGTGCCAAGGGTTAATTCTAATGTAAAATAAAATAATCTAACCTACGCACACCTCAACTCACTGCTATCCATGTGCCTGTCCAGCAGTTGCTTAAATGTCCCTAATGACTCTGCTTCCACCACCACCACTGGCAACACATTCCATGCATTCACAACTCTCTGTGTAAAGAACCTTCCTCTGACATCCCCTCTATACCTTTCTCCTAATATCTTAAAACTATGACCCCTCGTACCAGTCAATCCTGTCCTGGGGAAAAGTCTCTGGCTATTGACTCTATCTATTTCTCTCATTATCTTGTATACAGTTTGTCACAACTGTAATGCTGGGAAATCACATTAAATGAGACATGTGGTTTTATATAAGAATTTTGCTTCAAGACAGACTGGTAGAACAGAAGGCAAGGTCAAGAACAACCTCAGACTTAGACTTCTTAACAAAACTGCTTATTGCAAATTAATATTAACTGCCATTGCACATGGTAGTCTGACACAATCTAGGCTGTAATATTGTTGTTACATTTTTGAAAGGCTATTATCTTGATGTGCTTCTTTCTTCAAATCTAGTTAACAACTCCCACACTGTACTATTTATGCCCAGTGAGGAGCAGGTCTGTGACATCATAGCAAAGTTGTTCCATGGTCCTAAAACCCTTACACAGCAAGACGATGTCGTGATATCTATGCAGTGGGGGTGTAGGTTATAAGTAGATGATTACATAACAAGTTTCTGGCTGTTTTTGTTAGTTGTGACAGTACAACAATTTTACAAAAGGTAGGAAAGTAATAGGGCTGTTTTAACATTTAAAGTGATAATAATCAGGCACCTGTCTGTTGTCCATAAAAAGAATAATAAAGAGAGGAAAATAATTAAAAATAGCCAAGGAGAATAAGTCAGATATAAACTAAAATCTGCAAACACCATGCATTTAAATTAAAGAAATCAAAACATTGTTATTATATTCTACAGTGTAGTTACAGTTTTAAATTGTTTGAAAAGCTCATGATCAAACAGCAGCAATATGTGCTGGATTTATTATTGGCTCACAGCAGTGAGTTCTGTAATACATTGAACCTTGTTAATTAAATCAGCAGATTGGGATAGAACTACAAGTCTCCAGACAAATCAAGTGAGAAAGTTACTGAGAGGGCAGTGTTGTTTTTTTGAAGTGATGAATATTTTCATTGTAGAATATCTGAATTAACTGTGTAATAAGGCCTCAAAACATATTAAAAGGCTTACATTATGACCTAGTGAAGCCTTGTTTTATGTTTATACCAGTCAGTTGTGAGATACATCATCTCAAGACACTTTACACATCTCAAAACTGAGTAGCGACCCTGCACACTATTCAGTAGCTGTCAGCATACTATTCTCAACTTTTATCAGTATTATCAATTTAATATAATTGTTCAAAGCATAAAGTACTATGCAAATACAGGCTGAAATTAAAAATTTGGAAGATGGATCCTGAGACTCTCACCAGCAATTTAAAATATGAATGACGACCAAGCTCGCGCGTTCAAACGTAATGTTTTTGGAAGACTATATGAAGTTGTGAACATATGAATTAGGAACTGGAATAGACCACTTGACCCCTTGACTCTATGCTGCTATTCAGTAAGAACACAGCTGAGGTAATCACGGTTTTCCCCACCCCAATAACCTTTCACCCTGATGCTTACTAAGAATCTATATACCTCTAGCTTAAAAATATTCAAAATAGTGCTTCTTATGCTCTATGAGGAAGGGAATATAAACATTCTCCCTATCACTGTCCTAATTGTTTGACTGCTTTATTTTGAAATAGTGACATCTACGGCAAGTGGAAACACTGTTTCCACATCCACCCATCAAGATCCTTCAGGATCTTGTATGTTTCAATTAGGCAGCCTCTTATTCTTCTGAATCAGCCTGTTCAAACTTCTCTCATAAGAAAACCTGACAATACTAGTTTTTAATACAGTAATATAAAACAAAGAACCTTTTGCTGAAGATCTGGAACAAGAACTGAAATAGTTGGAGAAAGCCATAGGGTCTGCCGGCGTCTGTGGACAGAAAGCAGAGAAAATGTTTCAGGACACAGTGACTCTTCTTCATTTGTCTAGTTAACCTTCTCCTAACTGTTTCTGATACATTTACATCCTGCCTTAAATAAAGTGACCAGTACTGTGCACTGTATCCCATATGTGATCTCACCAATCCCCACGTTTGCATTCAATTCTCATCGCAATAAATTGTGATATTCTGTCTGGTTTCCTAATTGTTTGCTGTGCCTGTGTACCAACACTCAAGTTTTGGGGTCCCCAGTTCCCTCTCCATCTCAGCCCTTTGCAATCTCTTCTTATTTAGCTAACACGTTTCTTTCTGTATTCTTCTCGCCAAATTAGACTTTCACATTTTCCCAAATTGTTCTTCATTTGTCAGCTCTTTGCCTGTCACTGAAGCAATCAGTATTCCTCTGGTGTGTTCCTTACGGCTCACTTTCCTACCTATCTTTGTGTCATGATTAAATTTAGCAACCATACTATCAGTCCCTGCATCCAAGTCTTTTATATAAATTGTAAAAGTTGAGGCCCCATTAATGATCCCTGTAGCACGCGATTTGTTACGCCTTATCAACCTGAATATGACTCATTTATGTCAGCTCCCTGCTTGTTGTTAACCAGTCAATTCATGCCAACATGTTGCACTCTGCAATATGGACTTTAATTTTCCACAATGTTTAATGTGACAACTTATCAAATGCCTCCTAGGAATCTAAGGACAGTGCAACGTTTGTTTCCCTTTTATCCACAGCACACAGTCCTTCTCAAAGAATTCCAATATTTTAATTAAACCTGATTTTTCTGCAAAACCATGTCGACTCTGCCTGACTGTATTACACTCTTGTAGGTGCTCTGCCATATCATTTTTAGAAAAAACTTTTAATATCTAACTAAATTGCCTGTATTTTCTAATTTACTGTCTCTCCTTTTTTGAGTAAAGGCGTTGCAGTTGCTATTTCGCAAAATAAATGAATCTTCAAATCTAGGAAATTTTGGAAAATTAAAATCTATGCATCAACTATTTTCTAGCCACTTGTATTAAGACCTGAGGATAAAGTCTATCAGGATCTGAGGATTTGTCAGCTTGCAACTCCTACAATTTGTTCAGTATCACTTCACTGGAGATTGTCATTTTCTTGACTTCCTTGCTGTCTTCCATTTCCTGATTTACAGCTATTTCTGGGATATTACTTGTTTGCTCTGCAGTGAATACCAATGCAAAATATTCAGTTCAATTAATTTGGTATGTCCTCATTTTCCCTTTTCCATTCCCTAGATTCACTTCCATTTGGACCATTTGTTCATTTTTATCTGAGTTTTAGTATCCATAGAAAAACAAATCAAAGTAATTTCAATTTCCAGTGAGCTTTCTATCAAACTCTAAGTTTTTCCTCCTTATTAATTTTTAGTCATTTCAGTTCTTCAGCAATGGCAAAGTTTGTGGATATCCTTGAATTTTTAGTGAATGGCTGTTTTTCCAAGTTACTAGTTCACCGAATACTGCCATGGAGGTAGGGAAAAACAAAGAGAGAGTGACTTTCAGATTCTTGCTGTAATTAATTCATATTTCTTTACTATCTTCCTTGCCGCTCAAAGCAACTGCTGCTATTTGTCCACTCATGTATCCTTTCATCCTTACAAGTTGACAACTGATGTCAAATATGTACAATCTATCATACAATCCTTACATAATCTTTAGCTTATTTACATTCAGTCAAAAATGCCCACTGGGCTGAATTTTCCAAGCCCCTGAACAAAGTAGACAATGATGAGTCAGTTGGGAAACTATGGCTTAATCAGAAAAGTGAAGCTTTTGATGTCAAGGGGAAGAAAATCCAATTTTCCACCAGCTGTGTTTGCTGATGCCATTGTGCTGACACCACGATTCATTGGGAATATGTGTAGGTGCATTAATGGATGCAGTTGCATCTGGTAGAAGTGTTGAGAGGGGTACTATGGGATCAGGCTGGGAGAGGAGGGAATGAAGGAGGTGAGTGACATATGTCTTTCCCTCAACCCTAGCCAATATTTCTATCGTCCCTCTAGCTCTGCCTGTTATATCTCCCTCCATTCCTTCAGCTCTATCCAGTCTCTCTTCCTTCCCCGGTTGATTCTGACTACCCCCTCCACCTAGCCCTGTCGGATTCAACCCCAACTTGATCCCCTATCTGTTTGCTCACCCCTGCACCATATTTGATGCCCCCTCACCCTCCAGATAAATACCTCTCTCTGGATCCTGGAAGTCTTTTCAACTGCTGAGCACTCCTTTCCTTGTGACACCTGTTCCATGCATGTGCACAGTGCAGACTTGTGTATTATTATGACATGGATGTTGAACCCCTCTGCTAATTAAAACCAGTCACCCAGAAAAACCCGCCTCGCCTCGTAATCTACTAAACATGTGTGAGTGAAAGCAAACTCCTAATTTCCACTATTTAAAGGAAGATGATAATTTATTTTCATAACTCTAACAATGAACACTAAACAAAAATTATTAACAAATCCAAGCCCCCTTTATCTAACCCCAACTCTCTAAAAATGTTGTTTCAATAACACAATTATTAAACATTACATTAATGTAATCTCAAGTCCACACAGTCTCCTATGCTGTCTTCCTTCTGGCCTTTCAAATCTGCATAGAACATAGACCATTACAGCTCATACAGGCCCTTTGGCCCTAAGATGTTGCACTGACCCGTGGAACCAATCTGAAGCCCATCTAACCTTACTATTCCATTCTCATCCATATGCCTATCCAGTGACCATTTAAAAGCCCTGAAAGTTGGCGAGTACTATTGCAGGCAGTGCGTTCCACGCTCCTACTACTCACTGAGTAAGGAAACTACCTCTGACATCTGTCCTATTTCTATCACCCCTCAATTTAAAACTATGTCCCCTCGTGCTAGCCATTGCCACCTGAGGAAAAAGGATCTCACTGTCCAACCTATCTCACCCTCTGATTATCTTTATATATCTCAATTAAGTCGCTTCTCAACTCTCTTCTCTCTAATGAAAACAGCCTCAAGTCCCTCAGCCTTTCCTCATAAGACCTTCCTTCCATACCAGGTAACATCCTAGTAAATTGCCTCTGAACCCTTTCGAAGCATCCACATCCTTCCCATAATGCGGTGACCAGAACTGTACGCAATACTCCAAATGTGGCCGCACCAGAGGTTTGTACAGCTGCAGTATGACCTCATGGTTCCGAAACTCAATCCCTCTACCAATAAAAGCTAACACACTGTATGCCTTCTTAACAACCCTATCAACCCTATTAATCTATGTACCTGGACACAGAGTTCTCTCTGATCATCTACACTACCAAGAATCTTACCATTGGCCCAGTAATCTGCATTCCTGTTACTCCTTCCAAAGTGAATCACCTCACACATTTCCGCATTAAGCTCAATTTTCCACCTCTCAGCCCAGCTCTGCAGCTTATCTATGTCTCTCTGTAACCTACAACATCCTTCGTCACTATCCACAACTCTACCGACTTCAGTGTCATCCACAAATTTACCAACCCATCCTTCTATGCCCTCATCAAGGTCATTTATATAAATGACAAACAACACTGGCCCCAAAACAGATCCTTGTGGTACCCCATTAGTAACTGAACTCCAGGATGAATATTTCCCATCAACCACTACCCTCTGCCTTCTTTCAGCTCTGATCCAAACCGATAGATCACCCTCAATCCCATGCCTCCGTATTTTGTGCAATAGCCTACTGTGGGGAACCTGATCAAACGCCTTACTGAAATCCATATACACCACACCAACCACTTGGTCACCTGTTTGGTCACCTTCTCAAAGAACTCAATAAGGTTTCTGAGGCATGACCTACCCTTCACAAAATCGTGTTGAATATCTTTAATCAACTTAATCATCTGGAGAGGAATATAAATCCTATCTCTTATAGCCCTTTCCAACACTTTACTCATAACCGAAGTAAGGCTCACAGGTCTATAATTTCCAGGGTTGTTTCTACTCACCTTCTTGAACAAGGGAACAACATTTGTTATTCTCCAGGTGAAAGTGAGGACTGCAAATGCTGGAGATCAGAGTTAAGATTAGAGTGGTGCTGGAAAAGCACAGCTGTCAGGCAGCATCCAAGGAGCAGGAGAATCGATGATTCGGGCAGGAGCCCTTCATCAGGAATTAGGCCTCCTTCCTGATGAAGGGCTCCTGCCTGAAACATCGCTTTTCCTGCTCCTTGGATGCTGCCTGACCTGCTGTGCTTTTCCAGCACCACTTTAATCTTGACTTTGTTATCCTTCAGTCTGCTGGCACTACTCCTGTAGACAACGACAACATAAAGATCAAAGCCAACAACTCAGCAATCTCCTCCCTGGCTTCCCAGAGAATCCTAGGATTAATCCCATCCGGCCAGGGGACTTATCTATTTTTACCTTTCCAGAATTGCTATAACCTCCTCCTTATGCACCTCAATCCCGTCTAGTCTAGTAGCCTGTATCTCAGTATTCTCTTCGACCACAATGTTGTTTTCTAGTATGAATACTGATGAAAAGTATTCATTTAGAACTTTCCCTATCTCCTCTGACTTCACGCACAACTTCCCACTAATATGCTTGGTTGGCCATAATCTTACTCTAGTCATTCTTTTATTTCTGATAAAGCTATAGAAAGTCTTGGGTTTTCCTTGATCCTATCCGCCAATGATTTCTCATATCCTCTCCGGGCTCCTCTTAGCTCTCTCTTTAGGTCTTTCCTGGCTAACTTGTAACTCTCAAGTGCCCTAACTGAGCCATGATATCTCATCCTAATGTAAGCTGCCTTCTTCCTCTTGAAGAGTGATCCAGCTTTCTTAGAAAACCACGGCTCCCACGCTGCACAACTTCTTCCCTGCCTGACAGTAGCTGGTCCTTGCATAAGCTCCACATTTCAATTGTGTCTATCCCTGCAGTTTCTGACCCCATCCCATGCATCCTAAATCTTGCGTAGTCACATCATAATCGCCTTTCCCCCAGCAATAACTCTTATCCTGCGGTATATATCTATCCCTTTCCATCACTAAAGTAAACATAACCAAATTGTGGTCACTATCACCTACTTCCAAATCTAACACCTGGCCGGGTACATTACCCAGTACCAAATCTAGTGTGGCCTCGCCCCCTTGTTGGCCTGTCTACATACTGTGTCAGGAAACCCTCCTACACACATTGGACAAAAACTGACCCATCTAAAGTACTTGACCTGTGGTATCCCCTGTCAATATTTGAAAGTTAAAATGCTCCCATAACAACTACCCTGTCACTCTCACTCCTATCGAGGATCATCTTTGCTATCCTTTCCTCTACATCTCTGGAGCTATTTGGAGGCCTACAGAAAACTCCCAACAGGGTAACCTCTCCTTTCCTGTTTCTAATCTCAGCCAAAACTACCTCAGTGAAGGAGTCCTCAAATGTCTTTGCTGCAACAGTAAAACTGTCTTTGACTAATAGTGCCACACCACTCCCACCTATTTTACTATTTTCTCTGTTCTTACTGAAGCATTTAAATACTGAAACCTGCAATAACCATTCCTGTCCCTGTCCTACCCATGTCTCTGAAATGGCCACAACATCGAAGTCCCAGGTACCAACCCATGCTGCAAGTTCACCCACCTTATTCCGGATGTCCCTGGCATTGAAGTAGACACACTTCAAACCAACTTCTTGCCTGCAGGTACCTTCTTGCACTCTTGAAATCTTAGTTCTGACTTCACTACTCTCATCCTCCTGTATGCTTGAACTATAATTTTGGTTCCCATCCCTCTGCTAAATTAGTTTAAACCCACCTGAAAAGCATTAGCAAATCCCTCCCCCCAGGATATTGGAACACCTCTGGTTCAGGTATAGACGATCCTGTTTGTAGAGGTCCCACCTACCCCAAAATGAGCCCCAATTATCCAGGAATCCAAAACCCTCCCTCCTCACCATCCCTGCAGCCACATGTTCAACTCCACTGTCTCCCTATTCCTCGCTTTGCTAGCACGTGGCACGGACAACAAACCAGAGATAACAACTCTGTTTGTTCTAGCTCTAAGCTTCTACCCTAGCTCCCAGAATTTCTGTTTTAAATCCCCGTCTCTCTTCCTAACTATGTCATTGGTGCCTATGTGGACTACTACTTGGGGCTCCTTTCCCTCCCCCTTAAAGATCCCAAAAACAGAATCAGAGACATCACAGACCCTGGCACCTGGGAGGCAACACACCAACCGTGAGTCTCTCTTGTTCCCACAGAACCTCGTTTCTGTTCCCCTAACAATGGAGTCCCCAATGACTAAAGCTCTGTTCCTCTTTCCCCTTCCCTTCTGAGCAACAGGGACAGACTCTGCACCAGAGACTGTGCCCCATTGATTACCCCTGGTAAGTCATCCCCCCCCCAACAGTATTCAAAACATTATACTTGTTGTTGAGTGAATGGCCACAGGACATCCCTGCACTGCCTCCAGTTCCATTTCCGTCCCCTGACGGTAACCCATCTGCCTTCTTCTTTTACCTGAGGTGTGACTGCCCTGTAACTCTTCTCAATAGCCCCTTCTGCCTCCTGAATGATCCGAAGTTCATCCAGCTCCAATTCCAGTTCCCTCATGTGGTTTTCAAGGAAATGGAGTTGGGCGCACTTCCCGCAGATGCAGTCAGCAGAGACACTACTGGTGACCCTTATCTCCCACATTCTGTCGGAGGAACATTCAACGGACCTAATCTCAATTCCCATTATTCTAAATTCCTAATGAGACTACTAAAAAAAAACTTTTACTTCCTTGTGTCCTTCCGATTCTGCTGTCTTCTCCCCAGGTTGTCTTCTTATTTTTTACTGTTTTTACAGGAAAAGGTACCTTTTGATAGATAATGCCTTCTGGGATTTCTTTGAGAGCAAGATCTTTATTCCTTTGGATGGCAGTTGCTCTCCAGTTCAATGGGCAGTTGCTCTGACCAGTTTTCAAAATGTCCTTGTTTTATACCCTCTACACCATACCCTCTCATTGGTCTGATGTCAGAGCAATAAATTCCAACTCAACTGGATTTTAGTATCCTGAGCTTTATTTATTAATTGGTTAAATTTGAATTGTTGTCAAAACAGCAACCAAAACTCAGATATCCATTTAACAGCCAATTGTCACATGTATCTATTTTGGAACAGCCCATCTCTTTGCTGTTGTGTACAGGCAGCGGTGGCTATACTTTTAAATTCAGAAAATACTTTCTGTCTTAAAGTGATCACACTCTCTTTTGAGTTCATAACAGTATGATGCATTACCATGAAAGGGCTGGAACCATGTGTGTGCACATTTCCAAACGAGCACATGTGTACAGTTGTTCGTCACGTGCGATATTATCAGGCATTGCTACCCAAGGTTTGAACAGCGAGGCATGAATTGGTGACCATCCACATGCCTTTACATCTCATTATTACTTATTCTCATCTCATTTATATACAATTCACTTTCTCTCACTCAACAAAGAGAAACTAAATGATGCCAATGTCTGACACGAACATCAAACTGGATTACCTTCCTGTTGCAGGGCTCCATCTCAGCCAACTGTCCACAACAACTTAGGACAGGTTCTACAGGTAGTGACCACCGGCAGCCCACATCCCCATCTACCTAGAGTGGCATCAAGCATGCACCAGCCTCATCACATCAGCCTGGCACATCTCTGATTCACTTATAATAGTTATTCACTTCAGTGCTGCCTTTGGAATGTCTCAGCACCTTACATTTTCCCTGCAGGACTGCTTTGGGCATAGGAACAGGCACCCAACTCATGGGTTGGAGCAGTATGCACCTCAAAGCTGTTAGCTTGCTGTCTTTGAACTCACTGGCTTTGTCCATACTTGGACTCTCATTGCATCAGGGACTTGCTTGCCTTTTTTGTGTTTTGCTGCATCTTTCAGAACTTCTAGACTCACACTATTTCTGTATTGTCTTGCCTTTTAACATAGACCCAAAGCCAAGTGGCTTGTCATGTTTTCCAGCAGTGATCAGTCAAGGGGGCAGACGTATTGATTTACAGCAATGTGCTAAATCAATACGCCAGTAGTTTACGTGACAAACTCACCGAATGCACTTCAAACAAATGGCAATCTCTGTACGTTTGTAAGGTATTGTGTTGTTGGTATCTTTACTAACTCACTCACCAGCTCACTATATTAATCAATGCCCATCCTCAGTGATACATTCCCCTTTACTAACCCATTGTTTACTATAATGCGATCTCATTCTTTCATAAAACAGTGTTTTTGTAGCGTATTTTACTATTACAAGATAAACTAAATTAAAACACCCCTTCCAAATCATTACTGCTTTTTCACACCTTCAATCCTTATCAGCCCTTGCTACAAGCAGTATTTAGGCCTATTTCTACATCAAAAGTTACCTCTAAACAAGTGTCAATATAGTAATATATTCAAAACAATATCCTCCCGATACCACGTCTCCAAAACCAACCCGAAACTATGGAAAGATAATTGTATTAATCAGCCCTTACCAACGGTCTCTCAGGACTTGAATAGGTTACAGAATATTAAACAGTTTCCCCAACTAGTAAATACATTAGACCGGTTGAATCACCAGGTGATTTTTAACTTTGTACACCCCAGTCCAACACCGGTATCTCCAAATCATGACATTAGACAGGGCCGCTGTCCCCCTTACTGTCAAAACAGCACTTCAGTGAAATTGCATGAATAAATGAAACTCACACTGGCAAATAGTAAACTAATCTCATGACCCAGCTGCAGTAATCCGTTTAATATCCCTTATTCTTTTATTAAGTACATGTGTAATTTCTAATTTATTTAGAGTACATCGGTCTCGTACTTTTACTAACATTTACGAACGTAAAAGACAAAAGGGCCAAACGCAGGCAGGTGGGATAAGTTTGGCATGGACGAGTTGGACCGAAGGGTCTGTTTCCGTGCTGTATGACTCTATCGGTCTGCGACTAAAACCTCTTAATTTTGCAAGCAGACCGTACAGACACCCTTAATCCTATCAGAAGTAACAGCCACCATTTAACAAATGTTTAAGCCATCTCCAGTTTCCCCAGGACAGAAGTCACCCAAACCTTTGTGTACAATACATAAAACAATGTAACACCATAGTGATAGAATCTTAATATATGTAAGAATTGTGGATAAGGAAGCTACTGTAAGAACTGCATATCAGGATTCTATCATTGCCTCAAACCTGTACTACTGCAGTTGCTGAATAAAGAGGCTATTTTCACCACTCACCAATTTTGGTCGTTATTTGTACATGATCCCACAACATCTAAGGGGAATAGTCCTCATGCAAGTCAAAGAAGATTGTTGTCAGTCAGAGGGTACTGGCACAATCAGTCAAGGGCATCGTCCGCGATCAGTCCATGGGCTTGCGGTCAAGACCAGGGGTTTGGTAACATTACAGTCATGGGAGCCATAATGATATGCTGACAACTGAGGACAGAGTAGCACTTGTTTAGTCAGGGCTCTGACATGGTGTTGCACTAACAAGGGGGAGCCTATATGGCTTGATTCTTGTAGCTGCAGTTACCATGACAATCAATAAAACAGCACCATCCTCATTACATGTCCTCCCACAGCGTTAAACAGTATGAATGACAGACCGAAGACATTCCTTGCCTGACTCCCTTCACAAACTAGAATGTCCATCCTTACCTCTAATGACTCCTGAAGCTGTTGTATAAGCCACACAAGATACTTGGACATACTGAAGTCTTTTGTTGTTTTCACCATAGAGCATCATGTTGGACAGTTTTAAAAACTTTGGTACAATCTCTGTCTGGAACATTTACTTGTTTGTACATCTCTCTCCACTGTCAAGAGAATCTTTTTTCAGAAATGAAGCTGAACTGCTCTTGTACTATTTTTTTTCACAGGGACCATTCTGCCTGAGCCTGGGCATACACTGTTTGAGAACATAGAACATTACAGTGCAGTACAGGCCCTTCAGCCCTTGTGTTGCTCCACCCTGTCACACTAATCTGAAGCCCATCCTACCTACACTACTCCATGTACGTCCATTTGCCTGTCCAATGATGACTTAAATGCACTTAAACTTGGCGAGTCTACTACCGTTGCAGGCAAAGCATTCCATACCCTTACTGCTCTCTGAGTAAAGAAACTACCTCTGACATCTGTCTTATACCTATCTTCCCTCACTTTAAAGTTGTGTCCCCTCATGTTTGCCGTCCCCATACTTGGAAAAAGGCTCTCCCTTTCCACCCTATCTAACCCTCTGATTATCTTGTATGTCTCTATTAAGTCACCTCTCAACCTCCTTCTCTCTAAAGAGAATAGCCTCAAGGTCCTCAGTCTTTCCACATAAGACATTCCTTTCATACCAGGCAACATCCTAGTAAATCTCCTCTGCACCCTTTCCAAAGCTTCCACATCCTTCTTATAATGTGGTGACCAGAACTGTACACAATACTCCACAGTCCTGTGTGGCTGCTCTCTTGGACAATGTGACTATCTCAGACGTACTTCACTTGCAAGACCATTTATTTATTGTTCATAAGAGCGTAGGAACAAGAGCAGACCATTCAGCTCATTGAGTCTGCTCCACCATTTATGATGATGACAGCTGGTTGAATATTTTACTGCCTTATATACATACTGTACAGATAATCATTGGGAATTAGAAATTTATCAAGCTCTACTTTGTTTTATTTTCCACCCAACTCCTATTTAAATCTTTCTCCTCTCACCTTAAAATTATGCCCTCTAGTTTTGAATTTCTCTGCCTTAGAGAAAAGATCATAGCTATTCACCTTATCAGTGACCCTCATGATTTCATAAATCTTGATAAGGTCACCTCCGCAACCTCCTACACTGCAGTGAAGAGCATCCCAGCCTATCCTTATAACTCAAACTCTCCAATCCCAGTAACATCCTTGTAAATCTTTTCTGCACCCTCTCCAATTTAATAATATCCTTCATAAAGCAGGGTGACCAGAACTGTCCAAAAGTGGCCTCACCAACATCCTGGCGAAAGTGAGGACTGCAGATGCTGGAACTTAGAGTCAAGATTAGAGTGGTGCTGGAAGTGCATAGCAGGTCAGGCAGCTTCTGAGGAACAGGAAAACATGATTCCTGATGAAGGGCTCTTGCCCAAAAGATTGATTTTCGTGTTCCTTGGATGCTGTCTAACCTGCTGTGCATTTTCAGCACCACTCTAATCTTATCACCAACATCCTATGCAATCGCAACATGATATCTCAACTCCCATAACTCAATGGCCTGAGCAATGAAGGCAAACATGACAAACAACCCTGTCTACCTGTGATCCAACTTTCAAAGAACTATATGCCTGAACTCCCTAGGTCTCTCTGTTCAATATTAGGGTGTAGGGGCATTCTTAAGAGGGAAATAAGGAGGGAAAAAGGGAGATATGAGAAGATAGCCTTGGCAGATACGGTTAAGGATAGTCCAAAGACATTCTACAAGTACTTTAAGAGCAAAAGAGCAAGTAGGGAGGGAATATTGCTCCTTAAAGATCAATGAACTTATCTATGTGTGGAACCATAGGAGATGGGAGAGATGCTAAACAAATAGTTTTAACTGTGGAGAAAGCTAAGGAATTCACTCTTTTTGAAAACAGTCCACATTATAGAACTCAGGGTGCTGGAGGTCTTAAAAAGTATAAAGGTAGATAAATCTCTCGAACCTAATCAAGTGTGTCCCAGAACATTCTAGAGCCCCTAGCAGAGACATTTCTATTAACAGCAGCCACGGGTGAAGTGCTGGAAGACTTGGAGGGTGGCTAGCGTACCTTTATTTGAGAAAGGACAAAGCTTGAAACTAGAAACCGTTGAGTCTAACATCAACAGTGGGAAAGTTGTTGAAGGGAATTCTGAGTGATAGGATTTACGTGTCCTTTGGAAAGGCAATGATTGATTAGGGATAGTCAACATGGCCTCATGTGTGGGAAATCTTGTCTCACAAACTGGACCACCTCAGTCACCTCCCTCCCCTTCCTGGGCCTCTCCATCTCCATCAACAGTGACTGACTCAACATCGACATCTTCTGCAAACCCACCAACTCACACAGCTATCTGGACTACACCTCCTCCCAACCTGGCTCCTGTAAAAACACTATCCCTTATTCCCAATTCCTCTGCCTCCGCCACATCTGCTCCCAGGAGGACCAGTTCCACCACAGAACACACCAGATGTGTTTAAAGACTGCAGTTTCCCCTCCCACATGGTTGAAGTTGCCCTCCAGCGCATCTCATCCACTTCTCGCACCTCCGCCCTCAAACCCCACCCCTCCAACCACAACAAGGACAGAACCACCCTGGTTCTCACCTTTCACCCCACCAACCTCCAGATACATCGCATCATCCTCCGTCATTTCTGCAACCTACAAACGGACCCCACTACCAGAGATATATTTTCTTCCCCACCCCTAAGCGCTTTCTGTAAAGACCATTCCATCTACGACTCTCTCGTCAGGTCTACACCCCCCACCAACCAACCCTTCCCTCCTGACACCTTCTCTTGCTACTGCAGGAATCGCAAAACCTGTGCCCACACCTCCCCACCAGACCACCATCCAAGGCTCCAAAGGAGCCTTCCACATCCATCAAAGTTTTACCTGCACACCCACACGTCACTTACTGTATCCATTGCTCCCAATGCGGTCTCCTCCACATTGGGGAGACAGAACACCTACTTGCAGACTACTTCGATAACATCTCCAGGATACCCACACCAACCCACCCTACCGCCCTGCGGCCGAACACTTCAACTCCCCCTCCCAAGTACATGCAGGTCCTGGGCCTCCTCCATTGCCACATCTTTACACCTGACACCTGGAGGAACACTTCATCTTTCGCCTTAGGACCCACCAACCACACAGTATCAATGTGGATTTCACCAGTTTTCTCATTTCCCCAACCCCCACCTTATCCCAGTTCCAGCCTTCCAACTCGGCACCGCCCTCATGACCTGTCCTACCTGTCCATCTTCCTTCCCACATATCTGCTCCACCCTCTTGTCTGACCTATCATCCTTATCCCCACCTCCATCTATCTCCCACCTCCATCTATCTATCGCAATCTTAGCTACCTTCCCCCCAGCCCCAACCCACACCCCTCCCATTTATCTCTCCACCCCTCTCGACTCACAGCCTCATTCCTGATGAAGGGCTTTTGCCTGAAATGTCGATTCTCCTGCTTATCGGATGCTGCATGACCTGCTATGCTTTTCCAGCACTAAACTATTGACTCCTTCAGCAAATAATCAATGCTTGATATTTCATGTTTTACGACAGCCAATTTAAAGAATAAAAAACATTCTGTAAAACTTACAAGCAATTTTACAAATGATATGGGAAATTTAACAGCAACATTTCATTGGCTTTTCCACTTGGATTGTTATTTCCTCAAAACATTCAAGGGCTACTCACTGAGGATCTTACTCATTATATTCCTTGTTGACTACAGTTTACCAAGTCAATATTTTTACAAATGATTCGCAAACTTACTCCTGAGAATTGACTTAATTATTTTGCAAAGTATGGAAGTAAGATTAATAGGTTGACTTTGTCTTTTTCAGATGTGAACATCATATTATCTTGTAAACTCCCTACTGATACATCCCCAATAGCCTCATAATGATTATTGGTGCCTTATAAGCCTCCTTTGTGACTCTTTGCACTCTAGGATAAATATCATGTACCTTTCAAAATGTTTTAGTTCTGAACTCTCGAAATTGAGATTAAAGTCTTTTGTTTAGTCTTGGCTACCCCTGAAAATGCATGCTGTTTGTCATTGTTTGATAGAAATTCTTATTCAGAATATTTATGATCTTTTATTCCTTATCAGTTACAAACTAATTGCTGTTTCAATGGTTTGTATTTTCATCTCTACCTTCTTATAATTGTTCAACTGAGAAAACATTATGCTGCCCTATTACTGCAAAATACCTGACATAGTTGTAACTTATTTTATTCTCTCTGTGCACCTTTAATTACCCTTTAAAGTATTCTTTGCATGACTATATTTTATATGTTCGTATATTTTTAAGTTTTTTTTATTAACTGCAAATAATAGGTGTCTAATTTTTACAGAGTGATTGAAAGATCTACTGTCATTTTGTGTATTTAAAAATAGAAATTGAGTTAACTGTTCATGAATGCATTTATACATAGTTCACGTAGAGCCTGGAGTAGATCACTCAGCTCCTTGAGTCTGTCCCATCATTCCATTGGACAATGGTTGATCTGTACTTCTCCCCAATTTATTCATCTGATCAATATTCCTCAGTACCCTTACCTACTCAAAAATACAACAATCTGAATATGTATATCTTCTACAAATTCAACCATCATAAACTTGTGGAGAAGACATAGGCTTGTCCAATTTTTAAGATTATATCTGATCTTTTTTCCCCAATAGTAGAAACCCTTTTTTCCACCGTGTTGAATTACTTTCTTTTTAAATACTTATTAATGAAATCATCCTTCAATTTGCGGCATGAGGGAATACAAGCCTTGCTTCTTCAACCTATTTATAATTTAAGCCTTTAAGCCCCGGTAGAGATTTGGTGAATCTGATGTGAATCCTCCAAAGCCATGTTATGAACATGCACTGGGCGTGGTTCCCCAATTTTGTTATGGTTTCAGATGGGCTACTTGCAACCATCTCCCTTAGTTTATGAGGGGTGAACTGGCTCCTCTTGGTTACTAACCCAAACTCTTCATTGGTCACAACAAGGTATTTTGAAAATAAATTCTTCTCTTGTAGATGCCTTTCTCCAGACCCAAATGAACTTATGTTTTGAAAAGAGCCAAAATAACCAGGCTTTCTTGAATTAATAAAAAGTGAGTTTATAAATTACTAACGACAAGAAATAACAGTAATTTAGCACACAAGCATGTAGATTAGAAATAAGAAGTGAGTCTAAAAAGATTTTTTTGAGGAATAGGGAGCAGAGTCAGAATTGTTCATGAACAGCAGATAGTTGAACGTTGCAGCCATTTGTGGTGCATGTTTCTGGTAATGTTGATGTTGGTAGTTGACTGAAATTTGGCTTTCTAGCTTGATTGAAACACTTTTGTCCTGATTCCTTTTAGCAATAGTTTAACTGACAGCACTTAGATAAAATACTTTGATCTTTTCTTTTCCTGCAGTGCATAGATGTTTAAATGGATATTTTCAAAGCAGTGGCCTGCACAACATATTGGTCGATAACCCATACAGAGAAGGGAGGAAGTTCGCTTTTAACCCCTCTCCTTATGTATTCTTAAAAGGTGAGGATGAAAATTTGTGTCCCACCCAGACTGCTTTTATAAGCAGTCTGAAATACTCCCAGGCAATTGTAAGTTCAGTTTGTGAATCAAGTTCCCTCCAACCACAGGGGATGAACTTGGACTTCACCAGTTTCTTCATCCCCCCTCCCCCCACCTTGTCTCAGCCGAATCCCTCCAGCCCGGCACCGCCTTCCTGACCTGCAGTCTTCTTCTTGACCTCTCCGCCTCCACCCTACTCCGACCTATCACCCTCACCTTGACCTCTTTCCACCTATCACATTTCCAACGCCCCTCCTCCAAGTCCCTCCTCCCTACCTTTTATCTTCTCCTGCTGAACACTCTCTGCTCATTCCTGAAGAAGGGCATGTGCCCGAAACGTCGAATCTTCTGTTCCCTAGATGCTGCCTGACCTGCTGTGCTGTTCCAGCAATAAAGTTTCAGCTTTGATCTCCAGCGTCTGCAGACCTCACTTTCTCCTCTCCCTTCTTTGACACTTGGTCAAGTGTGACATTCCAGACTGACTCTCTCCAGGCAGCCACTGAATTTATGCCTGCACTCAACTTTGGCTGTATGTCATCATTTTTATTTAAAGTTTGATTTGTCCTTTGGTGAGCCAAGATTATGATCTGTGGTCATTGCAATCAGTACATCCTTGCATTTAACATGGTTAATGTATTTTGGAAAGCAACTTTCTGAATCTTACAGGGAATCTTTTAAGCAAAGCAAAATAGCCTTATTCAGTAGCTGTTAATTTTGAAATGATGCCCTTTTCACTTTGTTATCTGATATCAGAGTCCAGTTGATATTTCAGATAGAATTAGTTTTTTATTGGTTGAATTGGGACAGATCTTAAAACAGCCAGTAGTAATTGAACAGAACTAGCAGTTCACACTTGGAAATTGACTTACTGCAGCTTTCTGCTCTGAAACTTGCTATTACCAGAAAGCCATTTTGATGTTCACTCACTATACGGCTACAGGGTATGTAGGAGACATGTGAGCAGAAAAAAACAATTGTGTTTTTTGTTAAGCAATCAGCTGGTGGATTGTTACTGAACAGCAAAAGGTCTGAACCTGGAACTTTCAGTTATAAGTGTTTAATTCATTGCTGGTGACAAACATTTCTGTCAATTTGGACATATATAACGGTAAGCCCACAGGGCTTCACTGTTACCCCTTCTACATAGCCAGGACAATTATTTGTTTGCAAAAAACAACAAGTTAATAAGCAAAAAAGTTATTTCTTTTTTCATTTAAATGCAATTCAAAATAAGTGTTCCCACATTAATTGTTTATATTAACTTTTAATAACAGCAGAAGCTTTGTTCCCATGACAATGTGAGCCGGGGTGGAAGAGCTGTGATATTGTTCAGGCCAGCTGTAAGCTGTCAATCAGTGAATACTACTTCTGATTGAAATGCTACTTGATTGACAGTGCCTTAAAGTACAGATATGAGACAGCAATTAAATGAACTGATTGCTGCTGTCTGAAAATGTTAAAAGCCAGCTATTTTATACATTGGAGCTGCAGTGCATCCTGAAAGTATCACTTTACATGAACAGCATTTTAACTATTCACCCACAAAATCTTTCTGGGAAATACAGAACAGGGTCCTTTTTTTAAAAAAAAAGCTTATTATGACATCCACATCTCTGGAACTTCAAAAGTCAAACCGCTTATTTGAACTCAGTGGTTGCAAGGCACCTTTATTATAGAAAGCATGGAAACTTAGAGTGCAGAAGGAGCTCTCCAGCCCAAGTCCACTTTGCAGCTCTTGGTCCAAAACATTTCAAGGGATGGCACTTCAGTGCATATCCAAGTACTTTGTAAATGTTCGGAAATGTTCTGCCTCTATCACTTTTTCAGGCAGCAGGCTCCAGACTTGCACCACCCTCAGAATGAAAGAATTGCTGATCAAATCTATTCAAAATTTCCCATCTTTTACCCTAAATCTATGACTCCTAGTTATGGAGCCCTTAACCTAGGGGAATAACACTTCCCCAGCCACTCTATCGAGAGCCCTCAGTTTTATCAACTTCAAATGGTCTCCCCAT
The DNA here is from genome assembly GCF_037043375.1 of Chiloscyllium plagiosum. Classification (NCBI taxonomy): domain Eukaryota; kingdom Metazoa; phylum Chordata; class Chondrichthyes; order Orectolobiformes; family Hemiscylliidae; genus Chiloscyllium; species Chiloscyllium plagiosum. Next base: position 50,259,530 of record NW_028270151.1, on the reverse strand, counting down.
GATTTCCTCTGTTCCAAAGTAAATATTCCTAGCGCATCCAATCTTTCTGCATAACTAAAATTATCTGGTCCAAGTAACATCCTCGCAAATCTTTTCTGTTCCTTCTCTATTGCAATCATATATTTTCTGTATTTTGGGAGCCGGAACTATTTCTCATATTCCATCTGTGGTCGAGCTAGTAATTTTTATGCCATTATTGTCCTGGTAGAATCTGATAATAACAAAAAGAGATGAGTATGCTAAATGACCAACAGAAGTAAATCATTGCCTGAGATTTCAATTTTAAAATATTTTTGCTGCAATAACGTGCCAAAGTTCAGATGTTAATAGGCCAATTAAAAAAGGTAAATTTCCTATTCACTAACAGAACCAAAACCTGTCATTTTGATGCAATGTAATGCTTTTGCTGATATGCATTATCACAGGAACAGTCCCACAGCTTCACCTCCCCCTGTTATGCCAGGTTAAAACTTGGTGTCCTTAGACAGTTATCCCATTCCTAGATACAGTTATCACCTGGCAGGTGATCATCTGTTCCTTAAGTTTCTGAATTCCCCATCTGTTTTGTTCCTTTCATTTTGAACAAAAACTGAATTCTCAAGGACATTATCTTTGGTCATTAAACCAAAAGCAGTTCCCCTCTGCTCTCCCACAATAGTGGTGTCACTAGCTCTGTGTCTCAAAGAGTAGGTATATTTTTCTTTTCAGGATACTGTGACAAGGTGTTAAAACTGCCACCCAACTTCATTAGGTTTATGTTTTTAATTTCTCTCCCTATGGCAATTGGATCACATGTGCATGAGTCTGAGCTGAGGTGTTTATCTGTAATTCTTTTTTTAACTGCAAGTTAAGATATATTGAAAATATAAACATCTTGTAAATTTGAGTGCACATGACAACAGTTCTGTCACAACATCCCAGCTGTTATATTCTGTGCGTTGGTTAGTAATAACTAGTATTCTTGAATGCCTTATGTACCTGTTGCAGCCACTTCAAGAATCTGTGAACATACCCTCTATTTCTCTATACTTTTCAGCATCCAACTATTTCTTGTGTATTCTCTCACCTTGCCTGCTTTTTCCAAATGAATGATTTCTCATGTTCCAGGTTGAACTCCATTTGCCATGATTGACCAGCTTAACTAGTCCATTGATACCTTCCGAGAGTCTATAGTTTTCTTCTTCAACCAAGCAGCAATTTTTGTATCATCTGCAAACTTCATGCCCTCCTCTCAATCTTGAATCCTACCACTATTGTTGTTCCAGTCTTGTTCTTCCCCCACTGTGCACCCGAGCCACCAGTGGTGCCACAGACTTGGCTGTACCTGCACATCGTAGAGGAATGTCACTCTCTGAATAATGGGAAGGTGATATTTTGAACAAAGCAAACATGAACCATCTGCATTATAAAAGCAGGAAAAAAAACTTCATTAAAATAGAAGAACAAAATGTAACTGAAACTTAATTTCAAATGACAAGGTCCTACTCCATGCCTCTGTTCACAGAAGGGCTAACAGGTGTGCTGTTGTGGTGGTCTGATTCAGATGTTTTAGCAAGTCTACAATTTTCATGATTTAACTTGTGTTAATTTGTGTTGGAAAACTGGTCACAAAATCAGGATATGGATTAACAAAATGCCAAAGTTTGTTGAGAATTTCTGACAATGTGTATTTAACCTTTTCTTACGATCTATTACTATGTCTCTGTTTTATCTTGAATACAGTCAGTAAAACCATCAGGCTGGAGGTGGCAACAGTCTCAGAATATAGAACAATCCAGAATGTAATTGGCTACGTGAAAGGATCCATCAACCCAGGTGACTTAATATTATAGGCCAACTTGCATGAATTTTTAATACAACATGTATAGTAATTCTGCAGGTCTGACAGAAATTGAACTTCTATTCAGTAATGTTATTTTATTTACTAGCTTCAGTCCGTACTTTCTCTTCTAATTGTGCTTTGCATGTCGTTTCCAATTCAATAACAGATCACATGTCTTGATTGAGAGGAAATACAGAAAATTTATATTAAAAGATCAGATATGCACAGTGTCATCTTTTTGGATGTGTGACAGTAATTGGTGCTGTACTTTGTACTATACAGCATCCCTGCTCACATGAAATAATTTCTTTGCAACTACAAAATGTTTTTTTTTAACTGCCTTTCATTTTTGCTGCAGCAGGATTCCCTGAGTGCAGCACTTAGACCAAATATGATTAACCGAGAGGAAAGTGTACCACAAGTGAGCTTTTGAGAAATTGTGTGTTCTACCATGACCATTAAATTAAAATTGAATCTGTCAAGCAGTTGAAGTGCTTTGTCCACTCCAATTTTTTTTTCATGAATAACCAGCTCTTTAAGAAAGTTGCATGTATATTACTTCATTACCTTTGGAACTGGTGCCCTTTCTCCTCTTGTTTCAGTGAGCAAGCGGTCAATCTATGAAACAAGCTCCCCAAGGAGATAGGGCAAGCAGTTAGTATTGATTCATTTAAATGCAAATAAGGTAGATTTCGTTCAGAAAATAACATTTTAGGCTGCAGTACACAAGCAATTTCAGCCATGACAGGTGATAAGTGCAGCATGCTTGAAAGGAGCATGTAGTTTTGGACTATGGTTCCCAAAGCTTTCTACCACTTGGGTTTTCAGCACATTAGTCTACAACAGAGCCAGATGTAATTGATAGTTGATATGATTAGTTGACAATTCCATTATTATTAGGTGAGCACTGAGTTGGTAAAAGACACATTAGTTGGACTTCCATCATTATTTATCTGGTAGTTCCTATAAATAAATGCTGTTGTCGCAGATATTTCCTGATTATTTTTCTTTAAACATATCCATTAATGGCATGTGAGCATCACTAGCATGGTCAGCATGTATTACACATCTCTAATTTCTCAAGAAGGTTGGCGTTAAGTTTTCCTCTTGAGACACAGAACCTCACTTGATACACACTCAGGGTACTACTAAAAAGGGAATTCCAGGATTTTGACCCATTGGCAGAGAAGGGATGCTGATGTAGTTGTAAGTCAGTACAATGTGTGACTTGGAAGAAACATTTGCAGCTCATCACATTTCCAGCATCAGTTGCCCTTCATGTTGAAGATGGTAGAAATTGCAGATTTGAACAGTAATAAGAACGTTGGCAAGAAGGTTGCATTGTTGTGGACTATGATGGCTTTCTTCAGTGTTCTTGCAGCTGAACTCATCCAGGGATGAGTCCATTACACTCCTGATTTATACCTTGCCGATCACACTTATACCTTGTAGATGGGCTGTGAGAAGTCAGAAGGTGATTTACTCACCTCATAATTCCTGGTCTTTGATACACTTATGTACTGAGTACATTTATATGGCTCTTCCAGTTCATTTTCTTTGTAGTGGTAATCCCCCAGGAAGTTGGTTGTGTGGGATTCAGTGTTGATAATGTTGTTGAATGTCAAGGGGAGAGAGTTTGATTCTCTTATTGGAGATGATCATTGCCTCACATTTGTGTGGCATGAATGTAAAATATTCTCTTTATTTTTCCCTTCATTGCTTTGGTACGGAATATTACTAACTTACAAGTCTTCAATTTGACACAACATGTGATTGAAATCAAAGATAGCATCAAATCTTGTTTACAAAGTATCGGAGATACAGTGAACCATGTTCAGTGGCATGTGCTGTGCAAGTGCAGAAGATGCAACACTCATCCTTTTATCTCCAGTCTTTTCTCATCAAGGTTCCAAACACTCTTTCAAGTGAAATGGAGAAACTGTCAAGCAATATAAATTAAGTTTCACCTAAGTAGAACCAAAGTGCAATTTTAAGTGAATTTAAAATACATTTAAACAACCTGAATCTGGAAATCAGGGTTAAACAAAAATGATGTGATCGGGTAACAGGCAGGAAAGATTAAATGACAAAATATTTCATGGTACAAGGCCAGAGGGAATATTAATGAGACAAAAGATATGTTTCACGGAGGTGTGGATGACATGATAGCAGCAATCTGAATGTAAAGTGAAGGAAATAAAAGAAAGATGGGAGACCAAAACAAACAACAAGAAAAAAACTGGTGATGAAAATTATGATTATTGATATTGAGCATAAAAGTGTCCAATTGAAAGGTGAAGTGCCATTACTAGTATGTATTGAGCTTCCTTGGAATACTGCAGCAGACCAAGGATAGAAATGGCAGATCTATATGGAAAATTAAAATGATAAATGACTGGAATCTCAGGGTCACGTTTACATACTGAACTGAAATGTTCCATAAAGTGGTCACCTAGTCTATATTTGGTCATTCTAGAGTGGAGGATATTGAAATATAAGCTGCAAACACTATAGATTAGATTGACAAAATTGCAGCTTCACTTATTCTGCTTGATGCCTTGGACAATAGAAGGAAAGATGTGAAAAGGCAGATGTTGCATTCCCTGTGCTTGCATCGTAAGATGCCAGAGGAAAGGGAAAGCATGTTGGAAATGATTGAGGAATGGATTTGGTCATGTAAGGAATAATCCCCTTGGGAATGATGCAAGTTAAGTTTAGGAAAATATGTGCTTGATTGCATCATGCAGTAGGTGACAGATGTCAGAGATTTATTAATTGATTAAAATGATTTGTGGGTTTGGAAGTGAGAAAAGAATGTTGAATGTTGTGCATGTTGCATCAGTACCTGAGAAGTTATGAACACTGTGTAATAATCACTGAGAATTCCACCTCTGGCTTTGCATTGGAAGGTAATTGAGGCTGCAGTTAAAGATGATTGGGCCAAGGGCATACCATTAGGAATTCCTAATGTTATGTCCTAGACCTGAGATGATTGACCTCCAATAGACACAGCCATTTTCCTTTATGACTTCTACTGATGAGCCTTCGTTGCTTTGACTCTCGCTGACGTCAATCTTACTGGTTCTCCTCGATGCTGCAGTTTGTCAAATGCTCTTCTGATGTCAAGGATAGTCACTCTCACTTATTCTCTGGGATTCAGCTCTTTGATTTATGGTTTATGGTTTATGGTTTGACCAAAGCTGTACAACCAGTGAGTAAATCGTGATTTATGGTTTCTGGTTTATGGTTTGACCAAAGCTGTACAACCAGTGAGTAAATCGTAGCAGTGCAAGTCCATCTCAGAAACACTTTGTTTCTGGGTTAGGAGTAGAGAAATGGGGCAGATTGAATTTGTTGTGTTTTTTTTGTGGACAGGTTGGGCTGAATTTTTCCAACCCTCTGGAAACAGGCTAAAGGGCAAGGGAAATCGGGATGAGGAAAAGGGAGGAAGGTGGAGTATAATATGGGCTGGTTGAGCAAGAGTGGAATACCTGTAGTCTTACCCCAACATACCACCTTCCCAATAGTAGGGAAGATGGTGCAGCCTTCCCACTCCACAGCCATTTGAACAAAAAAAGTGGCTAATAATTAACAAATTAATGGACTATACACACTGTCACTGACATTTTATCAATGGAGGATACGATCCTCATCCCTTGGGGAAACCACAAAGTCAATCCTGAACTGGACCAGCCAGATAGATACTGTGGCTACAAGAACAGATCAAGGGCTGGAAATTCTGTCTCTCCAATGCCTGCTCACCATCTACAAGACAGGCATGTGATCGAATACATTCCACTTTCTTGGGAAGAATACTACTCCAAAAAAAATGAAGAATTCATCACCATCAAGGACAAAGCATTTGCTTCATTGGCACCACATCCATCATGCATGGCAGCACTGTGTATCATCTGTTGGACACAGTACAGTAAATCCATCCAGATTCTTTAGATAATATCCCCCAAACTGCAACCTCTAACATTTAGAAGGACAAGGGCAGCAGCTGCAACACACCCTGCAAGCCACACACCATCCAGACATAGGACTGTTCCTTCACTGTCCCTGGATCAAAATCCTGGAACTCCCTTCCTAGCAACATTATGACTATGCCTATACCCTAAAGCACACTGCATCAGTTCAGGAAGGCACCTCATCATCACCTTCTCCAGTGCAATTCGGAATGGCTGTAGATGATGGCCCAGCCAGTGATGCTCACATTTCATGAACAAATAACAATAGTAAAATGTAAAAGATTCTGAGGGAGCTTGATGGGGTAGATGAAATGTCTTTACTAAAAGGATTGTAAATCTTTGAAACCCTGCACCCCAAAGGGTTTAGAGTTTTCATTATTGAATAAATTTAAGGATGATGTGACAGATATTTGGTGTCTCGGAGAATTTAGGGAGATGGTGAATGGGTAGAAACTGGAGTTGAGGTCCAAGGCCAGCCATAATAAATGGTGGAACAAGCTCAATGGGCCACATGGTCTACTCCTGCTCCTATTTCTTGTAGTCTTCTGACTAGATGTGACACTGGGCCCCACAAAACCTGAATTGGGACCAGCATCAATGTCCTGTTACCAGGACCATGCGCACTGCAGCAATTTTCCATATTGTTGGGTATGTGTCAGCTTTGTAGCTTGACTGGAGCAGCTTAGCTTGAGGCATGACTAACCCTGGAGCACAATCTCAGTACTATAACTGGAATGTTTTCAGGGCCCATAGCCCTTTCTGTGACTAGTGCCTTCAGTAATTTCTTAATATTTTGCAGTCAATCAATTGGCTGAAAACTGGCATATATGACAGCAAGGGCCTCTGGAGAAAATGGATCCTCTATTTTGCTGTTTTGGTCAAGGATGGCTGCAAATGCATCCTTGTCTTTTATACTAGGTTCTCCATCATAAAGGATGGTGACGTTTATGGAGCTTTGCTCATCCTATTAGTTGTTTAATTTCCTGGTATCATTCAGAACTGGGTAGGCAGGGCTACAAACTTTGATTTATTCCATCTGCTGCAGGATCACTATCCATAACAAACTGCGCAAATCTGCAATAACCTCTATTATGGATGATTATTTTGTTATGAGCCTAAGAATAGATTTTTTTTATAGCAAGAAAAGCCTGTTAAAGATATCAGAATATATCCAAGCGTTTTCCAGCCAATGTAGTATTTTTGAGTTTTAGTCATTTTGTAAAATAAGAAACACAGTTGATTTCACCACGACAAACTCCCACAAACCGCAATATGACAATAACTAAGTACTCCTTTTATTGGTGTTAGTTGAAAAATAAATATTAGCCAAGATCCTGAGACCATCTTCCTTGTTTTTTCTTAAAAGTAGTGCCATGAAGCTAATTTTGGGATGGAGTCTTCCTAGATTTTATGCTCAATCTCTTAATCCATGACTTTAAGCTTCAGTGCTGCTATTGAGATGACACTGGCCCTGATGGTGGGGTTAAATTTGGCTGACAGTCCTACCAGCTGGTGGTCTTTTGTATGTTCGTTGCAATGATTGTTATCTTCAAGGGCAATGAAGTACAGATGTAATTATTTCTATTGAATTGTCTGAGTTAGGAACATGAATAAAAACCTGGATAGCTTTAATATTTAAAAAAATTTTATATTTCTGCTCAGAAGAAATCTTAAATCTTCTATTCCCTCCTGTTACGTTGCAAGGAGAAATGCATTACAGAAAGGTTTCAGTTATTTCTTTAAATTGACATTTGAACAAGATGTTCTACCTCTTAATTTCTCTTCCTTCTTAAAGATCATGTTCATGGCAATGACAAACAACAGGACACTGATTGAGCTGAACTTTTATAACGTTCTTGCCAGAATATCAAGTTTGTGCTACATGACATTTCAAGCAGTAAATCAAGGTTGTATTTCAAATGATAAAGATATAAAATTCAGCACAACCTGTTTTTTTTTTAATAAGTTTGCTGAAGTTTTCCTTTTATGTGAAAGTGTGAACTAAGAACAGGCCCCTTGAGCCTTCTCCATCATTCAATAAGATCATGGTTGTTCTGATTGTGACCTCAAATCCGTATTGTCATCTACCCCAAGCAACCTTTCACCCTCTTGACTACAATCATATATCCATCTCTGCCTTAAAAATATTTAAGGACACTGATTCCACTGTCTTTTCAGGAAGAGAGTTCCAAAGACTCTCAACCCTCTGAAAGAGTTCCATTTCTCTGTATTAAACAGTTGACCCTTTATTCTTGAACTGTAACCCTCAGTTTTAGATTTTCTCAAAGTAAACCTCATCTCTCCACATCTAGCCTGTCAAGAACTCTCAAGTTTCAATCAAGCCACTTTTTACCCTTCTGAACCCCAGCAGGATCAAGACTAGCCTGCCCAATGCTGCTTCTTGAGGCTATTCACCCATTCCAACATTAGTTGGTAAACCTTCTCTGACCCTTTGCCACACATTTACACCATAACTTAAATAAAATTAACAATACTGTACATAGTACTTCAGATATGGTCTCTCTAATGCCCTGTGTACCTGAAGCATAACGTCTCTGCCTTTGTATTGAATTTCCCTTGCAATGAGTTACATTTTATTTGCTTTCCCAGTTACTTGCTGTAACTGAATACTGAACCTTTGTGATACTTGCACTAGGACTTCCAGATTCCTCTGATCTCATAGCTCTGTACTCTCTCACATTCATATAATAGGATTTATTTTTAGTCTTCCTACCAAAATAATCAATTTCAATTTTTTTTCAACATTTCTACTCATTTTCCTGATCTTTGTCCATTCACAAAGCATATCTATACATTTTCATAGGCTCCTTATGTCCTCTTACCAACTTCCTTTCTGACCTATCTTGATGTCTTCGGAAGATTTGACAACCATACCTTCTAACCCTTCAACCAAACAACTTTTATAAACTGTAAACAGTTGTGATCTCAGACTGATCTCTGTTGTTAAGATGATTTGTTAAATCTCTATCATTTGAGAAAGATCCTTTTTTTCCTATTCTCTACTTCCTGTTAGCCAGGAAATTTTCAATCCATACTAATGTCCTTCCCCCTACACCATGAGCTTTATATTTCTGCAATAACCTTGAATGCCTCCTTGAAAACTAAGTATAGTGCATCCCCTGATTCCCCTTTATCCACAGCATATGTTATTTCCTCTTATAACCAGTTGAGTGGTTCAACTTGATTTTCCTTTCACAAAACCATGTTAGTTGCCTTGAAATTGTTAAAGTATCCTACTGTAACATGTTTAGTAATAGCTTTTAATATTTTCCAGCTCTTTGGCAGATGCTAAGCAAACATGCCCATAGTTTCCTACATTTTGCCTCCCTCTTACTGAATAGAAGTGTGGCATTTGCTACTTCCTAATCCCATGTGAGCCTTCAGTGAGCTTGGAGAGTTTTGTAAAATTGAAACCAACACCTTAACTCTCCCACTTGCCACTTCCTTTAAGACCATCAGATGAGATCCAACAGAGCTGAGCATTCATCAGCACGCAGCTTCAACAATTTGCTCAGTACCTCTGCTCTGGTGATTGTAATTCTCCTGAGTTTCTCCCTTCCATTTCCTGATTTATAGCAACTTCTGAGACATTTCTTGTTTCCACCACAGAGAAGACCAATGCAAAACACCTGTTCAATTCATTGACCATCTCTTTATTTACTATGTGTAATTCTCCAGATTCTGTCTACAGGAACAACACTCACTTTGTTAACTCTATTATTTATGGAAACTGTTTCCATCTGTTTTATATTTTTGATGATCTTTCTTTTGTATTGTAACTATTCCCAAACTATTAATTTTTTAGTCATTCTTTACTGTTTTGTATATTCTGTCAATCTCCTGAAATGCTACCTGTCATTGCACAATTCTATATTTATTTCTTTCAGTCTGTTACTACCTTCAGCTTATCTAATTAACCACGGGTTGTGGGTCCAACTCTTGGAATTGTTCTTATGCATTGAAATGTGTCTATTCTGTGTATTCTGAAATATTCCCCAAAATGTCTCCTGCTGCATCACTATTGACTTGCTCTTCAATCTAATTCAATGTAGCCAACTCTGTTTACATGCCCTCATAATTCCTCTTAAGTTTTGAAATAAACGTCTTGGACCCACCCCTCTCTCCTTCAAGCTACATGTAAAATTCAATCATATTATTTTTGCTGCTAACTGAGCTGCCTTCATTAATTAATACTATCCTGTTACATAATAACTTTACAACTCAGTGTTTCAGAATACCATCTTTATTTGTTCATTGGAATTGTACAGCACTGAAGCAAATCCTCATGCAATTCCTACCAACTGGAAAACCATTTCCTTTGCTACTTTCATGGTTCATTCTGACTGAACCTTTGGCCAGCTAAGTCGGCTAAGATTAAAGCATTTGTGCACACATGCTGATTATATTAAATATAGGCTGCTAATTTAATTGTATGTAAATCTTCTTCATGGGTGGGGGCATACTTTTATATAATTTATCGAGCTGTTTTGGAATATATGATCTGATAAATTCTCAATTTTGACTGTTTTCAGTTTCTGTCTGTGTAGTCTACATAAGGCTAATTCACAAAACAACACTCCAACTGATTCTAGATGTAACTGCATTTAAAATGATTAGATTTGGTTTTGTATCAGAACAAAATGACATTCTTCATGAAGGAGTTTAAAATCCCTGTTCTGGATGTTTTTGTTTTGTTTAATTTGAAGGCTTTATTCCATGTTTCTATTATTCTCAGTAAAATGATAGACTTACAATGTTACCTGTTCATCCAAATTTTCTGTCATTGTTTTAAAATAGTCTCTGAGATACCCTTTGGAATAGAATCGTTAATCCCATGCACACGTACATTCCAAAGGGCATACCTCTGACTGACATAAGCAAAAAATGTGCCCATATTATTATTTCAGATTTAAATGCTGATAAGTTGAGTCATGTCCTGAAAATGCTGAAAAACAAGAAATAAAAATTGCAGAAAGGAAGCATTTAGTGTTCAAATCCTAGACTTGTTAAAATTGCTTGGGAATCTTAACTACCATGGAGGGATTACAAATAAGTTGTGTTTAATTATCTAATTTATTTCAAGAACAATATTTACTCTATCTGAAAGAAATGAGGAACATAATTTAGGACAACAATATATAAAGACATAAAAGCAGTGATTCAACTGCTAAATCAAAACTTTTGGCTCATTTTCACTAGGAGCGTTATTTTATACAATGCACTGAAGCTAGAAGACTTTGTACAATTTTTAAAAGCAGAAAAAGAATTTAAAAAGTATTGTTAACTACAATGTTCGTGTCAGTACAAAATAATTTTATTTTAACACTGAGGTTCAATTTGCAGTTAACTCAGATTGCTAACTCTAGATTGAAGTATTCTTGGTGGTTTGAACCTCTGACATATGTTGGGAACTTCCCAACACCTGCAAAACACAGGCATTGGTAAGAAAGTTGTGAAAATCATATGCAGTAAACAGTGAGGAGCTTCTCAATGTTGAAATCAAACCAAGTGTTGAATGGTGAGAAAAACTCTCATTAGTGAGTGGCAAGGGGATGACTTGCATGCATTCACATCTCATTACTTGGTAATCTCCCTCATTTATCGGCAGTTTCCCATTCTCTCATCCATTGAATAGAAACCAGAAAGCAACAGTTCCTGACAAATCAGTCCAGTTATCTGGCAACTCTAGCTCACCACTTTCTCCTCTAGTTCTTCGTCTTGGACGCCAGTCATCAACATCTCAGGGCATTCCTCTTGAGCAGCAACCACAACCCGCCCCATCCATAGAAGTTGATATTGGATATATACCAGCCTCCATTCATCATCAATGCAGATTTCTGACCCTCTGCAAGACAGTTCTGCCCTTTAGTGCTGCTCTTTGGAATACACTGGCACCTTTCCATTGCAATGCTGCTGCCAGGAAACTTGCATACAGAAATCAGCACCAATTCCAGTAGACTCCCACCAAAGAGGGAGAGTTGAGAATCCTAAGCAGGCTCAGAGCCTATTAGAACTCCATAGCAAAGTAAAGGAGGACTTCAAAAATAGTACATTTTGCTGCTCAGACCATTAAACATTTGCTTAAGTATTGGAAGAGCTGTTCCATGCTTTTTCATCAAACTTTTAAATCCATTTTCCTTCACTTAATATTCACTTTATAAGTTGCAATAATTCTTCTTTCATCTTAGGGAACCTTGCTCACTCTCTTAGCACTCACTTGCATTGTGCCTGCTTGGTTCTTTTTGTGCTTTTCCTGTCCAGCCAGAACTTAAAGGCTCACAGTATTTCAACCTTGCCTTGCCTTTTAGCGCAGACACAAAACCGAGTAATTTGTCACTGTCAGCAATCATCTATCAAGAGACTGGACATTTTGTTGCATCAATCTCACACTTGCACAATTTCCTGATAGCGTACACAACAAACACATGTTTTTCAAACAAATGGCCATGTCTCAAACCCTCAGGGAAGTAAACCAAGATACGTATCATTCAGTCAGGTGTTCCCAGCATGTTTAACCAAGGACAATGTTTGATGTTCAAATGGTCAATCAACAGGTTAGGGCATTCAGGGTTACAACAGTTCCATACCACTACAATCCAGGAAGTTAGATGTGCATGGTGCAACTAGTTTGGGGAAGGCACAGTCAATCAGTTGATGCACATAGACCACTCAGGGGTCCAGTGTTACATCAGTCAGAGCTGACCATCCAAGTTGGTCAGATGAGTAGGCACAGTGAGTCCTAAGGTTCAGCTGAATGAAAGTCAAGGGGTGTTATCAGGGGCCATTGATGTGGTTGTGAAGTTAGGGAAATCCATTCTGGGGATTGGAGGCAGCAGGTTTGAAACTCCCCCCACTAGTGGAAACAGTTTCAATACCTGTGTTATCAGCCCACTCAGAAACTTGCATATTTCAATATGTTTGATATGTTTCATTTTTCTAAACTTTAATCATTATTCATAATTCAGCCCCTTCACCTCAGGAATCAGCCTAATGAATCTTCACTGACGCTATCAGATCTTCTGAGTTTTTCCAGCAATTAAGTTTTTGTTTCTGATTTTCAGCATCTGCAGTTTGATGGCTTTTTTTGTTTAGTGAATTTTTGAACTGCCTCCAATGCCAGTATATCCTTTCTTAAATACAGGGACTAAAACTGTATGTAGGACAGCAGATGCAGCCTCACACAAATCCTGTGCAATTTTGAAAAGATTCCATTGTTTTCAAAAACCAAGCACCAAAGCCAACACTTTAATTGCTGCCTTAATTACTTGCTGTGCGCTAATGTTTTGGGTTTCATGAACAAGATCCCTCTATACTGCATTTTTTGAGTTTCTGGCTATTTTAATAATGTTTTTTGATTCTTTCTACCAAAGTACATTACCGTAAACTTACCTGCATTAAACTCCATCTGCCAAATCGTTGTCCACCCACTCAACCTATTTATATCCCTTTGCAGATTACTTATGTCCTCATCACAACAGGCTTTCCTGATGGTTTTTGTATTGTCAGCAAATTTGGAAATGCTCCACTCTGGCCACTCCTCCAAATCCTTAATACAGATAGTAAATAATTGAGGCTATAGGACTGATCTTTGTGACACACCACTGGTCACATTGTTCTAACCTGAAAAAGGCCCATTAATCTCAACTGTATCTTCCAATCCTCAATCCATGCTCATACTTTACCCTCTAATATCGTGAGGTCCTATTCTGTTCAATAACTTCGTGGTGCTTTGATGAATGCCTCTAGAAATCCAAATACCCACTACATCTATCAGTTCCCCTTTATCAACACTGCTTCTAATCCCCTCAAAATACTCAAGAAAATTTGTCAAATATGATTTCTCTTTCACAAAATCGTATTGACTATTTGATTGTATTGAAGTTTCTAAATATCCTGCTATTTCTTCTCGAGTAATGAATTCCAGCATTTTCTCAATGACAAATATTAAGCTAACTGACCTGTAGTTTTCTGCGACCACTTAACCAACAGTTTCTGAAGTTGTCTTGTGGATTCTATCCTTAATGTTTATGAATTCTTGAATTGAATTTCCCTGACAGAACAACTAGACACCTAGGAACAAAATTCCTGCTCAAATGTTCTTGAATAACTGAAAGACCCAGAATATTCTGAGAGTAAGGTTTGATTGCGGGCTGCTCAAACATAATGTTGCACAGCAAAAATCTGCAAAACTAAAGTTACTTCTCTCGGATTGACAGCAGCATATCCTGACTTATCAATCACCCATTCCAGTCATCTCAGAGTCTATTAGAACTCCATAGTAAAGTAAAGAATGATAAATTTTGCTGCTCAGACCATTACATGTATGCTTGAATATTGGAAGAGCTATTCCCTGCTTTATTAGCAGAATTTTTAAAATCATTTTTCTCCACATATTATTCACTTTACAAGTTGCAATAATTCTTTTCCCATTGCTGTTTCTTTGGAGACATTCTTTGTCTTAGCAACTGTATTTGCTTATTTACTGATGTGGTGTGGACAATGCTGACTCGGTCAGTATTTATTGCCTATCCCTAATTGCCCTTGAGAAGGTGGTAGTGAGCTGTCTTCTTGAAGTGCTGCAGTTCATGTGGTGCAGGTATACATGGTATTACAGCAAAGGTTTTCCCAGGATATTCATCCAGCAGTATTGAAGGAACAGAGATATAGTTCCAAGTCAAGATGGTGTGTGGCTTGAAATGGAGCTTACAGGCAATGTCGTCCCAATGTACCTGCTGCCCTTATCCTTCTAATTGATATTGACTGCAGGTTTGGCATCTGTACAATATACATGTGTCAGGACTGGAGAAAGCGAATGTTTGAATTGGCTGATGGAGTACAGATTAGGTAGACTGCTTTGTCATGGATGGTGTTGCAATAAATGTTATTGGAACTGCGTTCATCCAGGTAAGCAGAGAGTATTCCATCACCTTGCTGACTGTACCTTCCAGATAATGAACGTAAAGGGTTTTGGAAGGCAGGAAGTGAGTTACTTAGAACAGAGTTTCGAGTCTCTGAGCTGCTGTTGTCATCACAGCATTTGTATGGTTGGTTCAGTTCACTTTCAGTCAATGATAACCCCCAGGATGCTGATAGTGGGGTATTCATTGATGGTCTTTGCTTGCTGTTAGAGTGGCATAAATGTAAAACATTTTCCTTGACACTGTGGATTTGGTAATGAGGGATTTTCCAACTCATAGTGCTTCAATTTGGCAGAATGTGAACTTTAAATCCAGTGTGGTGTCAGACCTGGTTTACAAAGTATTGCATTAAGCCATGTGGGAGCCAAGCAATATAAAGAGAGTTCCACTTAGCTTGAACCCAAACGGCAATATAAAGTCCACTTAAACTCCACTTAAAATAATCTAAGTCTGAATGAACTCAGTTTATTATTTATGCACAAACTTTATGATCATGTCAGCATTTGAAAAATAAGTATTAATGGTCCAACTCTTCTGATCTGGAATTCCTGTTTCAGATGCACAGCCCCTGTCAATGCTACTGCAATGACTGTGGGTGATTTGGGTCATTATTTGAATAAATCTTGTAAACTTAATTTCAGAATCTTTGGAACTGTGTACTCTAGAGAGCTGCGGATGTTAACTTGTGTATATTCAATGCTGAGACTTTTGGGCTGTAGAGAAATCAAGGGAAATGGGAATTGTACAGTAAGGTGGAGTTGAGGTCAAAATCAGCCGCAATCCTATTAAATGATGGAGCAAACTACAGGAGCCTTACGGTCTGCCTACGCCTTACCACGTGCACCTGAAAGTGTGATTATATTACTTCATAATTGTTCTTCATTAATGTAAGTTTGTTTTAAAAATAATTATTGCAAACTAACTTGTAATGTAATATGCATACACATTTGAATAATGGCTGTAAAATTAATTGTGCAATTATATAGTTGATGTCTAATTAAGATACAGTTAACACTTTGACTTTTTATATCCTTGGATCATCTTAAACCTCTAATGCTAGAAATATCACCTTTTTTTAATGTCACTACTGCTTTGTCTGCTACACAAAGCACAAATTTCAAAGACTAAAAATTGCTACAGTTGTGAAGATAATAGACCTGTAGGGACTTTATTTTCTTCTCAGATGCAAGACAGTGCTTTAACTTTTAAAATATTCACACTGCCAGTAGGAAACTACTTGGTATTCAGCATCACTTAAGGTGTTTTAAATGGGCTCATCAGTTGATGTGTTTGACAGCGTATTAATGTAGAAGTTTTAGAACAAAGGTCAAAATGCTGATAGTAAAACTATACTGTTCTGCATTTCTCTGCTGATGAGAAGGAGAATGGAGGCAACCAGGCATTGAATTTCCTCCCTGCCACAGTCCCAACTGCCAACTGTTTTCCTGGAGGCCCGAGCAACTTGCCTGTAAATCTCCTCTGTATTCCTGCACAGCAATCATGTTCTTCTTGTATTGTGATCAGAACTAGATACACATTTCCAGCTGTGGCCTAACCAGTATTTCATTGTGAATGAAAAGGAGTGGCTGTCGAGGCATGTCCTTTCATGACGCAGGGCTCCCTGGCATTCAGGGACACTGATCAGCTCAGTTTGTGGTGGGGAAGGCTCTGATCAAGGAGTTGTCAGGTCCAGTGGCCTGTGTAGGGCTGGGGTCAGCAGGTAGATGTCAGGCAAGAGGGTCTAGGATCTGTCAGATATTAGGCCAGGGTACCGGGGAGGGGTGGGATCTGTCTGGGAAGGAGTGGTTGGATGAGTTTTGGATCTCTGACAATGCCATGGAGTCATTGTGAGAAAGTGTGGGGTCAGTTTTATAGTTAGCCAGGAAATGAAACAGATTTAGTCCTCTTTCCTGGCTGGCATGTAACAGCTGCTCCTTTTTTGAGGTATTTTAGGTGTTGGAGGTGATTTCCTCGAATTCCAGGAGCAGCAATTACTGTTTTATATGCTGTTGCATTGTTTTGGAACTTTGGGGAAAGAAAGTTAAAACAGTGCACGTTTAAAAGGGAGAAAGACAGACAAAGGCAATGAGCACATTGTCTGAAAGGGCGAGAGAGAAAGAAACCTACACTGCTCACTGACACAGTAGTGAATCTGTGCAGGTACTGCCTTTGCTGTTTGAATTCATGTATCGCACAACATCGGAGTGCATCTGGGAAAATTAACAAACAGTGAGATTCACAACTGATCTTAGAGGAAACTGTTTGGGAGAGGTCACAGCACAGAAACAGATAGGTCAATCATTTTAAGTACAGCCTTGATGTAATTCGACAATAGTGTGTGTAGAGAGTTCTTTCTTGATTATGTGTTTTTATTGGGATCTATCTCTTGATTGAATTTTTAAAATATAAGCCATAAGTGGGTGACACGGTGACACAGTGGTTAGCACTGCTGCCTCACAGCGCCAGAGACCCGGGTTCAATTCCTGCCTCAGGCCACTCTCTGT
The DNA here is from genome assembly GCF_037043375.1 of Chiloscyllium plagiosum. Classification (NCBI taxonomy): domain Eukaryota; kingdom Metazoa; phylum Chordata; class Chondrichthyes; order Orectolobiformes; family Hemiscylliidae; genus Chiloscyllium; species Chiloscyllium plagiosum. The sequence goes on along the minus strand of NW_028270151.1, from coordinate 50,242,294 downwards.
GTGGAGTTTGCACATTCTCCCCGTGTCTGCATGGGTTTCCACCGGGTGCTCCGGTTTCCACCCACAATCCAAAAATGTGCAGGTTAGGTGAATTGGCCATGCTAAATTGCCCGTAGTGTTAGGTGAAGGGGTAAATGTAGGGGAATGGGTCTGGGTGGGTTGCGTTTCGGCGGGTCGGTGTGAACTTGTTGGGCCGAAGGACCTGTTTCCACACTGTAAGTAATCTAAAGTATTCAGTGAGCCAGGAGTAGTGTTGTGTAGAGCAATAAGATGGTGCAGTTTTCTGGGTCTGTAGATTGGAAGGAGCAAAATGGCCTTTATTAGAATGGAAATGTCTCTTGTATTGAAATAAATGCAGTTTAATTTATCAGTCCAACCTTGTTCTCTGGTTTGTCCCTGCCTGCCCTGACTGCTTGACTTGCTTCTTTTCTCAAAGTACCAGTCTCAGATTGATGTCTTTCCTCAGTATCTCCCTGGGTCCCACCCAAACCATTTGTCGGATGTGGGAGTTTTGAGACAGTTTACGGATTACTGAGGGTTATATCTGCAATAAATGTCATTGGTTGCAAATTCTGTCAGATCAAATGGGTGAGTTGGAGCAATAGTTAGAGTCAATGAGGAATTTACAAGACCTATGGGGTGTGATGGATGGCAGTGTAGGAAGGGAGAAAAGCTGCAGATATAGTCATTCTAAGAGAGGTAGGCAGGTAGTACAGGAGTCTTCTGTGGCTATCCCCATTTCAAACAAGTATGCTGTTTTGGAAAATGTAGGGGGTGATGGTCTTTCAAGGGAATGTAGCATGAACAGCCGAGTTTCAGATATCAAGACAGGCTCTAATGTAATGAGGGGTATGTCGGGTTCCAAGTGATCAATTGTGTTAGGGGACTCTCTAGTCAGAGGCACAAACAGGCATTTCTGTGGCTAGCAGCGAACAATCAGAATGGTGTGTTAGCTCCTTGGTGCCATGATCAAGGATGTCTCAGAGAGGGTGCAGAATGTTCTCAAAGGGGAGATAGGCCAGCAGGAGGTCATTGTACACATTGGTACCAATGACATATAAAGGGAAAAGGAGAACATAAAAATTTCGTCAGGAATTTTAAAAGGAGGTCCTGGAGGGTAGTAATATCTGGATTACTCCAACTGCTACAACCTAGTCGGGGAAGAATAGGAGGATAGAGCAGATGAATGTGTGACTGAGGAGCTGGTGTATGGGAGAAGGATTCACATTTTTGGATCATTGGAATCTCCTCTGGGATAGAAGTGACCTGTAAAAGCAGGACAGATTGAACCAGAGTTGGAAGAGGACTAATATATTGGCAGAAAGATTTGCTAGAGCTGCTCGGGAGGATTTAAACTAGTAAGGGGGTGGGGTAGCGGTTTGGGTGGGACCCAGGGAGATACGGAGGAAAGACATCACTCTGAGACTGGTACGTTGAGAAAAGAAGCAAGTTAAGCAGTCGGTAGGTAGGGACGAAGCAGAGACCAAGGTAGGATTGATAAATTAAACTGCATTTATTTCAATACAAGTGGCATGACAGGGAAGGCAGATGAACTCAGAGCATGATTAGGAACATGAGACTGGGATATCATGGCAATTACAGAAACATGGCTCAGGGATGGATAGGATTGGCAGCTTAATGTTCCAGGATGCAAATGCTACAGGAAGGATAGAAAGGGAGGCAAGAGAGGAGGAGGAGTGGCATTTTTGTTAAGGAATGGCATTCCAGATGTATTTAAGGAGAGGATATTCCTGGAAATACATCCAGGGAAGTTATTTGGGTGCAACTGAGAAATATGAAAAGGATGGTTACCTTATTGGGATTCTATGAAAGATCCCCGAATAGTCAGCAGGAAATTGAGAAACAAATTTGTAAGGATATTTCAGTTATCTGTAAGAATAATAGGGTGGTAGGGGATTTTAATTATTGAAACATAAACTGGGACTGCCACAGTGTTAAGTGTTTAGATGGAGAGGAATTTGTTAAGAATGTACAAGAAAGTTTTCTCAGTCAGTATGTGGATGTACCTACTACAGAAGGTGCAAAACTTGACCTACTCTCGAGAAATAAGGCAGGGCAGGTGACTGAGGTGTCAGTGGGTGAGCACTTTGGGGCCAGCGACCATAACTCGATTAGATTTAAAATAGTGATGGAAAAGGATAGACCAGATCTAAAAGTTGAAGGAAGGCTAATTTTGACAGTATTAGGCAAGAAATTTCAAAAGCTGATTGGGGCAGATGTTCTCAGGAAAAGGGATGGCAAGAAAATGGGAAGCCTTCAGAAATGAGATAATGAGAATCCAGAGACATTATATTCCTGTTGGGTGAAAGGAAAGGCTAGGAGGTGTAGGGAATTCTGGATGACTAGAGGAATTGAGGGTTTGGTTAAGAAAAAGAAGGAAGCATATATCAAGTATAAACAGGATAGATCACGTGGATCCTTAGTATAAAGGCAGTAGGAGGATACTTCAGAGGAACATCAGGAGGGCAAAAAGGGGACATGAGATAGCTTTCGCAAATAGGGTTAAGGAGAATCCAAAGGGTTTTTACAAATACATTAAGGACAAACGGCTAACTACCGGAGAGAATATGGCCCCTCAAAGATCAGCAAGGCGGCCTTTGTGTGGAGCCGCAGGAGATGGGGCAGACACTAAATGAGTATTTTGCAACAGTGTTTACTGTGGAGGAGGACATGGAAGATATAGAATGTGGGGAATCGATGGTGACACCTTGAAAAATGTCCATATTACAGAGGAGGAAGTGCTGGATGTCTTGAGACATACAAAGGTGGATAAATCCCCAGGACCTGATCAGGTGTACCCTAGAACTCTGTGGGAAGCTTGGGAAGTGATTGCTGGGCCTCTTACTGAGATATTTGTATCATCAATAGTCACAGGTGAGGTGCCAGAAGACTGGAGGTTGGTGCTATTATTTAAGAAAAGTGGTAAGGACAATCCAGGGATCTATAGACCGGTGAGCCTGACATCGGTGATGGGCAAGTTGTTAGAGGAAATCCTGAGGGGCAGGATGTACATGTATTTGGAAAGGCAAGGACTGATTAGGGATAGTCAACATGGCTTTGTGCATGGGAAATCATGTCTCTTGAACTTGATTGAGTTTTTTGAAGAAGTAACAAAGAGGATTGATGAGGGCAGAGCGGTGGACGTGATCTATATGGACTTCAGTAAAGCATTTGACAAGGATCCACATGGGACATTGGTTAACAAGGTTAGATCTCGTGGAATACAGGGAGAACTAGCCATTTGGATACAGAACTGTCTCCAAGGTAGAAGTCAGAGGGTGCTGGTGGAGAGTTGTTTTTTTTTCAGACTGGAGCCTGTGACCAGTGGAGTGCCACAAGGATCTGTGCTGGATCCACTACCTTTCACCATTTATGTAAATGATTTGGATGTGAACAAAGGAGATATATTAGTAAGTTTGCAGATGACCACAAAATTGGAGATGCAGTGGACAGCAATGAAGGTTACCTCAGATGACAATGGCATCTTGATCAGATGGACCAGTGGGCTGATGAGTGACAAATGGAATTTAGACAAATGTGAGTTGTGGACAAATGGAATTTAGACAAATGTGACAAATGTGGCAGATGGAGTTTAATTCAGATAATTGCGAGGTGCTGCATTTTGGGAAAGCAATTCTTAGCAAGACTTATACACTTAATGGTCAGGTCCTAGGGAGTAGTGCTGAAGAAAGAGTCCTTGGAGTGCAGGTTCATAGGTCCTTCAAAATAGAGTCGCAGGTAGATAGGTCAGTGAAGATGGTGTTTGATATGCTTTCCTTTATTGGTCAGAGCATTGAGTATAGGAGTTGGGAGGTCATGTTATGGCTATACAGGACGTTGGTTAGGTCACTTTTGGAATATTGTGTGCAATTCTGGTCTTCTTCCTATCAGAAGGATGTTGTGACACTTGAAAGGGTTCAGAAAAGATTCCCAAGCATGTTGCCAGGATTGGAGGATTTGAGCTAAAGGGAGAGGCTGAATAGGCCTGGGCTATTTTCCCTGGAGCAACGGAGGCTGAGGGGTGACCTTAGAGAGGTTTATAAATTCATGAGGGACATAGATAGGATACATAGACAAATCTCTTCCCTGGCGTGGGGGAATCCAGAACTAGAGGGCATAGGTGTAGAGTGAGAGTGGAAAGATATAAAAGGGACCTAAAGGGCAATTTTTTCACACACAGGGCAGTGCGTGTATGGAATGAGCTGCCAGAGGAAGTGGTGGAAGCTAGTACAATTGCAACATTTAAAAGACATCTGAATGGGTATTTGAATAGGAATGGTTAGATGGATATAGCGAAAGTGAGGACTGCAGATGCTGGAGATCAGTGTCAGGATTAGAGTGGTGCTGGAAAAGCACAGAAGGTCAGGCAGCATCCAAGGAGCAGGAAAATCGACGTTTTGGGCAAAAGCCCTTCATCAGGAATGAGGCAGGGAGCCTCCGGGGTGGAGAGATAAGTGAGAGGAGGGTGGGACTGGGGAGAAGGTAGCTAAGAGTGCAATAGGTGGGTGGAGGTGGGCATATAGGTGATAGGTTGAAGAGGAGGGTGGAGGGGATACGTGGGAAGGAAGATTGGCAGGTAGGACAGGTCATGAGGATGGTGTTGAGCTGGAAGGTTGGGACTGGGGTAAGGTTGGGGGGGGGGAAGGGGAAATGAGGATACTGGTGAAGTCCAGATTGATGCCCTAGGGTAGTAGAAGTGTTCTGAGGCGGAAGATGAGGCATTCTTCCTCCAGGCTTCGAGTGATGAGGGAGTGGCGGTGGAGGAGGCCCAGGACCTCAAGAGTGGGAGGCGTAATTGAAATGTTCGGCCACAGGGCGATGGGGTTGATTGGTGCGGGTGTCCCGGAGATGTTCCCTAAAGTGCTCTGTGAGAAGGTGTCCATCTCCCCAATGTAAAGGAGACCGCATCAGGAACAACGGATTCAATAAATGACATTGGTGGATGTGCAGGTGAAACTTTGATGGATATGAAAGGCTCCTTTGGAGCCTTGGATGGAGCTGAGGGGGGGGGGAGGTGTGGGTGCAGGTTTTGCAATTCCTGCGGTGGCAGGGGAAGGTGCCAGGACGGGAGGGTGGGTTGTTGGGGGGTCTGGACCTGACCAGGTAGTCACGGAGGAAACGGACTTTGCAGAAAGCAGATAGGGGTGGGGAAGAAAATATATCTCTGGTGGTGGGGTCCGTTTGGAGGTGGTCGAAATGTCGGCAGTTGATGCGGTTTATGTGAAGGTTGGTAGGGTGGAAGGTGAGCACCAGGAGGGTTCTGTCCTTGTTACGGTTGGAGGGGTGGGGTTTGAGGGCGGAGGTGCGGGACATGGATGAGATGCATTGGAGGACATCTTCAACCACGTGGGAAGGGAAATTACGGTCTTTAAAAAGGAAGCCATCTGGTGTGTTCTGTGGTGGAACTGGTCGTCCTGGGAGCAGGTAAGTGCTAGCAAATGGGACTAGATTAAGTTGGGATATCTGGTCGGCATGGACGAATTGGACCGAAGGGTCTGTTTCCGTGCTGTACATCTCTATGACTTTGGTTCAGAACAATCTTCAATTCTAAACTTTGAGCTGGGAATATTTTCCAAGGGTTCCAGATGCCAGGCAATTACCCATTGGAAGGTTTGACATCCCAGACAATTTCGTCTGAGTCAGTTGCTTTGGTCTGTCTGTATATTCCCATCAGTCAGCCCCTGACTGTGATGCTGCAACAACTATCTTCCTTGGGGAAGATCTGGGCCATTATGTTTCTTCCTGCTTTATTATGAATTCATTCATCTACATTAATTTACATTACTTGCTTCTCCCCTCAATTAACTTTGACATATATAAATTACAGAACCTTGGAATCATCGAATTATACAGTACAGAAAAGGCCCTTAGGCCCATCGAGTCTGTTCTATCAAAACTTTACTATCCCTAATCTCATAACACTCAAGGCTTTGGGCCTAGTGTGGGTAAGTGATATGACATTTCAAGTGCTCATCCAATTTCTTAACAGTTGTTAGGTTTCCTGCCTCAACGACCCTCCCAGGCCATGCATTCCAAACCCCCACCACACTCTGTGAGAAAAACATTTCCTCAAATCCTGTCTAAACCTACTACCTTTTGCTTTAAAATTATACCCCCTTGTTATTGATCCTTTGACTAAGAGCTACAGCTGCTTTCTGTTCACCTGTCCATGCTCTGATAGAGGTGTAGAATATAATTTTAAATACCCTCTCAAGTCCCCTTTGAATATATGCCAATCCAAAGAAAACAACCCAAGCTTACACTCTTCATAGCTGAAAATTATATGAATATTTGGTGTAAGAGAATTATTTTAAAAATTTTAAAAATTAATAACTTTAATGTCCTCAGAGCATCATGAAGTCCATTATAATCAATTGATTACTTTTAAAAGCACAATCATAAGTCTTTATCAGGGAAATTGATAAGCAGTTTATCAATGTTCCCTATCAATGTTCCATATGTCATATTGGCTCATTGTTAATTTTATAGGTTTGCATGTTTTTTTTAATTGTTTGCTCAGATTTCACGTGGGTCAAGTGAAGGAAGAGAAGATTCACTTACTGCTATGTAACACTTAAATAAAGGTCCATAAGTATCCCACATGTCCATCCTGTTGATTTAAGATTGCTATGTAATTGGGGGTAGTGGTTTTGGAGCTGGAAATGTGCTGCTGGAAAAGCGCAGCAGGTCAGGCAGCATCCAAGGAGCAGGAGAATCGACGTTTCGGGCATGAGCCCTTCTTCAGGAGCCCTTCTTCGGGCTCATGCCCGAAATGTCGATTCTCCTGCTCCTTGGATGCTGCCTGACCTGCTGCGCTTTTCCAGCAACACATTTCAGCTCTGATCTCCAGCATCTGCAGTCCTCACTTTCTCCTAGTAGTGGTTTTGGAGTTGAGCAGAGGTGCGGTGGGGCGGGGGGGATAGTAAGACCCTATGAACCTCAAGGTGTCTTCTTCGTTCATAACTTAAACATGTTATTAGCTTGTAGAGCAATTTCCATGGGCTTAAATTTCCTTTGGCACTTTTTTTTAACCTCATTTGCTCTTAAAGCAATCTCTTTGAGTGTTCCAAATAACCAGGTGACAGGAGACCTCCTCTCAGTCCGACAAGGTACTTTTAAGGTCCAGATTCTCATGTGCTCCCTTCCTTTTCTACCCTGAATTTTCCTTTCTTATACATTCTGAAGGTCAATAGTTGCTTCCTGCCCCTTTCAAGCAGGGTTTAGTCTGTTGGGATTCTAGATCCTTTATAACTAATTCTTTGAATCATGGATTTATATTCTAGAGTTAGTGAGTCTTACCATTTGAACAAAAAATTGGAAATTCTCACAATGTTGTTCAATTCACCAGGGAAAAGTGAATTATTGCCTGCTCTAACAAAAATGATTTGATCGATCTGTGAATAGCAGATGAAAATATCTATTCATGTGTTCTGATGCGTATTGGAATGAGTATAAAAAGTAACTTTTACCACAACTGGTAACTTCACGCATGTGGGAAAGTTTGCCTCACATGCAACAGCACAGTATCATAGTTCTGTAGAAAATCATAACGCATGTATTTGGCTTCTACATTTTGTGACAATGCTGCTCCTTGAACAAGATTAGGTTGCCCTTGGGTTTGTTTCAGAGGCGTCGTAAAGACAGAAGCTTCATTTTGAATGCATTTATCTACTTAAAGAAGTATTTAAATTTTAAAAAGGACACTTGTACAATGAAAGGGGAGTAGCCAGTTCTCCCAGCTTAGCTTTTCTCTGGTTTGGTTTGGTTTTAGCAGTCTGGCTGTTCGGAGCAAGCAGTCAGTTTTGAGGCTGCTGATCAAAGGAACAGCTTTATGGAAGAAGGTGCTCCAAGCTGAATCTTTCTGCCATCGCTCTCTCACCTGTAAGAACCTGTGTTTGATTTTCCCATTTTTGCCAAGGGAGTGTTTATGGGGATGTTGCAAGTATTTGGAGCAGCATCATTAAGTTGGGATGGTCTGCTGGTTTTTGGATAGGTTAAGGTATTCTGTATTCTGTTTTCTTTTGTTTGTGTTTCATTCAATACTATGTAAATAAATTCTGTTTTGTTTAAATCTGAGGGATTTTGACTAGCTGCATCACTCCTGGAATATACACCATACACCTACCCAAAACAACTAGAAACGTTAGGGTCTGGGCTACCTTCTTGAAATGTTTTGAGGGGGGTCTGGCCTGGTCCATAACAATAAAGATCTGGGATTAAAGGTAACAATAGGTAAAGGCTGTCCATATCTGATGTCAATATAAACTTGAAAACTTGCACGCCAATTTTTTTTAAAATCTCAGATGAAAAGAACATGATTGCCAGGTCTCAGTTCAAACTAGTATAAATATAGATCATATTTGTTTGCTGCGTTGCTAATGCACTATGCTGTGATACAAGCCATTTTACTTAAGTTCATAAAGCTTTATTACAGATGGACAGAACCAAGGTTTAAAGTTGCACACGTGTGTGCAGAAATACTACTTAACAAATAAATCTCTGAAATTTTTTTTTGTTGCTTGTCAAGGTAGGGCATCAGATTTTTCCCAAGAGGAGTAAATACCAACTTGTAGCAAAAGACCTTTCTCTCTAGATTTCATTAGTCAACTGGTCTAACCAGCAATCATCAGCAATGACTTGGAGTATTGCAGATGTGCCTTGCTCTGGTATCTGATGACCAAATCTGCCACAGAGGAATAACTTAGTTCCAAACTTCTAACTGTGTGTGTGCCATTTTTGAGCTATTGAGACTATTGAATCTACTGTTTATAAATGAAAAACAGCAGCAGTTTGAATTTTTAAAGCACCTTTAACATTAAAAAGGATAATAAGACCAAGTGAGAATTGGTCTTTCTTGTTGTGTTCCTGGAAGAGTAGGCCCTGAAGTTGCAATGGAGTGATAGCCTTGTGTAGATTTGAGTTGCACATGGGGCCATGTGGAAATCCTGATATATCTAACGCCAAGGAAATTCCCAAGAAATTAAGAATTCAAATGAGAAATTTCCCTGAAGTTGGAACCTGCTGAGAACATACCTAATGTCTGGCCATAAAATACTGTGGCTGCAAAAGGATTGAAGAATTCTGCAGTGAAAAACTTACTTCCTGTCTTCCCAAAATCTACCATCTACAGGGTTTGAGTGAAGAATATGATGGAATACTATCCACTTACCTTGACTGGTGCAGCTCGAACAGCACTTAGGGTGCTTTACACCATCCAGGTCAAATTAGATCACTTGGTTATCATGACCTTGAAGATTGACTTCTTTCACCATGTAGAAGCTCACCATGGCTTATTTGACACAACTTTCCACACCCATGATCTCTACCATATAGAAGGGCAAGGGCAGCACATGCCTGGGTTCATCATCATGTCATGCACCAGGCTGACACAAAACTATTTTGCTGTTTCCTTCTTGCCACTGGGTCAAATTCCTGGAACAGGACTATGGGTGTACTTACGCCGCAACGGCTAAAGTGATTCAAGAATGTAGCTCACTGCTACTTTCTCCAGGGCAATTATGCCGTGGCTGGCTCAATAAATGTTGGCCAAGGCAACCATGCCTACATGCCAGAAATGGATTTCAACTCATTTAAGCTTGTTAGTGACCCTGGAAAAAGTTAGAGGATTAAAATGCTGCTCTACTGCGTAACTATTCAACTGAAGCTCTCATTCACCACTGAATTATTTCAATAATAATGGATTGATCTTATTTTCATCTTCCTAAGAATCATACCTACCGACTTTTAATATTTGTGTCTGTATTTTAGATAATAACTATTACTCTTTTACTTAGTAATTTTCAATAAAACTAGCATTTTGTTGCAAAATTACTTTAAATTAGAACTTTGAAAATAAAAGCTGCATGAATTATACAAAGTTCAAGTTCACAGGTCACTCTGTGCATATGCCTGCTGTGGGTGTGATGCTACCAATAGCACAATATACCTGCAAAAAGGAATACCATAAATAAAAGTAATGAAAAAAAATCCAAAAGATCATCTCTGCTGAAAATAACGATGTCCTATTAGCATACAACATCCAAAAGACATCTAACACCCATTTGATCAGGCTAAGCAAATCAGCTTTCTACCATGATTAACCAAAATGTCTGTGTACACACACTTGTACATGGTGTAATGGACCAGGCCAGACCCCCTCAAAACATTTCAGGAAAGTGACCCAGACCCTAACCTTGCTCGTTGTTTTAAGCATGTGGGTATTCCAGGATTGATGCAGCTGGCCAACCCACTTAGTTTTAAACAAAACAGAATTTATTTACAAGATTACTAAATGAAATACGAACAAAATAGAACAGAATACAGAATAACTTAATCTATCTGAAAACCCAACAGATCATCCCAACTTTATGTTCTAAATACTTGCAACAATCCCCATAAACACGCCTTGACACAAAAGGTAAAATCAAACCCAGAGTCTTACAGGAGAGAAGCCAGAGAGAGCTTTAGGGCTCAGCAGCTTTTTCAACACTACTGCAAAAAACTAGAGAAAAACTGAGCTGGGAGAAATGGCCACTCCCCTTTCATTGTACAAATGTTTTTAAAAGAAAATTGAAAGCCTGTTACCTGAGGCAGTATCTATTAGCTATAATCAAACTGGCTCTAAAACCCTTCAACTTAGACTTTTTGAAGTCTGTTTCTTTTACGACTTCTCTGAAAAAAAAGCCAAGGACAATATAATCTTGTTAAAGGAGCAGCTTCGTCACAATGGTATCTCCCTGTTTTAATATGACAATGAAAACTTTAACCTAGCTCAAATATAAATTTCTTACAGAGGTGGCCCTTTCAAAAAGTAGTGGTTGAGCTGGACTGAATGGGCAGAAATGCAATTTACCTATACTTCTCGTTTTTCCACTTGAAATTGGGCCATATTGTGTTCAAATGTTTCTCAACATTTTACCTATAACTAAAGATAAATGTGAGTTTTAACCGAAGTGCATTGTTCCCAAAGTGTAAGGGGAACACCTCAGAAGTACCCACATAAGGGACCATCACAAGTGATCCCCAGTGGCTGCTATCACAATAAAATGTAATTGGTAATTATGACATATCTCATTCATGACATGATATGAGGATCAAGGTTATAAAAACATCTTTTTAATTAAAAGACATAAGTTGTTCAGAAAATGGAATTGTACGTAGTATACTGGTTTATAATCATAGTCATAAGACCTATACCTCAGCCGCTAGTGATATTGTGTGCGGTCTGTGGTAGCATTAATGCACATCACTTGATGCTTGGCCTCAGGAATAGTGCAACTGAAGGTCTGTGTACTTCTATGGTGTAGGAAAGCCAGCTGCTGAAAACAAACTAGGAAAGAAGTAAAAAGAAGCAGGTTTGGACTTCAGCATGAGTCAAAATGGCTGTGTATTTTCCACTCCCTGTTGTTGATGAAATTAAAGGAGATATAAGACAGAATTGGAATATTTTTGTATTCATAGGAGCAAAACTATTAAATTCCTACGGAATGATTTTACGTACAGAAGCAGGTAAGAGTTGTGACCTGTTTTGAGTGCCAGGAAAAGATTACAACAAGCTGAATTACTTTGATCTCATTGAGCATCTAAAAGCCAGACAGGAGAGATTTTGCAGACTTTGACAAGGCACTTTGAACATCGTGTTATTGTTCCTAATAAATAGCATTCGGTAACTTACATGGCATGTAACTGCAGATGATAGCATATGCAAAATGTTTTTCTTTATGAGAAGTGAGATGTTTTGAGAAATACAATTCTACTTGAGTTCTAATGAAGGGTGACTGGACTTGAAACATTAATGTATTTCCTGTGTTTCATGTATTAACATTCAATGAACACAATGATATATTTCTATTTCCAGATAAATATGTCATTGTTGGCAGTCACCATGGTAACAGTGAAGAACTTTGGACCAGCAGCACTTCCATAATTACTGAAGTAATCAGGACTGTGATGACCCAGATTCAGAAGAAAAGATGGCGACCAAATCGTACTATTTTGTTCTGCTCCTGGGGAGGAAGCATTTTTGGCAACATTGGCTCATATGAATGGGCAGAGGTAGGGATTATTATATACTTAATAGTATTTTCTTCTCACTCTTTGAAGAAAATGTCTTTCAACACAAAGCACATGCAGACTACTTAAGAAAAAAGAGGTGGAATTTTATTGGAATATTTACAGGCTTGGAATATGGAGCCTCTAATATGGTGGATGGGTGTTTTTTCTTACCCATCCATGTTGGTATTGCTGATTGAGTGTCCCTTGAACTAAGTGGCTTGTTGAGGCCATGTCAGGGGAACAGCTAAGACAAAAGTAGAGTGCCCTGTGTCTAGAGTCACATTTAGGCCAGACCAGGTATGTACCATAGATTTCCTTCCCTGAAGGATATTAATTGAATCAGATGGGCTTTTATGACAATTGACAATGGTTAAACGGCCGGCATTAGGATAGCTTTTAATTCCAGATAGTTTCTTCTCATTGAATATTTCACCATGTCATGATGTGGTTTGAATCCATGTTCTCAGAGCATTATCCTGGATCTCTGCATTATTAGTCTTGTGACTTTTCCATTACGTTGTGTAAGAGTGCATCTCCAACATCAGTAATTTTGAAATGCTGTTTAAATTTTCTTTGGAATTCTCAGTTTCTGTGGAGCATCAGCAACTTGCTGACACAGTGAGAGGTTAGTGGTGTTATTGGTAGCTGGAAGTGGCAGTCATTGAGTTTGTCTGCATTGTGAAACAGGCGGGCAAAAGATTGATAATTGCAAAGTGTGACCCTTTATCACCTACTGAGAGAGCATCTTTCAGGTGCACCTCAGCTAGTACAGGTTATGTTTAGAAGAATCTCTAAACCTTGAGGGTTCCAATTCAGAGTCCGACTCCTTCAGTGAGGAGGAGATTGGGAGAAGGAGAGAGAGAGAGAGAGAGAGAAAGTTGTTTCTACATGAACAATGGCTGCAACAGCTAGAGGAGCACCAGCCTCATAATGGGACATTGATGAGCAATGTACATAGGGTCACGAATACAGGCTGTTGGTCATTGAAGGTGCTTCCGTGCTGAATGGTTTTATAGCAGAGATTTAGCTCATGGAGATTTTGAAGCATCAATAGAAGAATACAATTGTCCAGGCAAATGATACCAGTACAATGTGGGGGAGGAATTGAAACCAATGAAAGGTAGCAGCCACCTATTTCCTGTATTAATGAAGGTGACCATGGGGCTCAGTGAACTTCTCAGATTCATTCCAGGCAGCATGTGGAGACATATGATGGATTGTGGAATCAGTGGCCAATTGCTGCAACAAGCTGCTGAGTGAGGCCATGTACCAGAGGATTGGGCAATATAACATGTCTTGCCCAGTCAAGCCTGTTGATTTGGATTCACGGTTATGGAGGATTCCTCCTGATGAGCTTACAGCCTGCAAGGCTCCCACGACTAGGACCCATTGTGAACAACTATTTTCAAGGGGCAACAACAGCAGAAAGATCCTCCAGGTGTTTGCAAGGTTCCTGGGAAGCTACTGCACTGAATTTATCCTGATTTATTCCTTGGTACCTCAGCTCTTCAGAGCATTTGAACAACTGTGTACATTGTTCCTAGATGACTAGGATTATCCCCTCAAACGTGCTGACTGTCACAAACACTAAGGCAGAAGACACCTACAACAACTGTCACTCGACAGCAAAGGCAGCCATGGAACTGATCCCAGACAATCTGAAAATGTCATTTAGATAGCTGTAAAAATCAGGGTGGGGGGAGACCCTCACTCTAAATCCATTGTGTTGTGATGGTCTACTGCACTGCATAACCTAGTGCTGCAGAAGAGGGTAGCATTGGAGAATAATGACCATGTTGAGCACACCACTGGCTCCTCGTCCTGGGTGTAAAAATCAGAGGAGGGTGAAGGTTATCAATCTGAAAGTTAACTCTTTTTTTCTATTCACTGAACTACTTCAGCTGCTAAATATTTCCAGTAATTTTTTTTAAGTTCAATTTTAGCTTTCAAACATCTGCAGTATTTTGTTTTGTTTTAGTCAAAATGCTGAAGTAGCTTTGATGCCCTTTTAATTAAACACTCTTATCATTTCAAGCCTGCCCAATCTGTCCAAGGGATGCACTCACTATTGCTCTCATTTTTTGCACATATTTTCATGCCCTCCACTTAAAGTGCTCACCATCTGATAAAGACTCATTGCTGCAGAATGACCAGGCAAACCATTAGAGAATGCATTACAAGAAGATTAAAGTAGTATATATATCTGGTGATTTGATTTTCATCAAGTCTGTACCTAGTGAGACCTCAAATAAATTTTTAGATGAGATTATGCAAATGCTTCTGTGTGGGAAATGGCTGTGGTTGAACCTAGGAGGGCCTATCAAGTTGGGGTGGGATTCTCACCTCTGTCTGTATAAAGACTGTGTTTGTTTCTTGAGTTGCATCCAGCACATCCATCACTGTGAAATCATAAATGCAAGGCGTATCTGAAAAAGAGCACGCAGAGACTTCGAGATCAGCTGCTTCCTGATTTTTTCAAGGCTCATTTTGTCTTCTTACCGTGAGCATTGAATTCTTTGAGAAGGTGACTAAGGAGGTGGACGAGGGGAAAGCAGTAGATGTGGTGTATATGGATTTTAGTAAGGCGTTTGATAAGGTTCCCCATGGTAGACTACTGCAAAAAATACGGAGGTATGGCATTGAGGGTGAGTTGGAGGTTTGGATTAGGAGTTGGCTGGCTGGAAGAAGACAGAGGGTAGTAGTTGATGGCAAAGGTTCATCTTGGAGTGCTGTCACTAGCAGTGTTCCACAAGGATCTGTTTTGGGACCATTGCTGTTTGTCATTTTTATAAATGACCTGGAGGAGGGGTTAGAAGGTTGGGTGAGCAAGTTTGCGGATGATACGAAAGTCGGAGGAGTGGTAGACAGTGAGGAAGGATGTGGCAGGTTACAGCGGGATATTGATAAGCTGCAGAACTGGGCAGAAAGGTGGCAAATGGAGTTCAATGTAGCTAAGTGTGAGGTGATTCATTTTGGTAAGAGTAATAAAAAGATGGGGTACTGGGCTAACGGTCGGATACTTGGTAGTGTGGATGAGCAGAAAGATCTTGGTGTCCATGTACACAAATCTTTGAAAGTTGCCACCCAGGTAAATAGTGCGGTGAAGAAGGCATATGGCGTACTGGCTTTTATTGGTAGAGGAATTGAGTTCCGGAGTACTGAGGTAATGTTGCAGTTGTATAAGACTCTGGTGCGGCCGCATCTGGAGTATTGTGTGCAGTTTTGGTCCCCATACTATAGGAAGGATGTGGAGGCACTGGAACGGGTGCAGAGGAGGTTTACCAGGATGTTGCCTGGTATGGTAGGAAGATCGTATGAGGAAAGGCTGAGGCACTTGGGGCTGTTTTCATTGGAGAAAAGAAGGTTTAGGGGTGACTTGATAGAGGTGTACAAGATGATTAGGGGTTTAGATAGGGTCGACAGTGAGAATCTTTTTCCACGTATGGAGTCAGCTATTACAAGGGGGCATAGCTTTAAATTAAGGGGGGGTAGGTATAGGACAGATGTTAGGGGTAGATTCTTTACTCAGCGAGTCATGAGTTCATGGAATGTCCTGCCAGTAGCAGTGGTGGACTCTCCTTCATTATGGGCATTTAAACGTGCATTGGATAGGCATATGGAGGATAGTGTAGGTTAGGTGGGCTTGGATCGGCGCAACATCGAGGGCCAAAGGGCCTGTACTGCGCTGTATTCTTCTATGTTCTATGTTCTATAACATGTGACAATGTGTCAGGCATCTTATGATCCTCTTATGAATGGCACAACAGAATCCTCTGGAGCTGACTGGTGAATAAATCTATTTTCTACTTTCTAGTCTTCAATTTGAGAGTCAGAGAGTAAAGTTAAGACATGACAGCTTGGCTGCCTAGAATGCCCCACCTCAGGAATCATGGTTGCTTCCCATTGCCAAGAATCATACGTTACAGAAGAGGCTCTTCTGCCCATCAATTCTTTACCACATGATCAGAGAAAATGTGTCCAGCTGCAAAAACTTGCTGTGCAATTTGGAACTCAGATGATTGTGACAAGAGCTGTTTTTTTTTGTGTGTGTCACAAGTGGCTCAGTTGTATATGTGGAAGGGAAGAAAAGTGAAGGCCAATGGTGATAAGTGATTGAACAATAAGGGGAACCAATTGATCTTTCTGTGCTGTTGATGTCATGTTACCTTCCTGGTGCCAGGGTCAAGAATGTCATGGGATGGCTGCAGCATTATCTTCTGGGGGCAGATCAGAGGTCACAGTCTCACCAATGATATCATCAGTTGGAGATGGGGTCCTGAAAGCAGAATTTTGGAAGCTAGAGAAGAACTTAGAAAGCAGAACATCTAAGGCAGAAATCTCAGGCTTGTTCTCAGCACAACATAGCAGTAATTATAGACATAGTAAAATTAAGCAAATAGGTATTTCGCTAAATGGCGCAGGAGAGACTTTTAATCTGGGGTATTGAGACCAGTTCTTGGACAAGTGGGACCCGTACAGGATGCATAAGTTATGTCTCAATAGGATCAGAATAAAGTTCCATGTAAGAATATTTTCTAGGGGAGGGCTTAAGCTAACTTGTCTGGGATTGGGAACCTGAGAGATAAACAAAGCTGGTTAAGGGATGTAGAAAAATTATAAATGAAAGTGGAAAGCAGCAGAAACAAAGCTTCGAATATCCTAGGGTCAAAATACAGAATGGAGTTAAAAAGGCAGAATTTGATCCAAAATTAACATTGTTATCAAAGGACACTAAAACTTAGCTCTACACCTCCCAGTTGATTGACATCTTTGTAGATGTTGCATATTGAGATGAGAAGTTTTTCTGTGTGACATGTAATTTGGCAAAACAGTGAGGATACCATGCAACTATACAAGGACCTACAGCTGCTTCTGAGCAGCAGAGGAAAATTGGTTTTGTAGGCTAGGAGGGCCTGGAAGCTAGAACTCTCTGTCTCTCTCAACGTCAAGCTCAGAAACTGCTCAGTGATTAAAAAAAAACCTTGTGTCAACGCCAACCACTGACTGAGAACTCAGGGTCACCCACAGCTTCACCAGGTAACCACTTCTATTCAGGTATTTTCATTCTAAAGAAGCTCCAAACTGTTTCTGTTGTTACCTTACAATCTGGAACAGATATCCCAACCTATCCTTAGTTTGTAAGCTGATCACTACTATTTGTCTGTGTTTGTTGTTTTCTTTTGCAGGAGTAATAAATTCCACTTGGGCTTTTGCTGCAGAAATCATTGTGTTAATTGAAGCATGGTAATTGTGTACTTAAAAAAAATATAAGGTATTCATTGCTGCTGACTGAGAGAAGGTGACTCCATCTCACCTGGTTGTAATATGGTCGGCATGGTTTTTTGGAAGGTGAAATCATGCTTGCTGGACCCAATAGATTTTGTTGAGGATTTACTGACAGAAGTGATAAGGAAGAAATAGTGGGTGTGATGTATGTGGATTTTCAAAAGATCCATACAGAAAGTTACTGAATAAAATTAAAGCACTCAGCATGTTTTGAGGATTGGGTAACAGGTAAAAACACAGAAAAAGTAAGCGGATCATTCACATGTTGGCAGGCTATGACAAGTGGAATCCCACAAGCTTCAGTGCCTTGAGCCCCAGTGTTCCCAATCCATGCAAATGATTTGGATGTGAGGGCCAATTTTAATTTGCCCAAGTTTGAAATAAAACATAGTAGGAAAATGAATTGTGAGACGGTGTAAAGAGGAGATTTAGTCTGAGTGAGTGGGCAAGAAGATGGCAGATGGAATACAGTGTGGATAAATCTTTGGTTGTCCACTCTGATAGGAGGAATGGTGGAGTGGTGTTTTTTTAAATAGTGAGAGATTGGAAAGTCGTGGTGTCCAAAGGAACTTTGTTCTTAAGTCATTGAAGTCCAGCATCCAGGTGCAGCAAGCAGTTTGGAAGGCAAATGATATCTTTGCCTTTATTGAAAGAGGATTTGAGTATAAAAGCAAATAAGTTTTGTTTCCATTTTGTAGACCATCAATAAGACAGTACCTGAAAAACTATGTGCAATTCTAGTCCCCATGCCTAAGGAAGGCTATACTTGCCGGAGGAGGGCTTTTGTGCCACAGTGGTAGTATACCTATCTTTGAGTCAGGAGATTCTGGTTCAAGTTTCACCTGCTCTGTAGTTGTGTAATAGCATCTCTGAACAGATTGATTAGAAAATTTTGATATTCACTACAGAGGGAGTGCAGCGGAGGTTCCTGACTGATGCCTGAGATGGTGGAGTTGGCCTTTGAGTGGGCCTCTACTGTATGAAGCTTAGAAGAATGAAATGCAATCTCATAGATACTTATAAAATCCTTAAAGGACGAGACAATGTCAATGCAGAAAGGATATTTTCCCTCCCTATTGCGTCTCGAAGCAAGAGACACAATCTCAGAATAACAGGCAAGTCATTTAGGAATGTGGGGTGAAGAAATATCTTCACTCAGAAAGTAGTGAATCTTCAGAGAGTGATGGGAGCTCAGTTGTTAGTAAGCTTGAGACATCAGGCGATTAGGAGTTGGCACAGGACTATGTGCTGAGGTAGATGATCTGCTATGATCGAGAATACAAAGCAGTTTTCAGGGGCTGAATGGCCTAGTCCTGTTCCCATGTTCTATGTAACTCCTGCATCAAATGGGTGAATCAAATCAAAAGCATTAACTCATTCATGACCTCGTTGGACTCCTCTATTTTATAACCCGGTGGGTGTACAGCCTCTGGGGACTCTGACAGATTGCCATACATTTCATGCAACTAGCCTTTGCTGGTGATTCCAGTGACTCACCATCAGTGTAAAGCTGAGCACCTCTGGGTCTGTCTTCAGTTCTCTAATGGGAAGTGACTGAAGCTGTCACTATTTGACACCAGCTTGTGTACATACTCACCAGTTGTTGCCATCTCTTCATTACATCAGAGCCCACTGGCATGAGAGTGTCTGTACTTGGGAGGAGTTCGACTGATATGGCTCCATCTCTGCAGATCATGGTTCCTTCTCAGATCTTGTTTTTCAATTTGAAACCACCATCAGGACCAGCATGAGACCTGGATTTTGTTAGAGTGCTGTACTTTTAATCGTCTGTCCTTGATGTGTAGCTTCCTGTGTTAATCAAGGCCCACAGAAGCCCTGCAGTTAATGTTTGGCAGAAGGATTGATGTCTGCATCCATGTCATTACTCTCTCTCTATGGGGTGTGCAACTTTTTGGACTCTGCAATAACTGCCTGCTGCAAATCATCCTATTTCCACTGCCACCACTCGCATTGGGATCCCCACAACTATAACCAACACCTCTGGTTCTTCTCCTCTCTCTGGCATTGTGAATTAGCTTCTCTTGAAACCGCATACTGAGTCAATCTTGTCTTACAGTCTAGTTGTATTCATTTTCCTATTGAGCATCATGGCACTGGGAGAATAGCTGCAAACAGCCATTCAGTATTGGCAAGGCAGTGATCAACTGTAATGGTCCTCTGTGAGGCAACTGTACATCTCACTGTGAATGCTAGTCCCAGGATGTGTCTGATTGATAAGTCAGAAAGCGGTTCTCATATCCTTTGGCACCATGTGTGAGATGCAGTGTCTATTGACTCCCTTTTCCACTTCTGCCAATGCTTTTCTCATGAGGTTTCCCAGCCTCCTCCTCTCTTCAACTGAGAAGAGCATTTTTATTCATTCCTTCGCAACCTGCTGCAACACTTCCATGGAGGTCACACTAACCTCTGAGTTATTCTTGGGTGCATGTTTTCTTAATCAGCACCCCATTCAATGCCCTCTGTAGATGGAATTTTGTGGAGGTGAGAAATATCTCAGTCACTGACTGGGGATTGAGTGAACTGCCTGAGTCACCTCTTGACACAAACACTTGCCAAATCTTTTGACAATCTCATGGTCGATGAAGTGGTGGGCACTAACTTGGGGTCAGGCACCCTGGCAGCTGAGACCACCAACCTGGGGTCTCAGAACGAGAGAAACACAACGATGTGGGAGCAGGAGGAGGTTGATGGGATGGCAGTTACAGGACTCTCCTCCTTGATAATGGATCAACCAATCAGCCACTGAGTATCTGACAAAAGGGGACCGCATCTAAAGAACCTGCCTGCAGCCAGGCCAACTGGCCCTTTATTGGCTACAGATGGACAATTTCCGAGGCATCCAGTCACCTGCAGCACAAAACCCAAACTTGTTGCTAACATGAGGGCTGCCTGTCATTTGGTAAATATCTGGCCACTATGTCAGGACGAATGTGTTTTGAATCCTCTTCCTTCACACACAGCTTCACCTTACAGCATGACCATGTATCCATCAAAACACTTGTGGCCAAGCCTTCTGAATGAATAATGTTCAAGAAACAGACACAACTCTGCACCTATTGTTAACGAGCCAAAATTGTATTGAATATAAAACATAGTTTGGTATTGTGGGAAAATGGATAATAGAAGGAAATGGTGGGCAGGGAACAATGGACCTTGGTAACAACAGTGAAAATAAAGGATTAAAGAAATGGGTAGCAGGTGAGGAAAAGGGCAAGTAAAAAGGAGGACTGGTGAACCAACTACTAATATGGAAAAATTACACTAATTATATATATTTTTCTGTAAGTTTTATGTAATATCAGTTTAAAATTGACTGATAAGACCAGACATGTCTGTCTTGATGGACAGAGTGGGAAGTGACAGCATGATCTGTGTTTTTTTTATGGATTAAAAATGTAGACATTAAATCACCAGTGCCTTTCAGTGAGGTCTGATGGTTATGTAGATTTGTAGAAGGATAGAACACAGAAGGCGGCCTTATAGACCGTCTGGACTGTGCTGGCTTTGGGGTAGAACACTCCAGTTGATCTCACTCCCCGTTCCTTCCCTATAAACGTGTAATTTTCCCACTTTCAGGTTTTTTTCCCATGCTCTTATGAATTATTAGTTCTGCTTCCGTCACATTTAGACCGTGCATTGCAAAACAGAAACTCTGTTTTAAAAAACAACATTTCACAGCACATTTTCACCAAGAATGGGCTGTGAGTCAAGAACTCTCTGTCTGAAAAGGTGGCTGAGTCAGAAACTCTTGTAACATTTAAATGGTATTTACATATGCACTTGCATTGCCATAACCACCAGGGCTTTGGGCCAAGAGTTGGGGAAATGAGATTAAAGAAATCAGATCTTTGTTGACTGGTATGGACACAAATGGACCAAATAGCCCACAGCTGTGCTGTAAACACCTATGAATATACATTAATGTTCTGCACAGTTTAACAGGACAATTTCCAGTAATAATTTGGAAGGTAAAATGCTTGAAGTGAATGGGATTTGATATGATGTGGACTATGTCCTCCATTTTGCATTTCTATTGAACTGTAGTTTGACATCAGAAGCATAGAATATCCCGTATTTAGAACCAAGGGCTGCCATGTGACCTTTCTTTTCAATTGCTATAATTGGCATTTGAACTTGAACTAAACATACACGCTATTGATAATCACAATAATTTTGTCAACATATCCTTTCATCTATGAGGTAGAAAATATTTTTCTGATCTTTGTCTAACTCATAGTTCTATCTATTCAATTTGTAATTTTAATCATCATCAAATAGCAAACATATAGAAAGTGCTAAGTTAAACTGACTATTTTTAGTTGGACAGTCTCTGAATTTTTCTGTGCATCCTCTCATAACAAAAGAAGTAGCACTTTAAAAGCATCAATGTATGATTGAAATAAGAGTGGCGAAAATATATGGAGTGCTAAAGGGAGCAAGCAGGCAGTAGGACTAAATGATTACTCCGATCAAAGAGCAAGCACAAGCACACTGAGCACTGCTGCACTGCATCTTTCCATGATGCTAACTAATATTAAGTAACAAACAGAATATGCTCTGTTAAGGAGCTGATAAACCTGCAATAAGTAAACTGCATATCAGGTTTGATCATTTCATGAGAATGTATGGAAAACCGACATCTCAGCTGCTTGCACAAAATGAACCTAAGTGCATTAAAATTAAAACAAATTTGAGATTTTAAATTGTTGGAAGTGTCCAAGATGATTTCAAGCCTAACTACATTGCTTTTCTTGTTATCAATCAGAGAAATCTATCTATTTTACAGGAAATATGGGAGGATAAATTCAACATACAGCTTCCTACTTTGCCCTTAAAAATCTGGCACTTGACAGTAAAACAGGGGAGGGGCACCTCAGCTCACATTACTGATATCCAAGTGTTACCTGATACAATACTCCCATGGACCTGCAAACGGACAAGCACCCTATCCTTATGAAACTGGTAAATAAAGCAGCAGTTAAAATTCAGGTTTCAGAATTAAGTTAAAGGTCACAAGGTTCATTGAGACACCCTAGCTGTAGCATGAAGTGTTGATGAAGAGGAACAAAAAAAATTGAAAAGTTATTGATAATAGGGCCAGGGAGAGCAGGAGTGCTCCAACAAGCTTAAAAATAGTCCCAGTTACCATGGGTTTCTCTGACTCACCACCAGGCCTCCAGACTGCCTGATCTTTCATTCTCTATAGGTAGCAAGATGGAATGTTCATAACTCACTGGCAACATGGTAACAAAGCCCATACCTGGGTCTGCCTTTGGTCTTCTGGTGTCACAGGGAGATTGCATCACCCAAGTTAAGTTTCTCCACCTTTCTTGTAACTTATCAAAGACTATGTTCTGTAAAGTTTTGGTAATTAGTGATAACTTTAATACTCTTTATGAACACCGTATTGCATTTTATGATCTGTCACTACAGATCCACAAAGGACTAGAAAACCACTTTAACTTCAATGAATTTTAGAAAAAGTCTATTAAATGACTTTTCATTTCAAGAGAAGAAAATTAGTTTTTATTCATTAGCAGAAAAATTGTAACCTAAAAGGCAAAGAAGCAGACCAAATTGAAATTGTCTTGCACAGCTTTCAGCAACGGAAACATGAGAAAAAAATAAACTTAATTACAGAGAGCTAAAATCTCTAGCATTTATTTCAAATAATAATAGATAGAGGGACTGAATTCATGGTTGTAATCTAATCATTGAATCTAGATGACTTTCATTAAACCCTTTGAGCTATGCTGTTGTGGTTTATGACGTCTTCTGTTCCCCTTGATTGGATTACAGCCATGTAATTACTTTCTGCTATCTATTGTTTTTAAATATACGAGCTACATTATTCAGTTGTAAATAATACCTTTCTTTTATTATCTGAGGTAGTGTTATTCCACATTGATGAGAACATAAAAATAATTCAGTTTCTTTCATGTAATTAGTTTCGGTGTCACCTTTAATTGACGTTACTGTGAGATGTACAACGATTATGCTATTGAGACAATAGTGTAAATTGTAAAAGTATTTATTCGAAAGGTACAAGCAAATTAACTTTGGGATTATATGTCACCCATAAAAGCAATTAATTGTTGCTTTCACAATTTCTGATATGATTTGAAGTTTTTAGCTAAGCATTAAGAACCTTGTTCCTCACATTCTGTTTTATACGAGAACTGAAGGATCAGGGTGGCACATAGATACAGTTGCATGGTGCAAAAAATGGATTGTTCGCTGTAGCACGGAGCACTTTTATTCTTCCACATTGATATTCATCAATTAATTTATTTGCGATTATGGCACATTTTCTCATCTGAGATATGTAATTAGATTTGTCTGATGGAAATGTGATGGTCTTGTACAGAAAATAAAAGTTAGAGGAAAGATTTTCTCTCTGATTGTTGAACAAAGGCTGATGACAAGAATTGGAGAAGATGAATACTATTTTTTTTAAAAGATCAGATTTTAATGGGCATCTTCTTTTGAGTAATGACCACTTTGCATCTTGAAGCTGCTTAAAATGGCAGCATAGACATTTTAGAAACTCGGGGCTTTTAAAATATTCTACTTATATTAAAAAGAAAATCCTGGTTATGTCTCTTACACATGGCAGCAAGCCACAGTTAGTGTGGGTGAAGGACCTGTTCTTATATTTCGAGATGTGAATGCATAACGTGGTTTGGAGCATTTCAATAGAAATAAAATTCAATCCTACACTTAACTTCTAAACATGGTTTTGATGCAACACTTTACATAGAGTCATAGCGAAGTACAGCATGGAAACAGACCCTTCGGTCAAACTCATCCATGCCGACCAGATATCCTAACCTAATCTATTCCCATTTGCCAGCACCTGGCCCATATCCCTCTAAACCCTTCCTATTCATATCCCCATCCAGGTGCCTTTTAAATGCTACAATTGTGCCAGCCTCAACTATTTCCTCTGGCAGCTTATTCCATATATGCAACCACCCTCTGCGTGAAAAAGGTTGCCCTTTTGTTCCCTTTTATATCATTGCCTTCTCACTCTAAACCTATGCCTTCTAGTTGTGGACTCACTCTCCCCAGGGAAAAGACTTTGTCTATTTACCCTATCCATGCCCCTCATGATTTCATAAATCTCCATGAGGTCACCCCTCAGCCTCCGATGCTCCAGTGAAAACAGCCCCAGCCTATTCAACCTCTCCCTATAGCTCAAATCCTCCAACCCTGGCAATATCCTTGCAAATCTTTTCTGAGCCCTTTCAAGTTTCACACCATCCTTCCGAAAAGAAAGAGACAAGAATTGCATGCAATATTCCAAACATAGCCTAACCAGTGTCCTGCAGAGCTGCAACATGAACTCCCAACTCCTGGAGTAAATATTCTGACCAGTAAAGGAAAGCATACCAAATGCCTTCTTCATTATCCTATCTATCTGCAATTCTACTTCCATGGAACTATGATCCTGCACTCCGAGGTCTCTTTGTTCAGGAACACTCCCAAGGACCTTACCATTAAGCGTATAAGTCCTGCTCTGAATTGCTTTCCAAAATGCACATTTATCTAAATTAAACTCCATCTGCCACTTCTCAGCCCATTGGCCCATCTGATCAAGATCCCATTGTGCTCGGAGGTAACCTTCTTTGCTGTCCACTACACCTCCAACTTACTAATTATACCTCCTATTTTCACATCCAAATCATTTATATAAATGACGAAAAGTAGTGGACCCAGGACTGACCCTTGTGGCAACCATCCACCACCACTCTCTGTCTTCTACCTTTGAGCCAGTTCTGTATCCAAATGGCTAGTTCTTTCTATATTCCATGAGATCTAACCTTGCTAACCAGTGTCCCATGGGAAACCTTGTCAAACGCTTTACTGAAGTCCATGAACATCACTGCTCTGCCCTCATTAATCCTGTTTGTTACTTCTTCAAAAAACTCAATCAAGTTTGTGAGACATGATTTTCCACACACATGCTGACTATCCCTAATTGTCCTTGCCTTTCCAAATACATGTAAATCATGTCCGTCAGGATTCCCTTCAACAACTTGCCCACCACTGATGTCAGGCTCTCTGGTCTATAGTTCCCTTGCTTTTCCTTACCTCCTTTATTAAATAGTGGCACTACATTAGCCAACCTCCAGTCTTCTTTCACCTCACTTGTGACTATCTCAGACAAATATCTCAGCAAGCAGCTGAGGAATCACTTCCGTAGCTTCCACAGTACTTCTATGGTACAATTGACCAGATCCTGGGGATTTAATCACTTTTATGCATATCGTCCAGCACCACCTCCTCTGTAAAATGGGCATTTTTCAAGATGCCATCATCTATTTTCCCACGTTCTTTCTCTTCCAATTCTTTCTCTACAGTAAACACTGATGCAAAATACTCGTTTAGTACCCCCACACATAGACTGCCTTGCTGATCTTTGAGGGGGCCCTATTCTCTCCCTTGTTACCTTTTTGTCCTTAATGTATTTATAAAATCCCTTTGGATTCTCCTTAATCCTATTTGCCAAAGGTATCTCATGTCCCCTTTTTGCCCATCCTGGCTTCCCTCTTATGTGTACTCCTACTGCTTTATAATCTTCTGAGGATTCTCTTGATCTCCCCCATCTATACCTGACATAAGCGTTCTTCTTTTTCTTAAACAAATCCTCAATTTCTCTAGTCATCCAGCATTCTCTGTACCAACCAGCCTTTCCTTTAACCCTAACAGGAATATACTGTCTCTGAATTCTCATTATCTCATTTTTGAAGGCTTCCCATGTTACAGCCATCCCTTTACCTGCAAACATCTGCCCCAGTCAGGTTTTGAAAATACTTGCCTAATACCGTCAAAATTGGCCATCCTCCAATTTAGAACTTCAAATTTTAGCTTTCCATCACTATTTTAAAACTAATGGGACGGCACAGTGCTAGAGACCTGGGTTTGATTCCAAACTTGGGTAACTGTCTGTGTGGAGTTTGCACATTCTCCCCTTGTCTGTGTGGGTTTTCTCTAGGTGCTCCAGTTTCCTCCCACAAAACCAATGATGTGCATTTCAGGTGAATTGGTCATACCAAATTGCCCATAGTGTTCAGAGAGTGTAGGTTAGGTGCATTAGACAGGGGTAAATGTAGTGTCATGGGGAATGGGTCTTGGTATGTTACTGTTCAGAGGGTCAGTGTGGACTTGTTGGGTCAGATGGCCTGCTTCAGTACTGTAGGGATTCGAAACAAAAAATTATGGTTGCTGACCCCAAAGTGCTCCCTCACTGACACCTTAGTCACTTGTCCTGCCTTATTTCCCAAGTGTGGGTCAAGTTTTGCACCTTCTCTGGTAGATACATCCAAATGCTGAATCAGAAAATGTTCTTGTACACACTTAAAAAATTCCTCAATCTAAACCATTAACACGATGGCAATACCATTCTGTATTTGAAAAGTTAAAATCCCCTACCATAACTACCCTATTATTTTTACAGATAACTGAAATCTCCTTACAAATTTGATTCTCAATTTCCTGCTGACTTTCGGGGGTCTGTAATACAATCCCGATAGGGTGATCATCCCTTTCTTATTTCTCAGTTGCACCCAAATAACTTCCCTGGATGTATTTCCGGGAATAACCTCCCTAAGTACAGCACTTATTCCAACCCTTACTAAAAATACCACTCCCCCTCTTCTCTTGCCCCCGCTTTCTATCCTTCTGGAGGATTCTGGATAATTCAATATGGAGAATGGGGAAAAAAATTATGGCTGCTTCTTTTTGAGGTATTTTAGGTGTTAGTGGTGATTTCCTCAAATTCCAGGAGCAGCAATTACTGTTTTACATGCTGTTGTGTTGTTTTGCAACTTTGGAGAAAAACAAAGTCAAAACACTATTAAAAGGGAGAAAGACAGACAAAGACAGCAAACACATGGTTAGTGAGGGAGAGAGAGAAGGAAACCTACACTGGAAACTGACACATCAATGAATCTGCACAGTTACTGCCTTGTTGTTTAAATTCTTGTACCTCTGGACATCAGCGTGTGTCTGTGAAATCTTAACAAACAGCGAAATTCACAACTGACTTTGGTCGAACCTCTGTGGGAGAGCTCACAACACAGGAACAGATAAGTGCATGGTTTTTAACGGGTTATCTGGCTATACGTCTACAGTAGTGAACAGAGTTGGTTCTTTCTTGATTATATGTTTTATTGAGATCTGTCTCTTAATACAATTTTAAAAATATAAACCATCAGTACTAAGTTAGCATGGAGCACTATTTTTTAAGATCAAAACGACGGTGCTATTTTCTGGGTCTGTAGATTGTGAAGGAGCAAGGATGGCCTTCAGTAGAGTGATACACTCTTCTTGTTGGATGTGGGAGTTGAGGGAGCGTTTCTATGTTATTGATAATTATGCTTGCTGGAAATATCTTTAGTTGTGAATCCTGTCAGATCAAATGGAGTGACATTTCGAGGCAATGAGGAATTTACAAGAGCAAGAGAGTGTGATGGATGGCAGTTATAGGAATGGAGGAAAGCTGCAGATATAGTCAGGTAGATGGATTAACTCCAGGAAAAGTAAGAGAGAGAGACAGGTAATGCAGGAGTCTTCTATAGCTATCCCCCATTTCAAGCAAGTATGCTGTTTTGGAAGTTGTAGTGGGTGATGGATTCTCAGGGGAATGTAGCACAAACAGCCAAGTTTCTGGTATTGAGACTGGCTCTAATGTAGTGAGGGGTACGTCGGGTTCCAAGCGATCGATTGTGATAGGGACTGTCGAGTCAGAGGCACATGAAGTGAAGCTTGTGAATAGATTAGATTGATCATCTCATTAAGGAGATCTTAAGGATCCAACAACTATTTGTTTTTATACGATGCTCGTAATGTATTGAAAAAGAAAAGGGATTTTAAAATTGATGCATTCAAAGAATCCTGGAAGAGCTGAGGCCCAAAGTTTCTTTATGGGACCTAGAAGCTAAAACACTCCTGCTCCTCCAGGCCCACAAGGAAATGAAAATAGAAACTGTCTTATCTGGTCTCTTCTGGTGCACTATCCTTGCTCAAACCTCAGGTTAGAATTGTAGATTGGGTAAAGTTGTTGAAACCAATGCCTGATCTATATATGTATAGTTGACTCAATAAGCTTTGGGCAAGATTTCTCCCAGCCTTCATATTAATGTTTCAGTCAATCAGATTTGGGCAATAAATGAGTGGGTGAACATACTTTCCATTTTAGCTGTTGGCAAACAATTAAACTGATAGGAATAAGTGATGTAAGCATAAGCAAGTTATTTAACATGGACTGAAGCAAAGGACATTATTGTAAATAGGGCATTGGAAATTGTTATTTCTCCCAGTATAAAATGAGTATATTAACTGGACTCCCAACAAAAACTGGCTAAATAATTTTAGTCTTTCAAATGTTCACTAGATTGATTCAACAAGGTACCACTTTCTCAGGACAACAGATATAACTTTGGCCTTGCCAGCAATTCTTGAAAATGAATTTTAGAAGCAGAAATACATATTTACAAGATATGGGAAGGGAAACAGAATAAAATGATCAAATCCAATGTCTAAAAAACTCTGTTCAGTAGCGCCATCAATTGTAGTTTTATCAGCACCAATTTGCTGAGAGCATTAGCCCATGCTTTTGGCACATATGCTGGAAGTATGCAATGTAGATAGTTCTGCACACAAGAAACGTTATTTACTTGACTATTGTCAAAGCAAAACTCCTATCAACCCCACACCTGGTCAGTCAAATCTTCCACCTGCATAAATGTTGAAGTCAAGATTCTGGAATATCTTGAGCATTGGCAACCATCACACCTTGGCAGCCATCTCTCAAAAAAGGCCAACATTGACAAAGAGATTCAACACCATATTTGCTGTGTCAGCTTTATCTTCCACAGTCCATGCCTGAGTGTGTGTGCTAACAAAAATCCTCGACGACAGAACAGTTGTTGTCATACTTTCTTATTCTGCATTGAGACTTGAACACAAAAAAGCGAGAGCAGTTCCACCAATGATGCCTTCACCAGATGCAATAGATTCAATGGAAGGATCACAGATATCGGTCTTCACTCAATTCAATCCATTCCACGTGATATGAAGAAATGATTGGAGGCACTGGATAGTGCAAAGCTATGGGCCCTGACAACATTCCGACGATAGTGCTGAAGGCTTTTGCTCCAGAACTTGTCGATCCCCTAGTCGAGCTCTTCCAGTACAATTACAACACTGGCATCTATCCAACAATGAGGAAAATTGCTCTAGCATGTCATCTGCACAAAAAGCAGAACAAATCCAACATGTCTAATTACCGTCCCATTAGTCATTTGTAATATGACAGAAGGTACCATGAACCGTGCTATCAAACAGTAGCTGCTCAGCAATAACCTGCTCAGTGATGCCCAGTTTGGGTTCTGCCAGGGCCACTCAGCTCCTGACCTCATTGCAGACTTTGTTCAAACATGACCAAAAGAGCTGAATTCTAAAGATGAGGTGAGAGTGACATTAATTTTTTGACCAGATGGGCCAATAGGCTGAGAAGTGGCAGATAGAGTTTAATTCAGATAAATGCGAGGTGCTGCATTTTGGGAAAGCAAATCTTAGCAGGACTTATACACTTAATGGTAAGGCCCTTAAGGGGGTGTTGCTGAACAAGGAAACCTTGGAGTGCAGGTTCATAGCTCCTTGAAAGTGGAGTCGCAGGTAGATAGGATAGTGAAGAAAGTGTTTGGTATGCTTTCCTTTATTGGTTGGGAGGTCATGTTGCAGCTGTACAGGACATTGGTTAGGCCACTGTTGGAATATTGCATGCAGTTCTGATCTCCTTCCTATCGGAAAGATGTTGTGAAACTTGAAAGGGTTCAGAAAAGATTCATAAGGATGTTGCCAGGGTTGGAGGATTTGAGCTATAGGGAGACGCTGAACAGGCTGGGGCTGTTTTCCTTGGAGCATCGGAGGCTGAGGGGTGACCTTATAGAGGTTTACAAAATTATGAGGGACATGGACAGGGTAAATAGACAAAGTTTTTTCCTTGAGGTCGGGGAGTCCAGAACGAGAGGGCATAGGTTTAGGGTGAGAGGGGAAAGATATAAAAGAGACCTAAGGGTCAACTTTTTCACACAGAGGGTGGTACGTGTATAGAATGAGCTGCCAGAGAATGTGGTGGAGGCTGGTACAATTGCAACATTTAAAAGGCATTTGGATGGGTATATGAATAGGAAGGGTTTGGAGGGATATGGGCTGGGTGCTGGCAGGTGGGACTAGATTGGGTTGGGATATCTGGTTGGCATGGATGGGTTTCCATGCTGCATATCTCTATGACTCTATGACCAAGTGTGGCATCAAAAACTCTAGCAAAGTTGGAATCAATGAGTACCAGGGGACAAAGTCTCCGTTAGTTGGAGTCATACCTGGCATATAGGAAGGTGATTGTGATTGTGATTGTTGGAGGTCTGTCAGCTTCGCTCCAGAACATCTCTGCAGACGTTCCTCAGTGTTCTAGGCCCAACCATGTTCAGCTGCTTCATCAATGACCTGCCCTCCATTATAAGGTAAGAAGTGGGGATGTTCACCAATAATTGCACAATGATTAGTACCATTCATGACTCATCTGATGCTGAAGCAGTCCGTGTTCAAATGTAGCAAGGTCTGGACAATATCCAAGGAGAAAGTGAGGTCTGCAGATGCTGGAGAACAAAGTTGAAACTTTATTGCTGGAACAGCACAGCAGGTCAGGCAGCATCCAGGGAACAGGAGATTCGACGTTTCGGGCACAGGCCGAAACAGACAATATCCAGGCTTGGGAGACAAGTGACCAGTTGCATTCGCACCACACAAATTCCAAGAAATTACCATTTCCATTAAGAGTCAATCTAAACATCATCCCATGGCATTCAGTGGTATCATCATTTCAGAATGCCCTACTCTCAACAACTTGGGAGTTACCAAACTGAACTGGACATGCTACATAAATGCAGTGGCTATAAGAGCAGGTCAGAGGCTAGGAATACTGCAGCATGTATCTCACCACCTGACTCTCCAAAGCCTGTCTATCATCTACAAAGCACATCAAGAGTATGATGGAATACTACACCCTTGTCTGGATGAGCGCATCTCCAACCACATTCAAGAGGCTTGACAACATCCAGCATCCAGCTTGATTGGCACCACATCTGCAACATCCATTCCCTCCACTACCAATGGTCAGAAGCAGCAGTGCGTACTATTTACAAGATAAATCCAGAAATTCACCAAAGATCCTCGGACAGCATCTTCCAAACCACAATCACCTGCACCTGGAGGGACAAGGGCAGCACATATATAGGAACACCACTAAAGGCAAGTTCCCATCCAAACTATTCACCATCCTGACTTGGAAGTACATGTACTCGGAAAGACAAGGAATGATTAGTGATAGTCAACATGGCTTTGTGCGTGGGAAATCATGTCTGACAAACCTGACTGAGTTTTGTGAAGAAGTAACAAAGAAGATTGATGAGGGCAGAGTAGTAGATGTGATCTATATGGACTTCAGTAAGGCGTTCGACAAGGTTCCCCATGGGAGACTGGTTAGCAAGATTAGATCTCACTGAATATAGGGAGAACTAGCCAATTGGATACAGAACGGGCTCAAAGGTAGAAGGCAAAGGGTGGCGTTGGAGGGTTTTTCAGACTGGAGGCCTGTGACCATTGGAGTGCCACAAGGATCGGTGCTGGGTCCACTACTTTTCGTCATTTATATAAATGATTTGGATGTGAAAATAGGAGGTATAATTAGTAAGTTGGAGGTGTAGTGGACAGCAAAGCAGGTTACCTCAGAGCACAATGGGATCTTGATCAGTTGGGCCAATGGGCTGAGAAGTGGCAGGTGGAGTTTAATTTAGATAAATGTGCATTTTGGAAAGCAATTCAGAGCAGGACTTATACGTTTAATGGTAAGGTGTTCCTGAACAAAGGGAGTGTTCCTGAACAAAGAGACCTCGGAGTACAGGATCATAGTTTCATGGAAGTAGACCTTATAGAGGTTTACAAAATTATGAGGAGCATGGATAGGATAAATAGACAAAGTCTTTTCTCTGGTTTGGGCGAGTCCAGAACTAGGTTTAGGGTGAGAGGGGAAAGGTATAAAAGAAACCTAAGGGACAACGTTTTCACACAGAGGGTGGTAAATGGATGGAATGAACTGCCAGAGGAAGTGGTGAAGGCTGGTACAATTGCAACATTTAAAAGGCATTTGGATGGGTATATGAATAGGAAGGGTTTGGAGGGATATGGGCCAGGCACTGGCAGGTGGGACTAGATTGGGTTGGGATAATTGGTCGGCATGGACAGGTTGAACCGAAGGCTCTGTTTCCGTGCTGCATGTCTCTATGACTCTACGTATATCACCATTCCTTCACTTTGCTGGGCCAAACTCCTGGAAATCTTCGGTTAGGGCATTTTGGGTCAACCTACAGTACATTGAATGCCGTGGTACAAGAAGCCAGCTCACCAACACCTTCTCAAAGGCACCTAGGGACTGGCAATAAATGCTGGGCAGCCAGTGACACCCGCATCCCACAAGCGAATCGACCATAATTAGTTTCACCAAGATAACAGTCTTCCTCCAGTGCAGGGCACTATTGGCTACATGGATGTGGCCTTGTAGGCAGAATAGTGGAACGCAGAGGTGTGTAACTGTAAAGGTTTTTCTCCTTGCACATGAAATTTGGTGTGTGACTGTACTTGGCACATCATGCAACTGAAATCCTACTATGCTGACAACTGTCATTATGCATTTATTTTGTATAAATTTACTGTAGTATCAGTATTTGTGGCACCAAATCAAACTTCTAGATGGCTGTTTAGTGGTGAGGGCTATCCACCTGATGAAGTGGAAGACAAATGATATCATATTGATAGAGGTCATTATGCTGGTGCTCTACAAAACTATTGCCACAGCCTTGGATATTCTAGTATTCTGCTGGGGCCCAGATTGCTGGATTGCTGGGAGACCCTGCTAGCCTCTTGCACATTGGTATCTGCAGCTATGATCGTAGCAAGTTGCACGAGCACAGCAACCAACTATGCATGCATGACCTGGGTCTGAACTGCCCTCGCAGCACTAAATTATTGGGTGGCTTCTGTTATTGCCACAGTTGAAATGTAGACATTGACCATCAGACCTTCAGATATTGGTTACAACATGTAGAGATCTGGAAGTGTTATCATGGAGTTGGCCACCACTTCCAATCTGGAAAATATGGGCTCTACCATCTAAGCAAAGCCCTTTACCAGCATGTAATGCTTGACTCCTACATGCTCTTTGACAGTGACAGGATGCTTCATGACAGCCTAGTAATACACCAAGTGATTCATTCTGGTAGCCCCTTGCTGGCAGAGTATCACTCTCTGTCCTCTTTTCCACTTTTTGCACCAAAGACTCCAGTGCTACATCAGGGAACTGTGGAACACACTTCCTGCAACGTTGTGTCAGTTTTCCCTTTTCTTTCAGTTGAGATGCACTTCACCAATTACTTCCAGCATCTACTGCAAGCAAGATGCACGTTTCCTTTCAGTGATGTAAGACAATTTCAAATAGTACATTCTAGCTTTAGGTAGTGCTCACCTCTTAATCTGTGTGCTGTCTTAATTACAAAATACCATATGGGCAATGCCCATTTTCAAGATTTATTGCCCTTATGTGGCAGAATAAATTTATTTGCTTGAATGTATAGGAATCCTGTTTGTGGAAGACGGCAAAATAGTATTGAATCGAGCTCAGAGACTGACATCCAAGAGTTTCATTTGATTGTCTTGGGATATTTGTGCAGAACATTTTCTCTAGAGATGAAATGCCTGAAATAAAGTGTAGCTTGTATTCAAAATGTGGAAGAAGTGAACTGATTGTCCAAATAGTCCTTTCACATTCCTACGGTTTCTTGTGATTTCGTTCAAATAGTTCGCAAGTAAATCTTCCTAGTTAAAATCAAGAATTTGTTTTGAAGTTTATCACTTCTGAGGAAAGTTTAAACTACCTTAAGTTTTTAAGAGAATGTTTAAGTTTATAACCTGTCCAGTAGTCAGTTTCTTGCAATATGAGTTCTGCCTGATTTGAGTTTATCCCTCAGAGCACTCAGTGCCCTTTGCAGATTCCAAGTGTTAAATGTCCTTTTTCATATAACCACTATATTAAAAAAATGCTTTCTGTAGTTGTTGAAAACTTAATATTCTTGTCAGTGATAAGGTATCTGAAGATCTTCAATTCCTTTGCTGGGTCAAAGGAATAATATGGCCATCCCACATTATTGTGACTGGACTGTGAGCATTGACTGACGTTTTGTGATGAGTTCTTTTTTTCTGTTGAATTCAGAAATGGGGCCTCAGTCCCTGCTTGTTCATTCATTAAACATCATTAAACTGTGAGATAGCACATAATGAAGATTTAAAGCATTACAAAACAGTATCACCTCTTAATTTAACAGTAGGAAGGTGAAAGCAATTATCTGGACTGAATTAAGCATAGAAGGGAAGCCACCACAGAATGTATTGGCAACAAACAGGCTCTGACAGAAGATAGTGCTTTCTGAAGTCAAAATGTGATGTTTCACGCTGCCTGGATTGAAAATACTCCTGAATAGTTTGTGTGTCTGGGGTCTCAAATCTTGTTTCTGGTAAGTTTATTTTTTATGATGGTTTGTTCACAATAAGCAATAAGCATTTTTGAGATCTCAGAATCTCTTTGTAATTGCCTGCAATGTAAACAAGTCATACCTAGACATGATTGTATTTTTGGAGTTTGGCGCCCTCACAATATTTGTTGTACAGTGGGAGTGTTGAAGAGAGATCTTCAAACCAATTCTCGTAGATGTCAGTATTGCTTCTGCTTGTATCACTGTAAGCCCTTTTCATTTCATAGTATCACAGGGACTGGATACATGACTTTGAGCTCTCCAAACTCTGCACGTCACATCTGCTTCTGAGGTAGTCCCTGGGGACCTGAGATGATGGAACAATCCAATGCTGGACCCTATCACAGATGGAGTAGATAGTATTGATTGAGTAGGTTGGTGTGATGCTTGTTTTTTCACATGCTCCTTCCACTAATTTCACTTGGCCTCTAGATGGCACATCAGAGATGTTCAAGCTGGTTGGGAGTAACCGATGCATCTTCTTCAGTTTCAAATGTTTTGGGGAAGAGGTTCCCACAAGTTGTTGGGAATGTGAGATTCTTTCCACAGAGGTTTTGAGGGTGCTCTTGACATGTACCCTCTGTTCTCTTGGTAATTGCTTACTATGACAAATCTCCGAGTAGAGAATCTGATTTGGAGGTCTTGTGACAGGTTTGCAGCTACTGGTAGTTAACAGTGCCTCAGTGCTGGGGACAATGGCCTGAGAGAGGACATATCGCTATGTCTTCCTTGTTAATTTTTGGGATTTTGCAGCAGCATAACTGGTGATTATTTCTTCAGGGATTTGAGATGATTGATATATATTGTCCCTGATTCTGACACTTACAGAAAAATAATGACACTACTGCCCTGTGGACCATGAGCTTGGTTGGTGATGGATTCAAGGTCTCTTGTCATCCAACACTCTGTTCCTTGGACAGCGGAAGGCTGTGTTGGCACACTGGAGGCAATGTTGAATTCCGTCCTCAATATCTGACTTTGCTGAAAGGATGCTGCCAAGATAGGAGGATTGATTCATTTTGTCCAGTAACTTCCCATGGATTTTGATAGTCAGGGGACAGTGGTGCACTGTAGGAGCATTTTGAGAGAAGACTTTAATTTTCATGATGTTTGACCAGCAGCCGATTGTCTCATATGCCTCAAAGTGTTGAGACTCTGCAATCTTCTTTATTCTTTGATATAGTTGTTGTGTGCTGACTACCCCATGGTCCTGATGGAACAAGATCTTTGTAAAATATCAGGGATAGCCAACACAATTGCATGGACAAGGACTAATGGACAGACCTGTTGCTCCTAAACCAGAAAAGATGAAGCAGAAAGAGTACTCCATATTGATCAGCAACTGTATTTTCCTGCCATGAGGAGAGATGGCACCCTCATTGTCAGATCCTCCCCTTGTGCCGTTATCATCCAAGCACTGGGCTCTGGGACTCAATCGCTCTGCTGCTGTCACTGACTAGTTATACCGCTTTCTGTGCTGCTCCCAACCCCAAAACTTATCTCTCTTCCCTCATTGTGATAACTGGCAGAAAGCTCTGTCCTGCTTTTCACTCAGCCAATCACCTATCTGCTTCTCTGTAATGACACACTTCAAATTGGCTGTATCCATTGTACCCTAGCCATATCCTCTCTGCCTCTGTCACTATTATCTTGTAGCCGCTATACCACTTTAATCGAATTTGAAGCATCCAACAACTTAGAGATGAATAAAATTTAGACTTGAACAGGGGATTATTGTGGGGTCAGAGGTAGATATTAAAGGATGTAAGCAATAAACATTACTTTATTACTCAACGCATCTAACTATTTTGTAATTGTTCTAATTTCCTTTTGTTCCAACAGTGACAAATCAATCCCATCCCTTGGCACCTTATATAAAATTAGGAAGATGATGAAAAAACATGGGATGAAAATCAATGTCTTTTTTAAAAACAAAAGTTGCCTATGAAGACTTCTATTTTTGTTCACGGTAGTCATCAAAGTTTTTTTTTTGTAAAAGTCAAATTGAATATTGATTATATTTTCTTGCCCTCAATTTCTTTCCTTGTGCAGAAACAGTTGCATTGTTATCTTTTCCTATCACAGTGCTGGAACTGCATGCATTACTGCAATATTAATTTTAACTTTACTTAAAAGACTGTGACTATTTCCTTTTGATTGAATTATAAAATGCAGCATGGAGAGAGGCTATTTGATTTATATTTTGCCTGTGTTTCCTCTGCAAGAGTTACTTCATTAGTCCAACTCTCCCCACAGCCTTCCAAATATTCCCCTTGAAATATTTATCCATTTCCTTTTGTAAGTCATTGAGTCTACCTCCAACACATTTTTGACCTAAACTTGGGCTTACTACACTGGACCTTCAGTTTTGAGTGTTGATATATAATTTTCAAATCCAAGGTTTTACGTCAGCAATAAAAAAGTCACTTTAATAATTAATGTTATATTGCAAACATGTATACGGTACAAAACCAACAATAATTCAGCAAAATACTCTTAATCTTGCTTTACCACTGACCAGAATACCTAATATGGGTCTGTGAAAAGATTTAATTTAAAGGTGAATTCAAATATATTGTTAATGAATGCACTACTCCTTTCATAGATTGAATTAATTAACCATTCATTAATTCCATTGATGCCAGCATTTCCATAAGTTAGCTAAGTGCTCTCTGTATATCTGTAGAAACAGCGAGTTATCCTGTAAAGAACTTTAGTCTGTGAAAAAGATCCTGGAAGAATGTAACAACAGCCATGAAAAAGGTATTGGTCAGCATTAGAATATAGCTAATCAATTCCAAAATGCCTTTCTGTATGAATTACCTGCGAGTTCACGCCTAGTCAAGCACAGGTGCATCCTCAAGCAATACAGCAACAACAAGATGAAAGAAAGTGCACGCCAAGTGAATCTCATGGCCAGAATGAGGATCAAAAATGTAGAAGTGCAAAGAGGTGAAAAGGAAAATAAGATTGGCGAAGGGAGAGTATAAGAATAGAATGGCAGTCAACATTACAGGCAAACAAAATATCTTCTACTAGTGTGTAATCAGTAATAAGGTAGTAAGACATGGAGCACATCTTGTTAAGAACAAAGTTTATGATATATCCTTGGAAATGCGATCAGGGACTGAAGCTTAATTTAGTACTTTGTATTGAACATACTAAGGAAGAGGTGTCTGACAAAATGCTTCCAGAAGGAGAGGTATGGATGGGGTGAAAATTAATAGACAGGCTGTACTTGTAAGGCTGGCAATGCTTGGATTGAATAAGTCTCCTAGGGCAAAGGAAGAACATCGCAACCGGTAATGATTTGAACTCATTGCCCATGCAGTTGGTGGAATCAGAGATGATCAATGATCATTCAATGAAATTAACTGGGCATTTTAAATAGATAACCTTGCAGGGCTGAGGGTGTAATGCATAAATGCATGCAGTATATGAAGTTAAATAAATTAGGTTAGGTGAATTGGCCATGCTAAGTTGCCCATAGTGTTAGGTACATTAGTCAGGGTAAATGTAGGAGAATTGGTCTGGATGGGTTGCTCTTCGGAGGGTTGGTGTGGACTTGTTGGTCTGACGAGCCTGTTTCCATACTGTAGGAAATCTAATCTAATCTAAAATGAGCTTGTAGCACAGATTGAAATTGGCAGGTATGATGTTGTGGATATCACAGAGACGTGGCTGCAAGGGGATTAGGGCTGGGAACTAAATATCCAAGGTGTCCTATCAAAAGGACACGCCGATGGGCAGAGGGGGTGGGATTACCTTGTTAGTCAGAAATTAAAATAAATCAATAGCATGAAATGATTTGGAGTCGGAAGGCGTAAATTCTGTATGGGGAGAGTTGAGGAACCGCAAAGGGAAAAAAAGACCCTGATGGGAGTTATGTACAGCCCTCCTTACAGTAATCAAAATGTGGTGCAGAAAATAAATCAGAGCTTGAGGAGGCATATAAAAAAGCACTATTACAACAGTCGTGGGGGACTTCAGTATGCAGGTGCACTGAGAAAATTAGGTTACAGCAGATCCCAAGAAAAGGAAGTTTTGGAATGTCCATGAGATTTTTTTTTATCAGCCATGATCAAATGGTGGAGTAGACGCAATGGCCAAATTCTGCTCCTTATTGTCTTCGAAGTTGCTGGAATAGAGCATGGGAATGGAACCTTTTGAATTATTCTTTGGATAACTCCATGAGCTGATTGGAATCATTTATGTAATACATGACTTTATAACAATAGCCACTTGTTTTTGTATAATACCTTTAGCATAAAGCATTCCAAGGTGCTAGGCATTAGCATTATCAAACAAAATAATGACACAAAACCATATGGAGATATTCAGGCAAATAATGAGAAAACCTGGAGGCAGGAGCATTTAAATCGAAGAAAGAATAATAGAGTTGGTGGATTGTAAGGAAGGAATTCCAATGCTTACAACATAGGCACCCATAGGTATGGTCACTAATTGTGCAGAATGTAAAACTGGACAAGCTTTTGAGCGGAGCATTAACAGAATATAGATAACCTTAAAGGGTGGTGGAAGGGATTCCAGAGATAAGAATGTGAAAGCAAGAGTGAAATATTAATAAAGTAAAATGTTGCTTGGCCAGCAAGCACAGATGAATGGGACTTGGTGCAAGTTAGGAAGAAGAGTTTTAGATAACCTAAAATTTATGGAGGGTAAAACCTCAAGTGTTGGCTAGGAATATGTTCGAGTAAACTAGAGGTAGCACTTCAAAAGCAGATGAATTGAGACGGGAGCAAGGTCGGCAATGTTACGGAGGTAAATATTAAGGCGTCTTGGATGGTATGGGCTATGATCACTAGCTCACTTCAGTATCAGGTATGACACTGAGGTTTAGAAATGTCTGATTCAGTCTCAGCTAGGATAGAGTCAGTGGCTAGGGAACAAAATTTGTGGTGACCTGAAGAGAATGATATTTAATTGGAGGAAGCCTTTACTTCAAAGAAAACTATGGAAAGATAATCTCAGACTTCATTGATTTCTACAGAAAAAAAATCCAATATTTTTCACTAAGTCTCAGCTAACAGTCAGTCTTAGGCTGATCCAACTGAAAATACTAGTGCTGTCTTTCTGCCATCAGTTCCATTACAAGACTTACAAGCCCTTCAATTGCTACTGATTTTCATTATCTGGCCTGACTTAACTCCAGTGCTATCCTGTCACAGGCACAGGGGAAGCGTGTTGAGAGAATTGCTCTTGCTAGGGTTTTAATAGCTAACCTGCCAAAATCTCATAACTTAGAGGCCAAAACTCAATTTGACAGAGATGGCTTTTGAGACTGGAGTAGATTTAATTCCTTAAGGGCTTCAATAGCATTTCTGCTTGAAAATAGAATACTATATAAATTTTACAGTAGTTTATTATTTTAAGAACTTTATGAATAGAGAAGTAGGCTCTGATCTTGTAATCGCTTTTCTTCTACATTGCAATGAACAGTTTAGAGCGGGGAAGAGATTTAAGTGAGTACATTTTGTACCAAGTAATTTCACAGCAGTTACATTAGAACAGTTCTGAAAATACTGAATATATCTTTGAAGATTCCAACCATTATTTAGGCTAGCTATTTGCTTTTCTTGCATCAAAGAGCTTTCCGGTTAACAATACCAGACCAGGACAAGGGCAGCAGATATGTGGGAGCACCATAATCTGTGACTTCCACTCCAATTAAGACACATGATAGCCTGGATTGTATGCAGCCCTGTTGAGACCCCCATGGGGATTACTGTGTACAGTTTTGCTTTGGAGGTGCTGGTGTTGGACTGGGGTATACAAAGTTAAAAATCACACAAACACCAGATTATAGTCCAACAGGTTTATTTGGAAGCACTAGCTTTTGGAGGGCTGCTCCTTCATCAGGAGTACTCCACAACTACCTGATGAAGGAGCAGGACTCCGAAAGCTAGTGCTTCCAAATAAACCTGTTGGACTGTAACCTGGCGTTGTGTGACTTTTAACTTTGTGTACAGTTTTGGTTTCTTTACCCAAGGAAGGTCACACATGCCACAAAGGGAATACAATCAAAGTTCATCAGGATAGTTCTGAAAAAGACTCCAAATGTTAATTTGGTTTCTCTCTCCTCAAAATCAGTCAGACATGCTGAGTTTCTCCAGCACTTTTTGGTTTTCTTTCACCAGGCTAATCCCTGGGGGAATGACAGGGTGGTCTTATGAGGAGAGGTAAAATAAACTGGTGGTTTCAAAAAATGAAAGGTGATATCATTGAAAGTTCGAAACATCTTACAGGGGATACATGCAATTAAGATGTTTCTCCGGTTGATGAGTCGAGAACCAGTGGACATAGCCTGAGAATAAGGGGCAAGCTACTTGAGGTTGCGATGAAAATGAATTTCTTCATTCAGATTGTGGCGAATCTGAGGGCTGTGGAAACTCAATCATTGGAAATAATCAAGACAGAAATTGATATTTTTCCCAGTAATAGTGACATCAAGCACTATGGGGCTATAGTGAGAAAATGTGGCAATATGTTGATGATCAACCACACTCTATTTGAATGATGGAACCTGATTGATGGACTGAATGGCCTCCTATTTCCAATGTTCCTATGATTTGCAGATAAACCTTGCTGACTTTTCCTTATGTTCAATGTTCAAAACTCATTTTTGTTGATGAACTGAAATCTGCAATTCTCTTCCCCTTTGTCCATTATCTGTGTAGTTTTCCTTTGAGCAGGTTGATGCAAATGTTCCTAAATCCCATTAGTGTACTGTTGATTTAAAAATTACCAGAAACAGATTTTCATATATCTGAACTATGAGTTATATTTATTCGCGTAATAATCTCACCTGGAAAATCAATCTCAGAATTGTTACAGAGCAGAAATCAACCAACTCTCCAAAGAAACAATTACCAAATGCATTTCTATCTTCTCTCTGTAACTTTATACATTCTTTCCCTTCAAAAATAGCCTAATACTCTTTTCTAATGCCTCAATTGTACCTGCATCGGGCACACACTCTCAGACAGTACATTATTTCTCTCTTTCTGCTTTTCTTGCCAATAACCTTGGAATCTGTGCCTTGTTGTTGACCATCCTCTGATGAATGGGAATAGCTTTTTTTCTAACCACCTGATTATTCTGTAATGATTTTAGGACTGGGACCTTCTCATTACATAAGCCTTGAGATTTAAGCATACACTCAATATCTGTTATGAATGCCATATGAAAAAAAGACAATGCATTGTTAACTTGAACAGATTTAGAAAGAGAATGGTTCTGCAAAATTGACTGAGACATTTTAGGCACATTTTTCTTTGGATTCCGATCTTTTGGCCTTTGTTCAGGTACCAACCTCTAGAATGTTTGTGATCATGGCCCTGTCCAATTTTCAAGGATTTCAATAGCAACCAATATCTTGGGATTGTTTTCAAATTTTATACGTGGTTCTGTTTCTTAAACTCATCTTTTATGGAGACTGTATTTCCTTTATGATCTCTCTCTTGTTCTGCTCCCCTATTGTGACATCAATCACACAGCATACAGCCAAGAAAAATGAAGAAGGTAGTAAGCTTTCACAAACATTAAAATGAAACAGAATAATTTGTGGTTTTCCTGTCTTTGAAGGAGGGAGCTTTTTCCACTCTGGTATTGAAGTTCAGTTTAGTTCAAATTACTGCTGCAGGGTTTCTTCAGAGGAATTTCAGCAGCTCATGCAGCCAGGTACTGGTGGCTGTTGTAATTGAAGATCAAATATAAGTGAACTCGGAGATTTGAAAACAGGCTAGAGGATACTTTTAAAAGATTCTTTAAACCTTGCAGTTTTTGGAAGGCAAGATAGCAGACTTCCTTTATTGCTGTGGTACTGTTAGTATTGATTTGCAACACCCGAGAATTGGAATAATAGGATTATAGCATCAGAAAATCGTTTCAAACACAAATAATGGCCATTGATAAACAATAGAAGGCGTTCTGTAGTAAGATTTAGATACAATCACGTGGTCACAGCTGATTGATATCAATGAGAGATCAATGAAGATCTCTCACACTTCTCTTGTGAATAAACAAACTTGATATCTTTGTTTTGTTCACGCAGAACTGAAATCAAAATGTATAGCAGTCTTTTGTTACTTGTTTTTGTCTCTTTGGTCCCTGGTTTTGTCTCCCTTGACTACACTTCCTCACAATCTGCTCCTGTAAGGACTTCATTCCATTCTCTCCGTTTCTCCCTCTCTGTCACATCTGTCCCAATGGTTCCACCTTCCACAGGGATACTTTGAAATGTCTTTCTTTCTCCTCAGCTGAGGGCTTCTGCACCGCTGCCCCCCCACCCAAACCCTAACCCCCACCACCCCCTGACTGTGGTTGTCAGGCCCCTCAGCTGTGTCCCACTTCCTGTACCTGACCTCACCCTTTCCCCTTCCTTCCAGAGCAATGTTCCCTTTGTTCTTACGTTTCACCTCACTGGCCTCAGTATTCAAAGGATCATCATCCATTATCCATCATTTCCACCACCTATAGTAGGATGCCACCAACAAAGAC
Organism: Chiloscyllium plagiosum; assembly: GCF_037043375.1. NCBI lineage: Eukaryota > Metazoa > Chordata > Chondrichthyes > Orectolobiformes > Hemiscylliidae > Chiloscyllium > Chiloscyllium plagiosum. The sequence goes on along the minus strand of NW_028270151.1, from coordinate 50,198,741 downwards.
ATAATCCTTTCTCCTCTGTCTGCATTCTTCACGTGCTGTTCCTGCTGTTGCACCCGGGTCCACTCTTCCGTCCCTCTCAAAACCTCTTTACCTCACCCCTTGTCACCTTCCCATACAACTGTAGAATGTATAACATCTTCCCCTTTACCCTTTCTGTCCTCACTGTCCAAGACCTCAGACACATTGAGGTAAAGCAAAGATTTGCGTATGCTTTTACCAATCTAGTCTACTGCATTAGGCATTACGTGGCCTCCACCTCTTCATTTCAGCCTTCTTTCAGGGGTTCCCAATACAGTCAATCAAGGCAAACTCTGATATCAATCCAGGCCCTGCTTGGGATAGTCTGAAACAGGATCCTCCTCTTATAAGAGGTGAGGACATGAATGATGGACAACACACAACTTGGCTTGAGTCTTTCTGTCCTATTGCAGCTTTTTTCCCCATGCAGAAATGAAACAACAAGGTGCTCAACTATTATTGTTGGCACATGTTAGGGACATGCCATTAGCAAGTGCATGGGTAGTATAGAGGGCATGCAGGGTCAGTGGTGTTGGTATTGGAGTAGGTGAGAAAGAGAGTGGTAGAGCATTAGGTTTAGAGGAGGATGGGTATGATAACAGATTGTGAATGTGAGATATTGGAGAAAAAATGGTGACACTCAAGTGAGCAGAGTGGGGAAGGACCTAGACCTCCTACAGTACTGGACATTCCTCCAGAAAATTGAGTGTGCTTGAATCCAGTTGGCAATGTTGGATGGGCTAGCATGGTTTGATGTCATTGCCTCTATAGCTGGTCATGAGGGTGGAAAATGGGCCACCTCAGCACAACCCCATCCAGCAGGACCTCCAGGACCCTGCCCACACAGCACACACTGAATTCCTCCTGTCTGCCATTACCAGGGCAAGTGTCACCAACTATGCAGGGCCTCTCCAGATTGACAGTGTTTGTACAAGTTCATAATGAATTTTTAAAGATGGCTTGAACATGGGGGATATGCTATTGAATTCTGATATGTTAGTTGAGTGGTAAGTTGGGAATGGCCCATGATAAGATGAGGTAGAAATCAGATGTATAAATGACGTAGTGTGCAATTAGTGAGGTGAGATTGATAAGATAGGGTGAGAGAATTTGCTTGAACTTGCTTTGAGAAACCCTCCAAAAACTCTCATGCATCTTGGACTTAGCCAAAAGTGCATAATATTCAGCCCTTTTTCTCTCGCTTCAGATACTGTCAGACCTGTTGAGTTTCTTCAGCACTTTCTGTTTATTTATTTCAAATCTCCAGTATCTACAATACTTCACTTTTATTTTTTCTCTTTGGTTTGGAGTAAGCTTTAATGAGCAGTGAAATTCTAGAAGTGTGCTATTGATGCATGTTCATTCAAGGGGAAAGAAACCCTGTCCATTCTAGTTTACTTTGGAACTTCCCAGAAAACGTGTTGAATGTTTAAGCTGCATAAGTATTATTTTTATGCACGTCAGGTTCCTTTTTAAAAAAAAAATCCAGACTTTGTTTTAGAAAATGCAACATCTTTAAGCCTGTACTGGGCTGACTGTGTTTATATTACAGATTTATGTACTTGCTTTGTCCAGTTCCAGCTGGCATGTTTGCTGTTCCTTCAATCATGATTTATCACTATTTGATAAAGTAAAACTGAATGTAGATTTGCTCGCTGACTTGGAAGGTTCATTTTCAGACTTTTCATCACCATACTAGATAACACCATCAGTAAGCCTCCAGATGAAGCACTGGTGGCATAGCCGGCTTTCTATTTATGTGTTTAGGCTTCTTTTGAGGAAAATATCTGTTTGGGTTTCCTCCTGGTGCTCCGGTTTCCTCCCACAGTCCAAAAATGTGCAGGTTAGGTGAATTGGCTATGCTAAATTACCCGCAGTGTTAGGTAAAGGGGTAAATGTAGGGGAATGGGTCTGGGTGGGTTGCGCTTCGGCAGGTCAGTGTGGACTTGTTGGGCCGAAGGGCCAGTTTCCACACTGTAAGTAATCTAATCTAATCTAAAATACCTTGCAAGAATTGTAACAAACACCACATTGAAAACTAGCCACCAGGATACTTGAACATCAACTAACCACAAAAAGACATGACTCACTCTCACTAGTATCCTTACATACGGATGAGGAAGGACACCACTTCGACTGGGACAACTCATCCATCCTAGGACAAGCCAAACAGAGAAGCACATGAGCATTCCTAGAAGCATGGCCTTCCAATCTGAACTCTATCAACAAACACATTGACTTGGATCCCATTTACCACCCACTGAAAAAAACCAGGAAATGACATCACAGGAAATGACATCACCAACCCAAGAAAACTCAAACACATAACTAGAAAGTGGGCCATGCCACCAATGCTTCATCTGGAGGCTCACTGATGATGTTACCGCATATGGTGACGAAATGTCTGAAATTGAACCTTCCAGCTCAGCGAGCAAACCTACTTCCAGAACCTCAACCAGAGCTACAAATCTTCTCAAAACTCACTAAATTAAAACTGCAGTCAATCAGGTACAATTGTGAAGCATGTTTTAACATGGAAAAATTTGATGCTATTAGTTTTTGACTTTAAGAGTGTGAGCTAAAAAGAATCTTAGATGTGTATGTAGTCACAGGAGGAATGCTTATACCAAAATGCATTGTTTCAAGCTAAGGAAGCACTTAGATATTTATTAGAAGAAAGAAAATTATTGTATCATGTTTATGAACAGCAAAGAATATCTTCTACCAATGAAATGAAATCTAAATAATTGGACTGAAATTATGTATTGGTCACAATTATTATTAATCCCGTGTGTGTGTGTGTTCAGTAATTTTATGCATTGCATTACACACAGTCACAAATAAAGCTGTAAAAAGTTACAGTAAGGGTGAGACATTAGTAAAGATATGAGAAGGTGGTACCTTTTGTGAAAATCACTGATGACTCAGAAAAATGCCAGTGATGATTTAGTGTTAATCAGAATATTTTATTCCAACAGATTAAGTAACATGATTTTCACATTTCTGTGAAAATTTATGTTTATTCATTCCACTTGATTCACAGGAATGTTGGTGTCCACACATTTCATGTATGCAATTAAAAAGCTAAATTAATACTTCTCCCCAAAGGCGGGATGTTGCCTCCTCAGTGTCAAGGTCAAGGATGTCACTGAGCAGTTGTTTTGGGGAAGGTGATCATCCACCAGTCATGGTGCACATTGGTAGCAAAACTTATGTCGGGGATGTGATCCTGCAATCACAATTTACTGTTCTGGGTTGAAAGTTAGAAAGCAGAGTTCAGAATTAGCAATATCTCAGTTACTTCCAGTACCATGTGCGAGTGCAGAAATAGGAAGATGACATGGATGAATGTGTGGAAATTCTGGAAGAGCACAGCTTTAGATTTCTAAACTACAGGTGCAGAAATGGCACAAACCAGGTGGTTTGCACTTGAATAGAACCAGGACTGATCTTCTTGCTGGACATTTTGAGAGTACTGTTAGGAAGGGTTTACACCAAATCAGCTTTGCTGTGGGAACTGGGAGAGAATACCAGGGTGTACAAAATACTTGGAGAGGTAGATGGCACTGGGAAAAGAGAAAGTAAATTAAGAGATAGAATAAGGAAGAAACTAAAGCATTCTAGGTCATGATTGCAGTGCATCTATGCGAATGCACTGAACAAGACTGGTGAGATACTGGTGCGCATTATTACATGGACTTGTGATGTTGTAGCTTTAAAAAAGACCTAGCTCAAGGTAAAACAGTACCAAGTGTAAAGTATTCGTCAATGCAAAGTGTTCAATAAAGATGGGAAAGCTAGAAAAGGAGGAGCGAATTATGACACTGAAGAAAGAGAATATCCAGAAATTCAAGGACAGAATTATTTTGGTTAGACCTAAGAAACACAAAGGCATAGCTCTGTGCAATGGCATAGCTCTGTGTAATCTATAGTCTATCCACGAATGGGAAGGATGTAGAAGAACATACTATCAGCAAATTACAGAGAGATGCAAACATTATGTAATAGTTACAACAAGAGACATTAAACTTCTAGGTACAAGAATTTTGGCTGGAATGAATGGTTACATGGACAAATGTGGATAACTTTGGCACTGCAACCATCGGAATTTAAAAGAATGAGAGATATCCTATTGAAACATAGAGGTTTCTTAGAAGACTTGACAAGATAGAAAGGTTGTGTCCCCTTGTGGGAGGGTCTAGGCCCAGAGCACATAGAGTCAGAGTCATAGAGTCCAAGAAATGTACAGCACAAAAACAAACACTTTGGTCCAACTCGTCCATACTGACTAGATATCCTACATCAATCTAATCCCGTATGCCAACATTTGGCCCATATCCCTGTAAACTCTTCCTAATCATATACCCATCCAAATGCCTTTAAATGTTGTAATTGTACCAGACCCCACCACTTCCTCTGACAGCTCATTCCATACAGGCACCAACCTCTGTGTGAAAAAGTTGCCCCTTAGGTCCCTTTCATATCTTTCCCCTCTCACCAGAAATATATGCTCTCTAATTCTGGATATTAAGGAGCAGAGAGACCTGAATGTCCATAACTCATTAAAGGTGACAGGAAAGGTGGTGAATGGATAATAAAGCATAGAGGATCAAAGGCTTTATTAGTAGGGGTATAGAGTACAAAGCAAGAAGATTATGCTGAATTTGTATTAAGACAATGGTTAGACCTCAGCTTGAGTATTGGGTAGAGCTTCGTGCACCATCCTTCAGGAAGAATATGAATGTATTGGACAGAATGCAGAACCGGTTTATGAGATTGGTTCCAGTGATGAGAATTTTCAGTAATGAGGATAGTTGATATGTTTTTGATTGAAGTGAAGGCTGAAAGAAGATTTGATAAAAGGTTTTAAAATCATGAGAGATCCAGATAGGACAGACAGAGAGAAACTGTTCCACTTATGAAGGGATTGAGAACAAGGTGTCACTGTTGAAAATGATTTGCAAAAGAAGAACTTGTTGTATAACATGTATTTTACACAGTTGGAAAGATTTAGCATCCATGCAACGTTATAAAGGGAAAGCAGAGTAACCTGGATGTTTGGAGTTTGAGGCATGCGTGGGCTCCCAAAGGAAATATTTTGCATTTGAGTTGGAAGATGTATTAAAATTAATGTATTAGATTAGATTCCCAACAGTATGGAAACGTTACTATGTATTAGTGAATGGAGAACCAAGTTGACATGTGCAGAAGTTCAGTTGTTCGAACACATGGGGAAAGGTTGAATGTTGCTGGTATCTAAGAGTAGTGTCTGAATGTCTGGGAAAGTGAGGTCTTGAGAACACTTTCGGTGAGAAATAACCTAGGCTTGGGAAAGAGAAGGCTTGTTATAAACAGCTGTCTGCACTGTTTTAGAGTATGATCAATATTTGTACAAAAATCTATACATTCAAACAGTAAATGTGCTTTGTGCCATGTTGGCTCACGACTTTATCACTTAGCCTTGCTTCAGAAACATTTTCAGTGAATTGCCTATATAAGGTACATGTTCCTTTTCCGAGAGTAAGTATTATGTGAACACATCTAAACAAATGTTTTCTTTCAATCCCACAACAATTGTGAAGTGTAAGTCCGGTTTATGGGAAATATGTGTCCATTAAGTTTGGAAATGATTGAAACTGTTCAGTTTAGATTTATACCAGCCAGGCAAGTGAGAAGTTGTGAACATTTGCTTTTACCTGACCTGGAATTGCAATGTGAAAGGGTAGTGTTGTTCTAATCCATCTAACCAGTCATTATACCCAGTTTTGTGGAGAGAGAAACAGTGTTAACATGTTGGGTCAGTGACCTTTCATCAAAATATTCTGGTGTTCACACATTATTTGTTGCTGAGTTACTGGTCGGAGAACTGTTTCATGGAAGTTTGGACATGTATAGCCTTCATCGCCTCCTCTTCCCTTTTACTGCAGTTTGTCCTGCTCTGCATTGCCTCTGTTTTCTCTCTGCTGTACTCTAATATCTGAGTCTAATGCCTACTTTAACATGCATATCTTGAAGTAACCATTCTCTATAGAAGCTTCGGAGTCAGCGAAGAGTGTTAAGCACTTACCACACCATTTCCTGTTAACTTTGCTAACTTAGAACAACTGTAAAAAGCACCAGACACTTGCAGAATCATAAGCAAAAGCCAGAATAGATCAACCAACTTGTAAGTCAGGGCTCCCCACAGTGATGGTTGGGACTCCAAGTCGAGTCGTGAGCTGAAACTTTGCAAGCTCTAAAACTGCAACATCCAACATGGCAATGTGGCAGAGTTATTAGAGCTGCACACCTGTTCTAACAAGCAGGCCTCTGTTTTTGCAGGCCTCCCACCTCCACAGGCCTCATTAAGGGGTCACAGCCTTGAAATAGAATCACAAGGAAAAAGTTTGGGATGCACAGATATGAGGAATTGACTATCCTTTTAAATGATATTAACAGGGAAGTCCATTTTGCTGCTGTTCACACAGTAGGCTGTGCAATTTTAAGAGAAGGTCTTGGCTGGAGCATTGAAGCTGCAAAATGGCACAATTGGCATAGATCACGCAAATAAAGGTTTGTTTATACAACTTGCAGTAGTTTTTACCGATGTTCACTTTGTACACTAACATTTGCACTAATATAGATTCCGGTGCAATCACGTGGACACTATTTTGGAACTTTAAGCACTCCTAAAGCCAAAAAAAGCAATCGGGGGAGAAAATAAAATATGAGAGTCAGCTACTTAGTAATACAAAAGAACATTGCAAGAGTTCATTTAGATATATAAAAGGTAAGAGAGATTCTGGATTAGTGGTGCTGGAAGAGCAGAGCAGTTCAGGCAGCATCCGAGGATCAGTAAAATCGACGTTTCAGGCAAAAGCCCTTCATCAGGAATAAAGGCAGAGAGCCTGAAGCGTGGAGAGATAAGCTAGAGGAGGGTGGGGGTGGGGAGAAAGTAGCATAGAGTACAATAGGTGAGTGGGGGAGGGGATGAAGGTGATAGGTCAGGGAGGAGGGTGGATAGGTGGAAAAGAAGATAGGCAGGTAGGACAAGTCATGGGGCCAGTGCTGAGCTGGAAGTTTGGAAACTTCCTTGGTTAATTGTCTGACCTTGGTTAATGATCAGATTTTTAAGTCCATATTAAAGATGAGTTGGTGGAGTAGTTGAAAGTGGATGGTAAGATTGTTGCTAAGTTTGCTGGTGACACAAAGATAGATGGAGGGGCAGGCAGTGTTAAGGAAGCAGGGAGAGTGCAGAAGAACTTGGACAGGCTGAGAATGGACAAAAAAATGGCAGATGGAATGCAATTGGGGAAGGTGTGAGGTTAAGCTCTTTGATAAGAAGAATAAAGGTGTAGACTATTTTCTAAATGGAGAAAAGCTTTGGAAATCTGAAGTCACAGTTCAGGATTCTCTTAAAGTTAACATGCATGTTTGGTTGGCAGTTAGACAAATGCAATGCTAGCATTTGTTTCAAGAGTGCTAGAATACAAGAGCAGGGATGTAATGCTGAGGCTGTATACAGCACTGGTCAGACTGCATTTGAAATATTGTGAGCAGTTTTGGACCCTATGTCTTAGGAAGGATCTGCTGGTGTTGGAGGAGGTCCAGAGGTAGTTTACAAGAGTGAGCCTGGGGATAAAAGGCTTGTCATATAAGGATCGGTTGATGACCCTCGGTCTGTACTCTATAGAGTTTAGAAAGATGAAGGGGATCTGCTTGAAACTTAGAAAATACTGAGAGAGCTGCATAGAGTGGACATGAAGAAGATGTTTTTACGACTAGTAGACAAAATAACCCAATGACCCAGCTTCAGGGTGAAGGGACAACCCTTTCGAACTAAGATGAGGAGGTATTTTTTCAGCCAGAGAGTTGTGACTCTGTGGAACTCATTACCACAGAGGACTGTGGAGAACATGTCATTGAGTATCTGTAAGACAGAGATAGTTAATTCTTCATTGGTAAGGGCATCAAGATTTATGGGGAGGAGGCAGGAAAATCAAGTTGAGAAACATGTTAGTCATGATCAAATGGCAGAGTGGCCTAATTCTTATGGAGTATAAATAAGTCTGATAGGTAATACATGAAAATAAGTATTGAAAAATAAACTGGTTAGTTTCCTTATTAATTGGTTGTAAAAGCATGTTACTATTTTTCAGGAGATGAAACATATTCTACAGAGTAATGCTGTGGCCTATATTAACCTATTCAAACCTGTTATGGGAAATGGAACCCTGAACACTGTGGTGTCACCTTCTCTTCGACAACTAGCAACAGATGTTATGAACAAGGTATGTCCGTTTATCAGGTGACCAAAATGCTGTGTATTGCGAAACTAAACATTTGATGCTTTTGGGAGCGTTGGTCAAACTGATAGACGTCGCATTAAAAAATAATAGCTTTTGTGGGTGTCACCGGCTGGCCAGCATTTATTTCCTGTCCCTGGTTACCTTTGAACTGAGTGGCTTGCTCGGCCATTTCAGTCAATCACATTCTGTGAGCCTGGAGTCATTTGTCAGCCAGACCAGGTGTGGATGGCAGATTTCTTTCCCTGAAGGTGACTAATGAACCAGATGGTTTTTTTCTGATAATCAGCAATGGTTTCATGGTCATCAGTACATTCTTAATTCGTAATTTAATTGAGTTCAAATTCCATAGTCTTCTGTGGCGAGACTTGAACCCAGGTCCCCAGAATAGTAGCTGAGCTTTTGGATTAATAACTTCAGCAGTAATACCACGAGGTCCTCACCTCCCTATTGTTTGCCTAACTGCAAGATTTGGCTAATTAATGTGATTGAGTCTCATTTCCCATCATGCTTTCTTTCTGTCATTTGTGAATTTCTTTCTTACATTTCACTGTGTCTTTTGTTGTTCTTTCCAAACTGTATTTCTTTTATTTTGCTGTTGTGTTGCTGTGTACTTTAATTTTCTAATTTTCCAATTTTTATGTTTCTATTATTTTTGTGCGTTTATTGAGTTGCTTTTATTTTAATCTATAATTTTTACACCTGTGCAAAATGGTGTGAATATCAAATATCAACCCTAAACCTTTACAATATGCTGATTGCAGAAAATGGGGAGAACAGTACAAAGGATGACGCAAATCATTTGTGTCAGCATACGGACTGAGTATGCAATCCAGCAAGCAAATGCAAATGAAATGTGAAACTGATAGTTGTTAAGTATTGGACATAATTTGAACAAATCAGAGACATAAGCACACAATGGAATTGAATTAACACACAGATTTTGAAAGGATTTTGAGAATACCAGTAATCGGTTTAAATGCTCCCACAATGTAGTGAAGCAATTTTGAAAAATAATAGAATGCTGAACTATATACTGTACCCAGAATACATTAATATAAATATTAAAAGTTATGCACAGGCTGTACAATGCACTTATCGTATTTCATTCTGAAATAATATAGGCTAATTTGATTGCCATCCACATTGTGATAAACTTCCATTATAATAGGGATAAGAAATTAGCAAAATAACTAATCCCAGTGGAAAGGGGAGAAGCTAATGTTTCACAAAAGAGGCTTTGGAGGAGGAACCTCATTGTAATCTGCATATCACATTTGTGCTGCAAAATATTGCCAGAGTTAAGTGATTTTTATTTCTCCCTCAAAATTCAACTCAAATCTATTTGCATATTTTTGCTTGTAAGCTTGCCACGAATCAGCAGATTTAACCAATATTTTCACATATATTTTCATTTTAATTTTAGTGTTTGCTTTAAAGCACATTTTTGATATATTTAAACGTAGTAACCTGGTGCAGATTGATGTAGATAGCTGTAAATAGGTGTTAACATAAATAAAATCAGCATAGTTCATAACCTAAGAATATCCCAATTTGAAACAACTACAATTTTTTTTTTGAAGTTGATGCAGAACTAATTTTTATTTATGTTAGTGTAGAGTAGGCAGTTTTTCTTTAAAATATGCCATGTACCTAATAAAAGGCTTAGTTTTAAACACGCAGTGAAGGACAGAAACCAGGAGAATGAATGGAAATTTGCCATGATGATGATTTGACCTTGGGTCATGGCCTACTTTGTAGCTTTTAATGTGGAAAAAAAAATACAAAAGATTGTGGAAATTTAATTTGCCGTGAGTGAAAAGATTGTGGAAATTTAGTTTGCTGTGAGTGGTAGTATTTAAAATACAGCAAAATATTTTGTCATTTGGCCAAATTAAGTGAGTAGTGCTGAAAACGAGTAAGAGTTTGCAGGAAGAAAGAGAAAGGGTAATAACTAGGGGATGTCAAGAAGAAATGGGCAGATAGCTAGAAGTACCTGGGTGCATCTCCTTCTCCAAGCAGTACCTGATTGTAAACATTGGTGAAAGTGATGATTTCTATGGGCAGTGTAAATGATAACATAAAATTACAAAGAGATAATGATAGAGTGAATGGGCAAAACTGTGGCAGATGGAGTTCAGTGTAAGCAAATGTGAGGTTATCCATCTTGGACCAAAAAAATGGATAGATCAGATTACTTTCTAGATGGTATGCAGTTAAATCCAGTGGATGTCCAGAGAGACCTGAGGGTTCATGTATATAAATCTTCAAAATGTCATGTACTGGTGCAGAAAATAATAAAGAAAGCTAATGGAATGCTGGCCTTTATGTCTGGTGGACTGGAATTCAAAGATGCAGAGGTTATGCTACAGTTTAACAAAACCCTAGGTCGAAAGCAAATCTTAGCAGGACTTATACACTTAATGGTAAGGTCCTAGGGAGTGTTGCTGAACAAAGAGACCTTGGAGTGCAGGTTCATAGCTCCTTGAAAGTGGAGTTGCAGGTAGATAGGATAGTGAAGAAGGCGTTTGGTATGCTTTCCTTTATTGGTCAGAGTATTGAGTACAGGAGTTGGGAGGTCATGTTGCAGCTGTACAGGACATTGGTTAGGCCACTGTTGGAATATTGCATACAATTCTGGTCTCCTTCCTATCGGAAAGATGTTGTGAAACTTGAAAGGGTTCAGAAAAGATTTACAAGGATGTTGCCAGGGTTGGAGGATCTGAGCTACAGGGAGAGGCTGAACAGGCTGGGGCTGTTTTCCCTGGAGCGTCGGAGGCTGAGGGGTGACCTTATAGAGGTTTACAAAATTATGAGGGGCATGGATAGGATAAATAGACAAAGTCGGGGAGTCCAGAACTAGAGGGTATAGATTTAGGGTGAGAGGGGAAAGATATAACAGAGACCGAAGGGGCAACTTTTTCACGCAGAGGGTGGTGCATGTATGGAATGAGGAAATGGTGGAGGTTGGTACAATTGCAACATTTAAGAGGCATTTGGATGGGTATATGAATAGGAAGGGTTTGGAGGGATATGGGCCGGGTGCTGGCAGGTGGGACTAGATTGGGTTGGGATATCTGGCCGGCGTGGACAGGTTGGACCGAAGGGTCTGTTTCCATGCTGTACATCTCTATGACTCCGCTTGGAGTACTATGAGCAAATCTGGGCACCTCACCTAAAGAAGGATATATTTGCCTTGGTGCAAGTTCAGTGCAGGTTTACAAGAATGATACCTGGACTTCAAGGGTTAAGTCATGAAGAGAGCTTTCACAACTCAGGCCTGCCTTCTCGAGAATTGAGAAGGTTAAGAGGTAATCTGATCAAAATCTTCAAGATATTAACAGAAAAAGAAAGAGTAGATAAATTATTTCCATTGGTTGGGGTGTCTAGATCTAGGGAGCATACTCAGAGAATTAGGGCCAAACGATGTGGGAGAGATGTTCGTGAGTAATCCTATAACAAAGGCAGGTAGATGTTTGTAACTCTCTTCCACAAACGGCAGTGGACACAGGATAATTCATTAGTTTTAAATCTGAAATTGATAATTTCTTATAAAGCAAAGATATTAAGAGACATGGGCCAAAGGCAGATATGTAGATTTAGGCTACATATTTAGTTAGACCTGTTATGAGACCTGTTATGATCACTAAATGGAGGAATAGGCTTGAGGGGCTAAATGGTCTACTCCTGCTCCTGTGAACACAGCCAAAACCAAGTTCATTTTACCATGGATGGCTCAGCTGTACAGGGAAGACATGCAGTAGGCTGGAAGAACACAGCAAGCCAGGCAGCAGCAGGAGCTGGCGAAGTCAACATTTTGGGTGTAACCCTTCTTCAGGACTAGGGGTGGGGTAAGGGAACCTGCAGATGAAGTGGGGGATGGGCTTGTTGTGGGGTAAGGTTTTGGGTGGGGAGGGGGCAGAGTGGTGAGGTAGTGATAGGTGAACACAGGTAGAACTGGTTGGTCAGTGGGAGGAATGAATCCGGTTGGTAGCTGGAAGGAACGGTCAGTGGGAGTTCGGGGATGGGAAGGGAAGTTATTTGAAACTGGGGAACGCAATGTTGAGTCCTCTAGGCTGTAGGCTGCCCGGACAGAAGATGAAATGTCGTTCCTCCAATTTGCAGTCTGATTCGCTGTGGTAATGGAAGAAGCCAAGGACGGTCATGTCTGAGAGGGAGTGGAAGGTCATCCCTTGCAGGCCCAGCTGAGATGCTCAGCAAAACATGCCCTGAGTTTCTGTTTGGTTTCACCAATGTAGAAAAGACCACATCGAGAGCACAGGATACAGTAAACTAGGTTGGAGGAGAGGCAGGTGAACCTCTGTCTCTTCTGAATTTGGGCCCTGGATGGAAGTGAGAGGGGCGGTGTGCTGGTAGGTTTTGCATCTGTTATGTTTGCAGGGAAGGAACCATAGGGTTTGGGCAGGGGTTTGGTGGGGTGAGTGGCACGAACCAAGGATTGGAGAAGGAAACGGACCTTGTGGAAGCCAGAGAGGGGTGGGGAGGGGATTATGCTCTTGGTGGTGGGGTCTAGTTGGAGTTGGCAGGTGTTTAAGGATGATACGTTAGATGTGGAGACTGGTGGGGTGGAAGATGACGAACAGGGGAACCCTGTCTTTATTGCATTTGGAGGGAGGTGATTTAGTCTTGTGGAGCAGGGAGTGGAGATGGTATGGTCGAGGGCTATCTGGCTGACGGGTGGAAAAGCATATTGTTCAAATAGGCGGACATCTGGGATGTTTGGCATTAGAATGTTTCCTTGCCCAAGCAGATGTGATAGAGGCGGAGGAATTGGGAAAACAGCCCAGACGACTCGACCCTGAGTTCTCCAATTTCAAGTAACCTCCCTTCCCGTCCCCTGACTCCCTTTCCAGCCCCTCGTCCTCCCTTCTAGTTCTCCGACCGACCCTTCCTTCCTGAAGAAGGGTTACACCCAAAACGTCGACTTCTCCACCTCCTGATACTGCCTGGCTTGCTGTGTTCTTCCAGTCTCCTGCTTGTCTACCTTGGATTCCAGCATCTGCAGTTTTTTTTGTCTCTTGACCCTTCCTTCCACCTACCAACCAGATTCATTCCTCCCATCCATCAACCAGGTTATACCCTCTACTTGTGTTTACCTATCACTACCTCAGCATTCCCCCCACCCCTCTCCCCACCCAAAAATCTTCCTCGCTGCCACTCTGTCTTTATCTGCAGCTCCCCTTTCACCCACCCCCAGTCCTGAAGAGGGGTTCCACACAAAATGTCAACTTCTCCACCTCCTGATGCTGCCTGGCTTGCTGTGTTCTTTCAGCCTCCTGCCGGTCTACCTTGAATTCCAGCATCTGCAGTTTTTTTTTGTTTCTACCTCAGCTGTACAGGGAGACAAGAAGAAGATTGGAAGAGCAACACTGAAAGGAGATTCAATAATGAGTGGAACACAAAGCATTTATGTGATTTCAAACATGAATCCAGAATGGTCTGATGCCTCGCTAGTGTCATTGGTCATAGATGTTACTGAACAGCGTTTGAGCCCCTGTATTGGGAGGGTAAATGCTGAATATTCATATCAGTGCTGACGGGATTAGATTACTTACAGTGTAGAAACAGGCCCTTCGGCCCAACTAGTCCACACCGATGCTCCGAAGAGCAACCCACCCAGACCCATTCCCCTACATTTACCCCTTCACCAGACACTAGGGGCAATTTAGCATGGCCAATTCACCTAACCCGCACATCTTTGGACTGTGGGAGGAAACCAGAGCACCCGGAGGAAACCCATGCAGACGTGGGGAGAATGTGCAAACTCCACACAGACAGTTGCCCGAGGCAGGAATTGAACCCAGGTCTCTGATGCTGTGAGGCAGTAGTGCTAACCACTGTGCCACCGTGCCACCTAGGCTCCTCATGATTCTGAATACCCCTCTTCTGAATACCCCAGTCAGATCCTATGGTCTCTGAATTTCACATTTTGTTTTAAATTACTTTAACACACTTCAAAAAACCAAATCATAGTATTCCCTTACAGTTAATCCTACTCTGTTTTGTGGGGTTCAAATCAGTAGATTTTTTTTATCTTGCAGTTCAGCAAAATCCATGTACTATGTCAGCACATCAGGCTGTGTTGACATATTCCACTAGTTGGCTTGACTTCTTGCGAAGACTGCTTGTCAAAACATTTTTTACTTTACAGAATGCACACAATGTAATCCAACATTCTCATTACAGCATACTGAACATAACTTGTCAGATTTATTGACATTTGGGTAGAGGTTCTGCTGCTGCAAGCTTTTTGAGCAGAATACAACTTACATATTTCTTAATTTGCCTTAACTTCTTCAAGTAACATGTTAGTGTATTGTCTTATTTTCGTCATTGACTATTTTAGTATAAGTAGATATTTACAAATTCCTGTTCAACTGAAATTTGTGTGTGAAAATATTAATAGAAAAAATAACCTATCAACCTTCGTTATTGAAGGCAAGTCAAATTGTGACAACATCGCCATTTCAGACATAAAATGTCATCAAAACTAATAATATGTGGGAATGCAGTTTTTCTTTGAGTTAGATTTTGTGAGAAATCATCAGCAACTTGTCAAAGAGAATGCATGAGCGATAGTGGTACTAAATCACTTGCCAAGTATTTAACAAGATATGTAATGAGATAAAGTATGTACCATTTTATTAATGATGCTGTGTGTTATTATGTAGGTCCAATGATTAATGACTCAACTGAAAGTTTAAAAATTTAAATGTGCTCACAAGTCTTTTGATATGCTTAGTCTTATATAGCCTACTTATTTTTCAAAGTTTTGTTTGTCTCAAAAAAAACAAATATCTAGTATTTTGCATTCAGCAAATGTGTTTAAATGGCACAGGAAACTTGTAACTGTAATCGAATTATCCAGTAATTCAAATGAAACAACTTTGAGTTAATGTGCAGTCTGTATTGGCATCCGCTATGCTTAGTAATCCATTTGACATTAATATTGATGCAACTGTTCCTTCCTGCTACAATGTCATGATACATATGCTACAACTCCTGGATTGGTTGACATTACTATAAGCTATGAAAAAAACCAGATCAGATGATTCAACAGGAGTAATGTAGCAAGACACAAAGAACATGCAACTCAGATGACAGTTCTTTAACTGTTTGTTTAAACATTAATCATATTTACAAATCTAAAGAGCAAGAAGATGCAAGCGTTTCACTGTATTTGAATCAAATGTTTTATAAAAGGAACATATTCCATTTGTTCTTTGCCACACCTTCCTGTCACACTTATGTGTGGTCACTAGGGAATTGTACAGTGTGGGGGGTGGGGAGGGGGAGGTTGTAATCATAATATGTCTTCCTGTTCGAAAAATAGCATTGTATATTTCCAGAATCTGCAGTTCTAGGGGTTGTTTTTATTATATGTTGTACATTAGTATTCTGTTTGCCTTTCACAAATCTGTGTCTTGCAGCAATACTTGTAAGTACATGGAAAATATCTTTTCTCAGATGTTTAACTTTTACTTGGGCACATATTTTGTCACTAAAATTTAGGAGTCCAGCATCTTTATAGAAGATTTAATTGCAGTACACCAATATTGGGAGGTAATGGCCTAGTGGTATTATTGCTGGACTATTAATCCAGAGACTCAGGTAATATTCTGAGTCCCTGGGTTTGAATCTCAGCTAGCATGATTGTTTGATTGGTTTGTGATTTTTTAAAAAAATATATGCTTAGCCTTGCTTACGTTCATTTTTTGACATTAGTAAAGTTTGTTAGTAGAATAAAGGTCTGCCGTCGCTTTACAAATACAAATTTTTTTGACATGTTGTAAGTGGTAAATAAATATGATTCTCTACAATCCATTGTGGGTCCTGAAGTTGAATCCACATAAGTACAAAGTGAAAGACAATCATTCTACATTGGTTTTGCTATGTTTTGAAAGGCCAGATGGTAACATGCAGATTATATATTGTAAGTTCTGTAGTGCTATGTCAACATGTTTATTAAACTATGTAGTAGTAACATTGCAATTCTGCATTTCTCATGCTCAGACAGAACTTAACAGAAGTGCCACTTGTGAACTTGGCTTCAGTGGTATCCCTGGTTGTGACTTTTGAAGGCGGTTATGACTTTTGAAGCACTTTAGTATCAGGATAGTCTGAGGTGTTCTCCACCTTTATGAGGGTAATTTAAATCCAATCACTCGAGGAAACCACGTGTATCTGTTAAGCCACAAATTTTACATCCCACCCATTTTCACTTCTAATTGATTTCCTGTCTCCTTCCACACTGTCCCAAACTTAATGTATTTCTCTGTTGCTTCCACTAATTAAATAGCAACTTGATTAAACTTAATAATACACATTTTTATAGTTGACCTCAATATCTGAGGTTTTCCCAGAATTTGTTTCCATTGCATTCCAATAGCAGTTTACTAGAGTCCAACAAACGTATTAATTAAACATTTATTTATTTTTGCTACACCAGCTATGAGAGACATGTTTCAGTAGAAAGTGGACAAATACTTCATTTGTGCAGAATTGACACGTTCGTTCACTTTAATGCTTGCTTTCTGCAGAAAGTGAATGTAACAAAAGGAGTTTCTCTTTTTGTGCATAAATTTGAAAACTATCACTTGGCCTGAGAGCAAAATGATAGTAAATGAGTTTGAGGACTGTACCATTTTCTGTTGAAAGATATTGAGCATGAAACATTTGTGTAGTAGTTTCATATTCGTCACCAAAGTCTTTTATAATCAATTAAACTAGTCTTTACTCAGCATCAATTTAAATTAACTGTCACTGCAAAAAGGAATTGCCAGTAGTAAGATGAAAGAGGCAATGGCTAGAATCCATTTAATTTGCTTAGTTTTAATTATACAAGCAGATGTCATATGTTGGAGCCACTGCATGCCAAGCCAACAAATCTTGCATGCTGCAATTAAAAGATTTACTGCAGCATTAGACAATAGAGCAGGGATTAAAAAAATTAAGGATGATTTTTCTTCCAATTACTGAGGTTAACAAACAAACAAAATGAAAAGAATTTAAATGTTTTGAGTATTTCAAGTTGTTAATCTGATCGTCTGTAGCTAGATTTGATCTCTCCTTTAAAAATTATGCCCTGCTTTTAATGTAATTGAGGGTAAATCAGAGCAATTAAACAAGGTTACAGTGCAAAAGGAAGCTATTTGGCCCTTTATATCTATACCAGCTCTCCCACCGAGAATTTCGCTGAGTGTAATCTCCTGCCTTCTCCTTGTGATCTTGCGCAACATTTCTGTTCAAATGACCATTTAATTTCCTTTTGAATGTGTGGATTAAACCTGCCTCCAACACAATATTGTGCAGTGCATTTCTGATTCTAACTGTTTGATGCATGAAAAGGATATTCCTCATAATTATTTGCTGCTTTTACTAATCACATTAAATCTGTTCCCTTTGATTCTTGAGCTTTTCATGGGTAGGGTCATGTTTTTTAGATTAGATTAGATTCCCTACAGTATGGAAACAGGCCCTTAGGCCCAACAAGTCCTCACTGACCCTCCGAAGAGTAACCCACCCAGACCCATTCCACTACTCTGTATTTACCGCTGACTAATGCACCTAACACTATGGGCAATTTAGCATGGCCAGTTCACCTAACCTGCATGTTTTTAATCTGTGGGAGAAAATCAGAGCACCCGGAGGAAATCCACGTAGACAGTCGCCCGAGGCTGGAATTGAACTCTGGTCCCTGGCGCTGAGAGACAGCAGTGCTGACCACTGATCCACTGTGCTGCCTAGGCTCCTCATGATTCTGAATACCCCAGTCAGATCCTTTCTTCTGCTGGAGAGCAAACTATTTTGATGCGGCTTCATGCTCTCGTCCTGACCTGGAAAAATTCATAAAGTTCGCTTCCAGTTTCCATCCCTCCATCACCATCACCTGGTCCATCTCCAACACTTGCCTTCCTTTCCTTGACTTTTCTGTCTCCATTTCCGGCAATAGTCTATCCACTAATATCCATTACAAGCCCACTGACTCCCACAACTACCTGGACTACAGCTCTTCTCACCCTACGTCCTGTAAGGACTCTATCCCTTTCTCTCAGCTCCTTCGCCTCCGCCGCATTTGTTCCAATGAGGCCACTTTCCAAAGTGGTGCTCTTAATATGTGCTCCTTCTTCTCCAACCGTGACTTCCCACCTACAGTTGTTGACAGGGCTCTCAAGAGCATACGGTCCATCTCCCGCGCCACGACCCTGACCCCTTCCCTCCCCTCCCAGAACAAGGATAGAGTCCCTCTTGTTTTCACCTTTCACTCCACCAGCCTTCACATGCAAAGAATAATCCTCCGCCATTTTCACCAACTCCAACACAACGCCACCACTAAACACATCTTCCCTTCCCTCCCCCGTCTGCATTCCGCAGAGATCGTTCCCTCCTGAACAACCTAGTCCACTCCTCCAACACACCGAACACCTCTCCCATCACACACGGCACCTTCCCATGCAATCGCAGGAGGTGCGACACCTGCCCCTTTACCTCTTCCATGCTCACCATCCAAGGCCCCAAACACTCATTTCAGATTAAGCAGCTTTTCACTTGTACCTCTTTCAATTTGGTCTATTGCATTCGTTGCTCCCAATGTGGTCTCTTCTATATCGGAGAGACAAAACGCCGACTGGGTGATCGCTTTGCTGAGCACCTTTGGTCTGTATGCAATCAGTCCCGGACCTTACCACTTCAACACACAATCCTGCTCCTATGCCCACATGTCTGTCCTTGGCCTGCTGCAATGTTCCACTGAAGCTCATCGCAAACTGGAGGAACAGCATCTTATCTTCCGACTAGGCGCGTTACAGCCTGCTGGTCTCAACATTGAATTCAACAACTTCAGATGATTATCCCATCTCGACCCCTCTGTTTTCATTCTGCTCCGTAATTTTATTTTGTTTTTTTTATATATTTGTTTTCACTGTTCTATACCTCATTTCTTGATTGTCTCTCTTTTTCTCGCTCCCCACTCTCTCATCACCTTTTTCCTCTCCTCTTCCCCCTTTGCTACCCTTCGCCCCTGTTTTCCATTTTGCCTCTGCTTCACCCATCCCCCCCCCATCCCCCACATATTTTGTCACACAGCACTGGCTTCAGCCTTGGTCATTCACAGCTCCTAATCTCCCTATAATCTCTCTATGCACTGTCATTATCATCTCTTTATCGCTATCTTTGCTTCTGGAGCTATGACTCACCTTCTCTCAGCCTCGTATAAATACCTCCCTATTTCTCCCTTTTTTTATAGCTTTGACAAAGAGTCAGTTAGTCTCGAAACGTCAGCTCTTTGCTCTCCTTGCAGATGCTGCCAGACCTGCTGAGATTTTCCAGCATTTTTTCTTTTGGTTTCAGATTCCAGCATCCGCAGTAATTTGCTTTCATTAAGCTTCTCCAATTGATTTTCCTAACTGAAATTCCTCATCTCTGAACCTAACTCACTTCTTCTGCATCCTTACCAATATCACTACCTCCTTCAAATTCTTCCTAAAGAGTGCATACTCCAGCTGCTACTCAATTGGTATCTTACACCTGTTCAACATTACCTCTTTGATCTTGTACTCTATGGTCCTATTAGTAAATAGTTTGGATGGAGCAGATTTTGTCAGGTATGTCCAGGAAGGATTCCTGACTCAATATGTAGATAGGCTGACTAGAGGGGAGGTCATATTGGATTTGGTGCTTGGCAACAAACCAGGTCAAGTATCAGACCTCTTGGTTGGAGAGCAGTTCGGTGATAGTGATCACAGCTCCCTGACCTTTACTATATTCATGGAGAGGGGTAGTAGCAGATGGTATGGGGGAGTATTTAATTGGGGGAGGGGGAATTACATTGCTATTAGGCAAGAACTGTGGAGCATAAATTGGGGGCAGATGTTCTCAGGGAAATGCACAACAGAAATGTAAAAGTTATTTAGGGAGCACTTACTGTGAATGCTGGATAGGTTTGTCCCACTCAGGCAAGGAAGGGATGGTAGGGTGAAGGAACCTTTGGTGACAAGGGATTTGGAACATTTAGTCAAAAGGAAGAAGAAAGCTTACTTAAGGTTGAGGAAGCAAGGATCAGACAGGGCTGTAGAGGGTTTCAAGATAGCCAGGAAGGAACTGAAGAATAGACTTGAGAGAGCTAGAAGGGGGCATGAAAAAGCCTTTGCCAGTAGGATTAAGGAAGATCCTAAGGCCTTCTACACTTATGTGAGGATCAAAGAGGGTGGCCAGAGTGAGGGTAGGGCTGTTCATGGATAGTGAAGGGAGCTTGTGCCTGGAGTTGGAGGAGGTAGGGAATGTCCTTGATGAATACTTTGCTTTAGTATTCACTCTTGAGAGGGACCTTGTCATTTGTGAGGACAGTGTGAAACCGGCAGATACTCTTGAACAAGTTGATGTTCAGAAGGAGGTATGCTTGAAATTTTGAAAAACATGAGGATAGATAAATCCCCTTGGCCAGATGGAATATACCCAAGGTTACTAGGGAAAGTGAGGGAAGAGACTGCTGCACCTTTAGTGATGATCTTTGCATCCTCACTTTCCACTGGAGTATGGCCGATGTTTCTCTCCTTGTTCAAGAAAGGGGATAGGGATAATCCTGAGAATTACAGACCAGTCAGTCTTACGTCGGTGATGGGCAAATTATTGGAGAGGATTCTGAGAGACAGGATTTATGATTATTTGGAAAAACATAGCTTGATTAGAGATAGTCGGCATCGCTTAGTGAGGGGCAGGTCATGCCTCACAAGCCTTATTGAATTCTTTGAGCATGTGACAACACACATTGATGAAGGTAGAGCAGTGGATGTGGTGTACATGGATTTTAGCAAGGCGTTTGATCAGGTTCCCTATAGTAAGCTCATTCACAAAGTAACGAGGCATGGGATACAGGGCAATTTGGCTCTCTGGATACAGAATTGCCCACAGAAGATGGACAGTGGTAGTAGATGAAACATTTTCAGCCTAGAGCTTGATGACCAGTGGTGCTCTGGGACCTCTGCTCTTTGTAATTTTTATAAATGACTTTGATAAGGGAGTGAAGGTTGGGTTAGTAAAATTGTCAATGACATGAAGGTTGGGGAGTTGTGGAGAGCTGTTGTAGGTTGCAACTGGACATTGACAGGATGCAGAGCTGGGCTGAGAAGTGGCAGATGGAGTTCAACCTGGAAAAATGTAAAGTGAATCATTTTGTAAGTTTGAATTTTAATGCAGATTACATGGTTAAAGGAAGGATTGTGGAGGAACAGTGGGATTTTGGGGTCCACGTCCACAGACCCCTCAAAGTTGTCCCTCAGGTTGATAGGGTTGTTAAGAAGGCATATGACAGAAGTGGGTACTGCAGATGCTGGAGATTAGAGTCAAGATCAGAGTGGTGCTGCAAAAGCACAGCAGGTCAGACAGCATCCGAGAAGCAGGAAAATTGATGTTTCGGGCAAAAGCCCAAAGGCATATGGTGTGTTGGCTTTCATTAGCAAGAAGATTGAGTTTAAGAGCTGTGAGGTTATGCTGCAGCTCTGTAAAGCCCTTGTTAGACCACACATGGAATGCTTGTGCAGTTCTGGTTACCTCATTAAGGGAAGAATGTGGAAGCTTTATGGGGGATGCAGAGGAGATTTACCAGGATGATGCCTAGACTGGAGGGCTTGTCTTATGAATAAAGGTTGAGAGAACTAGAGCTTTTCTCATTGGAGCAAAGTAGAATGAGAGGTGACTTGCCAGAGGTGTACAAAATGATGAAAGACATAGATAGAGTGGATAGCCAGAGACATTTTTCCAGGGTGGAAATGGCTATTGCACTGGGTCATAACTTTAAGGTGATTGGAGGAAGGTGTAAGGGAAATGTCAGATGTAGGTTTTTTACACAGAGTGATGAGTGCATGGAATGCACTGCCAGCAGTGGTTTTTGAGTCAAATACATTACGGACAGTTAAGCGACTTTTGGATAAGCACATAGATGGTTGTAAAATGTAGGGTATATAGGTTAGTTTGATCTTAGAATAAGATAAAAGGTTGGTACAACACTGAAAGCTGCAGGGGCAGTATTGTCCTATGTTCCATGTACCTCTTCTTTGACGGCAGTCCACTGTTTAGCAATAATTATTCCTACTAAGTTTTGACTCCAGTTTGTTCAGCCAAAATCCTTTTTTAACCCTTTGAAATGGGCTTTTTCCGAATTAATTATACTTGCTCTGGATTGTTCATTATCCTTCTCCACACATCCTCTAAATTCTCCCCCACTGACACATGATCTACTTGGCCACCAGTTTCCCAAGAAGCAGGTTAAACAATGCTTCTTTTCTTGTTAGACTGGACACATATTCTGCAGAACATTCTCCAAATGCACACTAGGTACTCTTGACCAAATCCTCTTCTCACTTTTCCTATGCAGTCTATGTTTAGATACTTCACGTCTGCCTTAACCATTCTATACTTTTTTACATCTCTGTGTAGTTTCCTTGCAAATTTGTTCCTCTGCATTCTTCCCACTAGTTGGTGGCCTGTAGACTACATTTGAACCTTCTTTGTTCCTTAACTCTAGCCAAATCAAATCCCTGACACACCTGGGACAACCTCTTTCATGCATTTAATCAATGTCCACCACCCATCCCTCTTTTTTTGAACAGGCCTATCTTCCCTGAATAACTTGTATCAGCCATTTTCTTTCTTGAGTCAGGTCTTTGTTATAGCCACAAAACCACATTTCCAGAGCTACCCGAAAAATGCGCTGCAAGGAACACAGTTCCTACTTTGTTCAGGTGTTCAGGTGCACAGTGCCCACCTTGTACACTCCTCCAGCTCCTCCAGAGCTGATTCCAATATCTAAAGCCCTCCCTCAAGCACCAACTTTCCAGCCAAGCATTTATCTCTCTAATCCTCCTTTTTCTGTACTGACACATGGTGGTGTTGGGAATAATCCAGAGATTACTACTTTTGCGGTCCTATTTGATAATTTTCTACAGAGGTCAATAATTTCTGATCACAGGACCACATTCCTTTTGCTAGCCATTTTGTTAATTCCAGTGTTTACCACAAATGCTGGCCGATCTGCCTCCTTACCTACGCCCTACACCCTGGTGCTCTGTAGCCACTCAATGGCACCCTCGAACTTGGGATAACAGGCATCCTGGATCACAAAAACATCAATTCCCTTAATTATGGCATCACTTATCACTATAGCTCTGCCAGTCTTCCTTCTACCCCACTGTGTAACTGAGCCACCAGCGGTGCCATGAGCTTGACTCTGGCTATATTCGTCGGGAGCTTTCACCATCATCACTATTGGTTGGAGAATGCAATGCATTTGAGGGACTTGTGTATTATCTGACTGGTCCTTCTTGACTTCCTTCAACCTTTTCCTTTCTGTCTGCATACTCTCAAATAGCAAAGTGACACCAGCTATAAACCTGCTACCCATGTGACTCCCAGCCTCACAGATGCACTGTTGTGATGCATGCTGCTACTCAAGTTCTAAAACTCCGAGATCTGGACTGATGCTGCAGCTGATGATACTTGCTGCTCGAATAATTTTCCAAGATACCAGAAAAACCTGAAGCTCCCACATATCACAGGATGTGCACTCCCAAAGCTGAAGCAAACCTGCCATTCGAAACAACTCGAAAGAAGCCACTATCCCACCACCAATTCACCCTTTGTATGTACATGAACAGTTCTTGACTTTAATACTGCCTCATTCAGAGTCCAGTATCAGAGTGTCAGTATCTGTGACACTCATCCTTTTCATATGTCACACAGGACTCTTTGTTTGGACCAGATTAACAGCCACAATCGGGGAACTCCAATTCAGTGAGGTCCAGCTGGCTGACTTCATTACAATCACTGCCTGACCTACTGTGCCTTTCCAGCACCACACGTTTTGACTCTGATCTCCATCATCTGCAGTCTTCACTTTCTCCTCATCATTACAATCACTACACTATTCGTTATTTATTAGCTGTCCCTCTGTTATTGATTTAAAAAAGTTTTACAAGTATGAAAACAATTTTTAAATATTGGTAAAAATTACAGCTACTAAATAACCCTACTAATAATCAACATAGTTCAAGAGTTAAAATGAATCTTACTTCAAAAATATGACACTGGTCAGCTGTTCACTTGTTCCTTACTCTTAATATGATTTTTTTTCCTTGTTTTTAATTTGCAAGTCATTGGTACACAGTCCCGATATTGCATTAATCACCAGCCAATCACCTCTGCTCCTCTGTAGTATCACAATTTTTATTCACTTTCTGAATGTTGCTTTGGTTACAGTTGACTGTGCTATTAGCCTTGCTGATTCACCCTGATCCACTGAACTCTCTCACCTCTTTTGCTGTTTAAAGCCCTGTTTGTATTGCTGACGCTCCCTGCTCTTAATGAACTCTCACCTCTCCTTTTGCTGTTTGTAGTTCGGTACGCCTCAAGCTGATCAGTCAATCATTTGTGTACAGACACCAAAACAGTTAGTAGTAAGAAACAGGGATTATAATTCACATTTTAATCAATGTACTGAAAGTAAAATAAAGCTTATGCTATTCAAAGGGAATTGAGGAAGAATTTGAATACTATAGATATGAATTTCTTGCAGGTTTAAAAACCATGCATTATTTTCATCTTTCCTGAGAGAATGAGCCTCCATGTTTAGAAAATTAATTTTTCAGGACTTGAAGTAGTAGTTTATCAAAAATCATTATTAAAAGCACAGTTAAATGTGATTAAGAAAATAATATTTACATTGATTTTTTGCAGTGAGACTAAAGGTAAGTTAAGATGTATATCAATTCATCATTCTGTATTGCTTGCATCTGTACAGACTGTAATGCATCTTATGGAGAAGCAGAGTATCAGTTATAGAAACCTCCAGATTTCTATATCTTACTGTGTGGGTGTTAATGGTTTGGTGAGCATTGACGTTCTGCCATCATGACAATCTCAAATTCTGGGTGTTTATTTTACTGTTCTATGAAATATGTGACTTTCATATTGTCAATATTCTTCCATGGTTTCACAAGCCTGTCTGTAAAAGACATGGGCTAACATATTCAGAAGGATTCTGTGTTTAATCAACAAGTTCATGGGAAAGACAGCAGTTGCCATTATGGGGACTCAAACTGTCAGATGGTCTTGTACATTTTCAAGAAGAAGACTACTATGGCCACTTTACTGTTAGCATATTTTAAAAGTCATTTTCTGAGAAAATGTAGGTCATCAACTCAGCAAATCCAACTCCAAGTTCTGATTTCCACAAAGTGGTTAATCAACATCTCATTGTTGACAGTGACAGACACAATTGGACAGCAAGCTGACAAATGGCATGTTATCTTTAATGCTGAGAAGCGCTGTATAAAAGTTCCAAAACTGGTCAGCGTAGCTGTATTATGCTTGGATAAACAGCTGACAAAAATGGAATCGAAACCGTTAGTAGATTATGTATCTTCCAGATAGTTGATTTCTGTTTGCAATAGTCAGCCAATTTAATGGTGCTGAAGCCTATATCTTTCTGATCTTGGACTATGATTGTCCATTTGTCAAAACTGGGAGATAGTTAATCTCTTCTTCCTGGACTCAGAATATATCTGCCCATTTTCTTTTTCTGAGCATCACGAATTCTCAGAATACAGTAAGAAAAGAATGACTGATATTTATGTCATAATGTGGAAACACTTCATAATTGATCACAAGGAGTCTTGTGGTTTTGAGTGACATTTCCATCCTGGTAGACAAATAGCATACTGTGCTCACTGGGGAGTAAATAAATTGGAATGTAATTAGATCAGAAAACTTTACATTGTAAATCTAAATAACTGATATGTCCAACCCACTTTGGAAATTGATGGCAAACAAATTTGTGGGTTAAAACAGCTTTCTAATCTATTTATTGGATTCTAGCTTTTTTTCCCACATATTTTCAACATAACCACATACAAAGAGAAAAGTAAGAAAAAAAATCAAATGTTCAGTATAGCCTGCTCACTCACCATAAGTCTGCTCTCTCAGGGAGATTGATCACTTGGGGGAGGTACAACAGCAGACAGCAATCATAGACTACATTGCACTGAGTCACCACCCTCAAGACAGCAAAGCGAATTGGAGGCATTTGGAAAGTTTAAATCAAGGGTGCACTTGACACCATCTAAACATAAATGAAGATTTCCTAAAAGGAACATTGCAGCTTAATTTAAATGTCATGGGATCAGAGTTTTTGGTTTGGGTGTAGTGAAAATCTGGGTGTATAATTGTATTTAATGTTACATCCATTTTCAGAATTTAAATTATAGCAATACTTCTGTGAACCCTCATTTTTCACAGAAGTAACATTTTTCATGACCTGGCAAAATCAATCATCATAAATTATTTATGTTTTTTTTCTGTTGCATTAAAGCATATTTCTTAATACATCTACAAGTAGTAAACTTTTCCAGTTGCATTAATATAACCGAAATGCAAAAAGTGAATGCTTTTACTGATGTGACAGTCAAAACAACCACCTAACTGCTCTAATTCCATTTGCCAGCACTTGGTCCATAGCCTTGTACCCCTTGGCATCAAAGTGTACATCTGATCACTACTTGAACATTATGAGGATTTATGCCCGTACCACCTTTACAAGCAGTGACTTCCAGATTCCCACCATCCTCTGAGTGAAAAAAAGGGTTTTCCTTGAGTTCCCTCTAATCCTCCCGCCCCTTACCTTAAATCTGTGCCCCCTAGTCATTGATCTCTCCACCAAGGGGAAAAACTCTTTCCTGTCTAAGACCCTCATAATTTTATATGTCTCAGTATGTACCGCCTTCAGTCTTCTCTGCTCCAAGGAAAACAAGGAGAAAGTGAGGACTGCAGATGCTGGAGATCAGAGCTGAAAAATGTGTTGCTGGAAAAGCGCAGCAAGTCAGGCAGCATCCAGGGAGCAGGAGAATCGACGTTTTGGGCATAAGCCCTTCTTCAGGAATACAACCCCAGTCTATCAAAGCTCTCTCATAACTAAAATACTCCAACCTAGCATCCTGCCAAATTTCCTTTGTGCCCTCTCTAGTGCGATCCTATAGTGTGGATTCCTGAACTGCGTACAATATTCTTGCTGTGGCCTTGCCAATATTTTATGTGGTTCTAGCATAATCTTCCTGCTCTTAAACTGTATGCCTCGGCTAATAAAAGTAAGTATCCCATATGTCTTTTGAGCACTTTATCTACCTGCCCTGCTACCTTAAGAGATCAGTGAACATGCACACCAAGGTCCCTCCTGATCCTCAGTGCTTCCCAGGATTCTACTATTCATCATATATTTCCTTGCCTTGTTTGACCTGCCAAGTGCAACACCTCACACTTACCTGGATTGAATTCCATTTGCCACTAGTCAGCCTATCCGACTCGCTGTCTATATCCTCCTGGAATCTAAGGCTACCACCCCAACAATTTTCATATCATCTGTGAACTTACATTAATTTACATAAATCACAGGCACTGATCACTGTGAAATCCACTGGACACAGGCTTCCCTCTGCTTCCTGCCAGCCAATTGTGGATCCAAATTGCCAAATTTTCCTTGACACCCATGGGCTGTTATCCATACTGTCAGTCTCTCCCTTGGGACCTGATCAAAAGTTTTGCTGAAGTCCAAGTAGGCTACATTGAATGCATTACCTTCATCTACACATGGGGTCACCTCTATGAAAAATTCAAACAAGTTTATATTAGATTACATTACAGTGTGGAAACAGGCCCTTCAGCCCAACAAGTCCACACCGACCCGCCGAAGCGCAACCCACCCATACCCCTACATTTACCCCTTACCTAACACTACGGGCAATTTAGCATGGCCAATTCACCTGACCTGCACATCTTTGGACTGTGGGAGGAAACCGGAGCACCCGGAGGAAACCCACGCAGACACGGGGAGAACGTGCAAACTTCACACAGTCAGTCGCCTGAGTCGGGAATTGAACCCAGGTCTCCGGCGCTGTGAGGCAGCAGTGCTAACCACTGTGCCGCCCACTTTTTTTTTTAAGCTTCCTGGACACACTGCACAAACACTGCCCCATCCAATCTACTTGATCTAAAGAGCTTCCAATCAATATTTGGGAAGTTGAAATCGCCCATGACTACTACCCTGTGGCTTCTGCACCTTTCCAAAATTTGTTTCCCAATCTGTTTCTCCACATCTCTGCCTCTATTGGGGGGCCTATTGACTTCAGCCCATACTACCTCCAAAGGCAGACATGAATACCTCTTAACTAAACCATGCTGACAGTCCTTGATTAATCTTTGCCTCTCCAATTACAGACTAATTCGGACCCTCAGAATTGCTTCCAATAGTTTCCCATCAATGAGGTTAGACTGACTGGCCTGTATCTCCTAGTTTCTCCAGAAAACCAGAGTCATTGGGCAGGGGCAGAGACAGGCAGACTTTGCACATCACTAGCCCCATCAAAGTGCTGGCAGTTCTGGAGCCTCAGTAGTGCCAATGAGAGGAATGGCATTGGAAGGTGAGAATTAATTGGTGTTTTATATCCCTGCACAAGCAGGGCGAAAAGGGAAAATCCTCCCCACGATGGTAAAGAGCAAACTATACCTTGCACCCAGAAATAGTTACTGACAATATGAGTTAAGGACCAAGTCTTAGTGATGTGAGATCATATGGAACTGAGACATATCTCTGAACACATTGATAGTGTTTCAGAGATGTCCTCGCTAAGCAATCTTTATATGTGATTCTGTTCAGCCTGTTGATGTTCACCTGCCTGTGTGTAAACCTAACCTTACTACACTTTTTAACAGCAGCATTGAGCATCCTTCTCTGCTGTTTGCTTCCTGTCAGCCCTGTGAAACCACTGGCTCTGAGAACCCGCCAGGAATAATACCCCCACTATCCACTTCCCTGAAGCTTATGGAAACTGGTGTCCATGGAGCTAATGACCACCCTATGACGTGAAGGTGTACTACATCTCTGGAAAAATGCCAGTAGCCCAGGGAGTGAGGAAAAAAAAATCACCATTATTTAAGCCATTAATCTTTCAAATTGATCGACCTCCTTTGTTTGGCAGGGAGCCAAGCTGCTGCTGTTCCTCGCACTGTGAAACCTTCCTCCTGCTGAGACTGAATCAAGAAGTCATCCTTGTGCAGCTCCCAACATTTTATTAATCCCCTCACCCAAGCTCCTATCTTCATCCCTATTAAACAGGGGCCTACACGTATCTGCTCATGATCACAAATAGATATGCGTTTCATACAACAGCTACAAAACATTGCCCAATTCACTGTTAGCACTTCAGCCTTTTAAAACTACACCTTCCTCATAATACAGGCATTATTTATAAGCTTTGTTCAAATATTTTACAACCATTACCAGCAATTAAGAAATACATGAATTAAAACGTAATATGAATAACTCAACCTGTTCTTTGCATTTCACCAACACTAATCCTGTAACATTTGCATGTTACGAACTGATACATTTAGCATAATTCACTCACTGCACTCTCTCACACCTATCATTCATTACTGCCTAGTTCAAAACACAGGGATTATTTAAGTATCATTTGATTCAGAAGCTCTAAACAGTAGAGCTCAAAAATTCAACTTAAGAACCACATTCTCATTATTATCAAGAAGAAAATCACTATATTTTCACTGTAACTGATGGCACAAGGACTAATAACTTCAGCCCCAGTTGAATCATGACAGAGAAGTTGCAAGTAATTTGTCAGAGGCCAGCACTTCAGTCATGCTCTCAATGAAGCGAGCTGGGGCGTTTTTGTTAGACTGCGAATGCTGTGAATGAATAAAGCTGTTGTGAGTAATATGGTTGCCTCTCTTGAGTACACAGCCATCTGTCAGTTGCTGCTGCTTATGTTCCATTGACCTTGGCATCCTTGGGCAGCCTTTACTGATCAGATTTCTCAGGGAAATGGGTGATTTAGAGAAAAAGACTA
The DNA here is from genome assembly GCF_037043375.1 of Chiloscyllium plagiosum. Classification (NCBI taxonomy): domain Eukaryota; kingdom Metazoa; phylum Chordata; class Chondrichthyes; order Orectolobiformes; family Hemiscylliidae; genus Chiloscyllium; species Chiloscyllium plagiosum. The sequence continues at coordinate 50,168,509 of NW_028270151.1, read as the reverse complement.
TTTAGATCTTTTTGTGAAAATTTCAAGTAAGAGATTGGAATATTAAAAAAGGATCTGGTATTGGATTAGCATGTTTAATTTGTCTTTAAAATGCTTCATGAGTATAGGTGGTAATGCAGGCGGTATAATGTTAATTTCAGAGAACCTGAAAAACATGTGGGTTTACCTAATCTGCAATGACAGGTATTATGTGTCTTTGTTACAGATTCATGTTTTGAGAAATGACAGAAAAATAAACAAAGCTACAGTATGATACTTAATTTTGCTAAATGTATAAGGTTTCATTTCACGTTTCAATTTAAAACTCATTTAATTTAGAGCTTGAGTTTTTCATTTCAAATGAGGCAATGTGATAAGAAGCAGAAAAGATGAAAAGCAACATTCGCCTCTATTCATTATAATGGTTGTTTATTAAAGATTTTTGCAATATTTTGAAACATTGAGTTAATTTGTAAAGAGCTGGTAATTGGACATTGGTTGCTGTGACAAGTTCCAGCAGTGATCCAATTTTATAAAAATATGGCAATTTATTCTTTTATTCACAATTCAATATCTCATTATTTTCAAGAGTAGAATGTAGAATTGGGTATTATTTACGCAGAACCTAATTCCAGGCTAAAAATATCAACATAGTAATAATTTTATGCAATGGTTCACAATTTGCAGCCTGCTGCAGTTATAGATTCAAGTGGAATAGAAAGAAGACCAATCACAGGATTCTAAAATAGATCACACAGAATAGATGAGACAGAGTACAAAATAAAGTTCACACAGTATTTAAAACTGAAGTTTTTCAAAGGAAAAAAATCAATGGAGCCTTGCTGAACATAAAGAAAATACCAAATAATACGTAGAGCTGCTATGCTATGTAAACAAGTGCAGTGTTGAAATGTACAGTTTGAAAGTGATAGGGCAGAATGTTATCTATCATGGGGAGGTACATTAGGGTGAATGAAGGGATAAAACCCCAAAGGTGACCAAACAGATAGATGAGAGTAAACCAGTTGATGTGGTATATATAGATTTCAGCAAAGCTTGCGATAAGGTTCCCCACAGTAGGCTATTGTACAAAATGCGGAGGAATGGGATTGTGGGAGATATAGCAGCTTGGATCAGTAATTGGCTTGCTGAAAGAAGACAGAAGATGGTAGTTGATGGGAAATGTTCATCCTGGAGTCTAGTGGTGTACCGCAAGGTCAGTGTTGGGTCCACTGCTGTACGTCATTTTTATAAATGTACTGGATGACGGCGTAGAAGGTGGGTTAGTAAATTCGCAGACAACACTAAGGTCGGTGGAGTTGTGGATAGTGACGAAGGATGTTGTAGGTTACAGAGAGACATAGATAAGCTGCAGAGCTGGGCTGAGAGGTGGCAAATGGAGTTTAATGCGGACAAGTGTGAGGTGATTCACTTTAGTCAGAGTAACCGGAATGCAAAGTACTGTGCTTAATGGTAAGATTCTTGGTAGTGTAGATAAGCAGAGAGATCTCAGTGTGCATGTACACAAATCCTTGAAAGTTGCCACCCAGGTTGACAGGGTTGTTAAGAAGGCACCCATTGTTTTAGCTTTTATTAATAGAGGGATCGAGTTCCGGAACCATGAGGTTATGCTACAGCTGTACAGTTCTGGTCACTGCATTATAAGAAGGATGTGGAAGCTTTGGAAAGGGTGCAGAGGAGATTTACTAGGATGTTGCCTGGTATGGAGGGAAGGTCTTACGAGGAAAGGCTGACGGACTTGAGGCTGTTTTCGTTGGAGAGCAGAAGGTTGAGAGGTGACTTAATAGAGACATATAAGATAATCAGAGGGTTAGATAGGGTGGACAGGGAGAGCCTTTTTCCAAGAATGGTGACAGCGAGCATGAGGAGGCATAGCTTTAAATTGAGGGGTGATAGATATAGGACAGATGTCAGAGGTAGTTTCTTCACTCAGAGAGTAGTAAGGGTATGGAATGCTTTGCCTGCAACAGTAGTAGATTTGCCAACTTTAAGTGCATTTAAGTCATCATTGGACAAACATATGGACATACATGGAATAGTGTAGGTTAGATGGGCTTCAGATCGGTATGACAGGTCGGCGCAACATGGAGGCCCGAAGGGCCTGTACTGCGCTGTTATGTTCTATGTGGTTGATCATCTTGCCCTCCCCTACCCCGGTTTACTGAGATAGGTTTGAAAGTGAGCAAGGAACTCCCTGGAAGATGCTGAGGAAATAAGTAGATCATACAAGCATGCAAGTAAGTAACACTTTAACTCAGCATTCAGGCGCTAACAGTCAACAAACCTATTTCCCAAATTGTGAGCAACTTAACGAGGTTCAACCGGGTGAGACCATATTGGGAACTGCTTATGCATTAGGTGAGGAAACTTCTAAACAATGTAACTGAAGAGCTCCAGCAAAGGCCAAGTGAGAGGGTGCTCCTCACCTCACTTCCTCTCACAGAGTACTATCACTGCTTGATGTATGACTGTGCTACTCTGCTGTCAGCCAACATACTGACATGGGAACAGCTCATTCAGCTCTATGTTTCAACTTGGGTGAGAAACACGAAGAGCAACAACAACACGAGCAGCACCTGCAGTAATCGCTGCCTCCACAGGGACATGTGGTAGAGAGAATTGATACAGAAACCTACCACAAAAAAGACAAGACTGTCAACACAAATCCAGGGCAGGCAGAGAATTAACAGAGATGGCAACAGGATGGCGAATGGCTTGGAGGGGAACGTTTCAAGCGGCAAACTTTCCACTTATCTACTACTATTGTCCTTCCAATTAGTGGCAATCACTATTTTGGAAGGACCTATTGAAGGAGCTAGAGTGTGCTGCTGCAGTGCATCTTGCAGGTGGTAAGTACTGTGCATCAGTGATGAAAGACATGATGCATAAGGTGTCAGTCAGTTGGCTTGCTTTGTCATGGATGGTGTCACGCTTCTTGAATGTTGTTGCAACTGCTCTCATCCAGGCAAGTGCAGGATATTCTGTCACACTTGTAATTAGCAGGTAGTGAACAGGTACTGGAGAAATATGAGCTGAGAATTGCAGACTTGCTGCAGAATCCCAAGCCCCTGAACTGTTTTTGGAACCAGAGTATTTTATGGCTAGTCTAGTTCAGTTTCTGATCAATGGTAGCCCTCAAGATGTTGCTATTGGGGGAATCAGCATTGAAATTAAAACTGAATGTCAATGGAATATGGCTGGTTTCTCATTTGTTAGAGATGGTCATTGTCTACCACTTGTGTAGTGTGAATGTTACTTGTCACTTAGCAGCCCTAACTCTGATTTTGTTCAGGTCTTGCTGTGTGAAGGCCTGGACAGTTTCAATATCTGAAGATACAGAAGCCTTGCACATGCACTAATAGATTCAGGAAAAGCTTCTTCTTGGCTGTTATTAGACTGATGAATGGGCCTCTCTCACCTCAAATAATGTTGATCTTGTCTAGTACACACCCTGTGCAATGTAACCTGTGTACCTCCATCTAAGTCTTTTACAGCCTCTGATCTGTACATCCTTGCTTACTGTGATCTGCCTGTACTCCTTGTAAACAAAGCTTTCACTCTACCTTGGTACATGTGACAATAAGGCAAAAGTGAGGACTGCAGATCAATCAAACTGTGCTAAGTATTGTACAATCATCAACACACATCCCCATTTCTGATCTGATGATGGAAGAAGGGTTATTGATGAAGCAGATGAAGATCGTTGGGCCTCAGACACAACGCTGAGGGATTCTTGACATTTTGGCCTGGGGCTAAGATAATTCATCTCCAACAACCACAATCATTTTTCTTTGTGATAGGCATGACTCCAACTCGCAGAGAGTTTTCCACAGTTCCCATTGATTCCAATTTTGTCAGGGCTTAGTTGATGACATACTCAATCAAATATGGCTTGAATAACCATGGCAGTCACTGTCATGTCAACTCTGGAGATGAGCTCTTTTGTTCATGTGTTGACCAAGGCTTTTACGATGTCAGAGGCATAGTGGCCCTTGTAGAACTCAAACTGTGAGCATCAGTGAACAGATTGTTGCTAAGTGAGTGCCACTTGACAGCACTGTCAATTTATCCTTATCACAAGAACTAAATTCGGGTTGGTGCGATCTTCCCAACTTCTCACCAATTAAGACCCTTGTGTTGTCAATTTATGACTACTTAAGGGCCTCTTCACAGCATCTTTGTATAAATGACTGGAGACATGGATGGGGTCAGAGGTGTGGCCACTTAATGCTGTCCCCTCCCCTTGCATCTGACTCCCACGACAACCCTGTGCTGCCACTGGGCACAGCCTCTGAAAGGGTGCTGCAGCTCATAGTGGCTGTCAACTTCTGATTGGCCAGCAGCTTCTGGCTGGGTGGGTCATTGCTATTCCAGCAAGTGATCCACAATAACGTAGGTGACTACTTTGGTGCTTGAAAGGGACAGGATCTGTGGCTTTCCCCTTTGCAGTAGTGGGTGGCTGAGTGTGGCCCGTGTGTTTTTGCTCCCTCCATCACACTTAGAAGCTTATACATTTTCTTCGATGTATCATAATGTAATTAAAGTCAAATTTACTGATGTTCAAATATTTATGATAAGTAGAGATAATGTTTAAAGGTTATGAATGAAATGAAGGTTTATTTATTATTATCATTGCCAGACATTTTTTTTCTTATTTACTTGTGGGATGGGGCCATTGCCAGCTGCCAGTCACTAGCTGTTCTGTAACTGAATGGCTTGCTAGGTCATTTCAGAGGGCAGTTATGTGTCAACCACATTGCTGTGTGTCTGGAGTTGGGCCAGACCAGGTGAGGATGGCAGATTTTCTCCCCTGAAGGACATTAGTGAGCCAAATGAGGTTTTCCTGACAATCGACAATAGTGTCATGGTTATCAGTCGATTATTAATTCCAGTGTTTTTAAAAAATAGAATTATCATTCAATTTCCGGCATTTGACCCCAGATCCCCAGAAGAGAGACACAGGCAGCATGGTCACTCAGTGCTTAGCACTGTTGCCTCACAGCACCAGGGCCCTGAGTTTGATTCACCTTCAGTTGACTGTGTGGAGTTTGTATATTCTCCCAATGTCTGTGAGGGTTTCTTCTGTGTGCTCCGGTTTCCTCCCACAGTCCAGAGATGTGCACGTTAGGTGGAATAGCCATACTAAATTTCCCATAGTGCCCAGGGGTTGTGTAGGTTAGGTGGATTAGTCATGGGAAAGGCAGGATTGCAGGAATAATGTTGGTGGAAGGAATGATCTGAGTGAGATGCTGTTTGGTGGGTTGGTGCAGATCCGATGGGTTGAATGGCCTGCTTCCATGTTGTGGGGATTCTGTGGTGATTCTAGAACGTTATCTAGATCTGGCGAAAATACCATTTGATCATCGCTTCCTCCAGGATGTGAATCCAGAAATGCTGGATTTATACCAAATATCCTAGTGTCCCAACAATTTCCTCAAAATTCAAATCTTACAATGTCCTGATTTTCAACTTTTCTTTTTGGGCAATCTTTAAACTATGCCAATGTATATAAAGTAGTGGCAAATGCTAATATTAACAGGAATGTAATCTCAGAAGAAACTGCAGGAATAGGCGATTACCTGGGATGATTGACTGCTGATTCCAAAGAAACACCTCAGCCAGACTTACACTTCAGGAACTCATCACAAGACCTGTCCTGACCATTCTTTTGGGTGAGGCGTTGTCCGCCTCTCTTAGCAACCATGAGCTCATTGATAGTGGAGAATGTATGTCTTTGGTGCAGCTCTCGGTAAATGCTCTTGTTGAGATGGCAGGGTAGAAACAGCTCATGAAGAACTTGAACTTCCTACCATTGGCAGGCAGACAGTTTTAAAACAAAAAGAGAGGGGTTAAGGCCATAATAAGATCAGCCATGATCAGGTTTGATGGGCAGAATGGCCTGCTCATGCTCCTAACTCTCTCGTATTCTTTGGAGTGGGGCACAACCACACAAATGTTCCTATCCCTTTAATGTGAAACACCTCCCATATATCCATCAAGTGGTCATTGTGCGCTAATTTTAACTTCTGAAAATCTGATTATTCTATTTATTATCCATGGGATCATTCACATTATGAAATAAAATTCAATCAATTTTTCCAGTTGGATTTTGTTTAAGAATTCTTTATTTTGCAAATCCATATTTCCCCACACTCCTTACAGATTTCATAATCTTTTTTGTAAAACCCAGTGGACATCTTGCACAGAGATAATAAATCATTTTCAGCATAAAGACAAATTAGTCCACAAATGTTAGCTATCAAATGGAAAATCCAATATTTGATTAGTAACTGAATCGAAATTCAACTAAATGATAATAAATATTACAGGAGAGGTTTATATTTACTCAGTATTTCTCCACCTCTCCTAAAAGTGTTGACTATTGCTCATTGCTGGACAACCTTTGTCACCTGATTCAGGTAGCCCTTATTTGTCTGGGAGTTTTCACTGTGATGTTTGATGCAAATTCAATTAGAGGGAAATTACAACCAAAAGGAATAATCTCCTCACATGCACTTTCAGCATGATTCAGTAGTAGTCCATAGCATGAATCGTAACTGAATTTGAGGGTTTTGAGCCTAATTGTAATGCCTTCACTTTGATCAACAAATTCTGGAGTTTGAACATGGGATTTTCATTTTAAATATTGTTTACATTTCTCACTCCCTGAACCTGCTGAGCTAACAAGGACCTCAAAGAGGAAAATTCAGACAGTGCGTGTGCAACACTTTATAACTCTGCAGTGGATAATCCAGTAAAAATAAGTAAGTCAAGGGAACGTTTCCTCTGTGTACCAAGAGTCGTAAAATCATAAATGTGTTTTCCATAACATGGCACTCCGAGGAGATCCTTTCCCTGTTGCTATTCATGTTATTAAATCAAATTCAATTCAATTCAATTCCGGTTTAGGGAAAATGGGCCACTGTGAATTAAAGTAAGAGGAAGTTTAATTTTTATTACGTCCTTTTTGAGTTACTAATATAAGTTATTTAATTAAAAATGGTCTGAAGAAAGATTCTTTGTTCTTATGCATTAGAACATTGATATGCCATTCCATGAATGATAGAACATGGATTGTAACTCTAGCTTTCATACCATAACCTTACCATGACGGGCACTGAACCTGAAAACAAGCAACTATCAACTTGGGAACATTCAACTCTTTGAGGGGCTGTGGCAGTTTTGATACATTTTTGCTAGAAGCATGAAGACAGGCAATATAAATCATCATTTTGAAAAGTATCTTGGTACAGTGATTAGGTTTTAGGTTCAAGGAATAATTATATCCGAGCACTGCAGCAGGATTAGGTCTTAAACTTGCACTCTGGTGATCAGTCCTCTCCACCTGCCATCTTTTCCTAACATTTGTACCTCATGAATGACCCATTGCTGATTACTGTGTGGCATCACCCAAAGTTTACAAACCTGTAAGCCTCATGTGATTATTATTGAGCAGACAATGTCATTGTCATTCCAACATCTTTATTTTTGGGCTGGTTTAAAGTTCCATTGAGGAAGGGAAGCAAAATTGAAAGTGAGATTATTCCAGGCAGTTGAGTTTCAAAATGAGTTCCTCATTAATGTTCCTTATTCAACCCCTGTATTAAGCAACTCGTCATTCTCAGCGGTGTTAATCTCAGCACCTTTTGCTTTCTCTCCTCTAAACTGACTGACCAGCTGTTCATCCATGATCTCTTTATCCATATTGATATCTTAACCATGTTCGTGGCAATCCTTTTGACCCTGTAGGCCCTCTACTCTCAAAATTTCTGTCATGTGTAGAACTTTATCCAACTAGTTTCTTACATCTTGCACCATGCGCATCCCCATACACTCTTATATCTCCACTTCTTTCTGTGTTCACCCTTGGAAAACAGTTTTCCTAACTTTTCTGACAGCTGAATTTCAGTATTTAGCCTCAGAAAGTACAGTCACTGAAATACTTAGTGATCAGTCTGCTCAACATTCCCTATATTCTCCTTTGATTCACCTTTGTCATCAGCAAAACCTTTGCTCACTCCCATCCTGACATTATATCCTCGTTTGGCCCTATGTTTGTTCCCTTAACTCGAAGAGCAAAACTGTAGCACAAGGATAATAGGTGAGCATTTAGCAGAGAATCCCTGCTGTGGATTTCTGAATGATTTGTAGAATAGGGAAGTACAGCTTTGGATGAGGATATCAGAAAAGTCTTGCCTGTAAGTCAGAAATGTGGAAGTGATACTGAAAACAAAAAATGCTGGAAATCACGGTGGGTCAGGCTGCATCCATGGAGAGACAACAAGCTAACATTTCGAGTCTAGATGACTCTTCATCAGAATTGTAGAAGTGATTGTTTCAGTTGCACTGAGGTGAGAAAATAATGGAGATGTATGATTTCTGGGAGGCAGTACTGGTGAGGAATTGCTTGTGAGTTTGGTAGCTCTGCTCAAAACTGAGTAGTACACTAAGGTTGTGGAGTTCTGTGATGATCATTCAGGAACGGGGAGGTGACCAGGGATAAACTGGCAAGTGCCTGGTGGAGCTTGAGCTTTGAATCTTGTTTATTGATCTGCAACAAACTTCGGCACATCCATGACACAGTTAATCTGGCAACATAGTGACAATCAGCATTAATGGGGAATGAAGAGTTAATTGCCATCATTAGATGGAATCTAAATCTTGAAAATTTATCAATATTGTTACTATAGTGACAATATTTGATGATGAAGTAGAACAAGGATCAAAGCCTAAACTAGAACAGAGGTTACTTATCATGTATTGGAAGGAAAACTGAGTGGGGTCAGGCAGTAATAGAGTCATTTGAGGATAATCAAAAGTCCATGATAGTATAAAGAAGAGCGCCAGCAGCGCAGTCCTTGGAGATGAAACTCCATCTTCACATTGAGAATACCCTCCATCGTGCTGTATGACACTATCACTGTGCTAACTGGGACAATCTTTGAATAGATCTAGTAACTCAAGATTGCAGATCCACAAAGTGCTGTGAGCCATCAGAAGTAGTAGAATTATATTTCAACAAAATTTGTAACTTCGTAGCATGGCATATCTCCCCCTCTACTATTACCACTTATATGCCAAACAGCACAAATAGCAAGTGACAGACGGAACAAAGCAATACACAACTAACATCCAGATCGAAACTCATTCAGCCCCTCCACCATTGATACTCAATCTTGTTACAACATCCCATCATGAACAGTGATGGACAATTAAACAACTCATTGGAGAATGTGGTTGTACAATATCCCCATGCTTAATGATGGAGGAGTCTAAGACACCAGCGCAAAAGCTGAAACATTCACAACCATCTTCAACCAGAAATATCAAGTGATGGTCCATCTCAGCCTTGTTCACAGATACTGGTTTTCAGCCAATTTGATTCAATCCATGTGATATCAATGAATTGCGGGAGGCACTGGATATTGCAAAGGCTGTGGGCCTGATAACATTCTGCAATATTTCTGAAAATGTGTACTCCAGAATTTGCTGTGAGTGTAGCCAGCTGTTCTCCGACAGCTACCACACTCGTACCTATCTGACAATGTGGAAAATTGCTCAGGTATGTCCTCTACATAAAAAACAGGATATGTCCAAACTGGCCAATTATAGTGCCATTCAGTCCCTTCACCATTGATAGCAGCTGTGCTTACTCCCTACAAGATGTACTGCAGAAATTCTCCGAGGTTCCTTAGACAGCACTTTTCAAACCCACATTCACCATTTTTTGAAGATCAAGGGCAGGAAATACATTGGAATGCCACCACCTGCAAAGAATTCCTCCAAGCTGCTCACCATCCTGACTTGGAAATATATCGCCGTTCCTTCAGTGTCACTAGCCAAAATCCTGTAACTCCCTCCCTAAAGGCCTTGTGGATAGACATGTACCAAATGGATTACAGCGGTGTAAGAAAACAGCTTACTACCTCCTTCCTGAGAACACCTTCGGATGGGCAATACATGCTAGCCCAGCCAGTGACACCCATGTCCCATCAATGAACAAAATAAAATAGAGAAAATAAAGTGCATGGTATATTGAAAGCATAGAGAAATCTGAGAAAATAAAAAATAACAGACAGCAGTTAAAGTCATTTAAAATGTCATTGATGACAGAAGGTAAATGTATATAGAGAAGCCTATTTAAAGCATAGAAGTGCTTTTACATAAAGTGCACCGGTAAATGCAATTTATTGTTTAAACATGATATTCTTTCAAACAGTTACTGGTCTCAGCTGCAAATTCCTGCTATCAGTCACATGAGTGAAGTAGACAGATTCTAATGACTTAAGAGTGTTGGAGAAATCCTCAGGAGGTCAGTAACTTGCCAATGCGCTTGGTGAAGATTCCATGTATATATGTCGTTCTGGAGCTGGTTTGCTTTTAAGCATATCCCTGTTGAGTTTTATTATTAGTTAAGGAACAGAGCAAACCTCAGCAGGTGCACATTTAAATGTAAAGCAATGGCTCCTAGTTGACATGTAAAAACCTGACAAATGCACTCCACAGGAATTCTTGTGTTTGACATCATTGGAATGTATCCACTTCACTCAAACTGACTCTGAACCTCAATACTGCAATTATCTGCTGAGTTTATTTATGTGGAAGATTTTGCTTTTTTGTGACATGCAACATTCCCCCAGACCCATCTTCTTACTCTCTGTACCAGAGCAACATTTTATATAGCTTTCCCATCTTTGTGTTGTGAGAAAGCACTGGTTTAGATTTCACTTGCTGCACTATCAAGCAGATACAAATAGTTTGTAAGATGTAACTGAACAATTCAGAGAGTAATACATAGCAGTCTCAGGGAGCTTACAGGGTCATGGTAATGTCACTGGATTAGAAATGCAGATCCCCAGACCCCTGTTCTGAAGATAGGAGTTGGAATTCCAGCATGGCAGGTGAAAATTGAATTCAGTTTAAAAAAACATTTGGAACAAAAAGCTAGCCAAAAGGCAAACATGTAACCATGGATGACCATCATAAGAATCCATCTGAATAACTAATATCTTTTGCAGAAGGAAATCTGCTCTCCTTAACTTGTCTGACCAATATGTGACTCCAGACCCATGGCAGTGTGGTTGGCTCTTAACTGCCCTCTGGGAAATGAGGGCTGAGCAATAAATACTGACCTAGCCATTAACACTCCGATCTCCTGAATGAATAAAAATCGTGCATGACCCCATGTTTGGACAATCAATGATTTAACTCTCAACTTATCATTACAGCTACACTGTATGAAACATTTGGGAGAAGTTGAACTGAACTCCCGTGTGCAATATTATTTTTGCACCCCACCAATATCAATTCTTTAATTTTAGTGGAAGTCTAATAATAAATTCGTAGGATGTACATCCAACAATCCACTTGTTCATGTCAGTACTCAATAACAGGATTAAGTTAAGATTGTCCAGCAACCCTGGCGGTGCTTGGTGAGGCAGTTAGGAATAGATGTTCAATAGTCCCAGCAGGGATCTGTGCTCCTACAACATTTCAACAGAGATCAGTGTTTGGTCGCACTCGGGCATCTGGAGCCTGGTGATATCAAAAATAAGGTATGAGAGCTGCAAAGTGGGGGCTGGAAGGATCCATATTAGGGTTAGGAGCTTGAGGAATTACTTCCTCTCAGTGATTTTCTTTCAGAGGTGAAACCCCACCCCGAACATCCAAGAGCAGCCAATAAGTAACAAATAGGAGGCTCGTTAAGGGCATATGGAGGAATCTATCAGAATCATCCAATGCCAGGATTGCCTTCTTCTGAAAATCAAGCCTGGAAGCTCCAAAGGGGCAGCCTTCTGGTAGCAGGCTGCAAGCTCTAGTGATACGATCTTGAGTAGGAAAAGCCACATCCATGCTCCAGATGACTTCAGCAGACTTCAGTTTTCCCTCCACTCTGAAATATCTAGTAGCTTTAGCCTTTATCATTATTAAGCTTCATGCACACCTTTTGAGGACTCTCCCGTGTTGGGGTCCACATGCATGCCTAACTGCCAGAGTAGCACCTAGCTCTACCTGTAGAGAAGTCCACAATTCAGGGCTGTCAGTCCCCTAACTGAGCCTTCGGCCTGAGGAAAATGTTCGCCTTCCTTAAAGAGGTGGGAAGATTGTGCAGAGAGACAGGATTCTCAAACCATTGGGACCCACATTCAATTCTGATGGAATGATATTTTCAGAGATGGTAAGGTTCTTCCCACTGGGAGTATACACTTAAAATGTGTCATAATTTGGATAGGAAATGGGATTCTTTTGGTGCCTGTACTCCCATATAAAGTTTAATTAGATAGATGTGCTCAGGAAATGAGGCAGTATAGTTTGAAGCTATTACAGAAAAAACTCTTCAAAGGTTCAGCTGCAAACATTTTCAGTCTTCCCCACTTTGGGTTATAATGTGTGAGGGGAAAGGACATGAAGCCAGGAGTTAGGAGTTTACTTAATGAGTGGACATTGCAGAAAGAAATAAACAAACCTGGGCTATGAATTTTCAAGTTTAGTTTTCAAATCTTTATTGTTGAAATAAATAAATCAAGTCAAGCTGCATAAACTCCGAACCACATTTAATGCGCCAGTGGGCAGGGAGCTTTTACTGGACATAAAAGTGGCAGACTTACAATTGTCATCAACAATGAACTGAGATGGGGCATGCTCAGAGTCTAGGAAATATTAAAGAAAAACCCACGTAAGCAACAAAAGAAAGCCTGACAGAGTTCCAGGTCATTGAGAATGGAGCAGACTCTGCAAAGACATTATTACAGGTACATCTACAACATCATCAATTTTTTACAAAATTACATAGCACCCTTCACATCACAACTTCCCAAACACTGAGTCACACAGGAGTTCAGGGGCAGACAACCAAAAACTTGGTCAACACTTGGGGTTTTGAGCTCGGTCTTAAAGGAGGAAAAGAAAATGGAGACACTGAGAGTTTTGGGAAGAGCATTCAGGAACTGGGAGCTGTTGCACCTGAAGGGATGATCACCAGTTCTAGAGAATTAAAGCTAGGATGTCCAAACAACCAAAATTACAGAAGAATTGATGCTCGGATGATTATTAGGGCTGTAGAGCATTACAGACAAAGCGAAGTAAAAAGACTGAGCCAATGTAAATCAGCAAGTCATGATTTGGAGATGCCGGCGTTGGACTGCGGTGTACAAAGTTAAAAATCACACAACACCAGGTTATATCCAACAAGTTTAATTGGAGGCACGAGCATTCGGAGGTCTGTTTCTTCAGGTGGTTGATGAAGGAGCAGTGTTCTGAAAGCTAGTGCTTCCAATTAAATCTGTTGGACTATACCCTGGTGTTGCGTGATTTTTAACTAAATCTGCAAGCACAGGGTGATCAAGGATTGGAACTTGATGCCAGTCAGGTCATAAACAAAAACATTTTAAATGCATGTTTGGGACTGAGATTTAGGCCCCAGCCTATTCCATGAGAGTTTTGGCAAAAAGTTGTTAGGGTGAGCCAGAGATTCACTCGCGACAACTGAATAAAATAAAAATGGACACTTTAATGTCTGGACTTTTTTGGCATGCTGCTGGCCCATATTCTGTCTGTGCTAAGTAGTAAGTGGATGGGATTTGCATGCCAAACCTCAGGTAGAAGCCCGCCTATCAGCACAATGGAGGTATAGTATCAGCTTCCTGGAGAATCTCAGAAGACAAAAGTGAAAGATTCCAGAAACCCCCAAAAAAATTGTGATCAGGCTAGTTTTCTGGCAGGACACTAACCTGAGGTACTGTAACTGTTGACACTCGCAGTTAATTGTTAATTGCTTGAAAAAGAAAAACAATTGCTAAACAATTTGATGAATTGGATTGGTTAGCTTCCTGGCACTTGTTGGTAACTCATTGGTAACTACATTTTGCCTGCTGCTCTTTTTGATGTTTGCTTTTCATTGCTTGTTGCTAGTTTTCCAGCTTGTGATCATGTTGCAGACAATAAGCCTGCTGCAGTAACATTGATTTGTTGTTTTATTTATTTGAGCCCATGATGTGTAACAGCATGACTGTGACAGAAATCAGGCATGCATAGAAGGCGGAAAAATAGGAAATTTAAATAAGTCAATCTGCATTGTGTCTTGTTGAACATTTTGCCGTGTGAATTTCTTGGTTATTTTCTAGTGTTCTCTGATGTGGCAGTCATGCATAAGCCACATAATTTTTAGTTTTATTGGTTTGAAGTATTCAGAAAATGAGTATTAAAAATCACAGTAAGCAACATATAATGTAGGCAAATAATATTAATTCAAATTTTGAGAATGACAAAAGACAGTATGCCATTGAATTACATCATAGCTGATCTGCATCTAAACTGCATCTATTTACCATAGTTTCATAAGGAATCATAACCTTACCTAAAGTAAACGAATCATCTCAGTTTTGACATTTTAAATTAAACTTTTAAGAGGAGAAAGGTATCAACTGAAACTTTCCTTTGTACAAAAAAATGCTCACTGCCATCAATCCCAAACAGCCAAACCTTCATTTTAATGTGACAACATCTTGCACTGGACTCCACCGGTGGAATAACTTCTCTTTATTTATCTTAACAACTCCTCTTTTCATCTTTAATACCTCAATTTGTTCACCTTTTCAATCTTCTATAAGAGTCAAGAGGACTTAAAAGTGTTTTTGAAGTATCACGAGAGATGTAGTTAATAGTATTAATTCTGTTATACTTGACTATAACATTCTAGTTTCCTGATCCTCCATGGAATCTTTATTTAGAAAAACAAAGGTGACCTTTTGGCTTGGAGCACTGAGATTGATATGATTCTGTTGCAGTGCCATATATAATGGATTTTAAATTAGACAGCTGAGGCCTGTCTGCACAGTGCAACATTTGGCAAAGAAGCTATGAATATTAAAATGTTATTTTTAGAACCATCTCTAGGGTAGCAGAGAAATAAAGATAACTGTGGAAACAATTTTGAAAACTATTTGAATGACTTTATTGAATGGTTTTGTGACGGGTTGTTCATTAATAGTTCTCCTACCTTGCAGTTGTACATGTGGCATTCAGTTAACAGTGATTTGTCATTATGGAAATCCAAATAATTGAGCTCATCAGGCTGCTTGGAGGGGGAGGGAGTGATAGGTAACCACTGAGGCCATGACTCTTGGAATCAGATGTCCCATGTATTTGGCATCACTGACAGCTTTCTCACCTGATTGAAAGTTGTGGCTTCCTCCCACCTAAGAAGATGATGAGCAGGCTGCAGAAGCAAATGGATCTGCATCCTAACAGGGAAGGGGCAATCCTAGGGTGCCAGTGGGTTCTGGTCTGACAGCAAGAACCTGACAGATCGGAAGTACTGTCAGAATGATTATGGAAGTAGCGTTTTGGTCCCAGAGTGTGGGGATCAGGTCAGAGGTCCTGGTGGGATTAAGGTCAGTCAGAAGCCTGGAGTGGCAATACCCAGGAGGAATAATCAACTTTAAAAAAAGGTATCCTTGGAAATCAATGGACTGGTGGTTCCAGGTCTTTGTCTGAAAGTATGCTAAACAACTTTGACCACCATGTCTCATAGAATTTTACAGTATGGAAGGAGGCCATTTGACCATTCATGTCTGTACAGGTTTCTGAAAGAACTGTGGGTGGCATGGTGGCACAGTGGTTAGCACTGTTGCCTCACAGCGCCAGAGACCCGGGTTCAATTCCCGCCTCAGGCGACTGACTGTGTGGAGTTTGAACGTTCTCCCCGTGTCTGTGTGGGTTTCCTCCGGGTGCTCCGGTTTCCTCCCACAGTCCAAAGATGTGCAGGTCAGGTGAATTGGCCATGCTAAATTGCCTGTAGTGTTAGGTAAGGGGTAAATGTAGGGGTATGGGTGGGTTGCGCTTCGGCGGGTTGGTGTGGACTTGTTGGGCCGAAGGGCCTGTTTCCACACTGTAATGTAATCTAATCTAATCTAATGTAATCTAACTACCAGCTAATGCCACAGTCCTCTACATTTGTCACTTTCAAGCATATATCCAGCTCTCTTTTTGAAATCTATGAAATCTGCCTTGACTACATTCTCAAGCAGTGCTTTCCAAATCCTAACAACTCTTTGAATAAGGAAGTTTCTCGTCATCTTACTCTTAAAATTGTGACCCCTAATTACTGACATACTAAACAGTGGAAACAGAATATCCTTCTTCACCCTGTAAGATTGTTCATATTTTGAACACCTCAAGGTTATCTCTTAATCTTCTCTGCTTCAAGGAGAATAAGCCTCATTTTTCCAATCGTTCTTTGTATCTAAAATCCCTCATTGCTTTTATTAATCAAGTAAATCTCCATTAGACAACCTATAGGGGTTTAACATCCCTCCTTAATTAAAGTGCTCAGAACTGATCACCATACTCCAAACATGGCCTGACCAATGATTTGTAGTGGTGTAGGCATCGTTTCTTTGCACTTATGCGCTGCCTCCATTCATCAACCCAAGGATC
Organism: Chiloscyllium plagiosum; assembly: GCF_037043375.1. Lineage (NCBI taxonomy): Eukaryota > Metazoa > Chordata > Chondrichthyes > Orectolobiformes > Hemiscylliidae > Chiloscyllium > Chiloscyllium plagiosum. Next base: position 50,152,072 of record NW_028270151.1, on the reverse strand, counting down.
CCGTAAGCTGCCTTAACAACTGTTTTAACTTACCTGGCCATCATTCGCCACTTTTCCTGTATTTTCATTCCAGTTGGAAGCTTTGGAGGTTCAGGTAGAAGTTTTGTGGAGAAGAGAAGAAGTAAGTTGGGTACTGAAGTCAAATTGCAGGGGATTGGTCAGGCAGTCAGTCTGGCTTTGGCAGATAGATGGAAAGCCATTCCCTCATCTTGGTTAGGCTTTTGGGTTTCACAATGGACAGGAAAACCAGCTGGTGAGGGTTAAATTCAAATGGTGCAAACGTATGAGGCACATAAACTATTAAAATATTTAAAATGCTAATCTACCTCCTGGGAGCAGAATGGCTGCTGGTTTCCTGTTGCATGTCTGTTAATACTGAAAGTGGTCAGGCTGGAGGTAGGTGAAGTAATGATTTAGACTTTTAACACTTTATACCTCACAACTGACCTAAAGCCACCCATTTTCTGGAGTTGAACTTTCTCCCCCTTTTGACTTGCAATGTTAGGATAGTTTTATTCACAATACAGAGACTTGCTTAAATGTCATTTGCCAATACTAAACTTGATTATTGCTGAGAAAAGACATGTTTTGTCAAAGATTTTCAAATTGCACTCATCGGGCCATCAAGAATACAAATTCAAAGGGAAAGCCAACTTTTATTTTGCATAAGAGGAGGTGCTGATTGACAGAATCAATGCAATGGAGAATGTCCCTCTTAATGCTGATTGACAATTAATTGTCAGGCTTTATTTAACTATTAAACCAGGCGAGTTTACTTTGATTGATCAGAGAATTGCTGAGAGTCCATTTTCCAAAAAATCAGTACTTTCCTGTCATGCAGAGTAAATGCTGGGATTTCCCTTGAATTTGTATTTTGCAAAATGTCCTAATGAGTGCGAGATGAAAAGTTGGAAAGCTTCAATAAATTGTGCCTTTTGTCAGTCATAGTGGCTGTCTGTATTGAGCTGCATGGATTCAACTGACTTTTTCATTCTTGGAATTCGTGTTGGTTAATTATATCATTCTTTATATGCATTTGATTTTGTGATCTAATAATCTGGAACCAAGGCTAATGGCCAGGGGACAGGGTTCAGTTTACTCATGGAGGCTACTGAAATTTAAATTCAATTAATTTAACGAATTCAGTAGATTAAATATAAATAAATGTGAGATTGAAAGCTAGACTCCATAATGGTGACCATGAAATGATTATTGTAAAATCTTAACCAGTTCATTAATGTTCTTTCTCCTTGCATGGTCTGGCTCCATTGTAACAGCCATGTGGCTTACTCTTAGCTCTCTGCGAAATGGCCCAGCCAGCCACTCAGTAGTACCAACACCACAGAAAAAGGGTTATTCTGCTTCTCCTACTTTAGACTTCTCACATTTTACTCAGGATTGCACCAATGCCCGTTGATCAACCTTTTCCATTCCCTCCTAGCAGTCACCCATTTTGCTTCGAAACCAACTGCATTTCAATCTCTCACCACCATGTGTTTTCATCTAGTCTTGTAGTACCTTTTCTTTCTCCTTCCTCGTGGTAGTCCCATATACACTACTTGCCTCACCACATTTCATTTTTCACCTTTCTTCTCTACAATAAATGACCATACTATCTTAGTTACTTTATTTGATGTCCCCACAGTCTTTGCTGACTCATTGGAGTGCCAGTTCCTGACTTTGTTCTTGTTAATCCATCTATGTGCAGCTCATTAGTATTCATTCCTTGTTCTTCATTTCTTGATGATGTGCAATAAATTAATGCTAGAGAAAGCTCAATGAAACTGAATGAACCACCCATCATTGGCCTAGGCAGGCCCAGCCCTGTCAACTCTGTAAGGTGCTCCTTAGCAACATCTGGAGTTTGTGCTAAGATTCGGAGGCATGTCCCACAAAGTATTTAAACAACAAGCTGACATGGTTATTCTTACAGAATAGTACTTTCCAGCCAATGGCCTGGACATTGCCACCAGCATTCCTGGGTTTGCCCTGTCCCATCAGCAGGTGAGACTCAGCAAAAGCAGTGGTACAGTGGAACACAGTCATGATGGAGTTGCCTTGGGAGAACTCAACATTGCCTCAAGACTACATGAACCATCATGGCATCATGTCAAACCTGAACAAGGAAACCTGCTGCTGATTATCACCTATCATTCTCTAGCAGTTGATGAATCAGTACTTCTCTATGTTGAACACCGCTCAGTAGAAGTACTGTGGGAAGCTTCGAAAAGCACAGAATGTACTCTAGGTTAAGCATAAAATTATAGTTGCACTGTTGTTTCAATTACCTTCTGTGCTGCCAGACTTCTTAATATAGATGTGTGAATTTTTATTAGACACAGGAATGAATATGTGGGTACTTCTAAAGGAATGCAAAACATAAATTAGTTGGCATTGGAAAACAAAATTCCAATTAGGTCTGTACCAATTGTGTGACAAATCTCCAAATGCTCAGGCGCTGCTTTCATAAGGTTATTTTCTATGTGAATATGTGAAAAATGATTCACAAATGATGTCTGATATTATTTTTGTAATGAATTTGAAAGGCATCACTGGCAATGAACTGTGCAACAGGCCACATACACTGGTAAAGCTGTATGCAATGATTAGGAACTAGACTTTCCCAGATGACGACTGTTCGTCCTTTATTGCTATTCTCAACAAAAATGTTCATCATTCTTCTCTGCAATGCTTACCGTAGAGTTTTTCTTTCCTTCCTTGCAAGAAAATAGAGCATAGAACGCAAGGGACAATCAGAACAAGGAGTTTCTTTCAATCATCTCATAACTAACAGCAGTATTTACCACCTCAACCAGTACTTGGTAAGGTATTTGAGGTAATTCATAATCACTAATTCTCCATATACCACACTTTTTTTATGTGCTTTTCTTAGATAGCAAGACGTGTTTCATGAAGGCAGTCATGCAACTAGATTGGGCATGATTAATAGGACCTTGGGAAGCTGCTACAGATACATTTGCTCCTTCCAAAAACTAGAGGAGACTTCCTGTCTCCACCCACATACTGTGTGGACATCAGTGAATTGAGTGGAGGCAATGTAGCATGAGCATTAATCCCCAAACCATTGCTTTATACAACTGACATGCAATCTTGAAAAGGTTACAGGCCATTACCGTTTTCCTGGGAGAACAATCTCTGAAAACTGCAGTTATCAGAGCAATGGGAAAAGGGACAAAATTCATCTCATAATGCTTGTATTCCTGTATTATTTACAAAAGACTATTGCAAAATTGGTTTAGAAAAACACAATTGGCATTCTGTACTGTTTCAGCATGATGGTGTCATGATATGAATATTGAGAACGAATACAGTGATTTCAATATTGTTTTCCTGCAAATCGAAACAAAGTGGTGGATTTTGAATAGAAATGAAAATTTGATATTTGAATGTTTTGAGGTCCTCAATCCAAGAGTTTCTCTGAATGGCCAATTGAAAATCTGGCCCAGTATTTGTAAATTATTGCACTTGGGTGGAGACAAAAATAGAACAAACCCACAGATGCAATATTGATCATGAAGCATTTGTTTTAAAGTGTCAACAGAACATCTCAATATTCCAAGGAAAGAGTGTTGAAGCAAATTGTAATAAAATTGAGTTGCATGTTGTGAGATATTGTGTCTAGGTCCCTCCACTAACCCACTCACAAGCGCTTTATATTTCTCACTCACAAGCGCTTTATATTTATTCATTCATAACTCCTTTACTAACCCACTCACAAGCGAACACTTGTTGCTGTTTCATTCATTCATATCTCCCTACTGTATCACAGCTTTATTCATTCTTTCCTAAAACTGTGGTTCTGTGATATATTTTACTATCAGAAGATAGACCAAATTAAAACAGCCCTTTCAACTGTTACTGCTTTTTCACCGTTCAATTCTTATCAGCCTTTGCTACAAGCAGTGTCGAGGCCTCTTTACCACGAAGTAAGTGTAGCATATTCAGAACAATACCACCCGCACTATCATGTATCCACAAAAGATTATAATATTAATCAGCCCATACTAACCATCTCTCAGACCTGAATGGATTACAGAACACCAAACATTTTCCCCAATTAATATATACTTGTTAAATATCTTTTTTAACTGGGCTGTTATCCCTTTAAGAAACTGTCAAAAGAGCACTTAAGTGAAATTGCATGACTGAATGAAACTCACACCAGCAAATAATAAACAAGTCTCACAACCCAGCTGTGCTAATCAGTTTCCTACCCTTTATTCTTTTATTAGGTACTGGTAGAATTTCTAACCTATTTAGTTAAAAAATCACACAACACCAGGTTATAGTCCAACAGGTTTATTTGGAAGTACAAGCTTTCAGAGCACTGCTCCTTCATCAGGTAGCTAGTGGAGCAGGATCATAGGACACAAAGTTTATAGCAAAAGATCGTAGTGTCATACACTGATGTGTGACAACCTAGATTGCTGCTTTGACTCAATAGCAATCGAGATTTATTCAATATATTGCATCAGTGTATGTTACTATGATCTTTTGATATAAATTCTGTGTCATGATAATTTCAAGATCATAATGAATTGGAAGTGAATATGACTAATGTTTTTATCAAGGAAGATATGTAATATCTTAGGTTAATAAATCTACTGTTCTTCCCGGTCTTTTTCAATGTATTGCTTTGTATGTGCTCTGCTTTTTACTGGTGGATGGATTAGTATTTTCCAGTGCTCCTGATGTGTGTATCACACCAATCCCTAAACATGCCTTCTCACACACACATACATCAACAGATCACTCCTCACACTATTTACAAATATTCCCATCCTCGTCTGTCTGTGCACATCTACACATCGCCATCTATCTATTTACCAATGATACTGACCTTCATTTTGCTTCTTCTTTATTGCCACACTCAACAAAAATGTTCATCGTTCTTCTCTGCAATGCTTACCGTAGGGCTTTTCTTTCCTTCCTTGCAAGAGAAGAGAGCATAGAACACAAGGTACAACACAACCAGGAGTTATCTTTCAGCCACCTATAACTAACAGCTGCAACTGAAGATGGACAGCAGTAGAATCTGAATGTGCTTGGCAATCAGAGATATGAGCTGTCCAGCTACTTTGTGACAGCACTAATATCAGACAGTCCCATGGCAGACAGCACTTATTCACATTGAATTACCATCAGTGATGAGTAAAATATAATCATGTGTAAGATGCTTGTGCTGAACAGTGAATTAAGAATTTAAACTGAACAGTGCAACACGGGGGACACTGAGATGGTTGCTGACAGGATCTCTTTTTGAAGGAAGTTGCTTTCTTCCCCTGTGAATATCAGATGGTTGGATTTGCCTATATGGCGTTTATATTAAAGAGGGCAGCAGTGTGCATTCCTACTAGTCCCTATCTGATCAGTCACCTCCTTCTTGAATCATTTAAAGACATTGCTGTCACTGTTCCTCCTACAAATCCAAACGTGTTGTTGCATTATATGCAGAGTACTGCTCACCACTGTCATTCTAAAGACCCTGACTGAAGAAGGATTGCAGAGCTTCTTTAAAACTGTCCAGGCATCTGAAATGAATCTTCAGCTTGCTCATAGCTTGCCTAATTATATATCTGGTCAATAAATGATTCCTTTGTAGTACTCCTGTGTCTCAATTGTTAGTTCCCCATGAGCGTTCCATTATAAGAGTTCTCCCTTCTTACTTGCTGGCAGTTTAGAAAGTCATTTTGAGTGTAAAAAGGTTATGAAACATAAACTGCCACAGTTCAAGGACATCAAGACAACTGCCTAGGAATCTTGTGTAAACAAACATCAACATTTTTGTTGCACAGTAGCTGCGCATTTATGAAGTGGAAGCATTTTATACATGTTCTTGGTTGATCTGGTGTTCCTTATGTACACAGTCGATGATACCTTGCATCTGTGGGAAGCCAGTTAAAGTGCCAAACTGCTTTTTCTGAAAGTTATCATGGGTAGCAATATTGACATACTTGCCAGTTGTGACAAACAAAGCAATTAGCTCCCTGTTTTATATATTTATGGGCTGCTAATGTTGCAGGGATATCTTCATCAGAACCCGGGAATAGCCAAGGGCAAAAAAAGAGAAGGATAGTAATTGACAGCTATTTGTAAAAAGTGGCCACCTGGTCTGTACTGCAGCACATTGTTCAGTTTTCTGCTCTGCCACAACCTGATGTGAGATTCTGAACTTCCAGAGTCACTGGTGTCCCTAAACGTCCAGGAAATTAACCCTTTATTTAACATACAAGGAACATTTGAGGACTCTGTGACTATACTTGATGGAGTTTAAAAGGATGAAGGGGAATTTAATTGAAACTTACAGAATACTGAATGGCCTGGACAGAGCGGATGTTGGGAAGATGTTTCCATTGATAGGTGGAATAGGACCCAAGGGCACAGCCTTAGAGTAAAGGGAAGACCTTTTAAAATGGAGATAAGAAGAAATTTCTTCAGCCAAAGAGTGGACAATCTATGGAATTCACTGCCATAGAAGGCTGTGGAGCCCAAATCATTGAGTATATTTAAGACAGAGAAAGATAAATACTTAACTGTCAAGGGGATCAAGGGTTATGGGGAGAAAGTGGGAGAATGGGGGTTATAAACTTATCAGCCATGACTGAATGGTGGAGCTGACTCAAAGGGCTGAATGGCCTAATTTCTGCTCCCATGTCTTATGGTCTTTGCCTGCTATGTCCTGTATTGTAGGCGTCTCCTCTTGTGAATAGTATCCTTCCTTTTCTCTCCTATCCCATGGACTGCTGCTGGTTTGGCTGCTGCTGATAATCTGAAAATCCAAACTCAAACAGTAATAGGGACATCTATGCTGCCACGATAAACCACAATTCCAAAGTGAAGATCTGACATATGAAACTCAAATGTTGTCAAAGGAACCCCTCAACATAGGTATTGTGAACAAAACTTTTCACACAATCAGACAGCAAAGCAGCTGTGACATTTTATTATTTATTGGCATATTTCCCAGTTTTTTCTTTAGTCCATTCAATTGCCTGTGTTTTCTACCTTGTTTCAGTTGGCAAAGTTCAAAACAGCCTGCACCCACCATTAAATTCCAAAACCTGCATTAATTTCATTCTGATTAAGCAATTAACATATGGAAATGAATAGCCTGTCTCTCCCGAGGGAGTTGTTTGCATGCAACTAAATGTGTTGTTGTTAAATATAAAAGTTATGCACTGTCAAGTCTCACCTGTTACCAAATCAACATGTCCCATGTTAAAATTAAGCAGGTGGTCTCATCCTTTGCAAAAACACTTCTATTTTCAGCAATGGATCAGCCAAGCAGCCAGTCTGTTTAAATTGGTTATAGTAAACATCTAAATTGCTTAACTAATTGTTATAAATTGTGTATTCCTCCATCCAGTTATTTGAAAAATGGCATTCCTAAAAGGAATAGTTAGGTCTTTTTTTTTCCCAGTGAGATTCAACAATAAATCTGTAATCTAGCGGTGTATTGTATTTATGGGTCGATGCATCATCAGCAAATAGATTGAAGTGGTTTTTGGTTTCAACATCATATGAACTTCACAGAATTGCAAAATTATTACTATGTACAAGGAGACCATTTGACCTGTTATGTCTGCACCAGGTATATGAGTGAACATCATAACTTAATGCTGTTCTCTTGCCCTTTACTCATAACCCTGCATATTATTTCTGTTTAAATAGTCATCTAGTGCGTGCTTAAATGCCTTGGTTGAGTGTATCTCCATCACACTTCCAGGCCCAGTATTCCAGACCAGAGATACTAATTCTGTGAAAATGTTTTTCTCTCTTTGCATTTATTTCTTTTCCAAATCAGTGTAAATCTGTGCCCTCTTATTCTTGATCCTTTTTGAAACCGGAACTGTTTCTCCCTGTGTAAGCCCTCTCGGCCCCTCATGCTTCTAAAGATTTAATCATATCTTCTATTTACTTTTTTCTCTCTAGAAACTTCTCTAATCTTTCTGAATCCTGGAAGCAGTGTCATATATCCACCTTTCCTAAAGTGTGGTCCTTAGAACTGTACACAGTACTCCAGCTGTGGTCTAATTAATGTTTTATCAAAGTGCAACATAACATCCCAGCTCTCTACCAAATGCCTCTACTACTAAAGCATTTGAGATACTGTGTGCTTTCTTAACCACACTCTCCACCTATCCTGCCACTTTCAATGACATATCACCTATACACCCAGGTCACTCTGCTCTGACACACTCTTCAGAATTGTATCTTTATTTCGTCCCTATTATCTATTTTAATTCTACTGAACTGTATCATCTCTTACTACTCCACGTTGAACTTCATCTGGCATCTATCTGCCCACTCCACCAACTTGTCACTGGTCTTTCAAAGTTATACACAGTACAATGCTAGATTAATATAAATCAGAACAAAAAAGAGCTCCAATCCAACCTCTGGGAGCCCCATTACAAATCGTCCTCCAGACTGAAAAATATCCATTAAACGTTCATCACTATACCCTGTCACTCAGCCAAATTTGCATCCATGTTGCTGTTGTCCCTTTTCTTTCATGAGCTCTACCTTTGCACACAAGTCTGTTGTGTGGTACTTTTTGTATTAGCACATTGTGTTAGGGAGAGAATTCCAAGATTTTGTCCCAGCAACAGGAAAGAAATGGTGCAATGTTAGCAATATTGTCATGACTGAGTGGAGAGGCCTCAAATTTAAACACGTTCAGAACCTTACTTCATGCAGTATCTCCCTGCAAGTTCTTTTTCCCCTGATTTTAGCATTCATATGTTCAGGCATTTCACTACTTTTATATTTATCATGAGTGCATCTCCCTTCAAATATCTAATTTCACAAATTAAGGCAGCTGAGGTTGCTCAATTCTTCCAGAATGTTTTCTATTCAGTCTTGGAAGACTAGTAGGTCGTTGGCTAGAGGACTGTTGACATTGATTCTCTCTTGGCTGTCCTTCACAGATTATGTCATTACTGTTAAAAATGGTCATTGCTCCATTACCTTATCTGGGCAACAAAGCTTTCAATTCTGTTAATTTAAGATCAAAAATCACACAACACCCAGTCCAACACGTCCACCTCCACATTCTGTTAAATAGTCATCTGTATCCTTGTGTGTGCCTGGCCTTTTTCTGATCGAAATGATGGTGACTTGCCTCTTGTCGACAAAATGGAGGTTTCCATGCCTTCTGCAGCCTTTGTGGAGGTTTCACGCTTTTCATGGCATAAAAGGTGCTTTCCAGCCAATACACAACTCATGTCCCTTTCCTGGATTTTCCAAGTTAACTCTCTGGCTGCAGCTTTAAAAGATGTCCCACCAAATTTATGGTTTGAATTCTGAATCTCCCAATTTTATCACAGACTTTAAAATCGTATAACTTCCTCTGTTAGACTGTAATTTCTAAATCTTTTAAATTGATCTTAATCAACTTAAATATGCTCAGTGACATTCCAAAAGCTGTGATCTCTGAGTTAATTAACTTATGGCCCTTGGCTTAACTATGCCTCATGGTGCCTGCTTGCAATAGTGACAATCCTCAGTTGGAATGATTGTACTCCTTTTCTCCCTCTCTCCTTTCCATCTGGCCCTTTGTGGTGTAATAACATGTTTTGCCCCTGGCCTACAAGGAGCTTTAACTTTATTCATAGAAGTATGAAACTGTAACTTCCCAGCTGACCGTAAAATCGAGGCTTCCATTGTAGATCCTCCTCCTCTGAGGATTCAGTAGCTGCCAAGTCAACCCTTTTTGCTTTGATCCTGTCTTCCTGGTCGCAGTGTTTCTCCTGCACCCCTTTGCAGTTCTGAATGGAAGCGCTGGCAGTACGGCTTTTGTTCTGCCATTCCATCCATATCTGCTGACTGCATGTCTATTCAAGGACTCGCTGGTGACTGAGTATTCTTTGAAACCTAGCGTCCTAAGCTTGCTTGTCTTCTGATACCTTTTGTTATTGGGTCAAATGGATTGTTTACATTGCTGTTTCCTTGAGGTATTGAAGCAACGATGCTATAGAGTTCAGCCACTAATCCTCATTTACATGCCAGGTTTAAAGGCCTTCTGAATATCTACAGGATGAACCCACCAGTGAGTCTTAATATAATATAATTTTTAACATGGTAACATGAGGTGCAAGTTACTTTGGCTACTTTGAAATAATTACTGAGCTCATCTGGAGCCAGGGATGACACATCTGACCCCAATAAGGTCTCAAGATAGACTCCTCCTTTCCCCACCGAGGAATGTATCACACTATGAGATTGTAAGGAGCTAAATTCCCTGTCACATTAACCCTTTCAGAACAATTAATCGCGAAACAGTGAATGTTTATCTCTGATTTCCAGCATTTGTAGCATCTTGGTTTTGCATCACCGTTTTAAACAATGAATTAGGAAGTTCTCACCTCTGGTATATCTCTTTTGAAAAGGGGCTGCCACAATACTTGAATTTTGTTGTTCAACATGACAATGCAAAAGGTGGAAGAATAGTTGACGGGACTGTGAAAGGTGTCTAAGCTGTTGCAACACCAACTTTCCTGGTTAACTCCCACTCTAATTCTGTTAGAAATCAAGTGGGACTTCTCAATAGAGAATTTCTAAACAGGCCATGATCTGCATGTTCCATGCCATGGCCTGATCTGGAATTTATCACTTGGCCTTGTTCGAGGCTGAGTATCCAAATACCTGTCCAAGGGCCACTGATACAGAAGGAACCAGGCAATTCCTCTTTTCAAACTATACAAGAATAGAAGTGTGTCTCATCTCTGAAGAAATGTTTACCTTTGAATAAGATGTGGTCGACATCATGAGGATGTAGAGAATTTGAAAAGAAAAACTTTGTATTTACTCATTAGCCACAGAACAGAGAGAGGCATAGAAGAGGTTTCTCCATGTAATGGATGGAAATGTTCCTGAAATCTTCATGCCATAGTCACAACAAGGAAAATATTACTTCCCCAGTAACAACTGCATGGGATGCACATGGCTTGGAATAGCCTGTATGCAAATAGCAAGTGCATTAGGAAGTTCACAGCCCTTTCCATTATCAATCCTCATTGCTGTTGTCATCTGGAATGCTTTCAGAAAGAGAATGTGAGAAAGTAAACAACTGAAGTTCACAAATCATTTGAGCACTGTAAAGCACTGAAAAAAAACATCGATCTCTTGTACCACATGCATTTTCTTGTGTTCAATTATTACAGCTATTCATTCCTTAAATAAAATAACAGCACTTGAAACAGTTGCAGCTTATCATTCTTCAAATATGTTGAAAGGTGTCTGACAAAAATATGCTTTTGTTAGAATGACACCAACTCAACCCTGTTAGACACAACGTAAAGGAGCATGCTGCTCCTTATCTATAAATATGCCAATAGTTTTTTTATGGTCCTCAAATGTGGAATGCACCAGAAGCTCTTTGCAATGATTTGATTCTTAATAGGTATCTCCAGCTGCAGTGATTTGAGTGCCTCCAGTGGCTGCTACTGAATCCTGTTGCACCGTTTCTCCTCTTCTAGTGTTGAAAAAGCATGTATATCTTGCTTCCAATTGCACAACTTGTTTTTGGAACTGTTCCTTTTTTAAGCTTAGCTGAGTAAAACTATTTTGGGTTTTTTTTTAAGTAGGGCCTTTATGATCCTTAATAATCTAATTTATATTAAAACATTGCAAAACAATTTATATTTATATTCAGGTTCATTTTTGATTAAAATAGAGCATAGAGCAACTCCACAATTCCACCATCAGACAGTACAGTATAGGCCCTTCAGCCCTCGATGTTGTGCCAGCCTTTTATCCTACTCTAAGATCAGAGTAACCTACATACCCTTCATTGTACTAACTTCCATGTGCCTATCCAACAGTCGCTTAAATGTCCCTAATGTCTCTGACTCTACTACAATCCCTGGAAGCGCATTCCATGCACCCACCGTTGTCTGAGTAAAGACCTTCCTCTGACATCTCCCCTAAACCATCCTCCAATCATCTTTAAAATTACGCTTCCTTGTGATAGACATTTCCGCTGTGGGAATAAGTTTCTGGCTATCCCATCCTACCTATGCCTCTCAACATGTTGTACACCTCTCATCATTCTTCGCTCCAGTGAGGAAAAGCACTAGCTCTCTCAACCTTTCTTCGTAAGACATGCCCTCTAGTCCAGGTAGGATTCTGGTAAATCTCCTCTGCATCCTCTCTAAAGGTTCCTATAATGAGGCGACCATAACTGAACACCATATTCCAAGTGTGGTCTAACCAGGAATCTATAGAGCTACAGCATAACCTCACAGCTCTTAAACTCAATCCCCCTGTTAGTGAAAGCTAACACACCATACACCTTCTTAACAACCCAATCAACCTAGGTGAGAGCTTTGAGGGATCTATGGACATGGAGCCCAAAACCCCTCTGTTCCTCCACACTGCGAAGAATCCTGCCTTTAATCCTGTATTCTGCATTCAAATTCGACCTTCCAAAGTAATTGATTTCACACTTTTCCAGGTTGAATTCCATTTGTCACTTGTCAGCCCAGTTCTGCATTGTGTCAATGTCTCCTTGCAACCTACAAAAGCTCTCCACACTATCCACAACTCCACCAACATTCGTGTCATTGGCAAAGGTACAAACCCACCCTTTCACTTTCTCATCCAAGTCATTTATAAAAATCACAAAGAGCAGAGGGCCTAGAACCAATCCTGGTGGAACACCATTGGTCACCAATCTCCAGGCTGAATACTTTCCATCGACCACCACCCTTTGTCTTCTATGGGCCAGCCAATTCTGTATCCAGACAGACAGATTTCCCCATATCCCATGCCCCCTAACTTGCTGAAAGAGCTTACCATGGGGAACTTTATCAAATGGCTTGCTAAAATCCACGTATACTACATCCACTGCTGTACCTTGCTCAACATGTTTTGTCACATGCTCAAAGAATTCAATAAGGTTTGTAAGGCCCGACCTGCCCCTCACAAAGCCATGCTGCCTATGTTTAATCTAACTAGGGTTTTCCAAATAATCATAAATCCTGTCTCTCAGAATCCTCTCCAATACTTTGCCCACTACTGACATAAAACTGACTGGTCTGTAATTCCCAGGATTATCCCTATTCCCATTCTTGAACAAGGTAATAATCTTTGCCACTCTCCAATTATCTGGCACAACTCCAGTGGACATTGAGGACACAAAGATCACCATTAAAGATGCAGCAATCTCTTCCTTCGCTTCCTGTAGTATCCTCGGGTATATGCTGTCTGGTCCAGGTTATTTATCTATCCTCATGTTTTTCAACATTTTCAGCACATCCTCTTTCCTAACATCAACCTGTTCTAGCATATCAGTCTGTTTCACACTATCCTCAGAAATGTCAAGGCCCCTCTCAGTTGTGAATACTGAAGCAAAGGATTCATTAAGGACCTTCCCCACTCCCTCCATGGTCCCTATTCACCCTACCCTCACTGCCATGGGTGTCTAAGGAAATAAGGGAGGCTATCAAATTGAAAGAGAAGGGATAAAAAGTGGCCAAGATCAGTGGGAGACTAAAAGTTTGGGAAAGTTTTAAAGATCAACGGAAAGACACAAAAAGAGCTAGGAAGAAAAGAAGAAAGAAGATGAGAAAAAACAAGCAGACTATAAAGACAAAAGGCAAAAGTTTATGTGTATATATAAAATGAAAAAGAGTGGCAAAACTAAACATTGGTCCTTTAGAGGATGAGAGGGACATTTAGTTATGGGATATGATGAAATGGCCGAGGCATTGAATAGGTATTGTGCGTCAGTCTTCACAGTGGAAGACACTAATAACATGCCAGTAATTGACAAAGTGACGAAGGTAGGTGAGGACCTGGAAACAATCATTATTATGGAAGAAGTAGTGTTGGGCAAGCTATTAGAGCTAAGGATAGACAAGTCTCCTGGCCCTGATGGAATACATCCCAGGGTACTAAAAGAGATAGCAGGAGAAATAGCAAGTGCACTTGTAATTTTCTAAAATTTGCTGGACTCTGTGGCAGTTCCAGCAGATTGAAAAACAGCAAACATGATGCCACTGTTTGAAAGGGGAGGTAGACAAAAAATGGAGAATTATAGACCGATTAGCTTAACCTCTGCAGTGGAAAAGATGTTTGAGTCTTTTATCAAGGAAACAGCATGGGTTCATGAAGGGCAGGTCATACTTAACTAATCTTTTGGAATTCTGGGAAGACATTATGAGCAAGATGGACATCAGGGACCCAGTAGATCTGGTGTACCTAGTTTTCAAAAGGCCTTCAACAAGGTGCCACACAATAGGCTGATGCATGATGTAAAAATGCATGGTGTTATGTGTAAGTCATTAGCATGGATAGAGGACTGGTTAACTAATAGGAAGCAAAGAATGGGGATAAGAGTCATAGAGTCACAGAGATGTACTGCATGGAAACACACCCTTCAATCCAACCTGTCCATGCCGACCAGATATCCCAAACCAATCTAGTCCCACCGGCCAGCACCCGGCCCATATCCCTCCAAACCCTTCCTATTCATATACCCATCCAAATGCCTCTTAAATGTTGCAATTGTACCAATTGTCACCACTTCCTCTAGCAGCTCATTCCATACACGTACCACCGTCTGCATGAAAAAGTTGCCCCTTACGTCTCTTATGTCTTTCCCCTCTCACCCTAAACCTATGCCCTCTAGTTCTGGACTCCCCGACCCCAGGGAAAAGACTTTATTTATCCTAACCATGCCCCTCATAATTTTGTAAATCTCTATAAGGTCACCCCTCAGCCTCCGATGCTCCAGGGAAAACAGCCCCGGCCTGTTCAGCCTCTCCCTATAGCTCAAATCCTCCAACCCTGGCAACATTCCTTATAAATATTTTCTGAACCCTTTCAAGTTTCGCAACATCTTTCCGATAGGAAGGAGACCAGAATTACACACAATATATCAACAGTGGCCTAACCAATGTCCTGTACAGCCGCAACATGACCTCCCAACTCCTGTACTCAATACTCTGACCAATAAAGGAAAGCATATCAAACACTGCCTTCACTATCCTATCTACCTGCAACTCCACTTTTAAGGAGCTATGAACCTGCACTCCAAGGTCTCTTTGTTCAGCAATACTCCCTAGGACCTTACCATTAAGTGAATAAGTCCTGCTAAGATTTGCTTTCCCAAAATGCAGCACCTCGCATTTATCTGAATTAAACTCCATCTGCCACTTCTCAGCCCATTGGCCCATCTGGTCCAGATCCTGTTGTAATCTGAGGTAACCCTCTTCTCTGTCCATTGCACCTCCAATTTTGGTGTCATCTGGAAACTTACTAACTATATTTCTTATGCTTGCATCCAAATCATTTATGTAAATGACAAAACATAGAGGGCCCAGCACCGATCCTTGTGGCACTCCACTAGTCACAGGCATCCAGTCTGAAAAACCCTCTACCACCACCCTCCGTTTTCTATCTTTGAGCCAGTACTATATCCAAATGGCTAGTTCTCTCTGTATTCCGTGAGATCTAACCTTGCTAACCTGTCTCCCATGGGGAACCTTGTCAAACGCCTTACTGAAGTCCATATAGATCACATCTACTGCTCTGCCCTCATCAATCTTCTTTGTTACTTCTTCAAAAAACTCAATCAAGTTTGTGAGACATGATTTCCCACGCACAAAGCCATGTTGACTATCCCTAATCAGTCCTTGCCTTTCCAAATATATGTATTAGGCTTCCCTCCAGCAACTTGCCCACCACTGAGGTCAGGCTCACCGGTCTATAGTTCCCTGGATTGTCCTTACCACCCTTCTTAAACAGTGGCATTACGTTAGCCAACCTCCAGTCTTCCGGCACCTCACCTGTGACTATCAATGATACAAGTATCTCAGCAAGAGGCCAAGCAATCACTTCTCTAGCTTCCCACAGCGTTCTCGGGCACACCTGATCAGGTCCTGGGGATTTATCCATCTTTAACCATTTCAAGACATCCAGCACTTCCTCCTCTGTAATCTGGACATTTTGCAAGGTGTCACCATCTATTTCCCTACAGTCTATACCTTCCATATCCTTTTCCACAGTAAATACTGATGCAAAATATTCATTTAGTTTCTCCCCCATTTTCTGTGGCTCCACACAAAGGCCTCCTTGCTGATCTTTGAGGGGCCCTATTCTCTCCCTAGTTACCCTTTTGTCCTTAATATATTTGTAAAAACCCTTTGGATTCTCCTTAATTCTATTTGCCAAAGCTATTTCATGCCCCCTTTTTGCCCTCCTGACTTCCCTCTTACGTATACTCCTACTTCCTTTATGTTCTTCTAAGGATTCACTCGATCTATCCTGTCTATACCTGACATATGCTTCCTTCTTTTTCTTAACCAAACCCTCAATTTCTTTTGTCATCCAGCATTCCCTATACCTACCAAGCCTTCTCTTTCATCCTAACAGGAATATACTTTCTCTGGATTCTTGTTATCACATTTCTGAAGGCTTCCCGTTTTCCAGCCGTCCCTTTACCCGCAAACATCTGCCTCCAATCAGCTTTCGAAAGTTCTTGCCTAATACCGTCAAAATTGGCCTTTCTCCAATTTAGAACTTCAACTTTTAGATCTGGTCTATCCTTTTCCATTACTATTTTAAAACGAATACAATTATGGTCGCTGGCCCCAAAGTGCTCCCCCACTGACACCTCAGTGACCTGCCCTGCCTTATTTCCCAAGAGTAGATCAAGTTTTGCACCTTCTCTAGTAGGTACATCCACATACTGAATCAGAAACTTTTCTTGTACGCACTTAAGAAATTCCTCTCCATCTAAACCTTTAACACTATGGCAGTCCCAGTTGACATTTGGAACGTTAAAATCCCCTACCATAACCACCCTATTATTCTTACAGATAGCTGAGATCTCCTTACACGTTTGTTTCCTCAATTTCCCTCTGACTATTGGGGGGTCTATAATACAATGGCAATAAGATGATCATCCCTTTCTTATTTCTCAGTTCCACCCAAATAACTTCCCTGGATGTATTTCCAGGAATATCCTCCCTCAGCACAGCTGTAAAGCTATCCCTTATCAAAAATGCCACTCCCCCTCCTCTCTTGCCTCCCTTTCTATCCTTCCTGTGGCATTTGTATCCTGGAACATTAAGCTGCCAGTCCTGTCTATTCCTGAGCCATGTTTCTGTAATTGCTATATACCAGTCCCATGTTCCTAACCATGTCCTGAATTCATCTGCCTTCCCTGTTAGTCCCCTTGCATTGAAATAAATGCAGTTTAATTTATTGTCCCTACCTTGTCCCTGCCTGCCCTGACTGTTTGACTCACTTCTATTCCCAACTGTACCAGTCTCAGATTGATCTTTTTCCTCTCTATCTCCCTGGGTCCCAACCCCTGATCCAAAAATGTGAATCCTTCTCCCACACACCAGCTCCTCAGCCATGCATTCATCTGCTCTATCCTCCTTTCCTGCCCTCAGTAGCTCGTAGCACTGGGAGTAATCCAGATATTACTACCCTTGAGGACCTCCTTTTTAAATTTCTGCCTAACTCTCTGTAATCTCCCTTCAGAATCTCAACCCTTTCCCTTCCTATATCATTGGTTCCAGCATGGACAATGACCTCTTGCTGGCCCCTCTCCCACATGAGAACATTCTGCACCCTGTCTGAGACATCCTTGATCCTGGCACCAGGGAAACAACACACCATTCTGCTTTTTCTCTGCTGGCCACAGAAACGTCTGTCTGTACCTCTGACTACAGAATCCTCAAACACAATTGATCTCTTGGAAGCCGACGTACCCCTTGTTGCATTAGAGCCAGTCTCAATACCAGAAACTTGGCTGTTCGTGCTACGTTCCCCTGAGAATCCATCACCCCCTACATTTTCCAAAACAGCATACCTGTTTGAAATGGGTATATCCACAAAAGACTCCTGCCCTAGGTGCCGACCTCTCTCACTCTTCCTGGAGTTGACCCATCTATGTGACTGTATCTGAGACTTTTCCTCCTTCCTATAACTGCCATCCATCACATACTGTTGCTGTTGCAAATTCCTCATCGCTTCTATCTGTCTCTCCAACCGATCCAATCGATCTGATAAGATTCGCATCCAACAGCATTAATGGCAGATAAAATCCGCAGTCACCCTTAAACTCTCTTTAAACTCCCACATCTGACAAGAAGTACATATCACTGCAAAGGCCGTTTTTGCTCCTTCACAATCTGCAGACCCAGAAAATAACACCGTCTTATTCCTCTACAAACACTGCCCCAGGTTAAATTAATAGCTATGGCTTATATTTTAAGTTTAATCAAGAGACTTATCTCCAAAAACATATAATCAAGAAAGAATCCACTGTACTCACTTTCTCTTGGACAGACTTAAAACAACAATTAACTTATCTGAGAGTGCTTTTCTGGTTGGCCATCAGTAATTAGTGGTGTGCCTCAGGGATCAGTGTTGGGACAACAATTATTCACAGTATATTAGATTAGATTAGGTTGCTTACAGTGTGGAAACAGGCCCTTCGGCCCAACAAGTCCACACCGACCCGCCGAAGCGCACCCACCCAGACCTATTCCCCTACATTTACCCCTGCACCTAATACTACAGGCAATTTCGCATGGCCAATTTACCTAATCTGCACATTTTTGGACTGTGGGAGGAAACTGGAGCACCCAGAGGAAACCCACACAGACACGGGAAGAATGTGCAAACTCCACACAGACGAGGCGGCAATTGAACCCGGGTCTCTGACGCTGTGAGGCAGCAGTGCTAACCACTGTGCCACCCATCGATGATTTGGAGAAGGGGACCACATGTAGGGTGTCAAGATTTGCAGATGACATTAAGATGAATGACAGAGCAAAGTGTGTAGAGGACTGTGAAACATTGCAGAGGAACATGGATACTTTAAGTGACTGGGCAAAGGTCTGGCATTTGGAATGCAATTTTAATAAATGTGCAGTCATCCATTTTGTTTGGAGAAACAGTAAAAAAGATTATTACTTGAAAGATAAAATGTTGCAGTATGCTGCTGTGCAGAGAGACGTGTGTGACCTTGTGCATGAATCAAAGAGGGTTGGTCCGCAGGTACAACTCTGGCCATCTTCTTGTTCCTCACATAAGTGTAGAATGCCTTAGTGTTTTCCTTAATTCTATCCGCTAAAGCTTTTTCATGTCCCCTCCTAGCTCTCGTAAGTCCATTATTCAGTTCCTTCCTAACTACCTAGTAACCTTCTAAAGCCCTGTCTGATCCTTGCCTCCTCAACCTTAAGTAAACCTCCTTCTTCCTCTCGACTAGATGTTCCAAATCCCTTGTCACCCAAGATTCTATGAATTTTACATCCCCTGTGCACCAAGTTTATTGAAGACATTCCTTCCAATACTTAGGGTGATAGTCACACAGCATAGAAACAGAACCGCCTGTCCAACTCATCCATGCTGACCAGACATCCCCATCTGACCTCATCCCATGAGTTAGCATTTGGACCATATCCCTCTAAACCCTTCCTATTCATACACCCATTCAGATGCCTTTTAAATGTTGTAATTGTACCCGCCTCCATCACTTGGGTGGCAGCTCTTTCCATATGAGCATCACCCTCTGTATGAAAAATTATCTTTAACTACCTTAAACCTATGCCCTCTAGTTTTGGACTCAGTATCTTCCTCTCCAACTGACCCATTCAGTCTCCCTCCACCAATATCCTCCTGTGCCTCATTGAATTAGTCCTCACCCTCAATAAATTTTCCTTCAACTCTTCCCATTTCCTCCAAATCTGAGGGGGTAACCATGAACACCCGGTTGGGCCCTAGCTAAGCCTGCCTCTTTGTCGAACAGTCCCTCTTCAGTACCTGGACAGACAGGTGCCCCAACTCTTCTGCTGTTACATTGATGACTGCATCAGTGCAGCATCCTGCACCCAGGCTGAACTGGAGCAGTTTATCAACTTCCCCCCCACAGTTTCCACCCCGCCCTCAAATTCACTTGGTCCATCTTGGAGACCTCTCTCCCCTTCCTTGGCCTCTCTGTTTCTATCTCCAGTGACAGTTTATAGGCTGACATTTATTACAAGCCCACAGAATCCCACAACTACCTGGACTACACCTCCTCCCACTCCTGCAAAACCTCCATTCTGTTTTTCCAATTCTCCGTCTTCATCGAATCTGCTCTGACAAGGAAACATTCCACTCCCAAGCATCCCAGATGTCTACCTGTTTTAAACAGTGTGATTTTCCTCCTCTGTCATCCAGACAGCCCTCCACTGCACCGCCTCCATTGCTACTCCACTGCTGTAAATCTCCCCACAAACATAATAAAAACAGGATCGCCCTTGTCCTCATCTTCTATCCCACTAGTCTCCGCAACCAACGTATCATCCTTAAACACTTCCGCCAACTCCAACTTGACCTAACCACCAAGAATATTTTCCCCTCTCCAGCCCTCTCTGCCTTCCGCAATAATCATTCCCTTCACCAATGCTTGGCTCACACCACGTCCCCCCCAAAACCTCCTGGTACCTTCCCCTGCAATTGTAAAGGATGCAAAACCTGCTGGCACACCACCTCTCTCACTCCATCCAGGGCCCCAAACAGTCCTTCCAGCTGAGACAAGGGTTTGTTCACCTGCCTCTCCTCCAACCTAGTTTACTGTATCCAATGCTCCCGAAATGGTCTTCTCTACACTGATGAGACCAAACATAAACTCAGGGCGTGTTTCGCCAAGCATCTCAGCTGGGCCCACAGGGGTCGACCTGACCTCCCAGTCACTGCCCATTTTAAGTGCCCTTCCCATTCCCTCTCCAATATGACCATCCTCGGCCTCCTCCATTGCCTCCAGTGAATCAGACTGCAAATTGGAAGAACAACACCTTATTGAATGGCGTCTGCCGTCAGGGCAGCCTACAGCCTGGAGGAATCAACTTTGAGTCCTCCAATTTCAAATAATCTTCTCAGTCATCCCCCAACTCCCTTTTCCAGGCCTGTCTCCTCCCTTCCAGCTCTCCAACTGAACCTTCCGTCTAGCTGCCAACTGGATTCATTCCTCCCATTGATCAACCAGGTCATACCCACCACCTCTATTCACCTATCACTACCTCACTATTCCACACCCTCCCTCCCATAACCCTCGCCCCCGTCTCTTTATCTGCAGCTCTCCCACCCCACCTCCATTCCTGAAGAAGGGTTACACCTAGAATATTGACTTCTCCACTTCCTGACACTACCTGGCTTGTTGTCTACCTTGGATTCCAGCAACTGCAGTTTTTTTGTTTTTGTTCTTTGTCTTGGCTAGAGCCTCAATTTCTCTCGTCGGTCAGCATTCCCTATACTATGATTCCCATCTTTTGCTTTTGTTTTCAATTTTTGCATGTAGTTGTTGGGGATTTTGCATGATTTAGAGTTCCTTCCACAGAATGAAGCAGTATTCAAAATACAGTTAGTAATGTTGGATCAGTGCTGAGGAGATAATCCAAGTCTGTGATTCAAAGTGGGGATGTGAAAGTGGAGAATTTGAGAAAGACACTTAAGGAACAGGAAAGGCAAACATCCAGGAAACTATATTTGTATTAGAGAGTGAAGACGATCAATGACATCGGTAGGGGAGATACAGAAAGGTGACAAATATATAGTTTTGAGGAAATGAGGGCAGAATAAGCACAGCCGTTGTAAAAGGAGATTCCTAATGGAATTTGGAGGAGAGAGGGATATTGCTGGTTGAGACGGGTAAGTTCAAGTGCAGTATTTGTGGAATAGAGGTGTTTAGAAATTGGAAAAAACCCCAAATGGGAACTTTTGGAGTGAAGATTGTTTGGATGCAGATAAACAGTTTAAAGGCCAATGATTGCATAGGTTTGCAGGGAACCCAACATTTGTCCTGGATACTGGAAACAAAGGGAAGCCTGTGGGTGTTCCTATTGAATTTGGATTGAGCTGATGTCAGTGGTGGGTAAGTTATTGAGGGGATTCTGAGAGATAGGATTTACAAGTATTTTGAAAGATAAGGACTGATTAGGGATAGTCATCATTGCTTTGTGCATGGGAAATAGTGTCTCACTAACTTGATTGAGTTTTTTGAAGAAGTGATGAAAAAGATTAATGAAGGCAGAGTGGTGGCCATTGTCTATATCTTTTTCAGTAAGATATTTGACAAGGTTTCACATGGTAGACTGGTTGGCATGGTTAGATCACATGGAATACAGGGAGAACTAGCCATTTGGATACAAAATTGACTTGGAGGTAGGAGACTGAAGGTAGTGGTGGAGGGTTACTTATAGGCCTGTGACCAGCAGTGTACCACAAGGGTCGGTGCTGGGACAACTACATTTTGTCATTTATATAGATTATTTGGATGTGAATATATGAAGTATAGTTAATAAGTTTTAAGATTACACCAGAATTGGAAGTGTAGTGGACAGCGAAGAAGTTTACCTCAGAGAACAATGGGAACTTGATCAGATAGGCCAATGGGCTGAACAGTGGCAGATGAAGTTTAATCTAGATAAATGTGAGGTGCTGCATTTTGGAAAGGCAAATCAAGACAGGACTTATACGCTTAATGGTAAGGTTCTGGGGAGAGTTGCCAAACGAAGATGTTCATAGTTCTTTGAAAGTGGAGTTGCAGGTAGACTAGGTGGTGAAGAAGGTGTTGGTATGCTTGTCTCCATCGGTCAGTGCTTTGAGTATAGGAGTTGGGAGGTCATGTTGCAGCTATATGGGGCATTGGTTAGGCCAACTTTGGAATACTGAGTTCAGTTCTGGCCTCCCTGCTATAGGAAAATTGTGAAATTTGAAAGGGTTCAGAAAAGATTTACAAAGATGTTGCCAGGGTTGGAGGGTTTGAGCTATAAGGAGAGGCTGAATAGGCTGGGCTATAGTTTGGAGGCTGAGGAGTGACCTTATAGAAGTTTTTAATGAAATCATGATGGGCATGGATACGGTGAATACCCAAGGTCTTTTCCCTACGTTAGGGGAATGGAAAATTGGGGACATAGGTTTAAGATGAAAGGGGAATGATTTAAAATGGAACATAAGGGGCAACTTTTTCATGCAGAGGATGGTATGTGTATGGAATGAGCTGCCAGAGGAGGTGGTGGAGGGTGGTACAATTGCAACATTTAAAAGACATCTGGATGGGTATACAAATAGGAAAGGGGTAAAGGGATATGTGCCAAATGCTGGCAAATGTGACTGGATTAATCTAGAATATTTGGTCAGCATGGATGAGTTGGACCAAAGGGTTTGTTTATATGCTGTATATCTCTATGACTCTATGTTCTTTACTTTTTCGTCAATAAGTATTGTAGAGACCCACTGTAAAGTTACTCTAATTGAGTTGCTTCAGTAACAGTCTGGTTGTGATGAAGATGGTATATCTTGGGTTCATTAACGGTCCATAAATTAAGCAGACTGTTGGGGTCAAATGGTGTTGAGCCTTTTGTATTGCTCAGTTGCAACTATTCAGGCATTAATTGTGCATTCCACCACAGTCCTCACTTGATAATTGACAACAAAAACAGGCCTAAGTGTGTTAGTGATGCAGTGCATGGTCGAGCTAAGTTTCAGGTCAGCAGTGATCTTCAAGTTTCTGATGATGGGGAGTTTCATCAAGCTGGTGCCATTGAAGATTTAGCAGGGGGATTGCTAGGCTTTCCCTTGTTCCAAATCATCAGTGTTGCCATAAATGTTACTTACAGTTTTTCACTTAAACTCAATGTTGTAGATTTACATAGATAAGTTAATTACCTGAGGGATTGTTAATGGAATCATCAATGAGCTGCCATACTCCTGACTTTATGAAAGAGAGAAAGTCATTTCCAAAAAAAAGGCAGATGATGGTTGGACTGAGAACTTTTCATTAGCATGTTATTGTTGCAATATTGGAGCTTCATTTATTGACCTTTGCCAATGTAAGCTATCTGCCATTTTTATTGCACTCCCCATTGAAGGGTTTTCCATTTTGTTCCATTGCACCCAGCATTGTTGAGACTCCTTGATAAAGAGTTCATGGGTGCTGTCTTGATGTTAAGGGCAGTCACTTTTCACTTCTCATCTGGTCTTTAACTGGAGGAAGATACATCTCTGTAATCTTTGACTGCTTGTTGGATAGAGTACTGTTTGTAAACAGGTGATTTTTGGAGGAAACAGCTGTGAACTTATGATGTTAGAGGAAAGGGAATGGAATGTAAAAATAGATAAATTTTGCTACAACGATACAAGGCATAAAATAGACAATTATGAAGGAACATACAGCAGAACATTTGGAAAAATCATAATCTAATTAAGCAGCTTGGCTTCATGAAACAAAAATGAGGACTGAGGATAGAGTTAGCTAAAATGGTCTGGGCAGACAGATTAGCAGGAAAGACAGTAAACCTTTGAGGAGGTAATTTGTGACTCTCACCAAAAATATATCCGAATAAGGAGGAAGAATTCTGAGAGGGATAAACTAACCATTGTTAACCAAGGAAGTTGAAGAAAGTAGTAAGTATGAAGAAAAGCATATAAGGAGGCAAAAGTCTGTGAGGTCAGTATTTAATCCTATTTCATTGGACAACGCCAGTTCTAGTACAGCCGTTGCTTGCTGATCTACTTTCATGGACATTTTCCTCTAGTCTTACTGAAACAATGTTTACTTTAGTCGCACCTTATTTCTATTCACCCATTCATAGGGAACCCTTTAGTGGAGTCTCCGGTCTTTTGAAGCTGTTGGAGAACTTTTGTCAAATTTGTCATGTTTTTATCATGAAAGTCACAAACTGTTGTAAAAAGGAAGAAAGCTCGCTACAGTACCATTTTCTCATTATTTTGTTTATCACTTATTCACTTTTCTGTTAATCTGAGACTGAGAGGACAATATGTTCCGAGTTATCATAGTATTCTAATGCACCAAGTAGTTGAAACACTACATGAAAGGAACTGTAATCTCTATGCATTTCCATGTGTATTTGTTTGGTGGATAGTTCAGACATAATAGCCATTTATAAAGCAAATGATAAGACCTTCTATAGTGAAAAGATTTCCAAGAAATTAAATAATGCCTATTTTGCGCCTTGCCTTTCATATTGTTAAAACACTAGAATTTGCTGCGGACGTATCGATTGCTTTTATTTTCTGTTGCCATGGAAAATCACAGACTTCATGATGCATCAGCATAAACAGCAGTTCCTTTCAACTTTCAAGCCTCTAGTGAGATATAGATGTACACACGAAGCAGTCATTCACTCCTTAGAAGAGCATGCTTACTGCCCTTGAATGATCTGTCATTCAGGAATTTAGAACAGTTGGTTATCTGTGAATTATTCATGCAAAATTGGCATTGCTCTCACTGATTTAGTTCAACCTCTGCTTATATTTACATTTTGCCAAAATGCAGCATTCAAATCCAACACATTTTGCTTTTTCTTTTGTTTTGCAGAGGTTTTCTTTGAACTGTACAAGGCAAGAAAATTGTTCAGGAAGAAAGGTCAACTCAGTGCAGGTGGAAGGAAACAGTGATTTCTTCATAAATCATCTTGGAGTGCCAACTGTTCAATTTGCATATCAGGAGACAAAACCGTCAATGGTAATTACGCTTTTTTTTGTGGTTTGACTTGTGCTGCTTGGTTTGTTGGATCCCACAGGAAGCCAGTTTGTCATTTCATCATTTTACTAAAATATACTAAGAAAATCAATTTATTGTACAAACTGTGTAATTGGGAAGGAAGCATAATTTATTATGTTCTTCTATAATGAATATATCCATTTAGTGAGGGAACCAGCTGCAGTGAAGTGATGAGCTGAATTCTTTTGTTTTACATTTATGTTTTGTTTTAATCAGCACATTGGGCTAGCTGTAAATTAAGGAAGACTTGATGATTAGAATGTACATTTACATTTTGAATTGAGCTCATTAGCAGACACCGATATATAGCATGGTAACTAGTTTGCTTTTGAATCCGTAACCCATTCCTACATTCTCTGAATGATTCTTCATCATCCTGGATCACCCTACTCTCAGATTCAGTGTCAGTCATGACACTGAGTTTCATTTGCGGTAATGTTTTGTGTATTGTGTACAGAAATACTGGAAAACAGTTAGCAGAAAGCTTGTGAAACAAATGGTACCTTTCTGGTTCTCAAATACCAAACTCCACACACATACCTGTACAGTAAAAGATACAAAACTGACTGTTTGTATAAACACTAGGCTGATTTTTTTTTGCGTTAGTTCAAATAGCAAAGGCAAACTAGAGCCTTTGTTAGCACCTGCTTTGCATTTCGCCCAACTTTCTTTCCCAAAATTCAGTGAAAGAGAACATTAGGCAGAGTGTAACACCTGCTTTGAATTTGTTAACTCTTGGTTTGTGGTGTAAATGTCAACTTCCTTGTAATTTAAAAATGGTAAATTGTGTAGCACTATTAAACTTCTTTCAAGAATGAAAAATTCTGAATAACCATGATTTATTCTTGATTATTCCTCTCCCAATGCTCTGTTTGTTCCCAGAAAAAAAATAAAACGTTCAAGCTGCAATAATTTATAAACCGAATTCACTCATTTACAGTTCAACATTACAGTTAATTAATGTAATTCCAACGTTGTAGTGCATTGTTAATAGCTTAATGGCACTGCCAAAATGCATTCAGTTATACTGCAGTTGACATGTTGCAGGAGCCCCATCTTTTCTGGTACTTTCACTGCAGGCATTACAATTTGAATTCAGAGAAATCAACATTGAAATGTACTGGCTGTGGTGAAGCACCAACAGCAAGTGTGCAGTGTGACTCTGTCATTGAATAGAGAGTTAGTTCTTAAACCAATTTTGATATCTCAGGGAAGCCCATATTATGGCAAACTTAATTAAATTTGAATAAAACATTAACTGTTCCAAGCCTATACTCCTCCTCAATGAAATAAGAGAGTAATATATTAGAATATTCTCTGCAATTTGAATAAATCCAGCTTTATTTGCTGCACATTAGATTCATCAAATTCCAGATTATATTTAATGCCAGTATATCAACAGTGACAACTTGTATTTATGTTGTGGCTTTATTGTAAAACAGCCCTAAGTACTTCACAAGTGTTATTATCAAACAAAATTTGATATCAATCCTTACTGAGATATTAGGATTAGTTATCAAAGAGGTATAGGTTTTAAGTGTTTTTAAGAAGAAAAGAGAGGATTGCGACAGATTGATTTAGGGAGAAAATTCCTGTGCTTGGGTTCTAGGTTGCCGAAGTCCCAGTCATCAAGGGTGGTAAAATTGCAGCTGCCCAAGAGGCTAGAATTTGAAAAGTGTTGATATTCTACAGGATGATGGGCTAGAGGAGACCAGTAGAGGAAGGCAGGAATGACAGCACGGTGAGAATTTGTAAAACAGACTAAGAACTTGAAAGCAGAGGCAAACCAGAAGTCAGTGAATGCAGGTGAATGAAGGAGACATACCTTAGAGGCAATAGAATTTGATGACCTCAGGTTTATTGGAAGTACAGCATGGTACACCATCCCTGAGAGCATCAGAATGGCTAACAAAGGCCAGTATGACATTTTAACAGTGAATGAAACAGGGGTGAAGACTGGTGATGTACCAAGAAAGAAATTGGTGATCTTGTTATTGGATGGAATACAGGGTTGACAGCTCATCTGATTATCACAGAATGATTGTTTTCTGGTTTCTGCTCCAAGGAGTGTTTTTCTTTGTTTTGAAAGAATTCATATGAACCATCAAGAGTAGACCTAAACATTAAATGTTACCTAGCCAGCTTTTAGAAGGGGGATACTAACTGAGCACTATTACTATTTCCAATCATTAGATAATCATTCAACCACACAGCAATGTCTGATAGCAAATTCAGAAAAGCCACTATTTGTAACTACAGTCAGGAAAGATAATTTTACAAGAGTACAGTCGAGCATATTACCTGTGCAGCAAAGCCATTAATAACATTGGTTAGCTCAGTTGGAGCATTTCTCAAATACACAGACTTTTCATAGAGAACTTGGTTTCCATTTTATAATGGCTAATTCTAATTTGAAGTACTGGTAGTTTCATTAGGAGCCTTTTTGATCACTGTCCTTTTTTTTGGACTAATTACATAAAGGTGACAATACAGAAGGAGGCTATCTGGCCTTTTGTCCATCTGGGTCTCTGTAAAATAAACTTAGCCTACAACCCTGCCCTTTTCCCTTTTTGAAAAAGACAATTGATTCTGTCACTACAACCTCTGGGGCATTTAATTCCAGACCTTTCCCACTTTTTGCATGATTGCTTTCACAGTTTGGTTCTTTCGCGACTCATCTTGAATCTGTGTCCATGGTTCTCAATTTCCCTGTCAAAGGGAAAATTCACTCTTTATCTACTATGGCTGGAATCTCCATGCTTTTGAATAACCTTATCAAATCTCCAACAAAAACAGAAATTGCTGGAAAAGCTCAGCAGGTCTCGCAGCATCTGTGATGAGAAATCAAAGTTAACGTTTCAGGTCCAGTGACCCTTCCTCAGAACTTCTCTTCACAAATGCTTTTCCAGCAATTTCTGTTTTTGTTTCTGATTTACAGCATCCACAGTTCTTTTGGCTTCTTATCCAATCTCCCTTAAGCCTCCACTAAGGAGAGCAGCCCCAGCTTCTTCAGTCAGTTGTCTATTTAAAATCCATTATTCATGGGCACTCTTTTCACAAATCTTTTCTGCATCATTTCTACAGCTTTCATATCCTTCCTAAAATGTATTGCCAAAAACTGAATAAAGCTTTCCAGTTTGAGATGAACCATTGTTTTGTAAGGGTTTGTCATAATTTCTTTCTGCTCATTCCCTGGACTTATAAATCCATGATTCTTTATGCCTTTTTAATTATATTCTTGACCTGCCCCATCACCTTTAATCATTTTGGCACATTTGTGCCAATTCTGTGCCTCCTTTAGAATTGTGCTCTTTAATTTATATTGCCACACATCATTATTTCTACTATAATATACCATTTGCCATTTCGCTGCATATTTTTTGCCATATGCCCCCATTCTTTAAGCTTGAGTATGTCCTCTCAAAGTTTATCACTGCGCTCCTAAATGTGTCCCAAAGAAAGTTTATACCCGAAATGTTGACTTCTCCACTTCCTGATCCTGCCTGGCTTGCTGTGTCCTCCAGCTTCTGGCCTGTCTACTTTGGATTCCAGCATCTGCAGTATTTTTGTCTCCTAAATGTATGGCATAACTTTGACCTAGTTGAATCCAGTGTGAGACACTTAGTGAAAGCAAAGCAAAGCCCCCTTTTTACAGTTCTGGAGGGGTGGAGGGATTGGGGGTGGGGGGTTGGTGAGGATGGGTGCAGGTGTGGTCAGTTCAGTTCAGATCAGGTCCAGAAGGGGGTTCAGTCTGAGAGAGGATTGGTCAGGGAGTTTGGATAGCATTGAGTTTGATTGTAGTCAGATCGGAAAAAGGATGTCTTGTTCAGCATCAGTATTAATTGAATGGGCCCTAGATTGGAGAGATGCCTGATCATAGGGGCAAGGCACAGTTGGGAGAGGGGTTTGTGAGTCAATGTGAATATTTGCAGTGTTAGTTTTATAATTTGCAGGGAGTTAGAGGTTTTAACACCATTAACTTGTCCTGGTTAACTATTAAGGTAATTAAGTCAGAGTTCTCCAAAGTCTCTGATTCTAACTCGAAAGTGGGACTTTGAAGAGTTTTTGATGCCAGGTAATGGTCAAGAAGAGCTTTCAGTTTCTAAGGCAACTTAGGACAGACCTCCCACGTAGACCAGACATGCAACTCTGGCCTACGCTTCAGCAATGACAATTGGAAGATCTAAGCCAAAGTGAGGTGAGAGTGAGAGTGACTGCCATGGCATGAAGGATGCATTTGACCAAGTGTGGCATCACTGAGCCCTGGAAAAACCGGAGTCAACAGGAATTGGGGAAAACAGTCCGGTAATTAGAATTAAAGATAGCACACAGGAAGTTTTATTATTGCTGTTGGAAGTCAATTATCTCAGCACCAGGACATCTCTTCAGGAGTTCCTCAGGATAGTGTCCTCAGCCCAACCATCTTCAGCTGCTTCAATGATCTTCCACCATCATAAAGTCAGAACTGGGGATGTTTGCCGATGACTGTTCAATGTTCAGCACCATTCATGACGACCCAGATACTGAAGCAGCCCATGATCAAATGCAGCAAGACTTGTACATTAACCAGCTTTGGGTTGACAAGTGCCAAATAACATTTGCACACCACAAGTGTAATCTCCAGCATAAGAGAATCTAACTATCAATGGCATAGTATCTACATTATAGGAGTTAGCATTGATCAGGAATTGATTTAGACTTGCCATATCAGTACTACAGCAGCTAGGAATCCTGCAGTGAGTAATTCACCCTCTGACTCCCCAAAGCCTATGCACCATCTACAAAGTATAAGTCAGGAGAATGATGGGATGTTCCCCACTTGCCTGGATGGGTATAACACCAATAACACTACCGAAGCTTGACACCATCCTGATGATGGGCTTTTGCCTGAAATGTCGACTCTGTTGTTCCTCGGATGCTGCCTGACCTGCTGTGCTTTTCCAGCAGCAGTCTCGATACCAACCAGGAATAAGCAAGCTTGATCGATAGCATATCTATAAACATCCACTCCCTCTACCACCAAAGCTCAGTAGTAGCAGTGTGTACTATCTATAAAAGAAATTCACCAAAGCTAAATAGCACTTTCCAAACCCACAATTACTACCATCTAGACGGACAAGGGCAACAGATATATGGAAGCACTACTTGCAAGTTCCCCTCTATCACTGACCATCTTGACTTGGAAATATACTGCCATTTCTTCAGTATTGCTGGTCCCATCCTAACAGCACTGTGAATTGCAATGGATCAAGAAGGCATCTGACCATCACCTTCGCAAGGACAATTCAGAATGAGTAATAAATGCTGACACTCACATCTCATGAATTAATAAAAACGTGTTTCCAGTGATGTGGATTTTGTCTCAGGCAGAGCATCTTTATCTCATGCGGCAATATTTAGGTTATCCTTTGCAACATTAGAAACGAGGACGTGGATATTGTGGTATTCAAAGATCCATCAGACCTTTACTACAACTCACTAATATATACAAATATGCACTCACAGGCACATCAGTATCTGGTTTGAATTAACCTGTTTGGCTACGGGGAGCTGCTTGCTCCCGTCAGCATGTCATATGCCAATAAACCTGAAGATACAATCTGAGATGTTTATACTTTGAAATCACATGCTGTGACAAAGTGATATCATGAGCATACCTCTTAAAAGATTGCTGACACACTAACTATGAGACATAACACAACTTCCCCCTTTTTCAAAGATAAACCATCCCAAACTGATGTGCATGATTGTGTATAGGCATGCGTTCTTAATTCAGTAATTATAAAAACAGTTGATAAGGTTAGCACTTCAAACTTCAGTGTAATGCATTGGAGGTTTGACAACTTATCCTGATCAGGTGATGATATACCCACAAGGGAGGTTTGTTTTTTTTTCCTTACACTCGTTTGACAATTTGATTGTCTTGCTGCTGGTTGCTTGCTTTCATTCAATATCATCACACAATCATGATCATCAGAGTGTTCTTCTCACTCTCTTCAAGTTTGCTTGGTCTGAGCTGGCTTCTGTTCCTTTGCAATGTAGCATCATGACTTCGTAAGATCTGATCTGTTTGCATATTCTAAAAGTCGTTGTTGATACTGAAGAATTTGGATTAGGATTTCTAACTTGCACTCTCTACATCTTTCATTTTCTCCTGTCTCAGCATATGTTGTGCAGGGGATAGCATTGGTGCTGTACACAAGAATGCAATGTGAAAAACTTGTTTTCAGGTCCACATTAAATGATCATTGATTTGATAGTATGTTGCAGACATTCTGCAATAATCTGAGCTAATCCTAAAGTGTGTGATTGCTGTTGGCTTGCTACTTTATATTTGTGGCCATCCTCCAGTAATGTAGCAGTGATATTGTTCATTTTCTTGCCTAGGGGTATCTTGCAACAAACTGTTCGATAGACTCTTGGGGTTGCTGTTTGTATGACATGAGTTGGAGTTTGTTAATCCTCAAGTTAATTCTTACCTTGAATTATTCTTTGAGAACTTTCCAGATCCTTTCTGATCATCACAGAAAGACCAGATCCATGGCTTCTGTGAGGCTCCTGCACTCTGCTGGCAAACAAGACTTTCAGTGTGAGGCTGATCGATTGTTTGATTATGTAAAAAAAATGCATACCAAATCTTGTTTGAAAAATTGTAATTCAGTAAATATAGTATTGTCCATAATATAGTCCTAAATATAGTCCATAATTAAATTTTGGTCTTTCAATTTTCTTGGCTTTTTTTTTGTTAAGAAAGAGAGTGCAGCTCAACATTTGTTTATTCCTTTTCCTGGTTTCACTTCTTTATTCTTTAATCCTTTCATTTTCTTTTTCCATGTCTGGTTCATGCACCATTTCTGTGCTATGTGCCCTTTAAAAGCGTTTTAAAAGTTATAATCTTTTAGTTCAGAAATTGCAGGGCGTCTGTTACCTCAGTTGGCTGAATGGCTGATTTGCAATGCAAAGTGATACCAACAGCATGGGTTCAGTTCTTGTTGAGGTTACCATGAAGGTCCTGTCTTCTCAACCTTGCCATTCAACTGAGGTGTGTCGACACACAGATTAACTCACCCCCAATTACCTCTTTCCAATGAGAGAGTAGCCCTATGGTCCTCTAGGATAGTGGCAATTTTTCCATTATCTTTAGTGATAGTGGCTGACACTGCTGATTTGTCCAGATTCTTTGTTGTCCATGGTTGTTGTCTAGTTGGTCTTTAATTTGATTTTCATCTATCTTGCAATTTATGAAGCATTTTGAAGACAAAGCCACCAGTGTAAATGATCGTTTACCTGATGCTGCAGAGGTATAGTTAGTAAGTTTGCAGATGACACCAAAATTGGAGGTGTAGTGGACAGAGAAGGTTATCATAGATTACAACAGGATCTTGATCAGATGGGCCAATAGGCCAAGGAATGGCAGATGAAGTTTAATCCAGATAAATGCGAGGTGCTGCATTTTGAGAAAGCAAATCTTAGCAGGACTTATACATTTAATGGTAAGGTCCTAGGGAGTGTTGCTCAACAAAGAGACCTTGGAGTGCAGGTTCATAGCTCCTTGAAAGCGGAGTTGCAGGTAGATAGGATAGTGAAGAAAGCATTTGGTATGCTTTCCTTTACTGGTCAGAGTATTGAGTACAGGAGTTGGGAGGTCATGTTGCGGCTGTACAGGACATTGGTTAGGCCACTGTTGGAATATTGCGTGCAATTCTGGTCTCCTTCTTATCGGAAAGACGTTGTGAAACTTGAAAGGGTTCAGAAAAGATTTACAAGGATGTTGCCAGGGTTGGAGGATTTGAGCTATGGGAAGAGGCTGAACAGGCTGGGGCTGTTTTCCCTGGAGCGTCGGATGTTGAGGGATGACCTTATAGTGGTTTACAAAATTATGAGGAGCATGGATAGGATAAATAGACTCCCCTGGGGTTGGGGAGTCCAGAACTAGAGGACATAGGTTTTGGGTGAGAGGGGAAAGATATAAAAGAGACCTAAGAGGCAACTTTTTCACACAGAAGGTGTTACGAGTATGGAATGAGCTGCCAGAGGATGTGGTGGAGGCTGGTACAATTACAATATTTAAGAGGCATTTGGATGGGTATATGAATAGGAAGGGTTTGGAGGGATATGGGCCGAGTGCTGGCAGGTGGGACTAGATTGGGTTGGGATATCTGGTCGGCATGGACAGGTGGACCGAAGGGTCTGTTTCCAAGCTGTACATCTCTATGACTCTATGACTCTAATGCTTTTCTTATTCAATGTCCAAGTTTCTTATGTTACATGGGTAACATGATATTGAAAGATCCAATAAACGTTTATTACTGCTCACTAATATTCCAAATATTACAGTCACATGCAAATCCACATCTGGGCTGACATTAAGCTATTTGAACACAGAGTTGCATACCTCCAACAGTGTGTTAGACTATGTGACCTAAGTTGGGATAGAATCTGAGACTGTTATACTTTTCTGGTCACATGCCATGATATAGTGATGATATCTTTGAGGAGAAAGTGAGGTCTGCAGATGCTGGAGATCAGAGCTGAAAATGTGTTGCTGGAGAAGCACAGCAGGTCAGGCAGCATCCAGGGAACAGGAGAATCGACATTTCGGGCATAAGCCCTTCTTCAGGAATGAGGAACGTTTGTCCAGCAGGCTAAGATAAAAGGTAGGGAGGAGGGATTTGGGGGAGGGGCGTCGGAAATGTGATAGGTGGAAAGAGGTCAAGGTGAGGGTGATAGGTCAGACTGGGGTGGGGGCGGAGAGGTCAGGAAGAAGATTGCAGGTTAGGAAGGCGGTGCTGAATTCGATGGATTTGACTGAGACAAGGTGGGGGGAGGGGAAATGAGGAAACTGGTGAAATCCGAGTTCATCCCTTGTGGTTGGAGGGTTCCTAGGCGGAAGATGAGGTGCTCTTCCTCCAACCGTCGTGTTGTTGTGGTCTGGCGATGGAGGAGTCCAAGACCTGCATATCCTTGGTGGAGTGGGAGGGAGAGTTGAAGTGTTGAGCCACAGGGTGGTTGGGTTGGTTGGTCCGGGTGTCCCAGAGGTGTTCTCTGAAACGCTCCGCAAGTAACCGGCCTGTCTCCCCAATATATTGCGGAGCGTTTCAGAGAACACCTCTGGGACACCTGGACCAACCAACCCAACCACCCTGTGGCTCAACACTTCAACTCCCCCTCCCACTCCACCAAGGATATGCAGGTCTTTGGACTCCTCCATCGCCAGACCACAACAACACGACGGTTGGAGGAAGAGCGCCTCATCTTCCGCCTAGGAACCCTCCAACCACAAGGGATGAACTCGGATTTCACCAGTTTCCTAATTTCCCCTCCCCCCACCTTGTCTCAGTCAAATCCATCGAATTCAGCACCACCTTCCTAACCTGCAATCTTCTTCCTGACCTCTCCGCCCCCACCCCAATCTGACCTATCACCCTCACCTTGACCTCTTTCCACCTATCACATTTCCGACGCCCCTCCCCCAAGTCCCTCCTCCCTACCTTTTATCTTAGCCTGCTGGACAAACTTTCCTCATTCCTGGAGAAGGGCTTATGCCCGAAACGTCGATTCTCCTGTTCCCTGGATGCTGCCTGACCTGCTGCGCTTCTCCAGCAACACATTTTCAGCTATAGTGATGATATCATGAGCATGTCTCTTAAAGAGATACTGTCTGTGAGACAATATATAGAAGCATCAGCACCTGAAAGTTCCCCTCCAAGCCATTCACCATTCTGACTCAGAAATATATTGCTGTTCTTTAAGTGTTACTGGGTCAAAATCATGGAGCTTTCTCCGGAGCAACATTGTGGGGATAACTATAGCAAATGGACGGCGGTGATTCAAAGAGTATGTTGACGTCCACTTCCCAAAGGCAGCTAGCAATAAATGTTGGCCCAGTCAGTGACACCCTCATCCAATTAATGAAGAAGGTAATACACCCAGGATATCAAACCTCGACAGCAACATTCTCGGATTTGTGTTCCAAATAGCAGTTGTAAAATGGATAGTTGTTTGACAGCTGTCTTTTAAAATAATATGACATTAACTGGGCTTCACTATTAGCCTCTTTTCCTCTCTCCCTCTCTGCCATTTTCCATCCTTGACCCTCCTGCACCCGCTTTCAACACTGCTTGACCAGGAGACTACAATTGGTAATGGCACAAAAGATTGAAAATTGGAGACTCACCACATATTCTGGTATTCAACAGCAGCTAGAAGAGAGAGCACACCCAGGTACTTGAAAAGAAGATGAACTTCTCACTTTAATGAAAAGATTTTGGCCCAGTTTTAATGTAATGACAGTGGGAAATGAAATGTCATTTTGTTTTTGTCACCATCAATATCCCTTTTGTGCGAATTGGAGAATTTCAAAACACAGCATTGCACTGATTGAGTGGATACTGGTTTCACAGTTGCAATCATGTACTTCTTTTGGAAGTACTTCAATGAAGGGTGATCAATATTTGACTGCAATAGTGGATAATAGGCAAAATTGACATCTCATTCAATTTATTCGTATGGCATTGAAAATATGAAAACTAATCTAGCTGTCACGGGCTCAGTGGTGAGCACTGCTGCTTCACAGCACCAGAGACCCGGGTCGATTCCAGCCTTGGGCAACTGTCTATGCGGAGTTTGCACATACTCCCCATGTCTGTGTAAATTTCCTCCGGGTGCTCCGGTTTCCTCCCATAGTCCAAAGATGTGAAGGTAGATTGACCGTGCTAAATTGCCCACAGTGTTTGGTGCATTAGTAGAGAGAAATGGGTCTGGGTGGGTTACTCTTTGGAGGGTCAGTGTGGACTTGTTGGGCTGAAGGGCCTGTTTCCACAGTGTAGAGGAATCTAATCTTTCCATACTTTGTGTGAAAGGTATTTTCTAAAACTGTTCAAATCAAAATGAACAAAATGTTGTGGAATGCTATTTTTAAAAAAAGCTTCTGTAAAAGTAGGGGATTACAGATGCTGGTGATCTGAAATAAAAACAGACGACTGGAAAGACTCAACAGGTTTGTAGCATCTGTGGAGAGGAAAAGCAGTTAATGTTTCAGACCTGTTCCAAAGAAGAGTCATATTGGACTTGAAATGTTGACAGTGTTTCTGTCATTACAAATGCTTCCCAACCTGAATTTTTCCAGCATTTGTTTTTATTTCAGCTAAATTTGTGTCATGTTGTTATATATTGTCTAACTCGCAGAGTAGTTTCCATTGGTGCAATTAGGGTAGGCTAGCACCAGAGCATTTGATGATGTACAACCCATCCAGTCATCACTGAAATTCTTCACTTCTGATGTTCCATTCAAGGTTCATGTTAAAGTAAATTACCCTCACCCATTTTGTTACGTGAATAAGTTAGCAATACATGGAAGTATTGCCTAGGGTAACTGTCTGTGTGGTGTTTGCACATTCTCCCCGTGTCTGCCTGGGTTTCCTCTGGGTGCTCCGGTTTCCTCCCACAGTTCAAAAATGTGCAGGTTAGGTGAATTGGCCATGCTAAATTGCCTGTAGTATTAGGTGAAGGGGTAAATGTAGTGGAATGGATCTGGGTGGATTGCTCTTCGGAGGGTCGGTGTGGACTTGTTGGGCCGAAGGGCCTGTTTCCACACTGTCAGTAATCTGATTTTAAAAAAGTGCATGCAATTTTCCATTGTTTCCAACAAGATTCTTTTTTATATTCTGCTTCCCCGCCACAGTAAAATGTAAGTATGTTATAACAATAGAACTCTAAAATAATTTTTGCACCTTTTGTTTAACGACTTCATTTTTGTTTCCTTGTCTTTTCTAATGGATGCCAAGACCTGTTCGTATAACCTAGGTTTGAACAGTGTTTGTACCTTCCTGAATTGACTAAAAAAGAACAAATATTAGAATGTTAGTTTCAATAAATGCCCCATCAAAAGAACCCCCTCCACCTCTACTGTCTTCAGACCCCACCACAAATGCTGTTCTTCAATAAATGACTCCAGCTTCTTTCCTGGTCATTGTTTGAAGTTGAATGAGACTCTTTGTAATGTTGGTTTCACTTTGAATGCTGAACTGCATTAGCGACCTATTCATAATCAAGATCACCAATTTACACCTCCTTAATGTCACCGACTACTGAAACTACTGCTGAAACCTTCATAGATGTCTGTTTTTTTCAGACTTGACTACTCTAATTCTCTGCTAGCTAGCATTCTTCTGTAAACCTGAGCTCAACTAAAATTCACTTGCACCAAGTCACTTGATATCCCTGTGCCTGTTGACCTACACAGACTCCCAGTTTGCCAACGCCCCAATTTTAAAATTGTCTTCTCATTTTCTAATCCCGCCATGGCCTCTCTTCTGTCTTTCTCTGTTATTTACTTTAGCTGTACTACGCTTGTCTGTCACCCAGTACTGGATGAGCAGAAATTTGCACTAATTATGTGTTGACAAAACATCCATTGTTTTCAGTACCCACTCCAAAGCCATTTTCATCTTTTAGAATGAACATTTTGGGAATGTAACTTTAAAAAAAGTTCTGCGATTTACATATGGAACAACTGAAACCAACACGTTCATTCTAAAAGATTAAAGCTTTAACAAACAATCCAGGTCTTTTTCAATATATAATTTCAGTTACATCACACTGTAAACATTTGCTATAAATTCTATGTCTTAAGATCTTATACTTCATAACCACCTGATGAAGGAGCAGTGCTCCGAGAGCTAATGCTTGCAAATAAGCCAGTTGGACTATAAAGTTGTGTTGTGACATTTTAAAATCTGAGTTTAAGTCAGTTTGTTGCTTCCAACCTGAATTTACATTTATTCCTGAAACAAGCCTCTGCCTCATATATACATGATATTATGAAAATTTCCTATTTTCACTTCTGTACCATTGCCAAATCTCACCTGTGTCTCAGCTTAACTGCTACAAAAACCTTTGTTGTTCTGGATCTAAGTTTGCTCGCTGAGCTGAGCTAAACGAGTTTAGTGCATTGCTGGCTGGTCTCCCACATTCTACCCAATGCAACCTCCAGGGTATCCAAAACTTTCTGTCCATATATTAATTTGCTGCACATTCTATCTCTCTCCCGACCCTAAGTATACTGACCTCCATTTGATTTCCGGTCAAACGCGACCATTGTTTTCAAATTTTCATCCTCATTGTAAGTCCTTCAAACATCCCCCCCCCCCCCCCCCCCCCACCGTCGTAATCTTTTACAGTCCCATACACTTCCTAGATATCTGTAGTCCTCTGGTTTCTTGCACATCTCCAATTTTGTTTTCAATTGTTTAGCCCCCATGCTCTGGAATTCCCTCCTTGCCACTCACCAGATACCTCCTTTGCTTTGCACCTTTTAAGAAAATTCAACAAACATACATTTTTGACCAAGCTTTTGGCCACTGACCTAATACATCTTCTGTGGTTCAACATTATACTTAGTTATATAATGCTCCCATGAAGCATCTTCTGAAGGCTTGCACATAAAAGCACTGTATAAATATATGCTTTTGCTCCTCCAATCTTGGCCTTATGTCTTTGCTGATTTTAATCTTTCCATAACTATTACTCTGGAATTCACTCCCATAACATCTCCACCTCACCAACTCTCTGTCCACCTTTAATTTGGTCTTTAAAGTCTCTGATTTTGTTCGAGGTTTTGATTATCTACCCTCCTATCTCCTGCTATGACTCTGTATGCAAATTTGTCTGATAATGTACTTTTAGGTCACATGGGACATTCTTACAATGTTAAAAAAACAATATAAATTCAGTGTTATTGTGAATTATGTTTAAAATTTTCAGCAATTAATGTAGCAGTCAGTATTTTAAGTGAGATTCAAAGTAGCACATTTTCTACCTGAGTAAAAATTAACATCACAACAAATTTAAATTCTCCAGAATATAAAAAGATCAATATGCAATTAATCTGTAAAGCAGTTTTCTGCTACACATCAGAAGGCATATAAACCCTTAATATTCATGAAAACAAAACAAAAGAAAACAGATGCTTCTTGATTAAGGCCAAACCAATAATGACAGCATCATATTTAGTCAAAGAACAGCTGCGTACGAACGTCATCTACTGAATTGAGTATAATTCACTCCATCTGTAGGAGCTTTTTAATGTTACGCTTGTAGAGATTTACTATTGTGTGAAGGAGCAGTAATTGAACCTGAATAGAAATACTCTTATTATCAGAAATTTAAAAGAGTGTAAAAAGCATTTTTAATGTTGATTTGTTGGAGCCTTTAAAAATTTGAAAAATCTTTAAGTTTTTGAAAGGAAAATGTACTCACAAAAAGCCATTCAGCCCATTGAGTTATTTATTTCTTCTGGAAACCATTTCTAATAGTTTCTGGCCATGCACTGTATTATATCTATTTAATTTGATGATGATATATAGGGGTTGGGAGCACTTAGCAAGAACATTTGATCCATTGTTTCACTCAGTGTTTCTCTTTTCAAGGGAAATCCCAAACAAATCCAACCCCATAACTCTACATCTTCTTCTGCTTCCAATAAGTACTATAAAAAGAAATTTCCCATGATCCTGATTCTTAACTATCATTTTAATGTGATGATCAGT